>NC_059430.1:115974485-116701985 GCF_021028975.2 Sphaerodactylus townsendi
CTCTTTCTTTAAAATTACAGTGGACCTTTTGGGAACACTTACAGTTGCTAAAAGAGGCCTTAGCTAGAAATTAAAAAACCTCCCCTCCCTATAATGTTACCCACTCGAAAGGTAAATGCCACAAAGTCTTCTTGCATTGGTGTAGTAGTTGCAGTTTGGACTAGAATCTGGGAGCCCCGAGTTCAAATGTCTACTCTGCCATGGAAGCTCACTGTGTGACATTTGTCAGCCTTGCACACTGTCAGCCTAGCCTACCTCACAGGATTGTTGTGTGGACAAAATAGTGAAAAATGATGTAAGCTACTTTCTGTTTCAATATGAGAGAGAGGCGTATAAAGGAATTCTAGAACCAGAGGGCATACATTGAAAATGCTGGGGGGGAGAATTAGGACTAAAAAAAGGAAACGTTTCTTCACGCAACGTGTGACTGGTGTTTGGAATATGCTGCCACAGGAGGTGGTGAGGGCCACTAGCCTGGATAGCTTTAAAAAGGGCTTGGACAGATTTATGGAGGAGAAGTCGATCTATGGCTACCAATCTTGATCCTCCTTGATCTCAGATTGCAAATGCCTTAGCAGACCAGGTGCTCGGGAGCAGCAGCAGCAGAAGGCCATTGCTTTCACATCCTGCACGTGAACTCCCAAAGGCACCTGGTGGGCCACTGCAAGTAGCAGAGTGCTGGACTGGATGGACTCTGGTCTGATCCAGCAGGCTTGTTCTTAAGTAAATAATAAATACAGGGCTGGGAACATCATTCTCCCCAGCCTGTTTTATCCTCATAACATCCTTGTGTAGTAGGCTAGGCTGAGAGTGAGTAACTGGCCCAAGTGAACTGCACTGCTGAGTGGAAGCTTGAACCTGAGTCTTCCTAGTCCTCTAGCCACTACACCACACTACCCTGATATTTTGTATGCAGACATTGCAGTTGTGTACTTATTTCTGCAGGGCACCTCTGCTGAGTCAACAACGGGCTCTACGGCCACTGCACGGCCCTGGTCTCGGCTGGGCCGCCACACTGAGAGCGAGGCTGATGCCAGCCTTATAGGTGAGTGAGACCTGGCTGCATCTCTCCCCACACTGCTTTCCCAGCTCCACCCTCAATCCAGAGCCCCGTAATTTAGGCCCATCTTACCGAAGCCCAAATCCCAGTGCTCCAAACTCCAAACCCTGAAGGAGGCTTCCTTTGTCTTGGCAGAGCCTCCTAGATTGGCCCCGTGGCTCAGTTCCCAAGAACCCCATGAGTACGAAGAAGTGATGGCACCCCCAGGACTTAAGGAAAAGGGACCTCTTTACCACACCTGGTACCCCGAAGAAGCACCATGGATCCCTGAGTATCAGGTGAGAATTTGGAGAAAGCCTGTGTTAGGCGAGAGACAACAAGCACAGGGGATATGAATCTGTTTCCCTTCTCTGAGTGGGGCAGCCGGAATGCCTCCTTCCTACTGGGGTGGGCCACCGTTTCTCTTCTTCCCATCTTTTTAAAATGGGCAGACAAAAAGAGATACTGCAGGTTTTGACCCTGGCTGGAGCACAGCCCCAAAGGGAAAGCAGAAACGGCCTTAATGGGTTAAACCACAGGTGTCAAACTTGCGGCCCTCCAGATGTTCATGAATTACAATTCCCATCAGCCCTTGCCAGTATAGCCAATGCTCATGTTGGGAGGGACTCGTGGGAATTGTAGTTCATGAACATCTGGAGGGCCGCGAGTTTGACACCCCTGGGTTAGACTGAGGATAAACTGATCTGGTGGTCTCCTTTTTGGGTACTGGCCCATCAGCTGACTCCAGAGCGTGACCTCAAGAGAACGTTCCAGAGCACTCCAGAGCGTGACCTCAAGAGAACGCAGGGGGGATTTTATTTGCCGGCTGAGTGCGAAGCCATGGCTGGATTGGTGCTTCATAAACTCCCTTCTTACCATCTCAAGTTTGGTCCGGTGTGACTATCTTCCAGAACTTGTAGGCTTCCTTAATGGCCCTAGTTGTGGGTGCTATGACATTAGCCTGAGGGAGGGGCCATGGCTCAGTGGTAGAGCATCTTTTTGGCATACAGAAGGTCCCAGGTTCAATGCCCGGCATCCCCAGTTAAACGATCTGGCAGTTGGTGATGTGAAAGGCCTTTACTTGAGGCCCTGGAAGGCAGCTGCTAGTCTGAGTATCCATCACCGACTTTGGCGGATGAAGGGTCTGCTTCAGTGGAAGGAACCTGCACATGTTCAGATGTTCATGTTGACCCTTTTGCCTTCTCTTTAGGGACCCTACCAGCAGAGGAGAAAATCGCTGGCTGGCTATGAGGAGATAATGCCAGTGTATGACCCTGTGGCCGATTCCCTACCATTCAGCAGGGACAGATCGTTGCCATTGGAGCATCTTGGGGAACTGGTCTGAAGGCCAAAAGACAATCAATGTTGGACCCATGTCAGGACGTACTGCTCGACCCCTACTGGTAGTGAGATGCTATAGCATGGTGCTTGATCCCTATTTGTGTGCGGAGTCAAGTCACTTCTAACCCCTGGCGACCCTATGAATCAACGTCCTTCAAAACGTCCTATCGTTAACAGCCTCGTTCAGGTGTTCAGGTCCTTGCAAACCGAGGGCTGCAGCTTCCTTGACTGAGCCAATCCATTTCAAGTTGGGTCTTCCTGTTTCCCTGCTGTCTTAAGCTTTTCATAATATTATTGTCTTTTCCAGTGAATCTCGTCTTCTTGTAATATGACCAAAGTATGATCGCCTCAGTTCATTTTAGCTTCTAAGGAGAGTTCAGGCTTGATTTGATTTAGCACCCATGGATTTGGCATGGAGTAACCTTTAAAAACACCCTTTTCACCCCATGGTGCTCCAACTTCTGTGGAGGGGAAGGAATGCTGTGTGTATGTGTGTGTGTGTTGTCATATCAAAAAGCAACAGGACTGTTCAGCCTTGCTGGGGGAAGGGGGATAGCTACAATTTAGAAGAAGAAGAGAAGAAGAAGAGTTTGGATTTATATCCCCCCTTTCTCTCCTGCAGGAGACTCAAAGGGGTTTACAATCTCCTTGCCCTTCCCCCCTCACAACAAACACCCTGTGAGGTAGGTGGGGCTGAGAGAGCTCTGAGAAGCTGTGACTAGCCCAAGGTCACCCAGCTGGCGTGTGTGGGAGTGCACAGGTTAATCTGAATTCCCCAGATAAGCCTCCACAGCTCAGGCGGCAGAGCTGGGGATCAAACCCGGTTCCTCCAGATACACGAGCTCTTAACCTCCTATGCCACTGCTACTCCTTAACCTCCTACGCCACTGCTTTAAAATAAACAGATCCGGTTTAGGTCTCTTGGTCATTCCGGTTCTTTTTTCTAGACTCTGGTCTTATCAAGGAGATTGAACTAAGTCAGGGGTCTGCAACCTGCGGCTCTCCAGATGTTCATGGACTACAAATCCCATTAGTCCCTGCCATGCTGGCAGGGGCTGATGAGAATTGTAGTCCATGAACATCTGGAGAGCCGCAGGTTGCAGATCCCTGGACTAAGTAGTCAGGAGGTGATACGGGAGGTAGGTGACAGATCGGACCCGAGGCTGGCACGCAAGTTGTGCGGGGAAGAGAACACCAATGACACAGAGCCAGCTGGCCGATAACACAACAATCTTCCTTTATTGCCACAAATTAGCTCATCTCTGTTACAATAGCATGTGAGTTAGTTGCCAGCTTTTTCATCTGCTCTCCTTGCTCAAGTCCAGTCCTTTCTTTAGCATAGGCCTGGAGAGTATTCAGCTCACTGAACACAAGCATGGGGAGGGTTCTGAACAGAGACCATCATCTTAACTCATCCTTATCAGGGTGGGGAGAGTTGCAGCGGCCTCTATCCCATGCATGACAGGAGAAGCAGCATCTGCCAAGATTCTCCCCCTTCTTCCCAGCCGCTTCCACCATGGAGGGATAATTCTGCAGCAGTGAGGATTTTTCCCCCTTTCTTTTTTTGGAGCATCCACGTGACGTCTCCCGTTTGCAGAGTCCCTGGGCTCAGATATTTCTGGAATCTGCTTTCAGCAGAGGTTTCCAGGAACATTGGAGTCAAAATGGATTCGCCTGCAGGTAGACTGGGAGGTGATTTCCAGAGGCGTATCGGGGGGAAATGGTGCCCAGGGGCAACACCTGCTCTGGGCACCCCCCACCCTGCCCACCTCTATCGAAAAGGTGAGGGGAAAGCTGACAGCTGGTCGAGGGCCTGCCAGGTGTGCCCCTTGAGTTGAGGGGCACCCAGTAGCCTGGCAGCAGGCTTTGGTGTGTGGGGGGCAATTTTGCGGCCCCCACATGACCTGATGGGTGGCGCCCAGGGTGGCAGATACACCCCTGGTGATTTCCAAACACTGGGTGCCATTTTCCACCCTTCCTCCTCCTCCTCGTCCTCATTCCCCATGCTGGGCTTTTTTTGTCAGCTAAAAAAATAAATAAATTGGTAGCAGGTGTAACACTACAATGATAGAAGAAGAAGAAGAAGAAGAAGAAGAAGAAGAAGAGTTTGGATTTATATCCCCCCTTTCTCTCCTGCAGGAGACTCAAAGGGGCTTACAATCTCCTTGCCCTTCCCCCCTCACAACAAACACCCTGTGAGGTAGGTGGGGCTGAGAGAGCTCCGAGAAGCTGTGACTAGCCCAAGGTCACCCAGCTGGCGTGTGTGGGGGTGTACAGGCTAATCTGAATTCCCCAGATAAGCCTCCACAGCTCAGGCGGCAGAGCTGGGAATCAAACCCGGTTCCTCCAGATTAGATACGCGAGCTCTTAACCTCCTACGCCACCTACCAGCCTTCTTTTAAAAAGCCTGGTAGTAGGTATAACACTATAGTATAGGTATAACACCATACCTGCTACCATTTTTTTTAAAAGTTGGGGAAGGGAAGAATGCTGGGCATGCGTGGACGGGGAGGGAAAATTGGAGAAGAGTCCTGTGGCTATTCCATAGCTGTCCTCAGTAGCACGGCAGTGATTTTGCAACCTGGAATCACCCCTATGCAGAAACCGTTTCTGAGAAGCTCAAAGGTTGATCTCAAGTCTGGCTACCTGAAGTGGGACACAAGAAGAGCCGAGCCTGCCAATTCTTCACAGAAGTTTATTAGGATAGCAAGAACGTTCAGCAGCAGAGAAAACATTGTTCTATAAAAGAAGGGACATCTGCAATTATTATTTTTTTTTTGCAGGGGAGGTGCAGGGGGAAGGCGACAGAGAGGGATTTGGTTTCCCACTTTGTGGGGGTACAGCCACCTTAAGTGGAAGGAAGGCAGTGCCGTCATGGAAACAGACTGCTTCCTTGGCACTGAGCCTCCTAAGGGCTCTGAATAATACCAGGGACCTGGCTACAGGTTTCTGGGCACAGATGCTGTGACCGGGTGTAATGCAGGCCGGAGCCTATTTCCAAAAAAACACGCAGTGTTTATCCCTGCAGTTTAGACCGCTAAAGGACCTGCTTTGTCCAGGGCCTCAAGGACAGTTCTAAGCGCTAAAGGGTAACGCTGGACATAAATAACACTTGCCTCGGGCCCTTTCGACACATGCAGAATAATGCACATTCAATCCACTTTCGCAATTGTTTGAAAGTGGATTTTGCTACTCCACACAGTAAAATCCAGCTTCAAAGTGCATTGAAAGTAGATTGAAAGTGCATTATTTTGTTTGTGCGGAAGGGGCCTTAGGCTCTTCTGAGCTTAACATAATGATAGCGTCAGCAGGTTCTCATACCCCAAGAGGGTTTTATACACTTTAAACTTATCATGCTAACACCACTTTGATGGTCACAGTGCGTACCTCTCTTCCCAAAGAACCGTGGGAACTGACATTTGACAAAGTCTTAAGAATATTGGGAATTACCAACTGACAAAGACTTAAGAGCTTTCTTAGAAGCTCTCACTACTCCTAATGCCACACTACAATTCCCATGATTCCCTAGGAAAAGGGAATGCCTTTGAAATTAAAGTCTGTGATATTTATATGTCTTCAGGGTTAGAGAAAGAAAATTTTTGCCAGCAGTTGCTTGTGTAGTTCCTGTACCATAGATCAGGGAAACTACAGTTGCTAGAATTTTTCTTTTCTCTGCACTTCTTTAACAAAAGGCATTCTCTTAAGTTCTGGATCAGCCACTACAACGGGGACAGCCAAATTATTGTGGCTGGGCCGAAATGCATTCATGAGGCAGCTGGGCCTATGTTGTATGATCAAATTTTTAGCAAACCAATATGGTTCAGATAAAATTCATTTCATAGAAATGATAAATGGCCATGGATCGGGGAAGAGAGAAAACTCATTTCACAGAAATGATAAAAATGGTACAGATGGGCAGGGAAGAAAGTGACTTTCTTTGTACCTGGGGCAACTGGTGGTAGGTTGGCAGCCAGAATGATGAACGAAGAAATTTGTTGTCTTATACAGGGACATTTCTTCGTGGGTCACAGAAGATTGTATTTGTTCCCCAGTTACATTCAAGGTACAATCTGAAGAATCCTTTCCTAGGAGTAAGCCCCATAGAACAATGTGGAACTTACATCTGAGTAGACATGCTCAGGATTGCTGTCACCAGCATGGAGATGGTAAAAGGCAAGGAACAAACAGATATCTTCCCGTTATTCCCATCTGATGCAAAAGGGGAAGAGAATTGTGCACAAACAAGGGTACAATTGATAGGGCATTTTTTTTGTCAGTATCATTCAGAGAAAGCCGGGTATTGACGCCCGACCCAATAAGTTAGTTAAATAGAAACAGATAAGACGCTGTTGCTGTGAAAGATGCAAAAACATAACGCCCACATCCTTCCAGTCCCTCCTTAAGCAGCTGAGATACAGTCGGCAGTGCTTCAGGTCCCAGGTTTGGGGTCTGCTATGGACCAGGCAGGAGAGGAGCCGGCCCAGCCGCTCCGACACGGCGGCTCCTAAGCAGCTGGCGCAACTAAAAAAGAGTTGAGATAAAGTCAGTCTCCGTTGCAGCCACCTTACCTGCCCTGTTGTGTTACCCACCCTTACATGCAATCTTCCTCACCTCCTCGGTAGCCGGCCCCGAAGCCAAGAGGTGAACCGGCTGCTCGTTCTCCAGGTTCCGGGCAGTGGGATCCGCCCAGTGGTGCAGCAAGAGATGAACGATTTGTTTCTGCAAGGGGTGCCTGTGCAGGCCAGTGGCCATGTGCAGTGCCGTGTTCCCGTGGGCCTGGTGGGGACAAAGGGCAGGGCTGTCGGCATGCAGTGTGCTGGGGCGGTTGCCGGGGCCCAACGTTTCTGGCGGAGCCCAGTGCCTCTGATCCCGACACATTCATCCCCCCACCACCTCTCCTGCGCCTTTCCCCATCTGTTTGCTTTAATTTTTCTTCCGCCAGTGCTCCCAGCTGCTTAACATCATCGGGGAAGGACACGTGGACGGTGTACCAGTGGCAGCGCTCCTCAGGCATTTTCAATGTATGCCCCCTGGTTCTAGCATTGTGAGAGATTTTTCTCTCTCTTTCTCACAATACTAGAACCAGGGGGCATACATTGAAAATGCTGGGGTGGGGGGAAGAATTAGGACTAATAAAAGGAAACATTTCTTCACGCAACGTGTGATTGGTGTTTGGAATATGCTGCCACAGGAGGTGGTGATGGCCACTGACCTGGCTAGCTTTAAAAGGGAGTAGGACAGATTTATGGAGGAGGTCAATCTATGGCTACCAATCTTGATCCTCCTTGATCTGAGAATGCAAATGCCTTAGCAGACCAGGTGCTCGGGAGCAGCAGCAGCAGCAGAAGGCCATTGCTTTCACATCCTGCATGTGAGCTCCCACAGGCATCTAGTGAGCCACTGTGAGTAGCAGAGTGCTGGACTGGATGGACTCTGGTCTGATCCAGCAGGCTCTTTCTTATGTTCTTATGGCACTGCATACACCGGCCAGCGCTGCTGAGCGAAGGGTGAACAAGCAGTATAGGCAACTGAGCATGGATTGCATGAGGGCTTGTGAGCAGGAGAAAGAGCCACAGGCAGGTGGAAAACTTAGGCCTGACAGAGAATCCCAGCGTGGCAGCACCGTTCTCTTAAAAGCAGCCTGCAGAACAGCTATCTCAAGCTCATCGCCAAACTCCCCCATCTAAGCTCTGCAAGGCTCTACAAGATTTTAGCTCCTGCCAGTAAGTTCCAGATGCGGGCAAAATGTTAGGAGCTAAAACCACCAGAACACAGCCTGGGAAACCCACAACAGGTGCCCCTGCCCCCTCCTCTTTACCCCCATGGGCCCTAATACCATCAGGACCCATTATTTCGCATTAGGAGGGTTTTGTAAGGGCACGGGCGATGCTTTAAGATATGACTGTTGTTTTAATTATATGTATGTTTTTAGCTGATGTTTTATCTGTACACCGCCCTGAGCCCTTCGGGGATAGGGCGGTATACTAAATTTAAATAAGAATAAGAATACTTCAATTGCCTCCAGAGTAATCAACTTCAAGGTGAGTCCCCTTGGAATTACAACTGATTTCTAGACTGGAAGAGGGTGGTTTCTCTGTAGGGTCACATCTCTCCCAAGCTCCTCCAGAATCAATCCAAAATCTCCAGGAATTTTCCAAGATGGATTGGGCCCTGCTTTGGTTCCCCTGGCTATAAACACCACAGAGGGGAGAGGAAGGTGAACCCTCTTTCCATCCCCTGGAGCATGAAGCATAAGCAGCTGACCTTCATATTTACAAACATCTGGGGATCAGGCAGCTGAAGCAAGAACTGGATCAGGGGCAGGTTTGCAGCCTGGACAGCCAAATGCAAGACAGTCTTGCTGCTCTTCAGGTCCTACAAGGAAAAGGCAGAAGAAGTCAAGCAACCAGACTGACTGGCCAACAGTCCCAGGTCCTCTGCATGAGTAGGAGGAAAAGCATCTCCTTGACCCAACCTGTGTCCTCCCTACCTGGCTCTTGTAGTCAGCTCCGAGTTGAAGGAGGAGCTGGATGCAGAACAGCAGGTCCTGCAGGCGATGCTGAGATGTCGGCTCCACCCCCTGGGCCTGGAAGGCCGTGTTGTGAGAGAGGACGGCACAGTGTAAGGGGGTCAGACCTGTTGGGAAAGAGCAGTAAGGTGATCCAGAGCCGAGTACTGCGGCGACTCAGCTTTCCCTCACCCCCTTCTAGTTGCAAGCTTCTGAGAATTTGTAACAGTTCAGTCATCTTACCTTCAAAATTTCGGGCCTCCATGTTGACAGACACACCAGCCATCATAACAGCCTGGGAAAGAAACCAGCAATGAAGACTCACATGATGTGCATGTTTGCAAGGAGGGACGGTGCGTAATCTTAAGCACACCTTCCAAGTCTATCGACGACTGTAATATTTCACTGTAACTTATAGGGTTGCCGGTGCATGTTTGCCACCTCTACAAGACATTCCCCATACTCTGCCCCCCAAAATTTTCTGGGGTTTAAAGTAAGGTGACCAGATTTTCACCTTTTTAAAGCGGGACGTGCGTGCACGCGGCAGCAGGAGCGCACTGCCTTTTGGGGTGCTCCCCTGTTTCCCGCTCTGTGACAGGGCAGGAAACCTTGGAGCGCCCCAAAAGGCAGTGCGCTCCTGCGGCTGCGTGCGCGGGAGGCTGCCGCACTGCCTTCTGGGGTGCTCCCCTGTTTCCAACCGGAAGTGCCCCAGAAGGCAGCGCGGCAGCCTTCCAAAAATCTGGAGATTTAAAAAACCCCGCGGGACAAATTACTTAAAAGCAGGATTGTCCCGCCAAAAGCGGGACGTCTGGTCACACTAGTTTAAAGGCATTGGTGATGCATCAGTATTACTTTTGGCTGAAATGTAACCGCAGCACTGCTGACACTCTAGGATTTTGCCCAATCCCTATGGGAAAAACCATAGATTCTTAAGAGTACCGCTAATGCCATTTCTGGGTTTCAGAAGTGACACTGATGCATTGATTACATCCTTTCCTCCATCTTCCTCCTGGCGTTCACTTGAGCACTGGTGGGAATGGTGAAACGTCTGTGGGAGGTTGCCCACCAATAGCTGTCTAATGGCAACCAGTAAACCCCCAAATTTAGACCAGCAGCTAAGATTCAAAACATATAGACCGTTCTCTTTTAATAGAAACACACACGTTAGCACTTTACTTCCGCCTCCCTCGTCTTATGGACTCAGGGTACCCTGCGATATCTTCTGAAATCCCCCACTCGTCCTTGCATGTGCTTCTCTAGATTTAATCTCGTCTTGAATATGGTAGTAATCTATTTTAGCTAAAACCCTCTGCAGCCCAGCAGAGGGGAGAAGTGGGCTTGCAGCTGTGAAGTGTTTTGAGTGTTCTGGCTGTGGCTGAGCTCTCAGGCTGAGACAGGCAAGTGCCTTTCCCTTTCAAAAGCCAATTTGCCACTTCATGAGCGGCTGCAGCAAAATGTAGCAACAGCTCTACCATGCAGGGTTTGAGCAAAGGATGATTTCCCCCAACATAAGGATAACGGGACAGGAAAAGCAGACTTGATTTCGGCATGTCAGCTGAGAACAGGACAAGCGTTGCCAGCTCCAGATTGAGAAATGCCTGAAGATTTGGGGACGATGCCTGGGGTGGGAAGTATCTGGGGGCGGGGTTCAGTGGAATGTGAGGTCATGAATCCACCCTCTGAATCTACCACTTCTCCACCTACACTTACACCAATGACACCAGGTAGCCCATAGGTGGCGCCAAAGTGCAACACGGTCTGGCCCTTCTGGTCCACGGCGTTGATGTCAGCTCCCATCATGATCAGGTCTTTCACAATTTCTGGCTGGTTTGCTGCAGCAGCCACAAGCAGTGGAGTCTGGGCACAGGACAGATAGAAGAGAGTTGCATCAGGGAAAGGGGTTGGGGGAAAGACCGTCCAGAGCTAGTCTTACAACAGGACCACCACAGGGCAATCACACATGAAGACGCCTAGGCTTCTTTAAGTACAAGAATATGCCTTTTAACCAGGCCACATCACTGTCCATCAAAGTTAGTATTATTTGCTGAAACCGGCAAAGGTTTTTCACATCTCTTTCTACCTGATCCTTTTAACTGGAGATGCCAGGGACCGAACCTGCAACCTTCAGCCCGCAAAGCGGATGCTCTATCACTGAGCCACAGCAAACTTAAGCCTAGAGATAGGAACTAGGGATAGGAGCAGCCCAGGAGTGGCTTTTTCTTGGAAGCAAAATGCAGAGGAGGAAAAGGGGTTGAAGCCCCCCCCTCCAATGCCATCCTTCTTCTTGATAAACAATCCTGCCAGCAAAATCTGTAAGAGACCATCTTGTACAACTGAGCCCATTAGGATCTTCGGCCAAGCAACTTTCAACTTTCGTAGCGCATCAAAAGCCCAAGCAGCTAGGGGCAAGACTGCTGATTGTTCAGAAATGGAAAGGATCCAAACTCCCCGCGAAAGAAGAATGGATGGAGAAATTTATAGATTTGGCTGAAATGGACAAATTAACAAACGGAATAAGACGACAAGACCCAGACGGGTATCTTCATGCCTGGAAACCATTTATTGCCTACCTGATGAAATGCCAACAAGATTTGTTAACCGTAGGCTTTACAGATTAGACAACAGTGTGTAGACACAATTGTAGTAGAAACAGAATACAATTATAAGTATATTAGTACGACGGAAGTAAAGTAAGTGAGGACTTAGGGCACTTTCACACATGCAGAATAATGCACTTTTAATGCTCTTTCACAACTGTTTGCAAGTGGATTTTGCTATTTCGCACAGTAAAATCCAGCTGCAAAGTGCATTGAAAGTGGATTGAAAGTGCATTATTCTGCATGTGCGGAAGTGCCCATAGAGAAGAGATTAATCCTGTTTCGGTGAAGAAGTGGGGAGTCTTTGTTTGTATTTAGGGCGGATCGTTTGTGAAAATGAAAATGTAAAGTACTGACACTGTATTTTAAAACTGTATATTAATAAAGATGTTCAAAAAACATGTGCAGCTAGGGATGGCAGCAGGGTGCGAAGGTGGTGGAAGAGATGTATGCGTTAAGGAATGATATTTTCTATTTAAAATATTGGCAGTAGCCTCAACAATCTTACTGGCTGGATAGGCATCCTTCCTGGTTCTGTGTTCCATTAATTAATGACCATGGAGGACACCAAGGGAGCTCTGGCACTGATACAGATTCAGTGGGCAAAGATACATTTTTCTAGGAATGCCTAGAGATGCTCTGCTTTGAAGGCAGTCCTCTCATTGGACTCCAGATACACAGAGAAAGCACAGGCCTCGCCATTACCTTCCCCCGATGCTCTTTGGCATCCAGCTGTCCACAGTCTCGGAGCATCTCGGCGGCAGCATAAGCCAGTGGGCGGAGCCCTTGGGCCACAAACAGATGGAGGAGCCTGTGGAGAATGCAGAACGGTTAAAGGTTTGCAAAGGTCTTTTAGCATAGGGCTACTGACTTTCAGGTAAACTTTACTTCTGGGGGTTCAATTTTATGGGCCCCTAAAAGGCTTGTTTTGTTTCCCCACTCCTACACATGAAGCCTGCTGGCTGAGTTCTCTCAGAACTCTCTCAACCTGCCCCCCCACCGCCCCCAGAAGCAAAGTTCCCCAAGCCTGGATGCTATTACCAGGAGGACCTCCTGGAGCCACCTTAAAAGTCTGGTGCCTCTATCTTCAAAAATGTTCAAGCCTGCTTACACACTCAGAAATTCCTCATTGGCTACAATAGAGCCAAGGCACGGCAGAGCAGAGACTCTGGGCAAATTTCTTGGGGTGCCTGTCAGGGACACATCTTAAAGCTACTGGCACCAAAATTTCAGGGTCTCATCCGGAGACTGTCCTGATGATACCACCTGAGTTTGGTGAAGTTTGGTTCTGGGGGCCAAAGTTATGGACCCTCAAAGGGGGTCCATCGCCTGTTAGCGTCCATTGGAAACAATGCAGGATGGGGCACCCACTTTGGGGGTCCATAACTTTGGACCCCCTGAACCAAATTTCACCAAACTTGGGTGACATCATTAGAACAGTCTCTGGACAATACCGTGAAATTTAGGTGCCACTACATTTAAAAATGTGCCCCCTGCAGGCCAAAACGAAAAACCCAAAAATTACAAAAAAAGCCTGAATGCGTTCATATTTGGGCAGGACATATTCGGGCTGATTTTGGCTTGAATATGCCCGAATGCACCCAGATTCAAGCCGAATCAGAGATTCGGTGCACCCGAATCTCCAAGCCTAGTTCTCAGTGCTAGTTTCTCATCTCAGGAATGCCCCCTCTTGAGGCTCAACGGGCACCTATACTTGAGGAAGATTTCATTTAAAGGGTTATACCATCCATGCTTGTGCTCCATATGTAACCCAAAGTTTGTCTGAGGACTACGGTTTTATATTCTCTGCAGAAATGTTTCACTGCAGTTTTAGACTGCTGGATATTGTTTGGGTCTACGTCAAAATGTAATGGCTAAGTGCGCCAGACCGTAATCTGGTGAACCTGGTTTGTCTCTCCCACTCCTCCACATGAAGCCTGCTGGGCGATCTTGGGCTAGTCACAGTTCTCTCAGAATTCTCTCAGCCCACCAACCTCACAAGGTGTCTGTTGTGGGGAAAAGGAGTTTGTAAGCTGCTTTCAGACTCCTTCTGGTGGAGAAAAGTAGGGTATAAAAACAAACTATTTTTCTTATTTTTGTTCCTCTTTGTTTGGTTCTTTGTCAGTGATAATTTATGTTCTCTGAAAATTATTTCGTTGTTACACTGTGTTTACTTTGGAAACTGCCTTGAGGAGGCAAATAGAGAGGAAGCCTGACATGCAGAACTGGCATTATTTCATTGTTACATTGTGTTTACTTTGGGTCCTCAATGGGAAGAGAGAAAGGTGGACTACAAATGAATCAGATAAGCATCTAAATACCATATAATACATGTATAATCTGGACCCTATGGTTTTCAACACACACACACACACACACACACCCACCCACACACACACACACACAGAGAGAGAGAGAGAGAGAGAGAGAGAGAGAGCGCATAAGAAAAAGTATGTGTTAAAACATATACAAAGTGCCCCATCTTCAATGTAAAGCTCAAGTGGCTATCTTAAGTTGGCATGTACAGAAGTTTTAAAAAAGTATGAAAAAGTAAAGATAGACCCTGTGCAAGAACTGGGTCTCTACTGACCCATAGTGAGAGGTCACATCAAAATATTTACTAGGCAGACTATGTTTATGGGTTGGTTTGCCATTGTCTTCCCCAGTCGCTTACACTATACCCCAGGAGCGGAGCAAGGGTGAACTTCACACTGTGCCCCTGCCCTACCACGGCACTGCCCGCCCCCGCCCTGCCCCAGAACACCCCGGAACACCCACACCATGCCACCTTCACGCTCCTGCCCAGAGGTGCGCCCAGGGCATCTCATCCCCCTTCCCGTGGGCACTACGCCACTGCTTTACCTCCAGCAAGCTGGGTACTCATTTTACCAACCTTGGAAGGCTAAGTCAACCTTGGGCAGACTACCTGAAACCAGCTTCCATTGTAATCAAACTCAAGTCATGAGCAAAGCTTGGACTGAAGTACATCCGGTAACCATTCTGTGCCACGGGGTCTTAAGCAGTTTTAAAGACACCACCAAATCCGAGGCCTCACTGATAACCCTGAGGGTTCAACCTGCCACCACAAGGCCCCAAGAATGCATCCCCAAACCTAAGATGTCCCAACTCCCAATCAGAAAAGGAAGATCTGGTACCATTACTTTAAAATCCTTGTATTTAATTTGATGCAGTTATTGAAACACCTTTACACCGCTTTATTCTGCTTTCACAGTGGTTGTTATTTATTTAGTTCATTTATACCATGACTTTCTTCCCATTAAGGGACCCAAAAAGTCTTAACATCGTCCTTCCTCCTCCATTATTACAGTTCAGAGAAGCCTCATTCCTAGCTCTTTATTTACATCTGGGGCGATCTTCTCAAAACAGCTCACAGCATCAGTCTTCCCTCTTCTATATTATCCTCTAAACAACAATCCTGTGAGGCAGGTTAGACCTAGAGCGGCTGGTCCAAGATCACTCTGCTTCCACAGCAGAGTCAAGATTTGAACCTTGGGGGCTTTCCCCACTGACAGAGTTGAACTGGTTTCTACCTAGGTTTGCCTCAGTGAATCCCCACTGCCACCAAGCTCAACATTGTTTTGTCTCAGCCCCCACGCCCTCAGAACTGCGACATCCTTGTTGCAGTTATGAACTACACTTTTCTGCCGGAACAAGGTCAATACCACTTCGAAGTGGGGAAGCATCGAAACGACACCTCACCCGTTCAACCAATCACAAGCTGCTATTGTGGCATGCGCAGAACGGGAGAGTCGTGGCGGGCAGAAAGCGCATGTAACTGTAAACTGTAAAAACTGTAAAAAAAAAAAAAAGAACGCTCCCGTTTCCCGCCATAACACAAGCGCCAATCACGATCGAGGAGCGAAACAGGCACCAAGATGATCCCGCCCACTTAGCTCGGTTCCAGGGGGCCAACTCAGTTGCTGTGGGGACAGCCTGGAATCGCCCTCCACTGAAGGGAACCGAGTCGACCTTAACTCCCTTCTGTAGTGGGGAAAGCCCCTTGGTCTCCAAGATCCTTGTTTGACACTGAGACTACAACACCATGCTGGCTTGCAGCATCCAAGCTTTGGTCTCCACCTCTTCTCGATGCTTCCTTCCTCCATCCCTTTTTGCTTTGCCCCCTCCAAAGAAGTCAAGGAGAAAAAAGGTCTCCCAGTCAGGCTGAGGTTTCAAACAGTTTTCTGGGCCATCAGAAACCTGCTGTCAGGGTGCCATTGTTGGAAGGGGGAAAATCGCTGAGAAGTGCTTCGGCTTTGCATAAGCATAAGCATTTTATTGTCATTGTGCACGCACAACGAAATTTACAGCAGCATTCCTCGATGCACACAATTTCAGACTCATACCCCATCCTCACTTTCCCCTTCCTCCACCCATCCCTACACAGCCCCAAACACATCAACATGAAGCCGCGGAGTTTAGCATAGCCACAGCTCTAGAGTAGAAGCTGTCTCTAAGCCTCTTTGTCCTAGTTTTGATAGACCTGGGTATACCGTTGGCCTGCGTCCGGATGGTAACAGTTCAAAGAGAGGCGTGCTGGATGAGATGGGTCTCTCAGAATATTTTGGGCTTTCTTTAGGCTTCGAGGGAATTATAGAGAGTTCTTTCAAGGAGGAGAGAGGGCTGGCCGATAATCCTCTGAGCAGTAGTGATCACCCTTTGGAGCGCCTTCCTATCTGCCACTGTGCAACTGGAGAACCATACACAGATGCAGTAAGTTAAGACACTCTCTATAGCACAGCGGTAAAAGGACACCAGGAGTTTTCCATCCAGTTGTTGTTTCCTTAAAAGTCTCAGATAGTACAGTCTTTGCTGGGCCTTCTTAACCACCGCGGCAGTCTGTACGCCCCAGGTCAGGTCCTCTTTAATCATGACGCCCAGAAATTTAAAACTAGCCACCCGCTCTACTTGATCTCCATTTATAGTCAAGGGCTGAATTTCTGAGCTATTCCTTCTATAGTCCACTATAAGCTCCTTTGTCTTGTTAGTATTAAGAACCAGGTTATTTTCCCTGCACCATCAGAGCAGACGGTCCACCTCATTCCGATAGGCAGATTTGCAGGTGCTGTTTATCAATTTCCCTCGCTGGCTGGGACGGGCCACCAGGCTGGACTTTTCTATCTGTTCTATCACATCTGGGAGTGGGAATTAGCTACAACATATTATCAATTGCTTTGGCGCCTTTTCGCCAGAACCGTCTTTCGCTGTCTCTTTCATGTATGCAATAAAAAAATCCTTGAACCCATCAAGTGAAGTTATTGTCTGAACTGGGAGCTTGACACCTGCTCCGATACTCACATGTCCCCATCTTCGTCCTGCTGCAGCAGACGAGCCAGCTCCATATTCTGGATCTTCGCCCGAGCCTGGGCCAGCTCCCCTGGATCTATCTCCGCCGACGTGGCCAGATAATTCCCAGAGGAAAGGGAACAAGAGGTGTTTTCTCCTGGCTCCATCCAGATGCCTCCAGGAAGTGGGTAGAGGTTCAAGGCTTGAGGTTCAGAGACTGACTTCTGGGAAACCGAAAGCACAGAGGCACTGCAACATGGTCAGCCTCTCCCCACCATTCGGTCCCCCCTACAAGAGACGATCCCCTCTTTTCTGCCTAAGGTTGCCAACCTCCAGACTGCATCTGGAGATCTCCCAGAATTACAATTGTCTCTTCTACAAAGTCTGGAGAAAACCCAAAAGTGAAAACAGACCAAAAATGGCTGTTTTGGAGGGTGGGCGCTATGGCATTATATGCCTCTCACATCCCTTCCCTTCCCTCTCAAACCCTGCTCTCCCCAAGCTGCATCCCCAAATCTCCATAAATACCCAACCCGGAATGGCCTTCATGGAGCCAGCGTGGTGTAGTGGTTAAGAGCAGGTGGATTCTAATCTGGAGAACCAGATTTGATTCCCCACTCCTCCACCTGAGTGGCAGAGACTTATCTGGTGAACCAGATGGGTTTCCGCATTCCTACATTCCTTCTGGGTGACCTTGGGCTAGTCACAGCCCTCTCAGCCCCACCCACCTCACAGGGGGTTTGTTGTGGGGGGAAAGGGAAAGGAATTCTTGTAAGCCACCTTGAGTCTCCTTACAGGAGAGAAAGGTGGGCTATTAATCCTCCTCCTTCATAATTCACCACACAAGACACTCTTGCCACCTCACCTCATAATCCAAGACTGGTGTCATTTTGGAACCATACGCTTCCTCGGCCCCTCCGGGCCCTGTGCTCCCATAAATGCCAGCTTCCATGGAGGGGAAGGGGTTCATCATGTTGTACACTGGCCCCACAGGCTGGACGTGGTAATTCTTGGTATCCAGGTAGTGGTAGTGACAATCCGGGAAGGCTGTTTGGCCTGGGGCATCCGGCTGCCAGCTTGGAAAGGCAGAAACGGGGTACTCCGGGACTGCTGTCTGTCCGGGGGTGGGTCCCCTCCCTTCCGTTGCTCCAGGGGACTCCAGGAATGGCGGCTCTGCTGGGCAAAGAGAAGAAAGGGCATAGAACTGGTCTTGCACTGTCATGGCAGCCTCCTGCCACAAAGAGAGATGGGACTGCCAGGCAGGTATGGCTAGGGATTTGTTACCATTTTGGGTGTGCCCTTCTCATCAGTTCGAAATAATGGGCCAAAGGGATCCCAAAGTGAAAACAGACCAAAAAACAATCCCCCCCTCCAAAATCTGGTTATTACAAGTCAAATTGTTCCTGCCAATTAAAGCCAATCTATTTCTTCATGCGCTTTGATGCCCTGGCTTGCTTTCATTGGCTGTTTTTTTATTGGCATGCTTTATTGACTTTGGTCTTATTTATTTTATTGACCTGGCTTGTTTTATTCATTTGTGTTTACAGGCACGATCCGTTTCTATTGACCTGGTCTTCATTCGTTTGTTGTTTGCTTTTTGGTTCCACTGTGAGCGGCCTCAAAGACGGCTGGAGAGGGGTTATACACATTTTCTACATAAGGTCACTGTTGAAGCACCAGTACATGTTCTGCATAATGTATTGTACCATCTGTGAACCTTTACATAATTGGTATCTCCAAGTCCAGTTCCCGAACACAGGAGAGCTGGCAAATGGAGTTGCTATGTAGAGGTAAGCAATGGCAAACTACCCCAGTTCATCTCTTGCCTTGAAAGCCTTACGGGGTCTGGCAAACTACCTCAGTTCATATCTCGCCTTGAAAATCTTAGGGGGTCTGGCAAACTACCTCAGTTCATCTCTTGCCTTGAAAACCTTAGGGTGCCTGGCAAACTACCTCAGTTCATATCTCACCTTGAAAACCTTAGGGGGTCTGGCAAACTACCTCAGTTCATATCTTGCCTTGAAAACCTTAGGGTATCTGGCAAACTACCTCAGTTCATCTCTTGCCTTGAAAACTTTACAGGGTCTGGCAAACCATCTCAGTTCTTCTCTTGCTTTGAAAGCCTTAGTGGGTCTGGCAAACTACCTCAGTTCATATCTTGCCTTGAAAACCTTAGGGGGTCTGGCAAACTACCTCAGTTCATCTCTTGCCTTGAAAACTTTACAGGGTCTGGCAAACCACCTCAGCTCATCTCTTGCCTTGCAAACCTTATGGGGTCATCATACATCAGCTGCAACTTGATGGCACTTTACATCCAGTGAACTTCCATCCAGGTCTATTGAAGTCAGTGGATTTAAAAGGATACTACTTTTGACTGCAAGGTTTATCCAGCCACCTCTCTGGCTTCTGAGAGTTCAATAGTCACTGCTCACACACTTCCCGGTGTATCTTCACAACCATAAGGACTGGAAACCTGCTTTTTTAAAGAGGAGGCACTGACAGGAAGGGAATTGTAGCAGGCGGTTGGACCTGGTCGATTTATGGCTACCAATCGATTTATGGCTACCAATCTTGATCCTCTTTGATCTGAGATTGCAAATGCCTTAACAGACCAGGTGATTGGGAGCAACAGCCGCAGAAGGCCATTGCTTTCACATCCTGCATGTGAGCTCCCAAAGGCACCTGGTGGGCCACTGCGAGTAGCAGAATGCTGGACTAGATGGAGTCTAGTCTGATCCAGCAGGCTAGTTCTTATGTTCTTATGTTCTGGTGTGCCTGCCTGGGTTTCATCAGCAATTCAAGAAGCAATAGAAACCAGGTATGACCTTCCAATCGCACGATGATGAATCCAACGTTATCTGCCATCTTGTCAGCAATGCAGAGCAGATCTGTCACGCTATCCGAGTGCAAGCTGGCAGCTACTAAGAAGTGAAAGATCTGTGTCCTTTACCCTTGACCCAGCACAGACTTATCAAGGGGTAGATATCAATAAACCAGGACTGTAGCTGTTAAATTGAGAAAAGGAACTCCGCCAGCCCAAATGCATCTTCGTTGTGCTATGGATCAGCATGCTAAGCGTGGTGTTGATTTCCTATGCTGGACGTCAATCATGGCAATAAAGTGCCTTTTCTCTTTGGCACATTAAAGCTGTTGAGTAGCCACATAACCCTGTTGATGTCTTTTCCTATACTTGTCTCTAACTAGAAGGCACAAGGGAATGTCGCTCTGGGTACATCTGGGGAGATTTTGACTGGGATCCCCCCCCCAAAGGAGTCTGAAAAATTATGGGATGGGACAGAGATTTTGTGGGGTCTCATGCACCAGCAAGTGTCAAGACTACAACTCCCAGCATGCACCGGTTCCCGCCTTTTTCCAACAAGAACGGGAAAACAAACTGAGAAGCTACATCCAGTGGTGGGATCCAAAAATTTTAGTAACAGGTTCCCATGTTGGTGGGATTCAAACAGTGGCGTAGCATTCCAGGGACGGGGCATTAATAATTTCTCTGTTACTGTAAAAAATTCTTACTGTAAAAAAAAGTTCCTAATTTCCAGCTGGTATCTTTCTGTCCATAATTTAAACTCATTATAGCAAGTCCTATCGTCTACTGCCAACAGAAACAACTACTTCTCCTCTAATTGACGGCCTGTCAAATACTTAATACTTTCAAATACTTAATTTTGTTTCTAGAAATCAAAAGAAGGATACTTTCCTTAAACAAGGAACTTTACCATATTTCTAAAACATGTTTTTAAAACAGCCCAACAGGGAGAATTATCCCGTTTTCTACCTTCGCTAACCAGCCACATAGGAAACAACAGGACTTTATGATTTTTGGACCTAATGGAATTTCTAACGGAAAATCAGACCCAATTAGTAACCCCCTCTCGGCACACACAAATAATTAGTAACCCACTCTCGGGAACTGGTGAGAACCTGCTGGATCCCACCTCTGGCTACATCCCACCGGAGCTTCACGGCCAATGAGAGGCCAGAGACTGGGCGGGGGGAGAAAGCTGGTTGGTTGTGGTTGAGTTCAGAAATAAAATAAATATTGGAACTGAGGACACGAATCCTCAGCTGCAGCACCCTGTAGTTTGGGCGACATAAATCAATAAAGTTCCTTTTCTAAAGTTAGCTTTGTCTAAGTGTGTTCAGCCTTACAGTAGGAGTGAAACAAAACACTCACTCACCTGGCTGGCTGGCTTCTGTAGCCATTGGCGGGACCTGGAAAGGAAGGGGAAGAGTTGGTAATGAGTCTAGTCAAGACAAGCGGTCTGGTCGGATGCACCTGATGTTTCTGGCAAAATCTTCCCCTGACCCTAATTGGCTGGCCTCAGGTATCCCAGTTCACGAGGAAGCAGCACATTCATATGTATGAAGCTGCTGTATTCAGAGTCAGGCAATCCACACAATATACTTTTATGTCATCCTTTCTCCAGACTTTATTTTTAGCTGGTTCTGGTGGGTTTTCCGGGCTGTGTGGCCGTGGTCTGGTGGATCTTGTTCCTAACGTTTCGCCTGCATCTGTGGCTGTCATCTTCAGAGGTGTATCACGGAGAAAACAACAACGCTGCGAGGTAGGTACGGTTTACAGTTTACACTTTTCTCTGCGATACACCTCTGAAGATGACAGCCACAGATGCAGGCGAAACGTTAGGAACAAGATCCACCAGACCACGGCCACACAGCTCGGAAAACCCGCCAGAACCAGTTGAATCCGGCCGTGAAAGCCTTCGACGATACATTTATTTTCGTTATTTTCTACTTTGTTCATTTATGCTCCGACTTTCTTGCCAAGACTCCAGGGCAGATGATGCAGCATATATCAAGCACCATTCACAGGATGGGACCTCCAATGAAGAATGCCACTGAATTTGGGCCACAGAAATCAGAAAACAAATAGATGTTTCAAACAGCTAAAATTAAACATGAGCTTTTAAATATTAAACTGCACAGAAACTATCTAGTGTGAAGCAGAGTTACAGTGCTAGGTAAAAATACAGTGGTGTAGAATTCAGGGCAGTGGCGTAGCTGCCAAAGGACGGGTGGGGACAGGCACCCTGGGTGGATGCTGTTGGGGTCACATGGGAGGCGGAAAATCGCCCCCACACTCCTCCTCCTTCCCCCCTCACTCTGTCCTACCAGGTGTGGCAGACTTGCTCCGCCAGGCTTGCTCCGCCAGGCCCCGCCAGACTTGCTCCGCCAGGCCTCGCCGGCAGCTAAGGTAAGTGGGGCGCAGGGGCCTATGGGGTGGAGGCGGAAAACTCAGAGTCTGCCCCGGGTTCCATTTCCCCTAGCTACTCCCCTGGTACAGAGCGGTCTTCCTTTCATAGTTTAACTTCACAACAACGCTGCGAGGTAGGTACGGTTTACAGTGAATGGCCAAAGGTACTCCAAATCAGTCTCATCAGCAAGTTAGGATCTGAATCCAAATCTCCTCAGTGGTCGTCTGACACTTTAACTATGGATCTTCTCCAGTGTTGTCTTCTCTGGTTGGCAGCAGCTTTTGGGGGGTGGGGCAGGGGTCACCAGAGACCCTTTTCTGGAGAAGTCAGGGATTTGGTGGGACCTTCTGCAAGCACAACTATAACCCATCTCTAGAAGAAGAAGAAGAGTTTGGAGTTATATCCCACCTTTTTCTCCTGTAAGGAGACTCAAGGTGGCTTACAAACTCCTTTCCCCTCCTCTCCCCACAACAGACACCTTGTGAGGGAGGTGGGGCTGAGAGAGTTCCCAAGAACTGTGACTAGCCCAAGGTCACCCAGCAGGAATGTAGCAGTGAGGAAACACATCTGGTTCACCAGATAAGCCTCTGCCACTCAGGTGCAGGAGTGGGGAATCAAACCCAGTTCTCCAGCTTAGAATCCACCTGCTCTTAACCACTATACCACGCTGCCTCTCCACAGATCAGAGCATCACTGGGGGAAATCTCTAGACAGCACACCTTTTCCCGAGTCTGCAGGGAACCTCAGTGAAGGCTAGAAATCAAACTCACAGCACAAGAATTGCTACTGCAGAGGTTATCTCACCGTTTGTTTGAGAGAAAGCCCTTATCACAGTAAGGGAATTCAGAGCAGTCTAGCGGATTAACGGCCCTGAGATAGAGCCAGAGCCTTGTCAGAGATGAGCAGGTCTCTTGGGAAACCTGCGTTGGCCTCCTGGAACCCCATGATGTAAGAAGGGCAGGAGGACAGAAGAAGAGAGATAGGAACAAGTTGTGCCTCTCTCTTTTGGTCGAGTGGAACATTTCTCTCAGTCCCTTTCGCAGCAAGACGTACGAAAGCTCCCAGCAGAAGTTCCGCTGCAGCCGTTTCAGCGAAATGTGGAGAACAGGAAGCGTGAATCACTTGCGTGTTTCCTCTTTCACCTACATTCTGAGAGGTTCAAAACCGCTCTTGACCCCACCTCCTCAGGAGCAGGTGGCAGTTTTTAGTCTCAACAGGACTAAAAGCCTCCGCCGACCCTGCAATGTCCTCCTCTGCTGCGACTGACCATGTAAGTATTTAGGCCAAGGTGAAAGAGAGTTGTCGTGAGCCCCTTAATTTACTAGGAGCAGAGCCAATCCAAGCTGTTTCAGTGTCTGAATCAGAAGATTCAAACGGCATCCCCGTGCATGTGGAGGGCAAGAGGCCAATGGTGACTTCTTCCGTACAGCCCCCACGGAAAGGAGTGGGGTCTATAGGAACAAAATAGCCCCTGCTCTAAAGAGACCTATTCAATGTTTGCTTTCGCAATATAAAAACACACTCCCCGGCAGCACGTTTCTACATGAGTGCCTAGCATCCCCTGAACAGGAGAGAAGCCCAGAGCAGCAACTCATGCAGAGCCACAACAGGGCAGCCTGATACTGAGCATAGGTCATACTGTGACCCCTCTGCATCAGCTGTCACCTCGTGCAGAAGGACAGCCGAATCACCTTCCCTGTTCACTGATTCATGCAGAGTTACAACAGTATCCCCCCTCCATGGGTGCACACTTTAGGCTCATAGTTAGAGCCTTCTAATTAGCAAATTTCCCCAGTGTTCCAACAGAAAATCCTCTAACAGCAGGAGTGTGTGGTCATGCTGGTATTTGGTCCCGTTTTGCTCCCAGTGGGGTGAGCTTTTCCCCCTCCCTCATCCACATAGCACCACAGAGGTTGAATACCGTCCAACTTTTCCACGAAAGTTTGCTGGGTGGCCTAGGCCCAGTCATACTCTCTCAGCCCAAGCTACCTAACAGGATTGTTGTGAGGGTAAAATGGAGATGAGATTGTTGTATAAACCCTTTTCTTTCCCTATTGGTGAGAAAGACAGAGTATATTTACTACAAATTAAGTAAATAAGTTTTCCCTGGCTGGTCTGCGATCTTTCCTAACCATTCTTGACAACAGCCTGTTGGGGAAAGTGGCAGGAAAGTCAGGGTAGCAGATGTGTGGCTGTGTGCGCGCAGCTCTTTCACGGCGCGGTCCACATTTCTGTCATTTTCCTCAGCTACTTCTCCTGCGACAGCCCCCTTCCCCACACCACTGGTAGCTGGCAAATCGCTGCAGCATAACAGTGCTAAATTGGTTTGCCAATTACTGATTATTTTTTTTTAAAAACCCAAAGCACACCCCCACCCTCGGCTTCTGCAGGGGAACCAGCTGTGCGGAAATCTGTTGACACCATTCTGAGTTGGCAGACGTAGTGGGAAAGAGGAAACCCGGATATCTTCACAGGTGGAAATCACCCGTACTACCGATCAAACTAAATTGGAAACTGATATCTTTGCCACCCTGAGCAGACCGAGGCTCTCTTGATCGGCTTCAGTAACAATAGGATTGTCAGGTCCCTCTCGGGAAATTCCTGTCGATTTAGTGGGTGGAGCCTTTCAAGGGCGGGGTTTGGGGAGGGACTTAATTGGGGAATGATGCCGTAAAGTCCACCTTCCAAAGCAGCCATTTTCTCCGCGGGGCTGATCTCTGTTGCCTGGAGGAGACTACTGAAAGCCCCTTTCAGACCCTATTGGAGCGGGGTCAGCCACGACCTTTGTCAGCGGAGTGCTTACCAATGGTGCGGTGCCATGGTCCAACGTCTGCTGCTGCCGTTTTTTTTCCAGGAGTTTCCTCACAGTCTGAGGGGCCAAGCTGCTACGTTGTACTTTGCAACCTGCTGGAAGAGAGAGAGAGAGAGAGAGAGAGAGAATGAGAGATTTGTAAACAGGGGGTTCAGGATGGCAGGGGAAGGCAGGGAAACGTCAAGGGGAGAAGAGCCCAGAAGCAGAGGCCCGTTCCGCACACGCAATATAATGCGTTTTCAAACCACTTTCACAACTGTTTGAAAGTGGATTTTGCCATTCCGCACAGCTTCAAAGAGCACTGATCGCAGTTTGAAAGTGCATTATTCTGCATGTGCGGAATGAGCCAGAGGGACTCCTTCAGGAAACGCAGGTTTGAATACTGACTCTGCCAAGCAAACTTGCTGGGCGACCGTGGGCCAGTCATATATTCTCAGCCAAACCTACCTCACAAGGTTGTTGTGAGGATAAAACAGAGGAGAGGAGAATGATGTAAGCAACTCTGGGTCTCCACTGAGGAGAAAGGCAGGGTATAAACATTTAATAAATAAAATAAAAAAACCCCAAAACCCTGATACAGCCATCATAGCACATTTGCTCCCATGGAACAGGGCTTTGTTGGGAAAGAACTCCAGTGCAAGCTCATCAAAGCCTGTGGAAAGGTAACAGCTTAGAAGAAAACATGAGGGTGGAATCTAGGAAGTACAGAGGTCCTTTCCGCACAACACAAAGTAAACATTTTCAGGCAGGAAATAAAATGTTTCCTCCATGTAGCTCCGCATAGGTTTTAGCCCAAAACATTTTATTTCCCGCATGAAAATGTTTTATTTACATGCTGTTCCCTGGCAATTCTTTTCAGAAAATATTTTCACTTGCTGTGCAGTTTCTTTAAAACATTTCCCAAGTCTCTCTACCGCTCCCAGACTTCCTTGTCGGAGCTATTTTCTGGATTGCGCCGTCCGTCTCGCACTGTATTTCTGTCATTTTTCTAAAAAGCTATTTTGAGGGGATCGTGCCTACGTAGCTACACAGACACGACCCCTAGAGAACCGCAGCATGAAGCTCTGAAGCTTTATAGCTAAAAATCTAATAATAATTTTTTTTTTTTGAAAAATGGAACGACCACAAAATGGTGGCCAGGAAGCGTCTTTGAGGGGTGAGTGCGGACAAACAGGGGTTTTGGAAATGTTTGCAAAACCTTTTCAGGAGCCTGTGTGGAAAGCGTCAGAGCTTGAACACAGAAGGGACTCTTAGCAAGTTATTATGCCATCCAGTCTACCCTCCAAAACTGATTTCTGTAGTTTGGAGATCAGCTATAATTTCAGGAGATTTCCATCTCCTATCTGGAGGTTAGTAACTTTGGGGAAAGAAGAAGAAGAAGAAGAGTTTGGATTTATATCCCCTCCTTTCTCTCCTGCAGGAGACTCAAAGGGGCTTACAATCTCCTTGCCCTTCCCCCCTCACAACAAACACCCTGTGAGGTAGGTGGGGCTGAGAGAGCTCCGAGAAGCTGTGACTAGCCCAAGGTCACCCAGCTGGCATGTGTGGGAGTGCACAGGCTAATCTGAATTCCCCAGATAAGCCTCCACAGCTCAGGCGGCAGAGCTGGGAATCAAACCCGGTTCCTCCAGATTAGATACACGAGCTCTTAACCTCCTTCGCCACTGCTGCAGAAAGGCGAAGCTAACTGCAATCCTAAGGTATCTGAAGAAACTGTGACTTCTGAAAGTTCATACCCTGACAAAATTTTTGTTAGTCTTTCAGGCTCTGCTGGATTCTTGCTCTTTTCTATTGCAATCCTGAATAGAGCCACATCTTTTTGAGTCCATTGAAGGCAATGAACCTCAAAGGCTATAGGATAGTAGAGCCAACATCTTTTCACAAACAGGAATGATTTTCTCCTAGAAGCCTAACTGGAAGGTTATATGAGGTCCCTTTATGACCCAAACCCGCTCAATGCTGCCACAGGAATATGCTGCCACTGGAGGTGGTGATGGCCACTAACCTGGATAGCTTTAAAAAAGGCTTGGACAGATGTATGGAGGAGAAGTTGATCTATGACTACCAATCTAGATCCTCCTTGATCTCAGATTGCAAATGCCTTAGCAGACCAGGTGCTCAGGAACAGGAGCAGCAGCAGAAGGCCATTGCTTTCACATCCTGCACGCAGTGGCGTACCTAGGCAAACTGGAGCCCTGGGCAAAACTTGAGTTTCTAGCCCCCATCTCCTATTAGCTCCCATTGGAAACAATGGGGGATGGGGCACTCCCTTTGAGAGTCCATAACTTTGGACTCCCTAAACCAAACCTCACCAAACCTGGGTGATATTATCAGGAGAGTCTCCAGGAAAATCCCTGCAATTTTGGTGCTGCTAGCCTAAAACCTGCGCCCTCTGCAGGCCAAAAACAAAAAAACACTGAAAATGCAAAAAATCCCACAAACGAACCTGCAATTTTTGCGCCCCCCACAAGGGGGTGCCCTAGGCAACTGCCCACTTTGCCCAATGGGAGGAACGCCTCTGCCTGCATGTGAGCTCCCAAAGGCACCTGGTGGGCCACTGCGAGTAGCAGAGTGCTGGACTAGATGGACTCTGGTCTGATCCAGCAGGCTAGTTCTTATGTTCTTAAAGCCCGCTTTTATCTGGACCTGCCAAAACGACTCGAAACAGTGTGCAAGCTGTCAGGTTCTCCACAATTCTTCATCAGGGTAGATGTGGACCCTGATGAAGAATTCTGGAGAACCTGAAAGCCGGCACACTGTTTTGTGTCATGTTGAGTAAACAGGGGCTCTGGACTGGATGTCCCAGGCTCGCCTTAGCTTGTCAGATCTCAGAAGCTAAGCAGGGTCCGTCCTGTTTAGTATCGGGATGGGAGACTACCAAGGTAGTCCAGGGTTGCTACGCAGAGGCAGCCGATGGCAAACCACCCGTGTTTGTCTCTTGTCTTGAAAAGGCCGTAAGTCAGCTGCGGCTGGATGGTTTTTCCACCACCAATAAAACAAGCATTCGGCGGCTGCAATCGACATGGCTTCCAATAACCTCTTTCAGTTACTGCTCAGGAGGCAGTGCGTACTCCTTGGGTTTTAAACAGTGATAAACAGCATCCTGCCAGCATACATTTTTGTATACAAGAGAATGGTTCTTCAATCTGGCTAGATGGTAAAAGATGAGCAACATGTACACACATGCTAATTCTATTCTACTTTGTGAGTCGCCGGAAGGGATGCATTGCTCTGCAGGGCTCTAAAGCAGCATTCACTGAGGCTCAAACTTAATGGGGCTGTTCACGTTTCACCTTTGATGTCCTACACTCCCCCCCCCCCACCCTATTTTCAGGACTAGATGCTTTGAAATCACTTTCAAATGAAAGCCTATGGAGAAGAAGAAGGGTTTGGATTTATACCCCACCTTTCTCTCCTGTAGGGAAACTCAAGATGGCTTACAAACTCCTTTCCCTTCCTCTCCCCACAACAGGCACCTTGTGGGGTAGATGAGGCTGAGAGAGTTCTGAACAAACTGTGACTAGCCCACGGTCACCCAGCAGGAATGTAGGAGTGTGGAAAAACATCTGGTTCACCAGATAAGCCTCAGCCACTCAGGTGGAGGAGTGGGGAATCAATCTCAGTTCTCCAGATTAGAATCTACCTGCTCTTAACCATTACACCACGCTAGTTCTTGACCGTTTCACCCCATATGTCCCTGGTAGGCCTCTGCATTCTGCTGAGGCCAACTTGCTGATGATCCCTGGCCCCTCTGTGATGTGGCTGGCCTCTACCCAGGCCAGGGCTTTTAAGGTCCTGGCCCCTGCCTGGTGGAACACACTTCCATCAGTGGTGCGGGCCCTGTGGGATCTTAGTGATTTCCGCAGGGCCTGCAAGACTGAATTGTTCCACCAGGTTTTTGGGGAGGCCAGACGCAGATTGGATGTCCCTGTGTTGCGTGCTGTACCATCATTGACACTACCGGTGTGACATCTTTCGGTATTGTCTGTCCCCTCCCGGCCTTGGGACTGGGAGCCATCATTAGTATTATTAATATTGTTTTACTGGGTTTTAGAATGCTGCTTATTCTGAGTTATGTATTTTAACTATTTATCACATATTTATTGTGCACATTGTTTTAGTTGTGATTTTGCTGTATACCGCCCAGAGCCCTTCGGGGGTGGGTGGTTTATCAAATTTAATAAATAATAATAATAATAATATCCTCAACATGTTTCATTCAACATGTCAAATTCTGTTGCCGGTACCAAATCTGGAACTTTATGAAGACAGCACACACATTCCTCCAGCTCTGTTCCCCTCACTATAAATTACCTTACCCCTGTGAAGTGGGAGAAGCAATAGCTAGAAAACAGTTCGAGCGGCAGATGGGAGATTGTAATATCTCCATTTGTGGAGAGACTGATGTATTTAACACATCCCAGGACCAAGTCTAGACAGCTATTCTCCAGCCCCTAATCCTGCACTAAGGTTGCACACCCCAGCCCGGAACTTCATACCTTAACAGAAATCACCAGCCACCCCCATCCCGGCACCGGTGAATCACACTTTGCCCTCTCTCTGGCTTTCCACCTCTGTCAGTTGTGGCTTTCCTTTCCAGCCCATGCGAGAGGCTTTTCCAGAGCGTGTGGCGTCCAAACCCAGACACTGTGGGCTTTTCTTTTCTGATCAGTCCTTCCCAGCGCAAGACGAGGGAAGGAAAGAAACCTGCCAGCTCAGGAAGACCAGCAGGGCGGTTTGGGCTGCCTTCTTCGAAAACCAAGCGGCACTGTGGCTTCCACAGTGGAAGGCATGACAGGCCGTCTGGAGGAAGTGACGCAGGACACACCCAGAAACTTCAGTGGGTCTAAAATGCGGGACAGCGTCAGGGACTGGCTGACGGAGTTATGTCACCGCTGTGCTGAAAGGTCTGCCCGTATGTTTGCAGGTACTATTGAAAGGACTGGTGCTTCCATTTAAGGCCCTAAAAGGCTAGGTGGATCTGAAGGGCAATCTCCCCCCTGTACTATCTAGCTCACCAATCAGGGCTGGTTCAAGACTTGCGGGGCACTGGGCACAAGGTGTCCAGGGGCCCCCATCTGAAGAAGAGTCGGTTTTCATACCCTGCTTTTCTCTGACAAAAAGAGCCTCCAACCAGCTCACAATCACTGTGAGCTGAGAGAGAGAGAGAGTTCTGAGAGAACTGTGACTGGCCCCAGGACACCCAGCAGGCTTCATGTGGAGGAGTGAAGAATCAAACCCAGTTCTCCAGATTAGGGTCTGCTACTCTTTAACCATTATACCACACTTGGCTTTGGACCCCTCATTTCTGCCATTCCACTCCCATCCCTGCATGCCCCTCCTCCCCATATCTGCCCATGCGTCCAGAGGTGGGATCCAGCAGGTTCTCACCAGTTCCTGAGAGTAAATTACTAATTATTTGTGTGTGCCGAGTGGGGGTTACTAATTGGGTCCGCTTTTCCATCTCCACGCCCTCGCCTCCCCGAGAGGCATACTGCCTTTGAATGTGAAGGTTCCATATAGCAATTGCGACTAATGATGTAACTCCCTGAACTGGATTAATCCCTTCCAGGTACTGCAATTCATTGATTCTCAGCCTTTCGCACCTTTTATCTCACCAGTCTCTATCAAAGAACCTGTGTGTTTCACCATTGCTGTGTTCAGATTTGTGAGTTGGGGCATTTTCTATAATGTGATGATGATTTAGAAATGATCTGGTGCAAAAAAATTTGGGGGGGTCATGGTGGGATGGCTGCCCATGGGGGGGGCATCCAACTCAGGTTTTGCCCAGGGCTCAGGTTTGCCTAGGTACGCCTCTTCCCCCTTTGCTGAGGGGGGGCTGGCGAGGGAACCTGTTACTAAAATTTTTGGATCCCACCACTGCATGCACCCTTCTGCAGCTTGCAAATTCTTGCATCAACTGTGCTCGGTTGCTTACACGCCCTTTTCTGACAGCACTCGTCAGTGCTTGGGGCACTATTGCAGTTACTACTGGAATGGTTCTTCTACGGCCCTTTCTGCACATGCAGAATAATGCGCTTTCAATTCACTTTCACAATAGTTTGCAAGTGGATGTTGTTATTCTGCACAGTAAAATTCAGCTGCAAAGTGCATCGAAAGTGCATTATTTTGCTGTTTTATAGATACCTTTAAAAGCATTTGTTGGGAAAAAAAGCCATAAAATCCCAGTATTTTTTTATGACGGGGCTTGTTTTTCAGATTTTTAAGTAGGGTTCTGGAGCTTATTTATTTATTTATTGAATTTTTGAGCCTGTTTATTTATTTATTGGATTATCAGACTGCCCCCCCCCATCCCCCTAGTTTGCACGGCTCAGAGCGGTTTACACCATCGTTCTCCTGTACAATGTGTTAATTAAAATATCACACAACATACAACAAGAATAAAAGTCAATCATAGCACCATTAAATAATGTAAAATGTAAATTCCAGTGAGGAGGGCAGCAGAGAGGGAAGAAAATTAAGTGCGTGTGTGGAGGGAGGCCATGTAGCGGTCTCAAGCAGGTCTTTAGAAAGGCATCATATAAATAGTTTAATTTCTCCACCAAACCGTGCCGCTTTTCTGGATCCTGAGCCCTGGAGTGAAGAGATTCAGTCTCCCCCTCTAATGCACTGTGTGTGTGTAAGCTTCAGCGAGTATCATTTGGAGAATAACAGGCAGCCGTTAACACAGAACAGATATTAACCTTTCCTATTAGAGATCTGAAAACCTGCACACAGACAATAGCCACAATAAGGAACTTGTGCCTATCTTCCTGTGTGAATCGTAAAATGCTAGGACAGAGAGGGCAAATGATGGGAAAATCCCACAAGTTCTGCCAGAGGCATTCTTCATAGCCCTGGTAGAAAGAAGTACAGATGGGAAAGCCCCCGTTGTCCCCACAGGGAAATCCAAGACTGAAAGTTCTGGTTTCTTTATCTTCACACAATCAAGAAGCAATTATTTTTATTTCGGAGAGCCCCGCAGAAGGAGACGACGCAGAGTGTTTCAAGAGCCGCACAGCAACCTTTAACGCTTACAAACAAAACTTGCTCGGATAAAACAGTGCCCCAGAATATAAGCCGAGCCTGGTTGGATTGAGACCAAAGTGTCAAGCGTCATTTCACATTCAGGCTCACAGAACACTCAGCCAATCATAGCCAGCGCTCATGGTGTCACTTGAAAAAAGGTCCTTGTAGTTTCCCAAGTCTGACGACAGCTACCATCATCCCCAGAATCTGAATCCAGTCCTTGCCCTAACTTCAAAGACGTTTCTAATTGGTGGCAGTCAAGTCAGCAGGCAAAATGGGAGACCCCCCCCACACCTTATGGCCATGATCATCTTATAAGCAGTGGTTCTCAACCTGGGGGTCTGGACTCCTTTGGGGGTCGAACGACCCTTTCACAGGGGTCGCCTAAGACTATCTGTATCAGTGTTCTCCATCTGTAAAATGGATAAATGTTAGGGTTGGGGGTCACCACAACATGAGGAACTGTCTTAAAGTGTCGCGGCATTAGGAAGGTTGAGAACCACTGTCTTATATAGGGTTGAAACTAACAAGCAAAAAAAGGGGTGCAACATATGACAATACTAGAAACAAATTCGCGTTACACCCAACCGCCTTCTATTTGACGATGCTATTTATACTAAAGCAAGTATACAAGAATACATACAATATCCATCACCACATGCCTTACTTATATTGCACTCATAATACAATGATACTCTTAAACCACATAAATTCTTCCTGTCCAACTGTTATTAATCTCCAGAAATATAGTCCAGTGCTAGTCCATCAATGAAGATTAGGAATTCAGCGTATTGCAATCACAAAATGTAACCTATGGTGGTGTCTTTCCTGTAATCCAGCTCACCATCCTGTAACAGGTAATCCAGTCCTTGTGATGCAAGGAGAAACGTCCATTTGAGTAAACATCCTTGGCTTCAATCGACATCAAAACGGAATACGTGTTAATGTGCCGTTTTCAATGGAAATCTTCCTCAGTAATGTGATTGGTTCTACGGTGTCTCACTTCATTGCCGGCGAGGGGTGGGGTATTCAGTGGTGGGATCCAAAATTTTTAGTAACAGGTTCCCATGGTGGTGGGATTCAAACAGTGGCGTAATGCCAATGGGGCTGGGCGGGGCACAACGGGGGCGTGGCCAGGCATTCCGGTGGCGAGGCATTGCTGGGCGGGGCTGTGGCAAGGACGCAGCCACTGCGCCGGTCCTTGGGCGGGAAACGAATGCACGCAGGTGCAGGCTGCCACACCCGCCGGTGCACCTCCTGCTAGACTGCTTCAAGTTCTGCACGCTACTGCTGAGGAGCGGAGGAGGGGCGTAACTAAGGCAAAAATCACATGGCAAAATCAACAATTAGTAACCCCCTCTCGGCACACACAAATAATTAGTAACCTACTCTCGGGAACCTGTGAGAACCTGCTAGATCCCACCTCTGGGGGTATTGATTCAAAGTGACTTCATCACGTACTTAGAGGACCCATTCTGCCTGTACTGGTAATCGACCACCAAGTTATAATATGGAGCCAGGAAATGGCAAACCACCACTGAATGTATCTTGCCTTGAAAATCCTACCAAGGCTGCCCTAAGTCAGATGTGACAAAAAATTAATAATCACACCTGCGATTCAGAAATAGTGCTCCTGAACATGCAGGCTCCATAAAGACTATCATTTACTTATTTACTTGATTTATACCCTGCCTCTCATCAAGGGGGACACCAATTCAGCTTACATTATTGTCTTCTCCACCATATGATCTTCACAAAAACCATGTGGCTTAGGTGAAACTGTGAGTGTGTAATGGGTCCAAGGTCACCCAGCAAGCTTCCCTGGCAGAATTCGAACCCAGGTCTCCCAGATCCTAGTCCAACACTGTAAACGCCACATCACGCTGGTGAATATCCTTCCTCTCCAGGAGCTGCCTCTGAGATACTCATCCAGGTGTGAAAAACACTAATCCAATTACTATGAATGCAGGGGAATCAGGCATAAGTACAAACCATTTGGGCCTCAAATACAATGGTGAGGGTTAATTTTTGTGTGGTGTTTTATCAGGTAGTGATTCGCTGGTAATTGGGGGCGAGGGGGTGGGGAAGCATTCGCTGTCATTTATTAAAAACACTTACAATTGCTTTTTTTGATTAAATATCCTCAGGCCTACAATTAAAACATAAGCAATTAAAAGTTGCACGGTTTACAATTCCTCGCGCATCATCCAGATAGCCGCTCCGGGGTGTCGATTATGCTGGAAGCTCTATGGATCAGGTGCGGGCAATTTGTGTTACCTGCGTAACTGACTAGATTAGAGGAAGAGCGGTGGGCAGTTTTGGCTGCAACACTATTGTGGGGGTTTTTTTTGCCTCGGGCTGTTCATGTCCCAGAGACTTTCAGGGTCTGTAAGTGGGGATGTCAATCTCCAGGAGGGACCTGGAGATCTCTTGGCATTATAACTCATTTCTAGACTACAGAAATTGGTTACCCTAAAGCAGTCGTGGGATCCAACCGGATCAACTACTGGTTCTCCCCCCTGTCGCCCACTTACCTGGCTGCTGCCCCCCTGCCTCCCTTTCCAATGTTGCCAGAGTGGGCTGCCCTGCTGGCTTTCCAGTAGGCCTCCTGGCCCTCCCCCAAAGACCGTACACCATGGGACCACCCCAGGATGGCCGCCAATCGGGCCACGCACCTCTGGGCTGATGGTCTGATCTGCAACCACCCTGGAGTGGTGCCATAGTGGGATTCAGCTGGTTAGCTACCGGTTCGGCAGAACTGGTGTGAACCGGCTGAATCCCACCTCTGCCCTGGAGAAAATGGCAGCTTTGGAGGGTGAGCTGTGTGGCATTATCCCCTGCTGATGTCCCTCTGCTCTAAATCCTGCACTCCCCAGACTCCACCACCAAATCTCCAGCAATTTCTCAACCTGGAATTGGTAACCCTGCCAAGTCAAGCAATCCCAGAGACACTCCTTTCCCCCCTAGAAGTCTCCCGGAATCTGCTGTTCTTTCTCAGCCTGAAGAAGAGTTTGCTTTTGTATCCCATTTTCTCTGCCGATAAGAAATCTCAAAATGGCTTACAAATGCCTTCCCTTCTTCTCACAACTTGTGAGGTAAGTGGGGCTGAGAGCAGTGGTGGGATCCAAAAATTTTAGGTTCCCATGGTGGTGGGATTCAAACTGTGGCGTAGCGCCAATGGGGCTGGGCGGGGCACGACGGGGGCATGGCTGGGCATTCCAAGGGCGGGGCATTCCCAGGCAGGGCTGTGGCAAGGACGCAGCTGCTGCTTTGGAGCGGGAAACGAATGCACGCAGGCGCAGGCTGCCACGCACGCCGGTGCACCTCCTGCTAGACTGCTCCAAGTTCTGCGCGCTGCTGCTGAGAGGAGGGGCGTAACTAAGGCAAAAATCACGTGGCAAAATCCCCAATGAGTAACCCCCTCTCGGCACACACAAATAACTAGTAACCTCCTCTCGGGAACCTGAGAGAACCTGCTGGATCCCATCTCTGCTGAGAGAGTTCTGAGAGACCTGCGACTGGCCCAAGTTCACCCAGTGGGCTGCACGTGGAGGAGTGGGGAAACAAACCTGATCCATCAGATTAGAATCCAACCTGGTACTTCAGATTAGAGTCCACCACTCCTAACCACGACACCATGCTGGCCTGGGCAATTTGCTACTGGGAAAGGGAAATGCTCACAAAGAAGCCTTTGGGGGCCATGTGGATTTCTTCTAGCAGATTTGCGGCAGAGCCGGGAATACAAAATGCTGGACTGCGATCTCTGCTGTGCCACTACGTGACCCCCAGACAATCTGAGCCTCAAGCATAACAATACTTCTAGCCTACTTACAAGGATTGTTGTGAGAATGATTTTTAAAAATACGTATAGCGAATGTTGTACTGCAGCATAAAAACTGCTAATTCACAAAGGGACTAGGATTATGTTAGAGTGCAGAGTTTGCTCCTTTTAGCGAGATTTCTGCATGAACAGCTATCCATATTTTTATATCATTCATTCTCCAGGAAGACAAGCACTGTTTCCTCCTTTCCCCCCATCACAACAACCTTGTAGATCAGGGGTAGGGAACCTGCGGCTCTCCAGATGCTGACAGAGGCTGATGGGAATTGTAGTTCCTGAACATCTGGAGAGCCGCAGGTTCCCTACCCCTGTTGTAGATCATCCACTCACTTTATCAGTGGAGACTTGAACTCGGGTCTACCCAGAGCCAGGTCAATGGCCTAACACAAGACCACACTGCCTATTCTGCTCCTTGAACTGCACAGAATTCCCCTTTGCCTTATGGTAGGACCGCCTCTGGGTAGCCCCACTATTCTCAAGAACATGTCTAAACTGTATAGTTTCATTTTCTCTGCAAATCCTTCGTAGCAAAATCCTACTCAGCCAGATACAAGCTGGGGAAATACATTACTTACGGCTTCCTGGATTTCCCTTTCATTGTCAGAGATGAAATCGACCAGTCTTTTTAATATGTTCGGGGTGGGGTGGGGTGAAATGCTATAAATTCAGAACACGGAATACTTCGAAATGTATCCTTTTTCTCTTTTTAAAAACGACAGTCCAAGATATCATACATCGGCAATACAGAGAGGGAAGCGGTTTGGTTGCTTTGGGTGGATCATAACTGGAGCGCAGGGTTTGAGACCAAAAAGATGATAAAGCTTTTAGAGGAATCTCTATCAGGACATGTTCATTACACAAGGACTTGGATATAGGACTAAGCAAGTCAGAGAAAGCACATACATATACACTTAACTTACATAGCCCCTGGAATTGATTGGTTCTTGGTGGAATCTGCTAAAAACCAAGGTTTAGTCTACCTACGCAGCAGCATGCAGTGGTGAGGTGGGTTAAACCATTTCAGGTTATAGGTGGCCACCAGTACCCATTTTTGAATCGAGGGAGAACACTCCCCACTATAAGAAAGCCCGCTCCACTTTTTGTGCACCAGTTTTCTAGATAAGAATTGTTTGAAGTGTGACCCCTCATCTAAACTTCTTGTAGTTTTCAGGACACACTTGCAAAGGAACATAAGAACAAGCCAGCTGGATCAGACCAGAGTCCATCTAGTCCAGCTCTCCGCTACTCGCAGTGGCCCACCAGGTGCCTTTGGGAGCTAACGTGCAGGATGTGAAAGGAATTCCAGATTGTTCTCCAACGTACCTTTGGTTGATGAAGATCAGTACTGTTTATTTGGCTCATTTCGCACATGCAGAATAACGCACTTTCAAACTGCTTTCAGTGCTCTTTGAAGCTGTGCGAAATAGCAAAATCCACTTGCAAACAGTTGTGAAAGTGGTTTGAAAACACATTATTTTGCGTGTGCAGAAGGGGCCCTTGCAGGACCTTTCTGGTGGAGGCCTTTTTCATCACCTCCTACCTGAGCCTTTTAACTGGAGACGTTGGGGATTGAAACTGGGATCTTCTGCATGCCATGCAGATATTTTGCACTGGGCCGAGGTCCCCCCCTAAAGGGTGCTGGCATTGGTTCTGTACATTCAATTGGGATCCCACTTTTACAGTGTGTCAGGGCCATAGAGAACTGCCATAATCTGGTTGCTCTCTACACACAGAGACATTTCAACGTTTGCACAGTTATAAAGACTGTGCCTCAGCTGTAGAAAGTCTCCACGTAGAAAGTCTTGCATTCAACAAGAACTGTTGCCAGCCACATAGACAGTGCTAACCTTGCTGCACCAAAGGTCTTACTCAATGGCCCTTTCTGCACAATCTCCTGAAAACGTTTTGCAAAAGTTTCAAAAGTTTTTCAGAACCCCTGGTTGGTCCACACTTAGCCCTTTGAAAACACTTCCAGGGTGCCATTTTTGGAAGGTCCGTTTTTTAAAAAAACTTCTAAGCTTCAAAGCCTCGTTCTGTGATTCTCTAGGGGCTGTGTCTATGTAGCTCCATAGCCATGACCACTAATGCCCCCCTCCCCTGAAATAATTTTTTTTAATGATGGAAATACAGCACGGGACGGACCGTAAGAGCTCAAAAAATGGCGCCGACAAAGAACTGCAGAGAGGTGTGGGAAACGTCGTAAAGAGATCGCACAGCAAGTTAAAACATTTTCAAGACGTTTTTACAAAAAAAATCGCGAGGGAACAGCAGGCAAATAAAACGTTTTCAGGCAGGAAATAAAACATTTTGGGCTCAGAACAATGCAGAACTCCATGAAGGAAACGTTTTATTTCCATCCTGAAAACGTTTTATTTGTGTTGTGCAGAAAGGGTCGGGATAAGGCAACTTCATGTTCAGTTTCAGGTGGGGCAGATGGGCTCAGTCTGTTTTGCATGAAGAAAGTTCCTCAGTTCACATCCTGGCACCTCCAGTTAAAAGGATCCGCTAGTAAGTGATGGGAAAAGGCCTTTACCTGGGACCCTGGAAAGCAGCTTCCAGCCAGTGTAGACCCGTGGTTCTCAACCTTCCTAATGCCATGACCCTTTAATACAGGTCCTCAAGTTGTGGTGACCCCCAACCCTAACATTTATCCATTTTACAGATGGAGAACACTGATGCAGAGAGTCTTAAGCGACCCCTGGGAAAGGGTCGTTCGACCCCCAAAGGGGTCCTGACCCCCAGGTTGAGAACCACTGGTGTAGACAGTATTGACCTTGAGCGACCAATGAGCACTCCATAAAAGGCAGTTGCATATAGTGAAACAGAGTTAGGGGATAAGAGCCATGGGGTCTGCCACCTGCGGTTCTCCAGATGTTCATGGACTACAATACATGGAATTGTAGTCCATGAATATCTGGAGAGCTGCAGGTTGCAGACCCCATTAGCTTCTTCACAATCTTACTTATTTTCCCTTATTACCGTGTTTCCCAAAAAATAAGACAGTGTCTTATATTAATTTTTGCTCCCAAAGATGCGCTATGTCTTATTTTTAGGGGATGTCTTATTTTTCTGTGTTCTGTTCATCGGGCATGCTTCCAAACAAAAGATTTGCTATGTCTTACTTTTGGGGGATGCCTTATATTTCGCACTTCAGCAAAACCTCTACTACATCTTATTTTCAGGGAATGTCTTATATTTGGGGAAACTGCGTACTACAGCTTTTGAATATGTGAGTTCCATGATTCCAGCAGAACCTATTTGGGAGGTCACAAAAGACATTGGGTAAGCTGGTTAGATCCAGTCCAACTCAATACATAAGTCGCTGTCGCTGAAGAGGCAATAGACGGAAAGGACACAGTAAGTATTCTGAACTGGCCCACTTTAGACTGAAGATGGTGTATATGTGGTATTTTCGAATATCCTCCAAATCTTTCTTTGTTTCATTTACACCCTCCTTTCTTTTCCAACGGGGATCCAAAGTGGCTTACACCATTCCCCTCTATTCCTTTTTATCCTCACAACCACTCTGCGAGGTAGGTTAGGCTTGCCAAGGGTAACTGGCAAGCTTCCATGGCATAGGGAGGATTTGAACCTGAGCCTTCCAGATTACCCTCTAAGCCCGACACCCCTCTGAATGCTGTAAACAAGTAAGAGAGACAGATTTTATTTTAGCAGTACTCTGTCTTGAGGCACTAGCTCATCACATGCAGGGAGTGGTCCCAGGTCATCCAACAAGGACAATGGAGGGGTCTGTGTGTGTGTGTGTGTGTGTGTGTGTGTGTGTGTTTCCAAACCCACCACACTGGCTCTTGGCATTTGTCCCCCCCACCTCAGTTCTCAGAGCCAGAGTGTCTCCCTTTCTCACAACATTTAAAGCTGTGGTTTTGCTAATCCTAGTTGGAGACTCTCTAACCACTGCGCCATGCTGCCCCAACTCAGTGGGCCGTGGAACAGGAAGATAAGAATATTGTTTTTCCGAGGTGAGCAACTGAGCATCTGTACCCCCCCCCCCCGCTGCTTATTTGTGGCGCTCCCCTTTCTTGAAGCACTAGCTGACAGGGTGCAGGGAGCGGACTATGAAACGTGGCCCCTCCCTCTTCTTTGACAGGGTCCGCTCCACAAGCCCGCCACGGTCTGCTCAACGATTTGGGGACTCCCAAGACCGGCGATCCTCATTTGCAAAGCAAACTCCGCGCCCCTGCAGGATGACCCCGGAGACGAGGGCTGCCCCGGGGAGCTCTAGGGGTTGTCCGGGGGAACCCAGAGCAGAGGGGGATTCCTGGCGCCTGCCCCCAACAGCTGTGGGGCCGTCTGGCTGCTTGCCCGTCTGTCTGGCCCGGGGAGGTGCACCCCCTCCCGGCTCCCACGAGAGATCTGCGGCCGCCAAGCGTGGCCAGCCCCCGCAAGGCGCGCAGAGCGGAATCCCCAGTGACGCGTCGCGGGGAAACCCCAGCCCTTTCCTTTGGCTGGCAGAGGCGGCACGGCTGGCAGTGCCATCTGGGGGGGAGGGGAGGGGATGCCCGGGGAAGCCGCTTGGCTGCCCTCCCCTCCCCTCGGCTCCCACCTCCCCTCCAGACCCACGTCTGGCTCCAGGAAGGACTTAGGCGTCCGAGAAGTCCTCCCCCACCCCCCTCAACAGCGATCAGGTCTAAGTCCGACTTGCCAACGGGCCAGTAAAATATAGAGACCTGGGATATGGAGCCTTTGTTTTATAAAAAATGGCTTTTTAGCTCCAATACTCTCTATCCCCAAAGATAGCTGCAGCCCACACCCTCCTCCACAACAGCCCTGCTAGGTAGGTTAAGCGGAGAGAGCGACTGACTCAGCGTCACCACGGGAGAGTGAGGGTTCAGCACTGGATCTCCAGTGTCCTAGTCCTGTTCTCTAACCACTACAAGACGCTGCCCTGGACAAACTTATCCAGAAAGGGCATTACTTTCGATGGGGCTAGACGGCAATATTACTGGGGGGGAGGGGGGGGCAATCCCATTCTGCTCTATCGGCGATTGCCGGTTTAGAGGGGCGGGGCTGTCCAGGAAGGGTGGGTGGGAACGCAGCAAACCTGGAGCTAGGTTAGGATTGGCAGGGGCAGTTTGCAGACCAGAGACGCCTGGGTTCGATTCCCGGAGAGAAAGGGAGGACAGGATCTCCACAAGGGTTTGAGACCCGTGTAAAGCAGGAAAAACGTCCCCTGCTAACGGTCCTGGCGGGCTCGATTCACAAGGCAGAGGAGCCGAGCCAGGAAAGAACATGGCAACCGAAGTTCCCTCGCAAAAGACTTGGCCGAACCAAGCGCCCACCCAGATGTGGATGGCCAACAACCTCTGGACAACAACAATCTTCGAAAGCCGAACGGGCCAAGTGAGAGGAGGCGCCGCTCCGCTCCATTCAGACGTTACGTGTTTGCACGCGTCGCTTCTCCACAGGTAAAACTCCTCAACCACCCGCCGCCGCACCAGAGTGACCTGCACGCCAGGTAGCCTTCAGGAACGCCCCGGGATCGCAAACGGCGCGTCGGAGTTGCCAACTTTTTCCCAAGAAAGGCTTACGTGACTTTCCAAGCTAGAGAAATGAGATCAGCTGAAAATTGCCCCCCCCCCCCGGGAGCTTACCCCTCCCGCCCCTTACCTTTCTGCAGTCCCATCCCCGCGTGCAGCCCCCGGGGGCTACCAGAGCCTTCGCCGCCCTCCGCCACCTTCTCCGGCCGCCGCAAGCGCGCTTGTCCCGCAGAGACGCTCCGGAGATGGCCGAGAGGAAGCGCAGCCCTCACTTATAGGCAGAGGAAACGCCGCCTCCCCCAACAGCCCCGCCCCGCCACAAGAGCCAGGCCCGCCGCTGTGCAGGCTCTACCTGGGAAAAGGGCTTCTCTACTCTCCCTTCCATTTGATCCTCACGACAGCCCCGCAAGGTAGGCTCGTTTGAGACAGAACGGCTGGCCCAGTATCACCCCGAACCTGGTGAGATCTGGTTGTGGTGGGCTTTCTGGGCTGTGTGGCGGAGGTCTGGTAGATCTTGTTCCTGACGTTTTGCCTGCATCTGTGGCTGTGCGCTCTCTCTGTGATACACCTCTGGAGATGCCAGCCTCAGATGCAGGCGAAACGTCAGGAACAAGATCTACCAGACCTCGGCCACACAGCCCGGAAAGCCCACCACAACCAGTTGAGTCCGGCCGTGAAAGCCTTGACAATACGCTGGTAAGATCTGTTTGCAGGCACCCCTGTCTGTCTGTCTGTCTGTCTGTCTGTCTGTCTGTCTGTCTGTCTGTCTGTGTCCGTCCGTCCGTCCGTCCGTCCGTCCCTCTGTCCCTCTGTCCAAATGAATCAAATTAATGTTTATATAGCCAACAATCAGCATAAATTTCACAAATCTCCAGAGTCTTTAGTAGCACATAATCCCTAAAATAATATCCACTTAAAATTCCATAAACATGGAGGTAAAAAGATTATAATTAAAAGTATAAAAGATCTAAACATTCCAGTAGTTATGCTAAACCTTAACTCAGCAGTATCCGGTGAATTTTTCTAGCAACAGCGCAAAACTTTGCAGTATGCGCTGTGACCTTTGGGTTTGTATCTACAAGAAGCATCTTAACATATATTGAATTCAAACAGCCGGGATAATTGATTGGCAAAGGAACAGCAAACTTAAAATGGGCCTCTTGATATCTTGAAAGGTATCTAATGCATGACTGTCTGTCTTATTTTAATCTTGCCCTCACTTTCAGGAAATGCAGCTGATACTCTCTTCCTCCTTTTATCCTCACAACAACCCTGTAAAGTAGGTTGGCCGAGAGACAGTGAATGGCACCAGGTTATCCAGCAGGGATAATGCCAGCAGAGGGGTGTGTATGTGTGTGTGTGTGGGGGGTGTTTTCCAGTGCGGTGGGTTTGCCCCCCCACCCCAACTGGTTGTTGGCTTTTGTATCACCTTCCCAGTTCTCCTAGCCAGAAAGTCTACCTTCCTTACAACACTTGAAGTTGTGGTTTTGCTGATCCTAGGCAGAGACTATAACCACTGCCCTGCACTGCCCCAATTCAGTGGGCAGAAAACAAGAGCAAGAAGGAAGAATATTATTTTTCCAAAGTGAGTAACTGAGCATCTATACTACTGGGTGCTTTCCCTTTCTATGTGTTTATCATTCAATCAATGAAATTTGACTTCTACTCCAAAAGTGTGAAATACCAAGGCATAAATTTGAATGAACAAAACAACATACTATTTAAAAATAATCATTCAGTTATCTGGAAAACAAAATAAAGGAAGGTTTATTAAGTTCCCGGGACGGCATGTAAACATTATATCATGGCTTGGAAGAACAACTGCGTTTAAAATGAACGCCTTACCGAAGCTGAACTTTTTATTTCAAATGCTACCAGTTTATATACAAGACAAGCTTTTGAAAGACTGGCAAACTCAAATAAGCAGATTTACCTGGGACTACAAAAACCTGGAATCAGATTTACAGTCCCGCAAGATAAAAAGAAAAATGGAGGTCTTGCTGTACCTAATATTAAGCTACATTATCAGACAGCGAATCTGATTTGGATTACAGATTGGATCAAAAATCCGAGGCAAAGGATAATTAGGGACAGAATTAGAATTTAGGCATACAGTTATCTCTTCCACATTATGACTCACAGTTTTGATCTCCACATTTGATCTTCCACATTATGATCTCACAGTTTTGATATTTATTTTAAAAAAAATTATTTAATTTAATTTATATCCCACCTTATCCCGTATGGCTCCGGGTGAATCACAACACAAAAATTAAAACAATCAATAACGTTAAATATAAAATCCTGATAAAAACAGTTAAAACTAGTTAAAAATAATACTATTCACCGAACACAACAATAACATTAAAACCGATGGCACTAAGTAATCCATTTCCACCTCAAACGCCCCCCACCCTCGAGGCCGAAAGAGATGATCTACTTTATTCAATCCGGCTGACTAGTTGGAAAATATCATGGGTCAGCATAAGAAATATATCGTGGGTCAGTTAAATGGGATTTTGGGGGGAGTTTTGCAGAAGCTGCTAGTGAAACATGAAGGCCATCAGATGACACAGAAACAGTTTAGAAACTCAGAAATGCATAAAATATATGCATAGTATTGTGTACTGGAGCAGCAGTGGCGTAGGAGGTTAAAAGAAGCTCAGTGGTTTCTAATCTGGAGGAACTGGTTTGAAGGATTCTGCCAGCTCTGCCGCCTGAGCTGTGGAGGCTTATCTGGGGAATTCAGATTAGCCTGTACATTCCCACACATGCCAGCTGGGTGACTTTGGGCTAGTCACACTGGAGCTTCGGTCTCTGTGGCCCCTACCTACTTCACAGGGTGCGTTTTGGTTGCTTGAGGGGGAAGGGCAAGGAGATTGTAAGCCCCTTTGAGTCTCCTGCAGGAGAGAAAGGAGGGGTATAAATCCAAACTCTTCTTCTCTTCTCTCTAATATCAACATATTTCATCTTTTAATACCATAAATATACACTTAAAAAAAAGTTAAAGGAAAAAATCAGACTTATTGTCTGGTACGAAGGGACGGTCAAAAGTTTTAATGTAGATTTCCAGATCCCAGGAGATGCTGCACCCCTAAACTCCAGTGATGTGGACAGGATAACTGCACATTACTTATGTTACTTTTAACCAGCAAAACTGCTATAGTTAAAAGACATAAACTGTAAAGAAAAACATGTAATAAGAAAAGGCCTATTGGGAACATACCAAGTTTAGGCATGCCAACTCCACCTTTAATGTTTACAATTGAAGCTTTTAATGATGTGATGACCCAAAAGAACCATGATACCATAATACATAAAGATACGGTTAACAACCAAGAAAAACCAGGGCCTGCAAGACTTGGCTGTTCCACTAGGCTTTTCCATCCATCCATCTGTATTGAATGATGTAAGACCGTTTCCTTTCAGCCTCCGGGGGCGGGGGCGGGGGGGTGGGGTAGGAAGTGGTAGAAGTGGTGACGGGGATTTGTACTATCTATGGCCATCTGGTGTTATTTATTAGGCGTTAGAAATTGACTGTTTTTACTGCTTTTAATATTTGTATTGCTATTTTAATAGTTTTATTGATTGTGTGCTTTTATGTTGTAACCTGAGCCCTGCAGGGATAGGGCGGGATATAAGTTTGATTAAAATCAATCAATCAGTCAATCAGTCAATCAATCAAATCAATCAATCAATCAATCAATCAATCAATCAATCAATCAATCAATCAATCAATCAATCAATCAATCAATCAATCAATCAATCAATCAATCAATCAATCAATCAATCAATCAATCAAATCAATCAATCAATCAATCAATCAATCAAATCAAATCAAATCAAACCATGGCAGGAAATGAAAGAAAAAGGAAAAATGTCAAATGGTTGACATGCTTTCAAATAGCATCAAGACGCGCAGTCTCATCTAATGGGTCACGTGCCCAGCTGCAGCGCCCTAGCCACACTAGCCTGTCACTCCCAGCATCGTGGGGAGGCTACAAACTTGTAAAAGCGTCTCTCCCCCAGAAAATCCTCAACGGGCTTAGTAGACTTATGCCACAGAAAAGGTAATGTAAGTTCAAAGTCCCGGCCACCAACGTAACAAGGGCAATGGCCGGAAGAAGCCGACATCTCCCTGGCTATGCCCTTGGACTATCCCTGTTATGCTGGAGGTTGTGCAGGGATGCTGGCGCAGCAGTCAGCACCGGGTCCAACCATCAGGAAGGATGCTGGCGCAGCTGCTGCATGCAGGCAGATTTGCCCCTTCACTAGGGCAAATGCCCTGGGGAGGGCAAATCCGCCGGTGTGGCCCCATGCAGCTCCCAAGGGTGGATTTGCCCCTCCTCTGGATGGCGCTGTTAGGAGGATTCTAAACAGGAGGTGCCTTAAGAGAAATGTCAGAATTTGAAAGGGAAATTAGGCTATAGAAATAACCTTTATTAGGAACAATCTATAGGCTGTTACTCAAATAGGATACTGAAACAGAACAAGTCAAAACCTGCATGATAAAGCGGTTGCAAAATTTCAAAGAAGAGGGAACCTTTCAACCATGGGAATTATTATGGACTAAAAGTATACAATTCTCCAACGTGTCAATCTTTGAAAGAAAATTGGTATCAAATTTTTTTTTTAGATGGCATTTAACCCCAGAAGAAACTAGGAAAATTGGCGAAAATAAATGGAAATACACTGGAAACGTCAAGAAAAAAATCAGATAATTCTTTCATATGTGGTGGGCCTATAAAAAGGCAAAAAAGTACTGGCAAGAAATTAATACAGAAATGCAAAAAATACTGCAGATCGATTTCCAAATATATCCAACACCATGTTGCTGGGCATCTTTCCCCAAAAACTTCCCAACAAACTTGCAAGAATTATTCTTGTCCTTATTAACAGCAGCCAGAGTTTCAATCGTCTCCAGTAGGAAAACTGAAAGATTTCCTAACAAGAAGAACTGGGGAGATAAAATGTGAGAGTACTCTGTCGTGTCCCTAAACTGTTCAATAACAAGACCTCATGTTCAAACGATTTCCTTTATTGAAAGAAGCATCAGGATAAAGCATTCAGACTTCCATTGACAGAACTGAGAATTAGGTGCCAAAACAGCTCCAATTATCCCCTCCCTCCATTCTCCCCCTTCCAAGTAACGTGACACCACCCTCTACCACCAGGTCCCGGGGCGCGATTGGCAGCCCTCCCGTTCTCGTGGGAAGGCAAAGGCACGGCCTTCACTAAGGCAGAACGATCCATCTTCTACAACAGTTTGAAGTGCAGATGCCAGAAGGTGGCTAATGAGCAAGAGAAACTAATGAGCACGCAAGAGACAGCAGTTCCAACTTCCAGACAAGGAATCCCACGTAACATGACAGGATCATCAGGCCGGAACAAGGCAAGGTCATGACACTAACATGACGAAACTGACCAATCTTGTAAAATAGAAGACCAAAACAGGAATTTAATGAGAAATGGGAGTTCTACTTTAGATGTTATGTATTTATCTGATTACGAAAGAGGATATTGTTTATACTTCTGATAATACTGTCTTTTTATATATGCATGTCAATAGACAATTCTAAGTATATATATAACATTTTAATAACCAGACTAAAGTAAAGACTTCTTGGATTTGTATTGTTGAAGGCTTTCGCGGCTGGAATCACTGGAGGTTAGGGAATTGGTTATGTCCTAGTTTGTTAGTATTTTTTTGATAGCTTGCCTTATTCACAGTCTCAGATCTGATGGTGTAGCTGTATGGGATTATATATACCTGTGGAATGTCCAGGGTGGGAGAAAGAACCATTTGCATTGGTTAACAAGTGTAACTGCACCCTTTACACTTGTTAACCAATGCAAATGGTTCTTTCTCCCACCCTGGACATTCCACATTCCATACTCCAGTTGCTTAACTACCATCAGATCCTCTGAAGATGATAGCCACAGATGCAGGCAAAACATCAAAAGAAAATGCTTCTGGAACATGGCCATACAGCCTGGAAGCCCTACCCTCCACTTTTTGGATTATTGTATTTTTTTTGCATATATAACTATATGCTTTCATTTATCAATTTTAAACAATATGTAACAAAATTACAAAATCACGTTTTTCAAACGTCCGGCAGCTGAGGCGATTTTATTCAGTATATCAGTTAGCTGTTTTGTTCTTTGTTCCTTTGTTCTCTTTAACTAATAAGATAATGAATGCAGATCCATTATACACTTGTTATTGATATAGATTATATTGATTTACTTTGACTTGTATAAACTTAGGTGTTTGTTATAGTTATTTTTTTATTACATACGATTGTAACGTTTGCTCTACTTTCTAACTTTCATTGTTTGCCGTCCACTTGTTGTTGGTAAAACAATAAAAACATTGAAAAATAAAGAAATTTGATTTCTTGTAGCCAAAAGTCATGCAAAAATAACAACTGAGTTTTCTCTCAGGCCTACAGCAATAGCGCATGAATATAAAAGGCCCAGAAGTGAGTATAATGGGGGATTGGGGTGAGATCAACAGAATGGGAAATGCAAATTTAATAAACTTGCTTATAATAGTCTTGGCAACTAAGGCATAAACCCCGGGGGGGGGGGGGGGGGATACATCATTAGTATGTATATGTTTGTCCACCCATTCATATTTACAGAGGGATGGGGAGAGATTACTTCAATGTTTGAGTAAGGGGCTGTGAATCCTGTCCAGCTCGGTTGATTTTATTTTTAAAACAAATTATTTAATCATATTTCTATCACAGTCTCCCCCACTCAACGTGCGGCTCAGGGTGGGTCACAATTCAATAACAGCAACGTAATACAATTCCAGCAACCCAGCAAGAATAATTCACAATCACAACCAGTCTAAATTTGATTAAAATTCCTAATTCCATAAATCATGCCTAAATGAAGGCACAGCTGGTACACAATCTTCTCTTCCCTTGGTGGAGTGGAGTATGAAAACAGAATAGCGAATAAAGAACCCCAGGGTCAGAGATGACTGAAGACGAACTAAAGAGAATAATGCAATGGAAATGGAGAAGGGAAAGGGAAGTTTCGGTGCTCAGGGCCAGCGGTCAGATAGTGACAGTCAGTCGCTGCCCTCAACTATGTCGCTGCCCTCAACTATAATCTGATGCCCTCAGCTATGTCACTGCTCTCAACTATGATCTAAGTCCCTCAGAGCCCAGGGCTCGCCATATAGAGAGTTCTACCAGGTAGGAGTCACTGCTGAGAAGTCCCTGGCCCTTCTTGAGGACAGCTGGATAGACTTCACACAGGGATTACCAGGAGATGGCTTGTTGAAAAATGTAATGTTCTTCTCGGTGGGACATAACAGGAGAGGCCATCTAAAGCCCCAGACTGTTTAGGGCTTTAAAGGTAAGCCTCAGTACCTTGAACTTGACCTGGAAACCAACATGGAGCCATGCAAATGGTGGAGCACTGGTTTTTGTGCGCTCTTCACAAGATCCCTGTAAGGACCTGCAATTTCTGGAGCAACCTCAAGGGCTGCATTGTGAAGAGCAAATTACAGTAGTCTAGCCTGGAGGGGACTATTGCACCAGTCACTGTGGCAATTTCAGGAGCAACCTCAAGGGCAGCACTGTGAAGAGCTAATTACAGTAGTCTAGCCTGGAGGGGACTATTGCACTGATCACTGTGGCTAAATTGAAGAGGAACCAGTACTGCAGGTTTTTTTTTTGGGGGGGGGATAATTTGTGCTTTGCAAAAGTCAAGAAATAGCCCACTATTTCTTTTATTTATTGAAAAAGGATTCTAGCTCACCCTCTTCTCTGCCTGAGGCATCTGCCAATTACCGCCACTGTGAACGGTTCCTGTGTTTCTCTTGATTATGTTTTGAATGTTACATCATTTCATTTTCCCTTCTTTTGCATTCATCTTGTGGTCCCTGTTTATTTTTAAAAAATAAACTCTCTCACACACAGATGTGCTTAACGCAGATGGCCTAGGCTAGCCCATTCTAGACAGATTTTGGGGTCAGCCATGGTTAGTATTTGCATGGGAGATCACCAAGGAAGTCCAGAGTTGGTGTGCATAGGCAAGTAGTGACAAACTGCCTCTGAACATCTCTTACCTTGAAAACCCTACAGGGTCACGGTCACCATAACTCAGTTGCACTTGATGGCACTTTCCACCCTATTACACTCAGTTGACAAACTGCACTGCAGAGTAAAAGCTGAAACTGGAATAATACGTTAGCATTTAAGATGTTGAGTATTTAAAAGAGCCAGACTGATGTAATGGTTAAAAGGGGCGGACTCTAATCTGAAGAACTGGATTTGATTCCCGCTTCTCCACATGAAGCCTGCTGGGTGACCTTGGTCGATTCCGCACTTGCGTTATCGCAAGTTCGAGCTGCATTTGACCTAAGTGCTCCGCACAACCACTGGGATCGACGTGGTTTTGTACCAGCTTCGCCCTGTGTAACAGTCCGATTTCCGACTCCAGTTGGGAACTACTACTTTTTCAGGGAACCACGCTCGAACTCAGCTCGATTCCAGTAAAGTGCGGAATCTCTGGTACCAGGAGTCCCCCATTCAGCCAATCACAGCTGAGTGTTTCGGGCCTGCGTACAGCTGACCAATCAAAACACTCCACCTTCATCCCTCCATTCCTGTGGCAGTTTTTTTATAATGTGTGTGGGGATAGACGGAACATGGCCGTAGAACAATAGCCAATCGGAATGGAGCGGCAAAGAAACACAGGATGATTCCGCCCTCCAAGCTGGGATCAAGCTGGTTGCAGTGGGGAACAACAATGGCTTCAACCTAGGTCAGTACCCTTCTCAGGGAACTGGGTCGAACCTATTTTACTCGTGTGCGGAATCGCCCCTTGGGTGAGTAACAGTTCTCTTGGAACTCTCTCAGCCCACACTGAGGCAGGCAGTGGCAAACCACCTCTGAATGTCTCTTTCCTTGAAAACCCTACAGGGTCACCACACGTTAGCTGTGACTTGATGGCACTTTCCATCACCAAGTTCCTTGCTGTGCTGAAAGGTAAGGAACGGGAAAAAGGCAAGGTCTAGCTTTCCTTACAACACGGTCCATTTTTGTTAAGAAATAGGCCTTCACCCCTAGTTTGGTCACAGTTAAATAAATCTACACACTCCCTGCATGCTTAATTTGACTCTGATTGGGACCTGAGCAGTGGTGGGATCCAAAAATTTTAATAACAGGTTCCGATGGTGGTGGGATTCAAACAGTGGCACCGCCGCACACACGCACCTCCAGTCCCTATTGGGCAGGGAGGTTGCTTTAGTATCCCTTTCTCGGCACTTCCTTGAAAGCTTTGTGAATAAATTCTGGGCTTCTGATGGTAGAAAGTGCTCTCAAGACATGACTGAGTTATGATGAGGTTACATGGAGTTTTCAAGGCAAGAAGAAGAAGAGTTTGGATTTATATACCCCCTTTCTCTCCTGTAAGGAGACTCAAAGGGGCTGGCAATCTCCATTCCCTTCCCCCACCCTCCCAACAAGCACCCTGTGAGGTGGTGGGGCTGAGGGAGCTCCGAAGAACTGTGACTAGCCCAAAGTCACCCAGCTGGCATGTGTTGGGAGTGCACAAGCTAATATGGTTCACCAGATAATCCTCCACAGCTCAAGTGGCAGAGCGGGGAATCAAACCTGGTTCTCCAGATTAGAGTGCACCTTCTCTTAACCACTACACCACACTGGCTCTCAAGAGATGTTAGAGTTAGTTTGCCATCACCTGCCTCTCTGAAGCAACCATGGGCTTCCTTGGTGGTCTCCCATTCAAATTGTAACCAAGGCTTCCAAGAGCTAATGAGATTGAGTCAGCTTGGGCCATCCAGGTCACTGGGGGAAAATATACTAATTGAGAGTGATGGAGAAACAAACAAACAAACAAACATATAAAGAAAAGGAAGGAAGGAAGGAAGGAAGGAAGGAAGGAAGGAAGGAAGGAAGGAAGGAAGGAAGGAAGGAAGGAAGGAAGGAAGGAAGGAAGGAAGAGTTTCTTATCTGCAGACAGGGCAAAAGACTCTGATAACTGAGTTGTTTTTAGTCTTGTGAATCAGCAGAAAAGCAGATTATAAATATTTTAAGTATATCAATAAACCTCGTGGTCTGTTGCTTAATAGAAAAAAAGTGCTTCTGGCAAAAAAAGCCAGAAGCTGATAAATAATTCCCAGATTTTTTTTTAAAAAAGTTTATTTTTGGGACCCAACTCTATGAGTCTTCATTCAAAACAAAAGTTGAACATTCATAGAGGGATCAGGACTATTCTGGAACTTGGAGATCTTTGGAAGATCCTTTGAAGTCCACGGGACTTCCTTCTGAATAAAAACATCCAAAAATAGCTGTATCACTATTATCAGTCATAATCACACATTTGGAATAAGTCTACTACTTGGAGTACATACTTGGAGTAAGTTTACTACTTGGAGCACTTACTGCGTGGCGTAAGTTTCTCTAAATGCTTATATAAATAAATGAATACATCGATTAGCTTAATTTTTTTTTGGTATGCTTGTTACTCAATGGGTGGGGAGACCCACAACTGCTCAGGCGTGTTTTAAAATGGCTCTGTTAACATTTTAAAATGCCATATAGAAATGACCTATCCCCCAGAGGCCTCCTCGCTGTCACTTGGGGAAAACACGCCAAAGATCAGTTCTTTGCATCCAGAGAACGTGATTCTGCTTGGAGGGCTGACCAGCATCACCTAGTGGTCGCCTCTGGGAACTGTCCGCACAATAACAACACAGGGGATGAGAAGAAAGAATGTGTCATCAGAGAATGAATGACGAATCCTCTGCCAGGCTGTGGAATTTCTTCTTAGTTCTTTTTTTTGACTTTGTGATAAACACATCTGTCATTCGGGCTATTCCTCCGGCAATAACAACTGGCTGAATTTGGGTGTCTACAAATGAAACTGTCTTTTCCCAGAAGTGCTGAGTCTTAAACCCTTTGTCTTCAATCTTCAATTCTCTATTCCCTACCAAGTGCAAAACATAGTGTTACCAGTGAATGGCATCCCACATTTCTTTGGACATTACTGTGTTTATATGCCACCCTTTACACCAACCGCAGTGGCTCAAGGTGTGTCTCATAATATATCCATACCTGAGCTGCAGGTAACAGGCAATTTAAATTAAAAAACAGTCAAGAAAAATGAAGGTGTATAGCTTTCTCTTAAAATAGTGCCCTCTTTATGGAATTAACTGCAATGGATTCTGCCTCAATCCAATGGAAAGTGGACAGCATAGGGACCTTCCACATCTCCTATCATCCGCTATACTTTGTTGCGCAAAAAGATGATAGTAGATTGTGTATTCCTCTGCCACAGAACAAAGCATGGCAGACCTTCTCTGTTGTAGAATGCTCTGCCTGGGTCCTAATCCCTATCTATCTGGGGTCCCCCCATCCATTGGAAAGTCTGAAAATAAAAATACATTTTGGAATAAATGCTCTTATATCAAGAGTGCATAAAATAATGGTGTTGACAAAGGCAATGAGTAAATGTATTGTTGAAGGCTTTCACAACCGGATTCAACTGGTTGTGGCGGGTTTTCCAGGCTGTGTGGCCGTGGTCTGGTGGATCTTGTTCCTAACGTTTCGCCTGCATCTGTGGCTGGCATCTTCAGAGGTGTATCGCAGAGGGAAGTCTGTTACACACTGTGTCCAGTGAAAATGGAGATGCGAGCCACAGATGCAGGCGAAACGTCAGAAACAAGATCCACCAGACCACGGCCACACAGCCCGGAAAACCTGCCAGAACCAGCAATGAGTAAAAATCAATGACAGTTCTCATATTCATTCAGGACTAAATTTTAACGTGCAAGCATACAGCTTCCTCGACTGACTGAACTATCACCTTTCTGTGGAATAGAGTATAAATCTGCGCAATATGCTGATTTTGGTGATGGAAAGTGCTGTCAAGTCCCAGCCAAATTATGACGACCTTGTAGGGCTTTTGCATCAAGAGACCAACAGAGGGGCTATTGCCATTGCCTGCCTCTCTGAAGCGATCCTGGACTTCCTTAGTGGTCTCCCATCCAAGTACTAATAAGGATTGACCCTTATTCTGAGATCTGGTGAGATCCAGCCAGCCTGACACGTCTGGGTCAGGGATATCATTGATGAGATTCGTGTAATATAAAGATCTTGTGTGTGTTGGAAGTGCCGTCAAGACTTAGCTGACATGGCAACCAAGGCTCATTCCGCACATGCAGAATAATGCACTTTCAAACTGCTTTCAGTGCTCTTTGAAGCTGTGCGGAACGGCAAAATCCACTTGCAAACAGCTGTGAAAGTGGTTTGAAAGCGCATTATTTTGCATGTGCAGAAGGGTTTTTGAGGTAAGAGACTAACAAAGGTGGTTTGCCATTGACTTCCTCTGCATAATGTCCCTGGTATTCCTTGGTGGTCTCCCATCCAAGTACTAACCCTGGCTGGCACTTTTTAGCTTCAGAGATCCTATAAGATCAGGCTAGCCTGACTCGTTCATCGTTCATTAGATTTGTGCAATAGGCAGATACTAATCTGAATATATTTTATCCTTTTAAGCATGAGTATCTTATCTACCTTATAGGATAAGGTAGATAAGGTAGGAGCAGCAGTGACGCAGTGGTTAAGAGCAGGAGCATTCTAATCTGGAGGAACTGGGTTTGATTCCCAGCTCTGCCGCTTGAGCTGTGGAGGCTTATCTGGGGAATTCAGATTAGCCTGTGAACTCCCACACATGCCAGCTGGGTGACCTTGGGCTAGTCACAGTTCTTCTGAGCTCTCGCAGCCCCACCTACCTCACAGGGTGTTTGTTGTGAGGGGGGAAGGGCAAGGATAGTTTGACTTTCACACCCCAGTTTTCAAGGAGTTTGGTTGTCCCCAGAAGGAAACAGGATGCTGACGAAGATGGACCCTTGGATAGATTCATTGGGGCTTAAGTTAGGACAGTCCCATCTGTGATGCAGAAGACAACGATTGTCAGTGTGGTGTAGTTGTTAGGACTGGTGGACTGTGGTACTGGGTGACCTTGGGCTAGTCACAGTTCTCTCAGAACTCTCTCAGCCTCATCTACCTCATAAGGTGTCTGTTGTGGGGAGAGGAAGGGAAAGGGGTTTGTAAACCACTTTTAGTCTCCTTACAAGAGAGAAAATAAATCCAAATTCTTCTTCTTCTTCTTCTTCTTCTTCTTCTTCTTCTTCTTCTTCTTCTTCTTCTTCTTCTTCTTCTTCTTCTTCTTCTTCTTCTTCTTCTTCTCCTCCTCCTCCTCCTCCTCCTCCTCCTCCTCCTCCTCCTCCTCCTCCTCCTCCTCCTCCTCCTCCTCTCCTTCTCCTTCTTCTCCTTCTTCTCCTTCTCCTCCTTCTCCTTCTCCTCCTCCCCCCCCCCCATCTGGAAAGAGTTGAGGCTTACTGGTGTAGTGTGCAGGCAAAAGTCCCCCAGTTATGTTCCTAGCATGCCCAGTAAGATAGTCTTAGGGGAAACAAGAAATAGTTTTTTCCTCACCCTGAAACCCTGGTGAGCCAGCTGGGGCAGACCATACTGACATACAAGATCTGACTCAGTTGGACAAGTTAATCTCTTCTTTCCTGGAGACAGAGAAAGTAAGACTTCAAATTATCATAACCTGCACCACACAGAAATATCACTTACAGTTTCAACTGCGAATGGTTCACTTTTCTTTCTAACATTGTTGTCCACCTTTGGGCTTTGCATAGAAGTACTAGATGGCCTTTTGGACTCACTATTAAAAAACTCCTTCGTTCCCCTGCACCCATGTGATTAAACCCTTCGGACATCTACAGAAGTCGACTCTCGTCACGTGTATGCAGTGGTGGGATCCAAAATTTTTAGAAACAGGTTCCCGTGGTGGTGGGATTCAAACTGTGGCGGAGCGCCAATGGGGCTGGGCGGGGCATGACAGGGGTGTGGCCGGGCATTCCTGGGCGGGGCTGTGGCAAGGACGCAGCCGCTACGCCGGTTCTTGGGCGGGAAACGAATGCACGCAGGCGCAGGCTGCCACACACGCCGGTGCACCTCCTGCTAGACTGCTTCAAGTTCTGCGCGCTACTGCTGAGAGGAGGGTGTAACTAAGGCAAAAATAACGTGTCAAAATCACCAATTAGTAACCTCCTCTCGGCACACATAAATAATTAGTAACCTACTCTCGGGAACCTGTGAGAACCTGCTGGATCCCACCTCTGCGTTTATGGCTCAGATATTTGTATGCTGCAAGACTGTTTACTACTTGCCACAGATCCCTGTATTTCCTGGGCTGGTGGTAAAAATTGCCATCAAATAGCTGCCGATTTATGGCAACCCCAGAAGGTTTCCAAGAGATGTTCAGAGGTGATTTGTTATTGCCTGCCTCTGTGTAGCAACCCTGGATTTTTTTGGTCGTTTTCCATCCAACTACTAACAAGGGCCAACCCTGCTTAGCTTCCAAGAACTGACAAGCTCCCTTAAGCAGTATATTATACCTCAGTACACAAAGGAGGTACAATGCTTCTTGGTTATATTTTTGACCACACACCGTTGATTTCAGTACCGTCCAGGGCAGCTCTGCCAAATGGTGTTCTGTGGAAAAGTTACCTGGTGAAATAGGAACCTTGTAAGATTTACAGTATAAACCACAGATACCTACGGGATCACCATTTGTTGCCTTTTGACCTATACAAAACATACTAGGCTATAAATAAAATTGTACGGATTTATGACGACTGAGGCTGAGATTAAGCTTGGGAGAGCCACTCTTATCTCACCTCGGTCTTGGGTTCTTTTCCCTCCTAATGACTCCAGACCAGCTGATTGTTCAAGGATTTATTGTAAAAGTTCAAAACAAAGAAATAAAACATAAATGCAGTAAGAGATTGCTCAACTGGTCACATTCCTTTTGGTTCCTTGTCCCCATTCCGGGAACCCATGGCCCAGAGATGCTTCTCTGACCACGTCTCAAGATGGAATTCAAAAACCTTTGTTTTCCCCTTCTCAGGAAAACTCTGTTCAGGCCACGAGGTAACTTAGGCCTTTGAAGTTTCATCCTAGCACCTCTGCATAGTTTCCTGTCCTCCCTTCAGGAGATCAAAAGGCAAAGATGCTTTTCACAGTCATATGTGACTTCCCTTTACTGTAGCGATAGCATCTTCCATGACAGGATTGATAGCAGTTTTACATGAGTAGGGGTTATTGACCTCTAAAGAAGATCCAGCGTGATTTTTTTTTGGTGTTACGTTCGGCGATATTGTATATTTGATCTTTACAATTGAGGCTTTGTGGCTGTTTGTGATATATTTTGTGGCACTGGTGATATTCTACATGTTTTTTTTAGATATGGGTGTGTATTTTCTAATGAGATTTTTATGTGTAGTATTTTATCATTAAGAACACAGCACAATGCAATAAAATATATATTGAATATATTTTAATGGATAATCATTTGTGCTTGGGAGCAGCAGCAGCAGAAGGCCATTGCTTTCACATCCTGCACGTGAGCTCCCAAAGGCACCTGGTGGGCCACTGCGAGTAGCAGAGTCCTGGACTAGATGAACTCTGGTCTGATCCAGCAGGCTCGTTCTTATGTTCTTATGTTCTTATTAAGCTTCTTAGCCTTTTTGGTTCCCACCATCCAAGTCAGGAATTATAACGCTCTTTTTCAACACACAGGTCAACACGGCTGCTTGGAAGTTTTTTGTCAGACTTTCTGTTGACATGTTATGTCCACTGGGATACATTCCAGTTTGCTGGAGGCAGGAACAGCGGTTGCATTCTGCTACTAGTCTCAAGTAAAGCATGTCCCTCTTGCACCTACTTTAGGAAATGGGTATCGCTCCTTAAGAAATAAAACAGAACAAAAACCTACCACACTCGTGACTGCCAAACTGAAGCCACAAAATATATATTGCATAAAGATGTCAAGAGGTCAGAACACAGGCCCTTCCGCACATGCAGAATAAAGCACTTTCAATCCACTCTCAATGGATTTTACTGTGCGGAATAGCAAAATCCACTTGCAAGCCATTGTGAAAGTGGATTGAAAGTGCATTATTCTGCATGTGCGTAAGGGGCAAAAGGGTGCACAATAACAATAGATGATGCTTTGTATGCCTAGCCCCTGAAACTTTTGTAAAAATTCATTCATTCATTCATTCATTCATTCATTCATTCATTCATTCATTCATTCATTCATTCATTCATTCATTCATTCGACTAAATAAACCACTCTCCCCCGAAGGGCTCAGAGTTAGGGTTAGGGTTTTGGGACCAATCAATGTCATGGGGGCGGGGGGAGAAAATCATGTGAACGGTGGGGGGGGGGAGGTCTACACCACAAAGGAAGAGTTCTGAGCATGGTATATAGAACATTTTGATATATGGAGATTTGGAGGGGGTAGAGTAGAGACTGTGGGGACATCCATCTCGTCCCTCCATGTGAGTCATCTAAATGTTCATTTAGCCCTTTTAAAAATCCCATCATTTCTCCAAGGAACTGAGGGCAAACATCGATCTCCCTCCATTTTCCCCTCACATCAACCCTGTGAGGTGGGTCAGGCTGAGAGAAAGAAAGAGAGAGAGAGAGTGACTGTCCCAAGGTCATCCAGAAACTTTCACGGCACAATGAGGATTTGAACCTGGGTCTTTGAGCTCCTCGTCTGTCACGTTCACCACTGTGCCATTCTGGCTCCATCTGTGCCCGACTTGAAAATCCAAATGCTTCCAAATGCCGGCACTGTGGAGACCAAGAGGCATATTATAGCCATATGTGGATAGAATGTGCAGGAGTGAAAAATTTTTGGACAATTGTATTGTTATATAACAAGAAACTGGTGAAGATTAATATTGATTTAAATAATGACTTAATGTTCATGGGCGTAATGGAAGACAGAAGGGTGGATAAACAATATAGTTATATGTATAAAATAATGATTAAAGCATCCCATGCAACAATAGCCTTGGGCTGGAAAGAAAAGAAAAAATGGACACTTCAGAAATGGTTAGAATATATCTGGGAACAAGTGACACTTGATATTTTCGATATACTAACCAAAAATAAGACGTGGCGAGACAAACAGAATGAAATTTTGAAGATATGGATAACATACGTGGACTGGATGAAAGAAGCTCGAGTCGATGAAGGAATTTGGGAGAAGAGGCTACAGAGAATGAACTTACTGCTGTTTGTGTGACAAAACTATGAAGAAGAAGTAATGGGGGGAGGGATAAAAGGGGGAAAAAGTATTGTTTGAAAATGTATGGAGAAGGAAATTACTATAAACTGTAAAATTCAAATGATACAATAAAAAAATTCTATTAAAAAAAGAAAATCCAAATGCCTCCTCCTTGAAAAGAGAGTGACTGTTTCTTCTGCAGCAGGCAGATTTTATAGAAGTGACAGTTATAGGGTGTGTGATGGAGGGGGAAGTGATGCGTCACGGCACAGCCAAACAGTGCAAAGGAACTTCAGAGCCTTCTGTGGATTTGAATGGTCTCTCACCACTGCTTGGGTGGATGGGGAAGGTGCAGTCATTCAGTCATAACTGGGGGAGGGCATTAGTTCTTACGAACAGGAGTTGGAAATGCAATATTCACCGAGTGTGACAGCATAAGAAATAGAGACTCACCCCTCATCTTTTGGTTCGGCAAACTCCTAAAAGTGAGGGCTGTTGTTTTCCTTGCCACACAAAATATTCGGAGTGTGCTTTCCAAACAAGGTTTGGGTCAAGGTGTTTTGTCCTTCAAATAACGCTCCCAGTACCCCTGATCAACATGGAGATGTTTTAGTTTAGGAAAAAAAATGGGGAAAGGAGGCATGATAGAAATTTATAAAATTATTCATAGGGAGAAGAAGAGCAAAATTGCGAGAGCTTTTTTCCCCCTCTATCAAAATACCTGAACTCAGGGGCACCCAACGAGAGCAGAAGAGCAATCGGTACAGGATGAGTATTTAATGAACAGCTGGATTCGAATCCGGTATCACCTTAGAGACCATTTTACAAAAGCTACACCCCTACTGATGACCTCCATCTAAATGTAGATAAAGGTCAGGCCTCCGTGTTGCTCCTACTGGATTTATTTGCTGCTTTTGATGCACTAGACCATGCCATCTTATTGGGACACCTGGAAGCAGAAGCAGACATCAGGGGCAGAGGGGGGATCCAGCAGGTTCTCACAGGTTCCCGAGAGTAGGTTACTAGTTATTTGTGTGTGCCGAGAGGGGGTTACTAATTGGTGATTTTGCCACGTGATTTTTGCCTTAGTTACGCCGCTCCTCTCAGCAGTAGCGCGCAGAACTTGAAGCAGTCTAGCAGGAGGTGCACCGGCGTGTGTGGCAGCCTGTGCCTGCGTGCATTTGTTTCCCGGCCAAGGACCGGCGCAGCGGCTGCGTCCTTGCCACAGCCCCGCCCCGGAATGCCCTCCCCCACCCCCTTTGTGCCCTGCCCAGCCACATTGGCACTACGCCACAGTTTGAATCCCACCACCATGGGAACCTGTTACTAAAATTTTTGGATCCCACCACTGATCAGGGGTTGTGTGTTGGACTGGTTGAAATAACTCCTCATAGACTGGACTCAAATAATTCCCATTGGTTACCAGTTATCATCAGTGTGGGACCTCTCCTACGGGGTTCCACAAGGTTCAGTCCTATCCTCTATGCTCTTCCAACTTTTGGTAACTCTCTTAGGACAAGTCATTTGTAGTTTTGGGATGGCTTGTCATCAATACGCAGATGATGCACGCAGCTATATATACATCCTTATCCAATCTCCTAGTGTGGTGGTAGAATCCTAAACGGCTGCTTAGCAGCTCTGGTTAAATGGCTAAGAGTGAACAAATGGAAACCCTGGAAAGACTAGAGTAAGGCTGGTTGGGAAAGTGTTGGTCTTGAAGGACATTGTGCTGCCCACTTTGAATGGGGTTCAGCTGACCCTTGCCTACTCAGTTAAGAGCCTCAGAGTCATACTGGACCCAATGTTATTGCCTTGCTTGAAACATAGCCCCTTATAGAATTACAGAGTTGGAAGAGGCCACAAGGGCCATCAAGTCCAACCCCCTGCAATGCAGGAACACACAATCAAAGCACTCCTGACAGATGTTCATCCAACCTCTGTTTAAAGACCTCCAAAGAAGGAGACTCCACCCCTCTCCGAGGCAGTGAATCCCACTGTCGAACAGCCCTGACGGTCAGGAAGTTCTTCCCAATGTTTGGGTGGAATCTCTTTTTCTGCACCTTGAATCCATTACTCCGTGTCCTAGTCTCTGAGGCAGCAGAAAACAAGCTTGCTCCCTCTTCGACATGGCATCCCTTCAAATATTTAAGCACAGCTCTCATGTCATCCCTTAACCTTCGCTTCTCCAGCCTAAACATCCCCAGCTCCCTAAGCCTCTCTTTATAGGGCGTGGACTCCAGACCTTTTGCCATTTTGGTTGCTCTTCTCTGGACCTGTTCCAGCTTGTCAATATGCGTCTTGAATTGCGGTGCAAAATCTTGATATAGTTCCTCTGGCCTTCTGGATCTGGGACATCGAGACTAGACTACTGCAACCCACTGCCCATTGGTCTCCCCTCAAAATTAATTTGGGGACTCCAGTTGGTGCAGAACGCTGCAGTTTGGCTATTATCGAGAGCTAGATGGAGCATGTATCCCATACAAAACCCTTCCTGGCCTTGGACCCTCATATCTGGGAGACAGTCTCTCCTCCTCCCATCCGCCATGCCAGCTATAGGTGCCAACCTGCAAACGGGCAAGGTCAATAGCCTGTACACATGCCTTTTCTCTTTGTGACTTCCACCCTGGGGAATAGCTTGCTTGAGGAGGTCAGGAAGGCTCCCATTGTCCTGGCTTTCCACAAAGTATGCAACACTCAGGTTCCTTCTGCTCATCCTGAACAACGCACTTTCAATCCATTTTCAATGCACTTTACAGCTGGATTTTACTGTGCGGAATAGCAAAAGTCACTTTCAAACAACTGCGAAAGTGGATTGAAAGTGCATTAATCTACATGTGCGAAAGGGATAGCTTTAAAAGGGGCTTGGATAGATTTATGGAGGAGAAGTTGATCTATGGCTACCAATCTTGATCCTCCTTGATCTCAGATTGCAAATGCCTGCCCTTAGCAGACCAGGTGCTCAGGAGCAGCAGCAGCAGCAGGAGGCAGTTGCTTTCATATCCTGCATGTGAGCTCCCAAAGGCACCTGGTGGGCCACTGCGAGTAGCAGAGAGCTGGACTAGATGGACTCTGGTCTGATCCAGCTGGCTTGCTCTTATGTTCTTATGTTCTTCTTAAGGGGCCTTTATTATTCAAGAGGGCTTTATTATTCAAGAGAAGGGGTATTCTAAACTGGACGAACTAGGTTTGATTCCCCGCTTTGCCGCTTGACCTGTGGAGGCTTATCTGGGGAATTCAGATTAGCCTGGGCACAGAGGTGGGATCCAATCAGTTCTCACCAGCTCTCTAGAAGTGGTTACTAATTTTTTCTGAGTGCAGAGAAGGGGTTACTAAAGCAACCTCCCTGCCCAATAGGGACTGGAGGTGCGTGTGTGCGGCGGCACCACTGTTTGAATCCCACCACCATCGGAACCTGTTATTAAAATTTTTGGATCCCACCACTGCCTGTGCACTCCAACACATGCCAGCTGGGTGACCTTGGGCTAGTCACAGTTCTTCTGAGCTCCCTCATCCCCACCCACCTCACAGGGTGTTTGTTGTGGGGGTGGATGGGAAGAGAAGGGAGATTTTGAGTCTCCTACAGGAGAGAAAGGGGGGATATAATTCTAACCTCACAAACTTGGATAAATTACTAAGGATGGCGATCTGTCCTTTTTCGGTCCAGGTACATTTTACTGTGGGTCGGATCCCACTGTACAATTTTGCATCATTTAATGTGTCATGTAACCATTCATGCTTTGCTTCACTTCTGCTTTTTTCCCCCAAATTGTGGTTGGATCTACAGCCCGAACCATATTTCATTGTTTACTGAAATGTCCTATCTTGTTGATTGTGTTGACTCTCTCTGTGTAATCGGGCTTCAGTCCCAGTGAGAAAGGGAGACTATAAATAGCTCAAATAAAAAATGCGGGGGCAGAACGGGCACTGTGCAGCATTATGATATCATTTCTGACTGCAACCAGAATCAATGTTGCCTCTTTACTCTTTAGTGACCATAGGTTTCCAGGGAATGCTAGGAGTCCTGCATTTTGGTGATGCTGCTTCTGGTTAGGTGGCCAGAAATGATGTAATGAGATCACAAGATACCATCCTGGTAAGTCTCTTCCCCCTTCCCCTCCAGATCGCCACATGCAAATCCAGTGGTGGGATCCAAAAATTTTAGTAACAGGTTCCCATGGTGATGGGATTCAAACAGTGGCGTGAGCTAATGGGACTACATGGGCATGACAGGGTGGGCTGGCATTCCGGGCAGTGGGCATTAATAATTTCTCTGTTACCAAAAAAAACTCTTACTGTAAAAGTTCAAATCGCCGTGTTCCTTCAACCAGGGTACCTAAAACCCATTTATGAAGTGTCCACCTGCTTCGTATCGCCAAACAAAACGCACCGACTGTCGCCCACCAACAATTTCAAACACTACCTGCCTCTGCAGTTCCAGCGAACTTTCCCGCAAACGCAGTCTTTTGTCATTTGTACGGTGTAATTATTCCCCGAATCCAGTTCAATGGTTCTATCTTTTGTCCACCATAAGCGGCGACCCCATCAAAAGTCCCCTGCACAATACTAAATAATTTTAGTAACCTGATTTCGAACTGGTGAGAACCTGCTGGATCCCACCTCTGTAGTAAATCCTTTTGAGTACGGAAATGTACAGGACCAGACTGGAATGCATTATTTACTTTATTTATAGTCCGGCTTTCTCACGGAGACTCGCGGTAAATCACAAAACAGAAAAACCAATACCCTAAAAGCAGTGTAAGACACACAAGGCTGGATTCCGAATTGCAAACCGCAAACAGTAAACGACTTGTCGTGAAAGATGCAAAAACCGGATCACAGAAATCAGAAAGCACTGCAGTAAAAAGGAGACAGTGCAATAATTTGTACAATCAACGATAACCCCCATTCCCGCTCTTTTTAAAGAAACACAGCCCCCTTGATCAGTTCCCTCATACACAGGTCAAGCAGCAGTTAAAGGCACAGGAACAGACTTCTGCCCTGAAATTGGCAACTCAATTCCCAGAGCAAGTGGGCTGCCTCTGACGACAACTAAACCACACCAGAGTCTTGTGGCTCTGGAGGAGGTCGTCGTAGGCTAGGAGGCGGAAACCAGCTTGCTTGTGGCTCTTTGGCTCAAGGGGAAGCCGATGCCCTGTCATCCCTGCTTACTTCTCCATCGCCTGCTCCTTGAGCTCTGGAGGGTTAGGCAATCTCCTCGCAGATCCAAAGATCTCTCTGCTCAGCTCAGAGGCCAGATCCTGAGAGACCATGTGGAAATCGGCCTTCGTTCTCTGCCTCTTGACCGGTGAGTGACTTCAAATCTTTTCTCAGGGGTCGGGGCGTGACTTTGGGGTTCCTGATACAGCCCACTTGAATGCACCCTGTTCCCTTTGCCTCGGGGACGCACAGTGTAGGAAACTCTGGGAGACTCGAGTTCAAATCCCTGCTCTGCATGGAAGCTTGCTGGGTGGCCAGAGGTCCGTTGCTGTCTCCTGTCTTGACCTACCTCATAGGGTTGTTGTGAGAATAAAAGCAGGGAGGACAGTGTTGTATGGGTACACACTGGATGCTGGGGGGTGGTGGTGGGGAAGTAAGGCATAAATGTCTAAATAAATCATATAAAGACGAGCAGGTATGCCATGGGCAGCAATGCATTTTTTTCCCATTAGGGGAACACCCCCCCTCAAACCCAGTCCTTGCTCTCAGCCTCATTAGTTTTAGCCAAAATTTTAAATCATATTTCTATTTGGATAAGTTTGTATGTACCTTAAAACCGCAAACTATCTCAGCCTGGGAGAGGACTTCAAAGTGAACCTTGCAGATTTCAACAGGGCCCTTTGCCTCCAAGCCTGCACGACTCTGTTCAAAATCCACAAGAAGCCCACCTTGGATGCTAATGGGAAACCAATTGTTTTCATGTTGCCAATTCTTGGTTGGGAAATTTGTGGATATTAGGGGGTAGAGCTGGGGAGGGTGGAATTTAGGGAGGGGAGGCACCGAAGCAGGTTATAATTCCACACGCGCCACCCTACATAGCAAGGATATGATTGAAGTCTATAAAATGATGCATGGGGGAGAAAATGTCGACAGAGAGAAATTTCTCTCTCTTTCTCACAACACTAGAACCAGGGGGCATGCATTGAAAATGCTGGAGGGGAAGAATTAGGACCAATAAAAGGAAACACTTCTTCACGCAACGTGTGATTGGTGTTTGGAAGATGCTGCCGCAGGAGGTGGTGATGGCCACTCACCTGGATAGCTTTAAAAAGGGGCTTGGACAGATTTATGGAGGAGAAGTCGATCTATGCATGGCTGCCAATCTTGATCCTCCTTGATCTCAGATTGCAAATGCCTTAGCGGACCAGGTGCTCAGGAGCAGCAGCAGCAGCAGCAGCAGAAGGCCATTGCTTTCACATCCTGCATTTGAGCTCCCAAAGGCACCTGGTGGGCCACTGCGAGTAGCAGAGTGCTGGACTAGACGGACTCTGGTCTGATCCAGCAGGCTTGTTCTTATGTTCTTAAGGCATTTTCTCTAGGGAAACAGATCTCTGTGGACAGGGGATCACCCGGAGGTTGGCAATTGCTGTCGGATTATTGTGAATGGGTGTGGTCTTCTAAGTCCACTAAAGCCTTTTGCCCCAGAAAGTTGGACCAGAACCAACAGGTTGAAATGAAATCAAGAGAGCTTCCAAGTAAACCTTAGGAAGAACTTCCCGACAGAGCAGTTTCTCAGTGGAATGGGAATGGCCTTTCTTGGGAGGTGGCGGGTTCTCCCTCTTTGGAGGTTTTTCAGCAGAGGCCATCTGGCCATCTGTGAACAAGGTTGACTCTGTGAATGTGGGCAGACCGTTAAAAGGGTGGGTCGGAAGGGATGGCTTGGTGCTTGCCTCTTTCTTACATGTCCAGGGTAATGCCAATTGCCACTTTGGAGTCAGGTAGGAATTTTCTTCCAGGCCAGATTGGCCCAGGGATCCTGGAAGGTTTTTTCCTTCCTCTGGGCATAGAGCAGGGGTCACTGGGGGACTGGGGGCAAAGGTAGTTAAGAATTTCGTGTGTTGTGCAGGCAGTTGGGCTAGATGACTCTTAAAAACCCTTCCAGCTCTATGTTTCTATGAGGTCAATTTGCCTGGAAGGGTGTGATTCTCTTTCAGGACTGAACTGTGCTGTGCCTTTGGCCATCTCTCTCACCCACTACTGCTGCTCCGTCACTTGGGGAAAGGGGTAGGAGGCATGTGACAGTATTTAGGGTGTCAGTGGGTTGATAGTCACATGGCATGGACAAGTTGTTTCCAGGGGGTCTGGCCTGCTGGGTCTCTGCTGGCATCATTGACTTAGGGTGACCTTTCAAGGGGGTTTTAAAGCAAGAGAGGGAGGGGAGCCGGCATCTGGACATGACCCACCCACCCTAGCGGAGGGAGAGGGAAGGGAGGGAGGGGGAGGTGTGGCATGCAAGGGAAGAGGAGTAAGGGAGGGGAGAGATGGAGGGGTGGAATGCAAGGGAGGGGAGGGAGGGGGCCCGGCATCTGGACATGACCCACCCACCCTAGTGGAGGGGGAGGGAAGGGAGGGGTGGCATGCAAGGGAGGGCAGGGAGTGAGAGGTGGCATGCAACAGAGGGGAGGTAAGAGGGCTTCGCTAGAGCTGGATGTCAAGATTTAAGCCTGAACCTGGCGGGGTTGAGATTTGAACCTGGAACTTCCCAGTTCACATTTTGAACTGTGACGTGAGCACCATGTCTGGATACGGTTGCCAACCTCCAGGTGATGGCTGTTACTCCAGCTGTGGGCTAGGTAACACTGGAAGATTTGGGAGGTGGAGCCTGAGGAGGGCGGGGTTTGAGGAGGGGAAGAGACTTCAACTGGATATAATACCACAGAGTCCACCTTCCAAACAGGGCAGGGGCGTAGCTTTAAAAAACAATGGCACGTGCCCTCTGCAAACAGCAGCACCCCCTACAGATGCCCCCACCGCCCTGCTACTGTCCCCACAAAACCCCCTGTGGTGCCCTCCATGGCTTTGGGTTTGCCCCCAGTGTCTTGCCAGCCTTGGCACACCTCACATAGAAGTTTGGCGCATTTTAAAGGCACCACAGGGTTTTTTTTTGTGAGGGCGGTGGCCAGGGTGCGCCTGAGCACTAGGGGAAAAGCCCCTGTGCCCCCCTCAGTACATCCCCAAAAGTTGACATTGTCTCCAGGTGAATTGATCTCTGTGGCCTGAAGTTCGGTTATAACCCCAGGAGATCTTCAGCCCTCCCCTGGAGGTTGGCAACCCTATCTAGACGGGGTGCTCATATCACAGTTCAGACTGTGAGCTGGGAAGTTCCAGGTGCAAATCTTGATCCAGCCAGGCTGAGGCTCAAATCTTGACCCAATACTTGACCCTCCCCCCACCCTTTGGATTGGTAATGTAGTGATCACAAGTTTGGGCAATGTGATGGTGTTATCATCAGGGTTGCCGGCGCTCATTGAATGCTTAGGGGGAAAGCAGGCCCAATAGGCGGAGGAGGGTTGTTGCTATTGTCGCACTTGGTTGGCGCTGCAGCCCCTGACCCGGCACAGCTCTACACTTCAGGAAGCAGACGTCTCTCGTGCAAGGGAGGAGGGAGACCCCTTTCAGAGCCATTTCCTCCTCAGCCCTGGATCTGGGAGGAACTGATACTGATGGAGTTGTCCGCCTGTGTCCGGTTGGAGGAAGAAGAGGGGGGTGTTTGTGTGTGCAAAGAGTTTTACAAGAGGAACTAAGAACAGAGAGAGAGAGAGAGAGAGAGAGAAGTCAAGCACCAGTATCCAGTGAGAGCCGGGACATTGTTGTGCAGGGCTTGTGCGGGACAGTGCAGGACTTGCAGAAACATCAAAATGAACTGAAAGCAGCAGCAGCAGCAGACCTCAACAGAGCGCTTCAGCAGCCAACGGAGAGGACTGTTGTGAAAGCCCAACATTGTAGCTGTGCCCAGCAGAAGACCGAGTTGAAGTTTTGCATTCCAGACTCAAGAGGAAACTTGAGGGGACCGGGGGAGGTCAATCTGGTGTTAAAATGAAAGGGATTAATATGCATTATTCATTCATTCATTCATTCATTCATTCATTCATTCATTCATTCATTCATTCATTCATTCATTCATTCATTCATTCATTCATTCATTCATTCATTCATTCATTCATTCATTCGACTTAATAAACCACTCTCCCCCGAAGGGCTCAGAGTTAGGGTTAGGGTTTTGGGACCAATCAATACCATGTGGGGGGGGGGGGAGATGTGTGTGTTCTGGTGGAGGGCACAGTAAGAACGTGCTTGAGTATGATAAAACGACAAAGCCTTACCACAAAAGAGGAAGAGTAATAAAGAAAGCCAGAGGTGTAAAACCTCAAGCTTTTGATTTGGCAGGTAGGGGTAAGTTTAGAAGGAAATTTACCTTGCCTAATGTGGTGACACCATCCAAATTCACCACAGCACTCGAAGGGCAACTTAACCTTGCCATGAGGGAGCATGAATGTCCAGCTAGGATTTGGACAACCACCATGAGGAAGCCTTACTGGAGAGATAAAGGGAAAATTGACCCTGTGCTTAGAGCACCCACCAGTAAAGACATCTGAAGGAAAAGGTAACCAAGGTACTCTTGAGTAAATAAAAGTGCTGATACTAAGTGCAGGATACTAAGATGGCCCTGCCTAGCTTTGACAGAGTCGCTGACCAGAATCTCTGGCTCATTCCGCACATGCAGAATAATGCACTTTCAAACTGCTTTCAGTGATCTTTGAAGCTGTGCGGAATGGCAAAATCCACTTGCAAACAGTTGTGAAAGTGGTTTGAAAACGCATTATTTTGCGTGTGCGGAAGGGGCCTCTGTCACAGAATGATAAAGTTGTCCTCCAGCCCAAAAGAAGTAAGCAGTTCCATTACCACCTTTGTGTCACTCCACGACTTGCAAGTTGCTTCAACGAGAAAGGGGTGGAAAGTGCTGTCCAGTCCCAGCTGATCCATGGAAGCCCCGTAGGGTTGTCAAGTTCAGAGGTGGTTTGTCATGGGGTGCCTCCACGTGACCTGAGAGTTCTGGGAGAATTGGGACTGGCCCAATGTCACACAGCAGGCTTCACGTGGAGGAGGGGGGAATCGAACTCGGTTCTCCAGACCAGGGTCCCAGGAGGTTAAGAGGTTAAGAGCTCGTGTATCTAATCTGGAGGAACCGGGTTTGATTCCCAGCTCTGCCGCCTGAGCTGTGGAGGCTTATCTGGGGAATTCAGATTGGCCTGTGCACTCCCACACATGCCAGCTGGGTGACCTTGGGCTAATCACAGCTTCTCGGAGCTCTCTCAGCCCCACCTACCTCACAGGGTGTTTGTTGTGAGGGGGGAAGGGCCAGGAGATTGTCAGCCCCTTTGAGTCTCCTGCAGGAGAGAAAGGGGGGATATAAATCCAACTCTTCTTCTTCTTCTTCTTCTTCTTCTTCTTCTTCTTCTTCTTCTTCTTCTTTCTTCTTCTTCTTCTTCTTCCTCCTCCTCTCCTCCTCCCTCCCTCCTCCTCCCTCCTCCTCCCTCCCTCCCTCTCTTCTTCTCTTCTTCTTCTTCTTCTTCTTCTTCTTCTCTCTCTTCTCCTCTTCTTCTCCTCTCTTCTTCTTCTTCTTCTTCTTCTTCTTCTTCTTCTTCTTCTTCTTCTTCTTCTTCTTCTTCTTCTTCTTCTTCTTCCTCCTCCTCCTCCTCCTCCTCCTCCTCCTCCTCCTCCTCCTCCTCCTCCTCCTCCTCCTCCTCCTCCTTCTCCTCCTCTTCTTCTTCTTCTTCTTCTTCTTCTTCTTCTTCTTCTTCTTCTTCTTCTTCTTCTTCTTCTTCTTCTTCTTCTTCTTCTTCTTCTTCTTCACTACACCATGCCAGCTCTCTGGGCTAGAATAGGTGATTGATTAGGCCCTGTGTAGGTAACTTTCAATATGTTCAAAAGAGATTCTTAAGTAGCATATGCAGTGGCAAAATAAAGATATACAGGGATGCTGAGTTGCTTTTGTAAAAAATACTGAACTGACTTAAAAAGAGAGGGGAAGGGTTACATGGAGATAAAACAAAAAGAAGGTATATTTTTCTATTACATATTTACATATTTCTATTACATATTTATCTTGCAGCTAATTTGCTAACTAGCCTCGTGGCTTTCTCTAGTCTGCTCAAACAAAGAAATAGAGTTAACTTTAGAACCTCGGGCTGCCTGACCACTAGCCTGTAACCAAGGTCTGACTGACTGACCAATAGCTAATCAATAGAGCAGGTCATAAAACAGTGACCTCAGTAACTTGTTTACATACAGACAGTTAACCCTTTAGTAACTGGATTGTGACAGACACTTGCACAAATACCAGCACTCTGATTAAGAAAGGGCGGTAGCTCAGTGGTAAGGTATCTGCTTTGCCTTTGGAAGTTCCCAGGTTCAATCCTTACCATGTCCACTTATCAAAAATCTGGTAGTAGATGACAGGCAAGATTTCAGCGTCCCGAAACTCTGGAGAGCAACTGTCTATCCTAGTAGCAAACACAACCTTGAGCATAAGTAACCTGACTGAGGATGAGGCAGCGCTATGTGCTCCTGAGACCTGCCCTTCTCCATTTAGGTCACAGTTTTCTGCTGTGCTTATTTTAAACTCTTCGCCCGATAACTTTAACCTCTGGGACTGCTGTATCAAGGAGATCCAGCAGAAGCAGGAAAGGGAGGGGCTGACCCTCTCCTCAGCTGCCATTTTATCCCTGGAATTAGAGGACAATTTATGGGTAGCCATAAGCCCCCTAACACATACATATAGGGAAAAATTACTTCAGAGGTGGCATTTTTCAGCAAAAACACTGAAGGGAGGGGAGGGATAAGATGGGAGATCGCTTTTTTATTAAGGACCGAACTCCGCAAGACGGAGCTCCATGCCTGAAATTCCCCACGAATCCTTTGTCCTTAAAGAGCAAAGAGTATGGATCAGAACTGTATTACTAGGGAAGCTGTTGTCTTTTAAATTTTGTTTTTAAAAAACCTTACCTGACTCATCTATTGTCTGGAATTGCCTGCTTTACATACGCTTTATCAAGCCCACTTTGTCCGTGCTTATGGGAACGTCCCTAATTCGATTTGTGCGTGTTGGATGGTGCGTGTGACTGTATCTTTCTGGAGTAATGACACACTCATTTCTTTTCTCTCTCTCTCTTTCTCTGCAGGAAGTGCAGTGGCTGATGTACACGGTGAGTGATTTCAGCTCATCAGCACAAGGGCTGGAACACATTCATTACCCTAAACAGGATCAAGCACAAATATGGAATATATGAGGGGTGGGGAAGTGGTGGGATTCAAATAATTTAACAACTGGTTGTTTACAAGCACCATTTTAACAACTGGTGTGTGTGTGTGTGGGGGGGGCATGCTATAAAGCCTCCTGGTAGCAAAGTTGCTGGTCTTTGAGCCAGTCACGAAAGATCAAAACCAAGCCCCTGAGCCCCGTCACTGCCTGGGGTGCCCCTCTCCGGGGTCTAAGTGAGCAGCAGTGGTGTAGGAGGTTAAGAGCTCGTGTATCTAATCTGGAGGAACCGGGTTTGATTCCCAGCTCTGCCACCTGAGCTGTGGAGGCTTACCTGGGGAATTCAGATTAGCCTGTACACTCCCACCCACACCAGCTGGGTGACCTTGGGCTAGTCACAGCTTCTCGGAGCTCTCTCAGCCCCACCTACCTCACAGGGTGTTTGTTGTGAGGGGGGAAGGGCCAGGAGATTGTCAGCCCCTTTGAGTCTCCTACAGGAGAGAAAGGGGGGATATAAAACCAAACTCTTCTTCTTCTTCCTTTGGCCTTTGGGCATCCGGGTGCAGCTTCTCTTTGTGGTAACCAGGGTAGCCCCAAAAGGTGAGGGGATTGTTTTGACCCACCTCTTAAGCCACCCTTACGTCACCGGAGTCACAAACAAACAGGGGCGAAGGAGAGAAAAAGAAATTCCCCTTTCTTTGGTACCTGATTCAAGGTGCCAAGCCCCAGGGAGATATTCCCTCAGGAAACTGTTCCTTTATGGCTGTGAGGATCTCCCTTAATAAAAATATTAAAGTTTGCTGCCACCAAAAATATAACTGGGATGTAGCTTATCAGCTGCCAGCAAGAACCACCTTTTCTAGGCACACAGAGAGAAATCAGACTGGAACTGGTGGTAACTTAGACAGAACTTGTACAGTTTATTTTGGCTAAAATGCAGGCTTCTCGGGTGATTTGAGAGGTTTCCAAAAGCTTGTTGGTTACAGAAGGAAAACTTATTGGGATGTTATTCAACAGTTACACAACACTGTGATCACACGCAGGTGTCACTTCTCTTGAAAGAGGTCCAAAACGTAAGTTTTCTCACAAAGAGGTTTCACTTTACTTCAGCTTCCCTTACGCAAAAGGTTTTGCTTTGAGTTGTTATCTCACAGACACTAGATTTTACTGCACTAATACCCACTGAGCGATCACACTTAAACACACAGTCTAAGCCCAGGAGATTCTGGCACACTTGGCCTCCCTCTCTCCCACTAATCCTAATATGGCTTTACTGCCTCTGGACCAGCTTCTCCCAGACTGGTGATACTGGTGATACACACAGAGGCAAGGCAGACTCGATAGGTCTGGACAGTTTCAAACTGTCAAGCTCCTGAATGGCGCTTCAGCCTGCACCAATTCAAGGCCTCCTCTCTCTGTCAAGCATACACAGCTTAGACAGGGACTGGACTTCTGTCAGCCAACTCTGCTGAGACAGAATCCTTTTCTTCCAGAACTGACACACCTCCCCTTCTCTGCTGACCCCCCTGCTCTGTTCTGACTGATCTTCAGCCTCGACTGGTCTCTCACAGACTCTGTTCTGAACTGACTCTAAGTGCTGTAAGCACACTAGCTCCCCCTAGCTTTGGCCAAACGTTATTGGTCCCTTCCCAACCAATCAGGTGGGTTCTCTGCTTGTGGAGCCTTTCCCCCCGCTCTTACTCTGGCTGTTGCTAAGGCCTTCTCCATTAGGCCTGTTGTACGCCAGCCCTTCAGGGCTGACTCTCCCTGGAAACCAAAATGCCTAATATGGGCATTCGTCACACTCTTCCGCAGGCCTTTCCCAGGTCCTGAGTCAGGCCATAGCTACATAGGAGCATCCTCCTTGACCGTCCCGGCCCTCACCCTTTTCCTCCCTCCAATTCTGCCCCCAGCCCTCCCCTCCAGCTGTTCCCTCAAAGCCTTTAAGGGCACTCATGGTGTAGTGGTTAAGAGCAGGTGCACTCTAATCTGGAGAACTGGATCCCCACGCTGCCACTTGAGCTTTGGAGGTTTATCTGGTGAACCAGATTAGCTTGTGCACTCCAACACATGTCGGCTGGGGGACCTTGGACTACTCACAGTTCTTTGGAGCTCTCTCAGCCCCACCCACCTGACAGGGTGTTTATTGTGTGGGCGGGGAAGGGAAAGGAGATTGTAAGCCCCTTTGAGTTTCCTTTCAGGAGAGAAATAAGGATATAAATCCAAACTCCTCCTCCTCCTCCTCCTCTTGCTTCTCTCCTTCCTTCCTGGCCAGGCTGAGCCCTGCCTCCTCCCTGTTACTGCCCCAGGAGGGCAGAGGCCGCAGTTGGGCTTCTGGACCTGCTCTAAGTTCCTTGCCGAGGGCCCATGCTTCTGGCACAGGGTTGGGCCATGCCTGGGCACAGCTCTTCTGTCCGTCTTCCAGGCTTAGCTGCTTAGCAGGATGTGGAGAGAGGCTGGAAAAGGCAGGAAAGGGAAGCAATATGGAGAAAGTCCTGGTGGTTGCTCAGGGATGGTGCTCAGCCAGGGGTTGGGATGAGTTCCGTAGGGATGCTATCCTCCAGAGGGGAGTAGTGAAATCAAGACATTCTGCACCCAAAAGCTTACAGTAACAAAGTACTGTGTCTTATATGTACAGAAGTATTGTATATTCAAGAAACAAGCCTCCAGATGGGACTTGGGGATCCCCCTAAATTACAGTTCATCTCCAGACTGCAGAAATCAGGTTCCCTGGAGAAAAGGGTGCTTTGGAGGGTGGACTTCATGTCATTGTACCTCACAGAAGTCCCTGACTCCATACCAAAATAACAGGAATTTTCCAACCTGGATCTAGAAACCTTAGCCTTAGCCTTAGCAGAAACCTTAGCCTTAGCCTTAGCCTTAGTAGAAACCTTAGCCTTAGTAGAAACCTTAGCCTTAGCCTTAGCAGAAACCTTAGCCTTAGCAGAAACCTTAGCCTTAGCCTTAGCAGAAACCTTAGCCTTAGCAGAAACCTTAGCCTTAGCAGAGAAACTCCATTTTAGTATAGAAACCTTAGCCTTAGCCTTAGTAGAAACCTTAGTCTTTAGTAGAAAACCTTAGCCTTAGTAGAAACTCTTAGCCTTAGCCTTAGCAGAAACCTTAGTCTGGCAGAAACCTTTAGCCTTAGCAGAAACCTTAGCCCATTCTTAGTAGAAACCTTAGCCTTAGCAGAAACCTTAGCCTTAGCAGAAACCTTAGCCTTAGCCTTAGCAGAAACCTTAGCCTTAGCAGAAACCTTAGCCTTAGCCTTAGTAGAAACCTTAGCCTTAGCAGAAACCTTAGCCTTAGCAGAAACCTTAGCCTTAGCCTTAGCAGAAACCTTAGCCTTAGCAGAAACCTTAGCCTTAGCCTTAGCAGAAACCTTAGCCTTAGCAGAAACCTTAGCCTTAGCCTTAGCAGAAACCTTAGCCTTAGCCTTAGCCTTAGTAGAAACCTTAGCCTTAGTAGAAACCTTAGCCTTATAGAAACCTTAGCCTTAGCAGAAACCTTAGCCTTAGCAGAAACCTTAGCCTTAGCCTTAGTAGAAACCTTAGCCTTAGCAGAAACCTTAGCCTTAGCCTTAGCAGAAACCTTAGCCTTAGCCTTAGCCTTAGTAGAAACCTTAGCCTTAGTAGAAACCTTAGCCTTAGCCTTAGCAGAAACCTTAGCCTTAGCAGAAACCTTAGCCTTAGCAGAAACCTTAGCCTTAGCCTTAGCAGAAACCTTAGCCTTAGCAGAAACCTTAGCCTTAGCAGAAACCTTAGCCTTAGCCTTAGTAGAAACCTTAGCCTTAGCAGAAACCTTAGCCTTAGCAGAAACCTTAGCCTTAGCCTTAGCAGAAACCTTAGCCTTAGCAGAAACCTTAGGCTTAGCCTTAGTAGAAACCTTAGCCTTAGCAGAAACCTTAGCCTTAGCCTTAGCAGAAACCTTAGCCTTAGCCTTAGCAGAAACCTTAGCCTTAGTGTTAGCAGAAACCTCAACCTTGCCTTAGCAGACCAGGTGCTCAGGAGCAGCAGCAGCAGCAGAAGGCCATTGCTTTCATATCCTGCATGTGAGCTCCCAAAGGTATCTGGTGGGCCACTGCGAGTAGCAGAGAGCTGGACTAGATGGACTCTGATCCAGCAGGCTCGTTCTTATGTTCTTGTATTCTTACCCTTCTTATGGTCAACCCACTACCTTGGGTTGCCAACTCTGGACTGGGAAATTCCTGGAAATTTGGGGCATGGAGACTGGAGAGGGTGGGATTTGGCAAGGAGTGATAGCAAAAGGTATAACGGCGTATAGCCCACCCTCCAAAGGAACCATTTTCTCCAGGGGGACTGATCTCCCTCACCCGGAGATCAGTTGTAATTGCAGATTTCCAAGCCATACCCAGGGATTGGGGTACGAAAATAAAGGCAGTCTTTGGCCCCTTCCACACATGCGGAATATTGCACTTCCAATCCACTTCCAATGCACGTTGCAGGTGGATTTTACTGTGCGGAATAGCAAAATCCACTTTCAAACAATTGTGAAAGTGAATTGAATGTGCATTATTCTGCATGTGCAGAAGGGGCCTTAATGATTCTGGAGTCCTGGGCGAAAGTAAAGGATGGGGCAACCTCTGTATCCCCACCCAACCCACTCTGAAGGAATAAAGCCCTCCCTTTGAATTATGTATATCCCTTAAAATGTACCACAGTTTGTGTTTTGACACTATTTCTCCCTATTTTGATGGACAAATAGTACCAGCTATTTTAGCCTCTCCCCCTTGTATACCCCTGGGATGTAGTTATTAAGAGTGGTGGACTCTAATCCGGAGAACCGGGTTTGATTCCCCACTCCTCCGCATAAATGGTGGACTCTTATCTGGTGAACTGGATTTGTTTCCCCACTCCTTTACATGAAGCCTGCTGCACAATCTTGGGCTAGTCACAATTTTCTGAGAATTCTTTCAGAGAATACATCACAGGATGTCTGTTGTGGGGAAAGGAAGGGAAATGAGTTTGTAAGCCACTTTGTGACTCCTTACAGGACCGAAAGGCAGAGTATGAATCCAAGACAACCCCTCCTCCTCCTCCCACTCATCTTCCTCACATGGCTTCACATAGGTTTTACAATGGAGCCAATAGCAGCTTCTTGGGATGAGAAAACAGCATATATGGGAGGGGGAGGGAGGGGGAAAATCACACCAGGCCTTTCTTGTGTGCTGTGTGCTGTGGTCCCAAACAGAAAATGGCTAGTGTGTGTTTGGAAGATGAAAAACCAATGTTGCATGCATGTCCTTGAGTCATTCCCCAACAAACATGAGGACATTATAATGTGTTAATGAACCCACTATGGGAACACATACACTTTTCTGATTTGATTGGATAGTGCGATTTCCTATGAGTTTTAGGCATCCTTGTAGGTAAACACAGAAGACAAGAGAGGAAGCCAGAAGTGCATGGAACTGTGCAAATGCAGTGCCTGGATGTGTCTTGTCCCTTTAAGATGAAGGAAGAGGTTAATTCTGCCCTGCCTTTTGTCTCCTCTGCTGAACTGGTGTGGCACTTTGCCCTCTAGTGGCGATCTCAGGCATGGCAAGTTCACTCAGGCTTGGGTCTTGTCTCTCTTCTAAAGCGCAGGGGGCACCGCGGACTGTTACCAAATCACCACTGCGGTCATAGCTGGAATCGTAGCTGGAGATATTCTTCTCACTGTGCTGCTCCTCATCCCTGTCTATTACTGCACTCGTCAAAGGGACACGTCGTCGAACAAGACGCTGAACAAAAAAGGTCAGTGAGAAACACTAAACTTGCTTCCCCTTGAAGCCCTGGTGGAAAGAGAGACAAAAAAAAATGAACTAATGAAGTACATGCTTACGGAGAACTTTGTGAAATGAAGAACTAAGTCTTTGGGAGTGATGGGACTTTTCGAGTAACCACTTGGGTTTGCACTGAGTTCATCATTTAGTTCAGTTTTCTCCTGCTCTTCCTGCTTGGAGGTCAAAATGGCCTACATTGTCCCCCTCTTCCTCCCTGTGAGGTAGGTTAGATGGAAAGACATTGGTGCGGAACTTCTTGGAGGAAACGTTTTATTTCCTGCCTATAGTTTGGTTGTGCGGAAATCTAACCTGGTTCTCCCAGATCCCACTTTAACCATCACTTAACTGGCTCTCTGTGAATTCTACTAATCCCGCTGTTCTCTTGAGCCTTTTTTGATGGAAAGATAATATTCGGGTATAAGATGCAGACAGACTCCTCAAAAAAGGGATAGCAGAGTCTGAGAACCAGGCCTGAATTTTCAAGGGACGCAGCAGGCATGAGACTCCCTGAGGGGAAAAAAATGATTCCTGGCATGACATCAGTGTGCTCTGAGTTTCCCACAAGTGTCAGCCAATGATGTGGAGCAAAGATGGGGAAACAGAATGGGATGACGTCACAATATAAAGCCATGGTGCGACCGCACTTGGGAGTACTGTGTTCAGTTCTGGTCGCCACATCTCAAAAAGGATATCGAGGAGATAGAAAAAGTGCAGAGAAGGGCAATGAGGATGATTGAGGGATTGGAGCACCTTCCTTATGAGGAGAGGCTGCAGTGTTTGGGACTCTCTGGTTTGGAGAGGAGACGTCTGAGGGGGGATACGATTGAAGTCAATAAAATTATGCATGGGGTAGAAAATGTTGACAGAGAATTTTTTCTCTCTTTCTCACAATACAAGAACCAGGGGGCTTACATTGAAAATGCTGGGGGCGGGGGGGGGGGGGGGAAGAATTAGGACTAATAAAAGGACACACTTCTTCACACAACGTGTGATTGGTGTTTGGAATATGCTGCCACATGAGGTGGTGATGGCCACTAACCTGGATAGCTTTAAAAAGGGCTTGGACAGATTTATGGAGAAGTCAATCTATAGCTACCAATCTTGATCCTCTTTGATCTGAGATTGCAAATGCCTTAGCAGACCAGGTGCTTGGGAGCAGCAGCAGCAGCAGAAGGCTATTGCTTTCACAGTCTACATGTGAGCTCCCAAAAGCATCTGGTGGGCCACAGCAAGTAGCAGAGAGCTGGACTAGATGGACTCTGGTCTGATCCAGAAGGCTCTTTCTTATGTTCTTATGTTCTTATGCTTTTTAGCAAGACATCCCTACAGAGACGTGAGGAGGCGGTGCCCAGTTACTTACTGCACTTCTTGGCAACGGTCCTAATTAATTAACCAATTCATTTATCAAAATGATCACGCGGTCAATACATTAGCAAAGGACGTCTGATTCATCCGTTTCCTTGAACTGGGTGGCAGCGTGTAATGATTCCTACCGGGAATTCTTTGCAAGCTCCCGAAACCTTTTACGTACAAATATGAAACTGACCATGGGTGAAGAACGGGTGATAAACGCCTTTCATTTTAAAGAATCAAAGTCCAGAATCAAAAAGGAAACACCAGCAGTCTCGCTGATTGAAAACCAGGTTGGTGGCGACTTTCTTGGATCAGTGCTCCCACGTCTGGTTCTAACAGACAATCTTTTAATCCCCCTACAGGTGAAGGAAAGGATTACATGAACATGACTGGAATCTGAGGCTGACATCCCTTCTTATCTGAGTCTCACTTTCAGGCATTTGCTCCTCCTGCAGTAATACAGGACTTTGTGGTGATGGACACGTGTGAGGTTTTCTGGCTGAGAAAAGGAATAAAGAATGAGCTGTGGTGTATTTCTCTTTAGTAGGTAGAAAATGTCTGTCCCCCCCTTCCCTGCTCATGAATTTCTATACCTGATGTGAATTGACATGTCCAGGCCTGTAGCCAGAAAAATTTTATGGGTAGGGGAAATGAGTACATTGGGGTCCATCCGTTATTGTTTACTATATTTATAGACCCAATTTCTACTTGAGACTCAAGGTGGATGACATGGTGTAAAGCAATGTAGTCAAATAGCATGAGAGATCTCGAATGCAGTGCCACAGGACTAGGGTTACAAAAAGTATCGTCAAGCAATGCAGAAAATGGAATCACAGAAACGAAAGCAGTGCTGTACGATCAAGATGGAACAGCACACGCTGTGGCGCAGACGGCAGCCCTGTTCTCTATTAGCTTCATAAAAATGCTCTCCCCAACAACTATTTTGCATAGTTTGAAGAATTAAAGAAGCGTGGGAGTCTTTCTTCCAGTTGTTGACACCTGAAATTGCAAATACGACCTTTTCTCCATTAACTGGAAAGGAAACAGAAAGCGGTGTCACTCAAAACAGAGCTGTCAAACCAAGAACGCCTATCTTACCATCCGCAGTTAACTGTTCAGCGTTCTTATTTTTGTTTTGGGGTAATCAAGCTGAGGTTGTGATTTTGTGTGCCTACATCTAGAGAACAAATTAATTCTCTAAAAACTCTTGGTTTCTGCCGCAGTTCTATGCTTGAGATTTTAGCTCTTGTTGGGATGTAGTTAGAGATCTATCCATTTTCTTAGGGAATTAAGTTATTAAACTGATGCCAAATGAGGCTTCCGATATTCCAGTCACAGTTATCAAAACTTTTTAAAAATAATGCACAAATTGAACACAAAACTAAATTATTAGCTCAGGGGTTCTAACGGTGCCATCCAACAAATGCACGAGATCAGCAACTGCACAGAGGCATGTAGTTTTGTGGAATGGCCTTTCTGAAGATGTGAGGAAAGCTTTTGGCCCCTTCCGCACATGCAGAATAATGCACTTTCAATCCACTTTCACAATTGTTTGAAAGTGGATTTTGCTATTCTGCACAGTAAAATCCAGTTTCAAAGTGCATTAAAATGGATTGAAAGTGCATTATTCTGCATGTGTGGAAGGGGCTTTGTCATTCTGCAAACTATGTATCTCTCCCTATATCGCTCTGCTAGGCCCCTCCGCTCATTGGAGGCTGACCTCCTGGTGATCCCTGCCCCCAAAGCGATCTGACTGGCCTCTACAAGGACCAGGGCTTTTACAGCCCTGGCCCCTACCTGGTGGAACAGGCTTCCAGGTGAGATCAGGGCCCTGCGGGACATACAGAGTTTCCGCAGGGCCTGTAAAATGGACCTGTTCCGCTAGGCGTTTGGCCAGCTGGGATAACATAGAAAATCTGCTATAATGAACATCTGGCCTCCCGTGAGTGCAAGGAAGGGGGGGGGGGTTTAATGCCGTCTGAAATTATGTAAATTATGTTTTATGGTTCCTTATTTTTAGTGGAGTTGATTGTTTTTAATGGATTTTAAATGTCTGTATTGGACTGCTGGACACCGCCCTGAGCCCTCAGGGGGCGGGCGGTATACAAATTCAAACAAACAAACAAACGCACGCACGCACACACGCACATACATACATACATAAAGGAGAATGGTTCAAGAGGGCATTTTAATAAAAATAATTGAGCTACATGATTGAACTACATGCACATAGGGGCAAAAAATCCAAACTTCACATACACGCTACAGGGGTCAGTGCTATCAGTCACAGACCAGGAAAGGGATTTGGGCGTCTTAGTTGATAGTTCCATGGGAATGTCAACTCAATGCATGGCAGCTGTGAAAAAGGCAAACTCTATGCTGTGGATAATTAGGAAAGGAATTGATAATAAAACTGCAAAGATTGTCATGCCCTTGTATAAAGCAGTGGTGCTACAGCACTTGGGAGTACTGTGTTCAGTTCTGGTCGCCACATCTCAAAAAGGATATTGAAGAGATAGAAAAAGTGCAGAGAAGGGCACCGAGGATGATTGAGGGATTGGAGCACCTTCCTTATGAGGAGAGGCTGCAGCGTTTAGGACTCTTTAGTTTGGAGAGGAGACGGCTGAGGGGGGATATGATTGAAGTCAATAAAATTATGCATGGGGTAGAAAATGTTGACAGAGATAAATTTTTCTCTCTTTCTCACAACACTAGAACTAGGGGGCATACACTGAAAATGCTGGGGGGAAGAATAAGGACTAATAAAAGGAAACACTTCTTCACAACAACGTGTGATTGGTGTTTGGAATATGCTGCCACAGGAGGTGGTGATGGCCACTAACCTGGATAGCTTTAAAAAGGGCTTGGACAGATTTATGGAGGAGAAGTCGATGTATGGCTACCAATCTTGATCCTCCTTGATCTGAATTTGCACATGCCTTAACAGACCAGGTGCTCAGGAGCAGCAGCAGCAGCAGCAGCAGAAGGCCATTGCTTTCACATCCTGCATGTGAGCTCCCAAAGGCACCTGGTGGGCCACTGCGAGTAGCAGAGAGCTGGACTAGATGGACTCTGGTCTGATCCAGCTGGGTTGTTCTTATGTTCTTATGATACTGGAATAATTTAGGAAGGAGCTTTTTATAAAAGCAACAAGACTGTGGATGATATCACTCCATGTTATATATTATCTGTTTGCTGTATATATCATCCTGCTCTTACTGCATTGCTTTCTACTTGTAATACCATTTTCTGCATTGTTTGAGAAGTGAGAATGATTGTTTGAGAATGATTTTTGCTGGCTCAAATTACTGCAATCCTAGTCTTAATGCATTGCCTATTATGCCTCTCATATGATGGATTGCATTGATTTACACTGTGTAATCTGATTTTGAATCCCATGGGAAAGAAAGGACTATAAATAAATGAAGTAAACAAATAAAGTAAATAAAATGCATAGTAACAGGCTGTGAGTAGAATTCTTTTCCAGCAATTTTCCATCTTCAGAGGAAAACCCACAACCCTTCCTAGTGAATAGGATTCCTGTGGGTCACATACTTTAGCAAAAGATTTATGCTTATTTACCTCTGCACCTAAATCCTGTATTATTTGTCCTGTCAAAAATAATTTCCCCAGCAATAAGAGTTTTTCAAGACTATTGTGGAACATTGTCCTATTCTCTTTGCTTTGTTTAGAGTCTGGTACATGATTTTGCCCTTGTATTACTTAATCTCTCTCTCTCTCTCTCTCCCTCTCTCTCCCCCCCAACGTGATTTTATTCCATTGCTTGCAGGATTTTAAAATCAGGACTCTTCAGACTTTCTAACTATTCAATTGGTTTTCATCAGTTGCATAAAGAATTCATACCTGGAAAGATTTATGACAGGATTCACACCTTTTTTTCTTTTCCCCTTTATATAGAGGATTTACACTTGGAATACTTGTGACAGACCTCACACCAAACCCTTTGTCCTGACTGGAGGGGCATGACAAATGATGGCACTGACTGCCCCCTTTTGCCCCACTATGGCTATGGGTCTGGATGCCTGTTCTTGGTCTACTCCTTCCCTGCTCCTTGTTGGAGAACAGAACTGGCTCTTTCAACATCCTACATCTGTAGGGCAGCAGGCTTAGATATTCAGGCCACCCAGATAGCCAGCTGTTTGTGCCTACATGTAGGGCTATCAGCTCTGGGTCGAGAAATAACTGGAGACAGTGGAAATTGGGAAGGGGACGGAATTCAGTGAAGTATAACGCCATGACATCCACCTTCCAAAGTGGCCATTTACTCCAGATGAATTGATATCTGTCGTGTGGAGATCTGTTATATTCCCAGGAGATCTCCAGCTATCGTCTGGAGGTTGGCACATGCCAACTCTGGCTTAGGGAATTCCTAGAGATTTGGGAGTCGTGACTGTGGAGTTTGGGGATGGTAGGAAGCTCAGCAGGGATATTTATTCCATAGGAGAAACAGGAGCCCCCTGGAGCCTCTGTCGGACTTCCATTTCTCCTAGACTCTATGGCCGTGGTGGCGAACCTTTGGCACTTCAGATGTTATGGACTACAATTCCCATCAGCCTCTGCCAGCATGGTCAATTGGCCATGTTGGCAAGGGCTGATGGGAATTGTAGTCCATAACATCTGGAGTGCCAAAGGTTCGCCACCACTGCTCTATGGTATATGGTAGAGCCTCTATGGTACACCAAAGAGTCTATCCTCTGAAGATTCCTTTTTCTCCTGGGCACTGATCTGGGTAGCCTGGAGAAGAGTTGTCGTTTCAAGAGAACACCAGGCCCCACCATGAAATATGAGGGAGAATGTGGAATCTGTGATTTCTCCAGCCATCCTCGGACAGTGGCTGCCTATGCAAGGAAAATGGTGCGAATAATTACTAGACCCTCCTCTTCCTACCCATGTTGTTTCCCCTGCCCTTTTCACCTTCTCCAAACTCCTTCAAACTGGCTTGAAACAAAACAGTCCACATAGCCCAGTCGTGCCCATTACAGTTGGTAGCGTGGACAAGGGTTCCCTGACAGTCCCCACGAAGGTTCCCCTGGGCTCCTCTTCGCACCGCAAGGTGCAACCTAAACATACTCTGCAAACAAATCATAGGATTTGACTAGCTCTGCCGATTCCCTGGGTGACACTGAAATGTTGCTTTTTGGGTGACCTTGTTCAAACGAAAATTGTTCTGTGCTGCAGTTGCAGCCACAGCCCCTAGGGGGCGATCCCCAACACTCTTGCGACACCAATGTGACTAGGCCTTCGTGCCACAATACTTTTCCTTGTCTTTGTGGTGCCATGAGATTCTCGACTATTTCTGGGGCAACACAACTTCCCCCAATAATTCATAACTTCTTTAAAACAATCCCAGCATTTCTCCTACATTTTGTACAGCATCTAGCACAAGATTAAGGCTAAACCCCAGTGGTGGGATCCAAAAATTTTAGTAACAGGTTCCCATGGTGGTGGGATTCAAACTGTGGCGTAGCGCCAATGGGGCTGGGCGGGGCACAACGGGGGTGTGGCCGGGCATTTTGGGGGCGGGGCATTCCTGGGCAGGGCTGTGGCTAGGACGCAGCCGCTGCGCCGGTCCTTGGGCGGGAAACGAATGCATGCAGTCGCAGGCTGCCACGCACACTGGTGCACCTCCTGCTAGACTGCTTCAAGTTCTGCGCGCTACTGCTGAGAGGAGGGGCGTAACTACGGCAAAAATCACGTGGCAAAATCACCCATTAGTAACCCCCTCTCAGCACACACAAATAATTAGTAACCTACTCTCGGGAACCTGGATCCCACCTCTGCTGGATCCCACCTCTGCTAAACCCCCACAAAACAGCAGTTCTTATCAATGCAGTAAGAGTCTTTAATATTATAGGTACTGGGACAGTTAATATATACGTACGTTGATCATGTTTGGCAGTACTGTCTGTGGCTACTGCTGACATCGTGGAAAAGTATTTTCCCCCTGCTCCGTTAATAAAAAGGATTAGTTCTAAAGAGACAGAATAGTTAGCATACCCTTAAACCGGTTAATCCTTGAAGATACCTCCAAGATCTTTTAATCTAATTACTGATTTTGTGTGTCATACCAACTGGCAGAAGATGTGTTTTCTTTTCTAAAGCAGAACAGCAATCGGTTGAGTCATAAAGCTAACCTCGGCAATTTCTAACAGAAACATTTTCTATAAATATCTCAGGTTGTCCCCCTTGGTACAGTAAAACTGCTGTGTTCGGCTTTCTCTTGGAAATTGTGTGTGTTTTTTTTAAAAAAGAACACACACTCCCAATTGAACAGTGAACGAGTTAATCCTAATCCACAGATAAGAACAGAATAAACATGGAAATTCTTGATAAAATCCATTAAACAGCGATAGCGGTAAACGCTTGTATTACCTGTGCTGCTGAGATAGAATCTCTGACAGAAAAAAAACAAACTCCCAAGGGATTACTGCCTGATCCGTAAAAAAGAAAGATGTAGGAAAATAAATTAGGATGGATGATGTGGAAATAGAATATCAATCACAATGTTGGTTCCAAAGATATTGACGTAATCACGACAATCATCAACGTGTTATATAACCCAAAAGATTTTTGTTCCAGTCATCATAGAATCCAGTGTTCACCCACTGAAACGCTTAAAATTAAACAGTAATGATAAAAATTTCCTTTCTAGATGTATTTCAACTTCTTACACGGCTATCCTGGGCCAATTTCAGCCAATCCAAGCATGCTGATTGCCAGTTCTGTCTCCTTAGCCATTCAGACAATGCTATTTCCGGACATAATAACATTTCATGTACCGTCAATGGCTCGTTCACCTGCTTTTCCTCCAATTTAATATTTCCTGTGTAGCGGAATAAATGGATGCACGTTTAATATTACAAAGGAGAACAGCCAGAAAACAGTGGGAGGACACTTCAGCTTTTCTGGAGACTCTTGCTGGCCTAATAGTCACTGGCACACAACAGAGAAACTTCAAAGGGAGAGTTCAATGTGAAACGGCTGAATTAGACCCAGGAAGTTGGTTGTATTCATCAGGATCAGAATAAAGACCAGTTTTTTTTCTCATCCCCTAAAAGTGTAAACTTTTAGGATAAACTAGGGTGTATCAGTGCAATCCTACAGACATTTTCCTGGGAGTAAACCTAATTGAACAATAGGGGATTTTCTCCTGAGCAGACCTCAGGATTGGTCTCTACCAGTTGCTGCTGATATCCCTGTAGAGAACACTGTTGGTTTCAGAAGATCTAGTTGTGAACGGTGGGTCTGATAGTGGCAGTCCAGTGTTGGGGACAGACAGTGGCTGTTGGCTCAAGCTGGTGTGAAATTGCAGCGGACCTCAACTACTCTAGGTGAAAACATCCTTTATAAATTGCTGACAAATGCCTTTCCTTACCCATTCCACCTGAACCCTCAAGGTGGCAGCGCAGTATATATTAGAGGTCATGAGTTACGCCAGTCTTGGAATTCAAGGCAAGGTAGTTTCTAAAACATTACATAGATATCAAAAACTGCAGATACCACACTTCAAGAGCATAAAGACATCAGAAGAACTCTGCCGGATCAGACTTGTGGTCCATTTAGTCCAGCATTCTGTCTCACCCAGTGGCCAACCAGTTCTTCTGGAGGGTCGACAACAGAGCACAGAGACCAAAACCTTCTCCTGATGTTTCCTCCTAACACTGGGATTTGGAAGTTGACTGCTTCCAAATGTTGATGCTCCCTGTAGTCACCATGGCTAGTAGCCATTGACAGACCTCTCCTCCATGAATCTAATTCCCTTTAGTTTGGAGACTGCTGAACCATTTCCTCAGTGTCCAAATTAGAGGTATGACATGGAGAAAAAAAATCCCATCTTCCAGTAGGTCCTGACCTGGATCTCATTGGATTTCAGAAGTTGAGCAGGGTCAGTCCTGGTTAGTATTTGAATGGGAGACCGCCAAGGAAGTCCAAGGTTGCTATGTAGAGGCAGACAATGGCAAACTACCTTTGCTTATCTCTTGGCTTGAAACACTTCACTTGGAATTGCCTTCTCTTGGTGGAACAATACAGGGAGATTCTGGGAGTGGAGCTTGGGGGAGGGGAAGGACCTCAGCAAGGTATATTGCCAAATACTGCCAAAGAGTCCGTCCTCCAAAGCTGCTATTTTCTCTAGGAGAACTGATCTTGATCATCTGGAGGTCAATTGTAATAGCGGGAGATGTTCAGGCAGCACCTGAAGGCTGGCAACCCTACCTCTACCCTACCTCTAACAGAGGCTTAACGGGAAGTAATTTATCATGCTTTGTTGTTTAGCTCTATGCCATGAGCATGGCACAAACGCTCTGTCACTATCTGGAGTTTAAGTACAGCTGTGGAAATGAGAATCCTGTGTAAAAAGGTCAAAGTCATTTCCTTCCTCACAGGGTCACAGGAATAATAAACCCTTAATAAGGCTATGCCAGGGGTCTCCAAACTTCTTGAGCTTGCGGACGCTTGTGGGATGTTGAGAAAAGGCAGGAGGCACCATCACAAAATGGCTGCCCATGACCAGAAAATGGCAGGCCACCTCTAAATGTGGGGAAGTTCTGGGCCAAGAGTCACCAAGTGATAGAGACAGCTGTTTTCAAATGGTTGCTTCCTCTAAAGCCCACAGACATGCTTCTTGAGCTGAAGTATCTTCTGCTCCAGTGAAGAAGAGGGAAGCCGGCACTAATGCTTTACTTTGGAGGAGAGGTACTTTGGATGAAAGGGCGCCATGTTGAGGATGACAGATTGTTATTATTTTAGGACATTCGTTTCCTCCTAATTTTACGTGAGTTTGCTGCAAGATAACTGTTAGGGTGCTGCAATGAATAAATACTTGAATCCACTGAAGGCTTGAAGCCACCTGGCCAGAGGATGAGGCTGCCTGTTACATCTCTGAATGAGCAACAGATTTGAGCCTGTGTGCAGCAGCAGCACACCAGCATTTATGATGCAAGTGGAGCCCCGGGACCGTTCTCACGCTCCCGTGCGGGTGGTCCCAGAGCTGCCGCGGCCTGCGGAGGTGTCTTCGCACGGAGGCACCTCCATTGTCTTTGTAAACTTACCTTCTCTTTCCTGCGCAGTTCTGCAGGGAAGAGGGGACACTTCTGCAGGGACGAGGGGCAACGCCTCAGGCGTCGGAGGGCAGGAGGTGTGTCCCCTTGTCCCTGCAGAACTGCGTAAGGCAGAGAGGATAAGTTGGCAAACAAAACGGAGGTGCCAAAAAGCAGCGCCCCCAACCTGGTGCCATTTGCTTGGCACCGGGTTCAAAACGCTGTTTTTGAAAAGACTCGCTCATTGCGTGAGTTTCAAAAACAGCGTTTCCCCGCCAGTCGAGGGGTGTGTGGGGAAAGCACGGTGCTGCCTTGTTGCAGAGGTGGCAGCCATGCAAACTGTGCCCCTGGAATGGTGTTTTTGGCCCGTGCGGAGTGGGCCCTAGTCTGGTTTCCAACCAACAGCCGGTGGTGCAAGCAGGTCATTCTGTGACATCTCTGCATCAAGTGTGACTGGATTGTTCCACAGCTCTCAACACAGAGAGGCAGCAAATTTGCTTGTGTTTGAAAGAGGCTTCTGGCCGTGTCACTGCATTGGGCATACTTCCTGTCAATCAGGTGGTCTTCCCAGATCAGTGACTTATGCAGAAATAATGCCATAGAGTCCATCTTCCCTAGCAGACATTTTGTCCAGGAGAACGGATCTTGGTTTCCCAGTGGACAGACAAGGGTTTCTTTGTGGGCCGGCAATTTGAACGTCGTCAATGTGTAATCTTTTAAAAAGTGCATTGCTGAAGTGTGCCTCCAGTTTTAATTCAGAAACAAATGTGGTTTAGCTATCAAACTTTGAGGAAAAGCTTGATCTTTCCCGAGGTCAGGTCTGGGGGCTGCGGTTGGAGCAGGGTGAGCGTCGATGGCTGTTCAGAGATAGAATGGAAAAATTTGAAAAGGAGGCTAATCAGCTGGCTTGCGTGAGTCACTTCATGTGCTTATAGCTAGGCTGAGGCTTCATGCACGGAGCAGGAACTGTGTACTGCGGGTTGTGTCATCTTCTAAGAACACACAGGAAATGGGGTAATCGTGCCGTGACGGCACACCACACAATTGGGACCTAGCCTTTCGCCGGGTCTTAGAACCAGTGTGAGAAATTGCAAGGAGAGCTGAGAAATGCAGCCTTGTGCTGATGATACTTCTGTTTCTCCTTTTCCTCAGGGCTGGGCGAAGCCATTGCTTCCCTGAATAAGTACGAGGGAACTGTGATGACATTGGTGGAAATGTATAAAGTTTAGATCAGGGGTGTCTAGCCATGCCAGCAAGGGCTGATGGGAGTTGTAGTCCATGAACATCTGAAGTGCCAGAGTTGGACACCCATGGTTTAGAGAATCCAGATAATCTATAGAAGATTCTCGCAGATAGAAGAGAGGCAATTTTAGTCGACCCCCCCTTTCTGCCATAGAACACTGGAAATCCTTTTTTTAAAAAAATAATTTTTATTGTATAGAATATTCATACATTTGTTACAATCAATATCTTCATTTCATCTATACATTTTTCCATTTTCTCCCCTCTCCCCCCTTTTCTATTAATTATTTTATGCAAGCAGCATAATTCATTCTTCTTATTCTCTTATTCTATAGTTCTTTGTTAAATCCGGCTTCTTCCATCCATTTTTCATACACTGTCCATAGTTTCATAATATCTTCCATTTTTTCTTTCCATAGTTTATTTTTTGTCAGTCTCTCAAAGATCTCTAACTGTATTTGTTCCCATATGTATTCCATCCATTTTGAAACTGTCCATTTTTTGTTGTCTTTCCAGAGAACACTGGAAATCCTCTCCCAGCTGTTCCTGGGTGTCCCCCCCTTTCCCCGGAGAAGTATTTTTTGTGGGAGCATTTTGGATGGCAGACAAAAGGACCTTGGGTTCTGGGGAGCAATTTACAGCAGCCTTCCCAGCTGTCAGTCATAGCAAAGTGGGAGGAGCTTAACAATCTGCAGTCCCTCCCAGCCAATAATGAGGGAGAAGCTCAGCCTTAGTCAAGGAGCGGGGCTGGATGGAGAAGGCGAGTGAGGGCAGGTGCCCTGGGCGCTTGACAGAGAGGGGGTGACAGCTGGGGGCGGGGAAGGCTCAGTTGCCTAGAAGAGATGGCTCATTTTGTAGCGCATGCTCTCTGTTCCCTCTGATGAAGCTGCTACTAGTAGGTGTGAGGGAAGGAAGAGGGAGATCCCAGGCCTCATTGGGAAGTCACAGTCCTTGGTAAGGCAGAAGCTGCAGTTGTTAGTTGAATGTGACTATAGCAAGTGAAGAGGAAAGGTAACTAAAAGTTCCTGAAGAGAGATTCAGAGATGTTAAGTTTGATGCAATGAGAGACAAAGACCCACAGGTAACCTTCATTGGCCTTGGCAATCTCCCTCCTTCCCCACCTTCTGCTCTTTCACCTGTAGGACCTTCCAATTCTTTGTTTTCCTCCCCCACCCCCGCTTCAAGGACTGTAGGTTGACAGTGGCCATGGTAGACTTTGGGCACACAAGAATTCTGGGGGAAGGCTTTTGGGTGCATTATAAACACTCACAGGAGGAGAAGAGTTTGGGATGCTGGGATAATGATTTAGAATGCTTTATGCGCCCCTCTTTCCCACCCCCCTACCTTGTACTCTGCTGCAAGCCCAGGAGCAGCCTGGAGTGAAAAGGGGCAGAGGGGAAAAAGCCCCCCCCCTTTAAAACTGGGAACTGTGTTATGCTTGGCTTTGCCAAAAGCCACAAGTAGACCTGCCCCCTTATCTGATCGAATGAGCGTGTTGGAATTTCCAGCCTTGCTTTGCATGCAGCAGCAGCAAGAGCAGCATGGAATTCTGGGAAGCTGCATGAACGTTCTAAAGGTGACAGTTAGAATCCGTTGGTAGTGTTCTGTTCCCTTCACCACACACTATGAGACTGACTGACTAACTAAAAGAAAGATGCTCTGTATACTGCTCTGTAAACCAAATGATATATAAAGTGCTCTGACTATAAGATATTGTAATGCAACCAAACTGTTACAAACCATGAGCCGGGCATGCAAGTATTATTATGTGATCCTGTGTATATAATGTATGTATATCTCTCAGGTTAAGTAAAGTTCTGCTTATGCCTTAATGAGCTTCTGAGGTAAAACGGCTGGTTTTTTAAGTGATAAACTATTCTAATTTGACGTGCCGCACAATCCATATTTCCGCCCGTTACTTTGCTTGACAGGATTATATATACCAAATATACCTGTTGCCTTTCAGAGCGTGACTTTACACCTTGGGAAAGGAGGGGAGACAAGAATGGAGGGCTTCTTCACATGTGTTTTGTGTCGTCAAGTCCCTTCAAAATGGCCGCTCATTAACAGCCTTGCTCAGCTCATGCAAACTGAGGGCTGTGGCTTCTTTTATTGCGTCGATCCACTTCATGGTGGTTCTTCCTCTTTTCCTACTTTCTTCAATGTTTCCTAGCATTGTTGTCTTTTCCAGTGAGTCTCTGGCAGTGGCTGAAGCACATTAGCTTCAGCTTAGTCATTTTAGCTTCTAGCAGTATGATTACCAGATAAAGCTTTTCCTGGTGTGTATTTTACCATGCCATGATGGAGTGTGAAATGTGTTTGGTGCTTCTCATGTCAAAATGATATGTGCTGCATTTAAAAAGAAATGTCTGGGAGAAGGCTGGACTTAAAAACTGCCTCCTTGGGTTGGGTTTTTATGTGTGCAGATGGGTTGAGAGAATATTTAGACATCATAGATAGATTTTTAAAAATGTAAAAGTGAATTATTCATTAACAGTTCATAGAGGTTGACATAATTTATTCCAACATTTAAAAGAGTTAATGATATACATATATATGAAGAAAAATATGTATATAATATATAGAGGGCATCGTTTTGTTCTTTTGCCTCTCTTAAAAAAATATAGATCAAGCCCTGCTTATTGGAGAGCCAGGCTCTCTTTCTCTTGGTGGAAATCAAACAGAAATCTCCCCTTCCTCGAGTCCTGCTGTGCAGCAGCCGGCTAGCAGGAAGCTACCTGTGGTCTAGCCGTACTGCTGAGATGTCAGATAAAAACCCCCCATAACTCTGAGCGATTGCCCATCACTCCTGCCAGCCGGCCTCAAGAGAAGAGCTGCGCTCGGAGCTTGTTACATCAGATGCCCCAGTTCCTATTTGCAAGTCTTTCCACATCATCCCTAGCTTGGCACACCTTGTCCCTTCGTGTGTTGAGTGAACAGCAAGAGAGTCTCCTGTGGCCAAGGACTGATCCAGGACATAATGCCCAGAGGCTGTCTGCTGGGGTTGCCAACTTCGTGGGACTTGGAGATCTCCTGCTATTACAATTGATCTGCAGACAGCCAGGGGCTGAGCTAGGGGGAACTGTGCATGAGGCTCATGTGCACCCTGAGCCCCCGCCATGCCCCTGGAATGCCCTTGCCATGCCCCCAAATGGGTGTGTGCCCAGTGCATTCCCCCCCGTCCCCTTGGCGCTACGCCTTTGCAGACAGCCAAGATCAGTTTCCCTGGAGAAAATGGCTGCTAGAAGGAGGAGGAGGAGGAGGAGGAGGAGGAGTTAGGATTTATACCCCACCTTTCTCTCCTGTAAGGAGACTCAAGGTGGCTTACAAACTCTTTTCCCTTCCTCTCCCCACAACAGACACCTTGGGAGGTAGGTGGGGCTGAGAGAGTTTCAAAGAACTGTGACTGGCCCAAGGTCACCCAGCAGGAATATAGGAGTGCGGAAACAAATCTGGTTCACCAGATAAGCCTCCACCACTGAGGTGGAGGAGTGGGGAATCAAACCCAGGCTCTCCAAATTAGAATCCACTTTCTCTTAACCACTACACCACGCTGGCTTTAAAGGGTGGACTCTATGGAATGATATGCTGATGAGGTCCCTCCCCTCTCTAACCCCCTCCTTCTCTACCCTCAATATCTCCAGATATTTCCAACTCCGAGGTGGCAACCCTATTGTCTGCCTGTCAAGAGGCCTTTCTTGTGCCTTTCCACCCGCACTTTCTCCCACTGTCCATGCTCAATGGCCTTCACTGCCAGCACCCCCTTTCCCCATCATTGCCCCTGGGTACCATAAGTCTTTCCCCAATGATGCTTGGGATTTACAGCATCCAATCAGAATTCTCCCACTGATGGCTCTCCATCAATCAGGAGGAGACAGGCTGGGAAAAGACAAGAGGTTTTAAGTAAGCAGAATTAGTGAAGAACACGTTGTATTGGTTGTTTCTCTTGTGTTTTTGGTACATTTATTTGGGTTCAACCTGAAGGGGGAGTATGTTATAAAGTTTCTAAATTGAATGTCTCTCTAAATAAAACATGCCTACTTCTTTTTTAAAGCTAACTTTGTGAGTCGAGTAGTCCCTTTCCTTTCTCAAGCTGTCCACAACCTTGGCCAAAAGAAAAGTGGCGTTTCCCCCACTTGCTTGGGGAGAGGGGTCTTGGTTTCCTTTGTATGATGACATGAGAGATCTGATGGGAAAAGGCAATGGCAGGAAACAAGAGGAACTCTTTGAGCAGTGGCGTACCACCCATTAGGCAAAGTGGGCAGTTGCCCAAGGTGCAGAAATTTGTAGTCAAGTGGGGACGCCTGATTTCTAAGCCCCATTCACTCTGACTAAGACCTGTCCACTCTGTACGGTGGCCCACAAGCCACCAGTCGCAGAGCAGGAGGACGGGGAGCTCCGCCTCCAGTGAACTTGGGCTGTTGGGGCCGTCGGGGAAGGGTGAGTGCCGTGGCCGGGCTGCTCCACCAATGGGGGGCATCAAACTCAGGTTTTGCCCAGGACCCCAGTTTGCCTAGATACACCACTGCTTTGAAGGTGTTGTCAGTCCCCTAAACCTGCTGCTGGCAATGGTTTGGATAGGTTTGTCAGTGAACATGCACTCTGAATCAGGGCTGGAGCGAGGGGGAACTGTGCCCGGGGCACGCGTGTGTCCCGTGCCCCTGCCATGCCCCGGAATGCCTCCTCCATACCCCCGCTACTGGCACGCGCCCGGTGCGTCACGCATCCCCCTTTCCCCTTGGCTCTACGCCACTGCTCTGCATGTCTTCAGAAACTGGGTTCCTGCTGATGAGGTTGGTCTGGATCTCATCCTCCTTCAAGCTGCGAAGCTGCCAATCATGGGAGGGGACAAAGTCTTGGTCCCTGTCTCTATGCCTTTCTCTCCAGTCCACTATCTTGCATGACAAATCAGGATGTATTTATTTATATGCACTATGGTTGCTGGGGGAATAGGGGTACCAGATCCAGGTTGCAAAACTCCTGGAGGTTTGGGGATGGAGCCTGGGGAGAAGAGGGACCTCAGTGGGGCACAGTGCCATAAAGTCCACCCTCCAAAGCATCCATTTTCTCCAGGAGAACCGATCTCTGTAGTCTGGAGACAAGCGACAGATCTGGTGGAATTCTGGTCCCACCCGGAAGCTGGCATCCCTAATATACATGCTAACCACCTGCAATAAAATTCTACCTGGTACAACATTTTCTTGCAGCAGACATTTGTTCAGAGGAAAATTCAACATCAGGCAAACGCAGGATTCCTTCCCGCCCACAGGAAACAAAGCAACAAAGGAAGCCGAATAATGCTAAGAGCCAACTTGGTACAGTTCAAAATACCTGATGGAAAACAACAAAGCAAAAACAAATGTACGTGTGAAAAAATATGTATACCCCCCCCCCCACTCTCATTTTACACGAAAGGGTTCTGCAGCATAGAAGGTTCTCCTCATATGCAAACCCTATTGATTTCTATCTTGTTGTGACCCTATTGATTTCTATCTTGCTGTGATCCTCACGACACCCTTGGAAGGAAGTTTGGCATTCTTGTTACCCCAATATTACAAATTGGAACTGAAAGCGAAGGCTGCCAGGTGACTTGGTGACAGTGGAAAGATATGAACCGGGGACCTGATAGGTCACTGGTTACAGCGGCTGGGGGGCTGTACCTATCCGCCACTTCAACAGACTTATCCGGGAGATCTTCACAGAGGTTGCTGCCCAAACAAATCTGAAAAAAAGAAGAAGACAAAACCCCAAAGGGACTCTATGGGAAAAGTCAGAAGCTGAGCTGAACGCCCTTCTCGGGTGCTCGTGAGCCAGGCATGACACAGTCCCGGTTGTAAATTAAGCCTAAAACTCAACATGAAACTTGGCAACCAGTCAGGGGCCGGTGAAATAGAATAAGGTATTCCTGGTTGAAGATCTGACTGAGGGCGTACACGTTTCCCCACTGCCAGAGAGCTCTACATTGTGCTGCAGCTGGTGATGGCTCTATCACTGCAGTGAACCTGGGCAAAGGTGCCCTCAAGCAGACCAGACACAGCAGGGGAGCATCTCAAGGAGAAGAATGAAATGACTGTTCACAGTTGGAGCCTTGTCTTGAAGGATAGGTCTGGAAAAAAAGCTTTTCTTTCCGGAAGAGGAGCTTGCATGGAGACATTGGAAGTCTCTGAGAAGTGGCTGGCTCGGTCCCCCTCCCCATCAAAAGGCCCAGCCCGGAGTAAGAAGATTTATCTGAAGGTGCGTCTTGGATTCTTCAGGTCACTGTAAACGTCCAGAGTGCGGGCATCGAGTTCCTGCAAAACAGGAAATTGACTCAGGGTTAGGAGGAAGGCTGAGGCAGGCAAACATCATGGTATTGCTCCATCTTGTCTGATCTGAGAAAGACGGCCAAGGAAGGCTCTGCAGAGAAAGGCAGTGGGCAACGCCAAGGCACTTTTGCTTCTCACTCACCTTGAAAGCCCTTTGTTGGGTGTCACCACCAGTCTCTTGCAACTTGATGGAACTCATGCACATAGGAAAGACAGTCATGTAGCTACCACGGGGTGGGGCGCCCCGCCCTGGGGGTGCACCAATGGCATCATGTGGGGAAGAAAATCATCCCACACCCCTCCCCTTGCTCCCTTGCCTCCCCCCCCCAGGCTCTGCAAAGCAGAAGTCTCCGGAGCAGCCTTCGGCAAGTGGAAGCTCCGAGCAGCCCCTCCCTTACTAAGGTAAGAGGGGGACAAGAAGGGGAGGGGGCATGAGGGGCAGCGGGGGGGGGGGGAGGGTGCCATTTTGCCTTGGGCACCATTTGCCTCCCCTACACCACTGAGGAAAGATGGTGGTGGTGGTGGAAAGGGTCATCAAGTTACAGCCAACTTATGGCCACTCTGTTGGGTTTTCAAGACAAGAGATTCCCAGAGGTGGTTTGCCATTGCCCTCCTCTGTGTAGCAATCCCTCTGTGTAGCAACCCTGCATTTGCTTGATGGTCTCCCACTCAAATATTAACTGGGGCTGACCCTTAGTTTCTGAGAACTGACACGATTGGCTCATCCAGATCAGTACTGTAGGAAGACTCTAGCATGTTCAAAGTGGTCAGCTGGCCTCCAAAGAATCCTGGAGCTAGTGTGGTATAGTGGTTAAGAGAGGTGGACTCTGATCTGGAGAACCAGGTTTGATTCCCCACTCCTCCACTTGAAGCTTGCTGGGTGACCTTGGGCCAGTCACAGTTCTCTCAGAACTGTCGCAGCCCCACCTACCTCACAAGGTGTCTGTTGTGGGGAGAGGAAGAAAAGGTGATTGTAAGCTGCTTTGAGAATCCTTACAGGAAACAAAGGTGGGGTATAAATCCAAACTCTTCTTCTTTGAAAATTAGAATATGCTACTGGAACATGGCCATACAGCTCGGAAACCCCATAACACTCCAGTTCAGATTCTCCTGATTTAAAACAACAGACTTCTGAAGAAGTGTTGCGAAACAAGGAAAGATTGCGAAAACCTTGTTGAGTAGTACGACTTGGGTATTCGAAAAGTTGAATTGCACATTTAAGAGAAGATTGAATTGTATGTTAGACTTTATATGTCAATCCATTAAGGCAGTGGATTAGCATATTTTCTTGAAATAGTATTGTTGGAAAGTGGAGAAAAAAGACTCTGTTGTATGAGGAAGAAGAGGAAGAAGAGGAAGAAGAGGAAGAGAAGGAGTAGTAGTTTGGATTTATATCCCCCCTTTCCCTCCTGTAGGAGACTCAAAGGGACTTACAATCTCCTTGCCCTTCCCCCCTCACAACAAACACCCTGTGAGGTGGGTGGGGCTGAGAGAGCTCTGAAAAGCTGTGACTAGCCCAAGGGTACCCAGCTGGCATGTGTTTACGTGTTAATCCATGAAGTGAATGGTCAAGTATTTTTATTTGTGATGTATAAAAAACAATTTGGATTTGCTTAGTTGTATAATGTTTGTTATTTTCATAGGCTTTTGGTCTAGGTACTTTGGCACCTATATCCTCTGACTTGTCCTAATTAATCAGGAATGGTTCCTAATTTCTAGCTTCTGAAGAATCACTACTTTGACTTTTGTCTTTAAGGACTGCCATATCTAATTTTCGTTGGAGTGCATTTCTAATCTTCTCACACATCGGGGCTCAGTTTCCTCTGTAGGAACCCTAGAAGTGAAATCTGAGCAAGGGAATGAATCTTGTCTCTCTTACACATACACGTCAATGCAAAATTGGAACATGTACAGGGAGATGTGGAGGAGGATCTTGGGAAAGGAGGAAGAAAAATAATCCTTACTAGGATTGTTGCAGATTTTCTCTTGCTCAGCAAGAGTAGCTGCTAAAATTGCATTAGTTAAGCAATAGAAACTGAGATCCCGCAGGGTGCAGGGGTTAAGAGCTCGTGTATCTAATCTGGAGGAACCGGGTTTGATTCCCAGCTCTGCCGCCTGGAGCAGCAGTGGCGTAGGAGGTTAAGAGCTCGTGTATCTAATCTGGAGGAACCGGGTTTGATTCCCAGCTCTGCCGCCTGAGCTGTGGAGGCTTATCTGGGGAATTCAGATTAGCCTGTCCACTCCCACACACGCCAGCTGGGTGACCTTGGGCTAGTCACAGCTTCTCGGAGCTCTCTCAGCCCCACCCACCTCACAGGGTGTTTGTTGTGAGGGGGGAAGGGCAAGGAGATTGTAAGCCCCTTTGAGTCTCCTACAGGAGAGAAAGGGGGGATATAAATCCAAACTCCTCCTCCTCCTCCTCCTCCTCCTCCTCTTCCTCCTCCTCCTCCTCCTCCTCCTCTTCTTCTTCTTCTTCTTCTTCTGCTTCTGCTTCTTCTGCTTCTTCTTCTTCTTCTACTTCTTCTTTTTCTTCTTTTTCTTCTTCTTCTGCTTCTGCTTCTGCTTCTTCTTCTTCTTCTTCTGCTTCTGCTTCTGCTTCTGCTTCTTCTTCTTCTTCTTCTTCTTCTTCTTCTTCTTCTTCTTCTTCTTCTTCTTCTTCTTCGAAGTCTGGGAGATCTAGGTTTGAACCCCGTTCTGTCATGGAAACTCACCTTGGACACATTGCTCAGCCACCTACTTCACAGGGTTGTTGTGAAAACAAAACAGAGGAGGGAGAGAAGAGTACTGCAAGCCTAACTTGAGTAGCTCTTCAAGAAGCATTATTAAAAGTCAAAGAGCTGGGAGGACAAGAGGACTCTTTTATCCCCTAACAATTTCACAGTTGAACTGACACTTCTACCCCAATCCTGATTAGTAGGATTCCCAACACTGCTATGGCAAAAGCTGGAGATTTGGGAGGCAGTGACTGGAGAAGGTGCAGTTCAGGGTGGATTCGATGTCACAGAGGGTACTCTAGATTGCCTCCTCGAATCTCTATGGCCTTTATCACAGTGTGTGGGTGCTGTCAAGTCACAGCTGACTTGTGGCAACCCCGCAGGGTTTTCAAGGCAAGAGTCAGAGGTGGTTTGCCATTGCCCTGCCTCCGTGTCACGCCCCTTGTACTCCTTGGAGGTCTGCCATCCAAATACAAGCCAGGCACAGGGCTGAGAGTATATGACTCGCCCAAGGTCGCCCAGCCAGTTTTCACCATAGCGGCTCTCTCTTTACCATAGACATCGAAGAAATTCCTGGAGTGTCACTACATGTCATGGAAGCCATTTTCCCCCTCCTGTTTTGCAACTGGAGAGGAAATTGGGGCTGGGTAATTCCCCATCTTGGACAAGGCGGTGGCCGGCCTTCTGACTGGGAATGCAAAAGCACAAGGTTTTCTCTCTTGTGCTGTGGCTAGAGGTGCCAACCCCCAGGTGGCACCTGGAGACCCCCTGGAATCGCACCTCATCTCCAAACTACAGAGATGAGTTTCCCTTAAGAAAATGATTTATGTGGAGGGCAAACTGCATGGCAACGAGCTTCCTGTCCTCTCCTGGTCTCTATCCCCAAATATGAAGGCATTTTTCAATCTGGATCTGGAAACCCTAGTTCTGGCACTGAACCTAGAGTTTTTTTGCACGTTAAGGAGCAGCAGTGGCGTAGGAGGTTAAGAGCTCGTGTATCTAATCTGGAGGAACCGGGTTTGATTCCCAGCTCTGCCACCTGAGCTGTGGAGGCTTATGTGGGGAATTCAGATTAGCCTGTACACTCCCACACACGCCAGCTGGGTGACCTTGGGCTAGTCACAGCTTCTCAGAGCTCTCTCAGCCCCACCTACCTCACAGGGTGTTTGTTGTGAGGGGGGAAGGGCAAGGAGATTGTAAGCCCCTTTGAGTCTCCTGCAGGAGAGAAAGGGGGGATATAAATCCAAACTCTTCTTCTTCTTCTTCTTAAAATGCCCCGTTGTTGGCACAGGAAATGCCCCGGCGCAATGGGGAGTTCCCCACAGCACCCGGCGCTGCAGCGTGTCTGCCACGCTGTTGCCTCGGCGCCGCCCTGCAGTATTGGCTTTGCTATGGGACTTTCAAGAACTGCAAAGGTTGAGGGCCTTTTGGAATGCTCCTCTGTTGTTCCGGTGGCTTCTGCTGCCGTGCAAACTCCTCAGCAGCAGAACGAGGCCATTTTTCCTGCCTCGCCGCTCTGGCCCGCCCCCGCCAAGATCCAGTCCTAAATAGTATCTGATCTGATTGGGCCAAGAATGTGTAAACAAATATATCCATGCCATTTGTGACCCAGATATGCCAGGTCCATTTTCTGCCCTGCTCGCCACAACATCTTGGCCTTCCCTTACGTCATAACAATGAAGAACTCCTCCTTCAACAAAGGCTTTACTTCTTTGACAACTGTGAGGCGTCCTTGGGATTAAAGGTTACGGTCACTATGTCACACTCACCTGGTAGGGGGACTCCATCTCTGCTGTCCGTGTCTTCTTGAGTTCTGTTGGACATGAAGGAAAAGTGAGATGTGGATCGAGGTCAGTGAAAAACGACAAACAAAGGGAGGGATAGAAACAGCCCTTTCTTTTCAGCATTTATTTTCCCAGTCCTCCACCGTTCCTTGTATACAGGATTCCTTGGTCCTGCAGTTTGGGCTAGAGTCAGCAAACGATTCACAAGGACGAGACCTTGTGACGCGGTCTTGTGCAATCTCAGCACTGTTAAATCCCTTTGATTTTTTTTTAACTCTCCCGCAAACCTGGAGGTGACCGTAGGTTTGCAAAAAGCCCACACGTTGGGTGGCCTCTCTTAGCAGAGTTTTTGGTCGGCACGGCTATTAGATAAATTATTATAACCATCATTATTAACAGCCTAGCACAGTGTTTCCCAACCTTTTCAATGTCACAGTACCCTTGACCTCACTCTTCATATCTCATGGTACCCCTGCCATCCCCCCACCTTCCCCTCCCAGTGCCTCTGCTTGCCGCCCCCTCACCTTCCCCTCCCAGAGTGAAGGGAAGCAGGGGGGGGGGTGGCTGCTGACCTTGCAGCAGGCTCTGCCCCCTAGACCAACTCTCCTGGCGCCAGCAGGAGACACCACAAAAGTGAGGAGGGCTGGTAACGTTGCCGCAGTACCCCTGGGACTTGCTCACGGCACCCCAGGGTACCACGGAACCCTGGTTGGGAATAGCTGGCCTAGCACCATCAATCATATAAGCTTATATGAAGCAGCCTACTTCTGAGTAAATACTGTATTTCCTACTCGGAGCAGACACATGAAGCTGCCTTTTGCTGAGACATACAATTGGTCTATTGAACGACGTATTGCCTACTCAGAGCAGCAGCAACTTTTCTGGGTTTCAAGCAGAGTTCTTTCACATCCACTCCTACCAGAAGTGTAGGGGAAATGGCGCCTGGTGACAAAAACCTCCTTTGGGTGCCCCCTGCCCCTGTGTTCGGGGGTGGGGCTCAAGGGTGGGCCTTAGGGCCCCCACCTCTTTGCAGGCTTTGTCATCCCCAGGGCCTGAGGAGGGAAAAAGCAGGCCTACACGGAGGCCAGGGGGGGGGGGGAGGTTGGCGGTGGCAGGTGGCCCAGGTGGGTGCTGCTGCCATCCCCTGCTGAGCCCCGCCCCCACCTCCCTGCAGGGGGGCAGGGCTCAATGGCATGTGGCTGACGTGCACACTGTTTTGTCATGTGGGGGGTAGCCCATCGCCCCCCCCCACGTGACCGAAAGGCATGCGCCACATGGGTGACCCTATAGGCCATAGGTGTCAAACTCGTGACCCTCCAGATGTTATGGACTACAGTTCCCATCATCCCCTGCCAGCATGATGCTGGCAGGGGATTATGGGAACTGTAGTCCATAACATCTGGAGGGCTGCGAGTTTGACACCTGTGCTATAGGCCATACGTCCCTGACTCCTACCTGATCCCTTTATAACTGGAGATGTGGAGGATTGAACCTGGGATCTTCAGGGTACAAACCAGGTGCTCTCCCCCTGAGCCACAGCCCTTCCTTCTTACAAGATCATATGAAGTTACCTTATACCAGCGATTCCCAACCAGGATTCCGTGGTACCCTGGGGTGCCGTGAGCATGTCCTAGGGGTACTGCAGCAACGCTAACGCCCCCCTCACTCTTGCAGTGTCTCCCACTGGCACCAGCAAGGACATGGAGCTGGCCCAGAGGGCAGGGCCCGCTGCAAGGTCAGCAGCCACTTCCTGCCCTCCCAGTGCTTCCCTTCACTCTGGGAGGGGAAGGTGGGTGGGTGGCAAGCAGGGGCATGGGGTGGGAAGGGGGAATGGCAGGGGTACCGTGAGATATGAAGAGTGAGGTCAAGGGTACCGTGATGTCAAAAAGGTTGGGAAACACTGCCTTATACGTTGTACTGACTCAGACGACTGAGATCGGTATTGTGTACTCTGGCAGGCAGCAGTTTCCCAAAGACTCAGTGGGAGGGCTGTCGACATGACCCACCGCCTTGTCCTTTCAACGGGAGATGTCAGGAATTGAACCTGGCCCCTTCTGCACGCGAAGCTGGTGCTCTGCTACTGAGCCCCAGCCCCTCCCCTTGGCAGCCAATCTCCAGGGATCTTTCTCAGCTCTTGTACCTGGAGATATCAGGGACTGGATCGAAGGACGCCAGAAGCAAAACACAGAAGCAGGAGAGGTTCCTGCTGTGGGAGAAGCTCAGGCTCTAAATTTAGACGCTGGGGACGCGAGCTCTGGTGGAAAGGGAGGACGCAGAGAGGGAAGGAGATGAACAGGAGCAAATGCGCTCATGGAAGAATACCAGAAATAAGTCACACTATATCAGTGGTGGCGAACCTATGGCACGGGTGCCAGAGGTGGCACTCAGAGCCCTCTCTGTGGGCACGCGCAAACAGAGTCCCCCCCCCCCCATCTAGGCTGGCCTGGGCTGCTGGGCTCGATTATTAGCATTAAACCTAAGACCTAGTTAAGAACATAAGAACTAGCCTGCTGGATCAGACTAGAGTCCATCTAGTCCAGCACTCTGCTACTCACAGTGGCCCACCAGGTGCCTTTGGGAGCTCACATGCAGGATGTGAAAGCAATGGCCTTCTGCTGCTGCTGCTCCTGAGAACCTGGTCAGTTTTGGGGAAGCAGTGTAGGTAACCCTGTTAAGCGCTGTTAAACCCCACTGATTTTCATGCGAAGAACAAGTGCAATCCTTTACCTGGGAGTAAGCTCGGTTGCTGGCAATGGGGCTTGCTTCTGAGTAAACCCTCCTATGGTTGTGTCACCCGTTGGAAGAGTTGCACGGTTGCCTTAAAGCAAAGCCACCAACTGCCACCAAGCTTACTCCCGAGTAACACACGCCTTGGAGCCAACCGTTTTTTCTAAACTAAAACCTCAGTATTCAGGTTAAATTGCCGTGTTGGCACTTTGCGATAAATAAGTGGTTTTTGGGTTGCAATTTGGGCACTCGGTCTCGAAAAGGTTCGCCATCACTGCACTATATCTTTTGATCTGGGACTCCCCAACCATTGCAAAGTGGTGCGGGAGTTTCCCCCCAGAACTCTAGAATGGGAAAGAAAGAGACAGAGAGAGTGGGGAAAATTTAGGGGACTTGAAGGCTTGCACAGTGTTGCTGCTGTTAAAACGCACACTTTTTTTTTTTGCAATAATTTGCTTAGCTGTACAGGAGATCCTTGTCATTCACAGATTTCCAACTTGTAATTTTACTGATTGGCAGTCCGATCATGTGATGTGGTCTCCAGCCTGTTTTTACTGCCACCTCGCCATCATTGGAATCATCCCATTGTTCTATCTTGCAGCAAATGGGGTTATTTTTGCGACCAGTTTACAGCAGAGGGGAGTGGTTAGCACACTGTTTAAAAGGAGTAAATGTTTATTAGGGAACTACTCAGGCCAGATCAGGGCCAGGCCATATGTTCGACACCCATGGTATAAAGGACAGCAGCAAATTACCCTATCATGGGGCTCCCTTAGGCATGGGGCCTGATTGGGAGCAATTTGTCCAATGTGGGAACAATTTGTCCAATGTGCTTAAAGCCAGCCCTGAAAACAGATGAGGGGCAGGATGAAGTCACACAGTGTTGACACCAGAGGCGTAGCAGGGGGAAAGGGTACCTGGGACAAAATGGCATTCCCCATGCCGCTCTGCGCCCTGTGGTAGCCCTGCCCCCGGTCCCCACACCCTGTGGTTGCTACACTCCCATACCCCATGGTACCTATGCCCCTTATCCTGTGGTAGCTATGCCCACCCCACTCCCCTCTTACTTGAGCCAGTGGTGGTCCTGGACAGCCTGCCAGGGCAGGGCTGAGAGGTGCTTAACTGTGGCCTCCACCGGGCCTGGAAGGGCGGGGCAGTGCTGGGCCAAGGGGCACCTTGCGGTGGTCCTGCTAGGCCACTCCTTCAGCCTTCGCCAGCTGGGGCGGGACGGGGAGGGGTGTGGGGTGCGATTTTCAATCCCTCCCCACACAGCACAACCTTCTTCCCCCATGCCGACCCGGGAGCCAAGTCAGAGCGGGGAAGAGAGGTGTGGGGGGTGATTTTGCGCTCCCCACATGACAGGATGGCATGTGCCCGGGGACATGTGATCCCACATGTCCCCATGGGGTGCTCTGCCCCTGGTTGACACTGTCACTTCTGGCTCATTCATGACACTCTTGGACTGTAAGGAAGTCAGAGAGAGAGCTAACAAAGGAGTGTTGCCAAGGAAGTATAATGATTATGTTCTCCATTCGAGTTTGCAGAATGAGATTGGGAAGAAATGATGTCGCTACCCACACATAAAAGGAATAAGTGGATGGCAGCAGTGAAAGAAGAACTTGGACACTCACCAATTTACCACCTGGCAGGAAAATGGTAGGGTGCAAATGGGTGTACAAGATTAAATGCAACGCTGATGGGAGCACTGAAAAATACAAAGCTTGTCTAGTAACCAAAGGATTTACCCAGAAACCTGGATTTGATTATTGTGAGCTCTTTGCTTCAGTTGTCAACTACACAGATATGAGAACATTGCTGAGCATTGCAGCCTCATGAGGGATGCACATAGAGCATCTGGATATAAAAACAGCCTGTCTCAACAGAGAGTTGTCTGAGGAAATTTACATGGAACTATCACCTGGAATTGCACAATCCAAGAGTGGCCAGCTTGCATGCAAATTACAGAAGAGCTTGTATGGCTTAAAGCACAGGTGTCAAACTCATGGCCCTCCAGATGTTCATGATTTACAATTCCTATCAGCCCTTGCCAGTACAGCCAATGATCATGTTGGGAGGGACTGATGGGAATTGTAGTTCATGAACATCTGGAGGGGCGCGAATTTGACACCCTTGGCTTAAAGCAAGCAGCAAGATTGTGGAATGAGAGACTGACAACATTGCTAAAAGATCAAGGGTTTCAGCAGGGACAAGCCGAGCTGTGTTTGTTCTCAAGCATGAAAAATGGGCAATATGAATATGTGCTCACTTTTGTAGATGATCTACTGTTGTGGTGCTAGAATCAAGGTGATGAAGCAGACCTTGCTAAAACTTTGAACCAGTTCGTAGAAGTCAAGCAAGTTAGGGCAAGTACAACAATATCTGGGAATACAGATGGAGAGAACCCAAGATGGTGGCTTTCTTCATAATGCCCACAAATTTGTGAACTTTATAGAATCAGTAAATATGATGAATGCCAAAGGCATGAGCACACCACTGGATCCCGCATACTTAAACCTCCAAGATGTAGATTTACTGAAAGACAATCATCGCGACAGGTAAGCAATTGGAAGACTTCTATACAAGAGCACAGTCACAAGGCCAGACATATTAGCAGCTGTTGGGATTCTAAGCAGAAAGGCAAGTTCACCCAATCACCATGATTGGAATGCTGTCAACAGATATCTGATAAAGACTATGGACTTAAAGTTAAACATTCCACCCTGTGACAACTTGCAACTGGTGGAGTATATGGAGGCTGACTGGGGTGAAGACAGATCAGATTTCAAATCCACAAATGGATATCTCTTCTTTTATGGAGACAATTTGATCAGCCAGACCAGTCACAAGCAGACAACAGTTGCCAGGTCAACTATAGAGTCTGAGTGCATATCTGCCTGTAATGCATGCAAAGAGATGGAATAGATCATACATCTTTGTCGTAGACAGACCCTCAGAAACCAAAGATAGTCCACACACAGGTCTTAGCAGGTTCAGACATTTAATGTGCACAGAGCAAGGAATCCAGAGAAGACAAGAAACAGTAACCTGCAAACTAAACCACACCACAGGGTAGCTCAGCTGTAACCTCTCTTTTATAGCCAGCCTCCCATTCCCTTGTGCAATAACCTCCTGCAGCTGGGTTACTCTAGTCTGGATCCTGAAAAGACTACTGTACTCTAGCTTGCCCCATAGCTGCTAACCTGCTGCTGCATCTCCTTTGCTGTAAGCTACATGTAGTCTCCTCCTGCGTTGCACCCAGGGCTCTGGAGACGGACAGGTGTGTGAGTGAGTGAATGAGAGGGAGCTGTAAAGGTCCCTTTTGGTTCTATCAAGGGGCTGAGGAGTCTCAGAGCTAAGCTCTTGCTGGGGAATCTCAGAGCTTGGACCTAGCTGTGGATTCCAGCCTGAATACTCTGCCTGAGCCTGTGGACCTGGTCCTGCAGGAACTTCTGGCTGCTCAGCAGTGGCGTAATGCGCAGGGGATAAAGGGGGGGCGAGTGTCATGTATGGGGCATGTGCCAATGCGTGGGCATGGTATGGGTGTGGTGTTCTGGGGGGTTCCAGGGCAGGACAGGGGCGCAGGGCACACACGTGCCCCGGGTGCAGTTCCCTCTCACTACGGCTCTGCTGCTCAGTCTCTGCATCTACATGTAGTGCCTGTGAATCTGGAATCAACACTGTCCTCTCTTCTCTATAAGAACATAAGAACATAAGAACTAGCCTGCTGGATCAGACCAGAGTCCATCTAGTCCAGCATTCTGCTACTTGCAGTGGCCCACCAGGTGCCTTTGGGAGCTCACGTGCAGGAAGTGAAAGCAATGGCCTTCTGCTGCTGCTGCTCCCGAGCACCTGGTCTGCTAAGGCATTTGCAATCTCAGATCAAAGAGGATCAAGATTGGTAGCCATAAATCGACTTCTCCTCTATAAATCTGTCCAAGCCCTTTTTAAAGCTATCCAGGTTAGTGGCCATCACCACCTCCTGTGGCTCTATCTGAGTATTCCTCCCAGGGGTTCCCATTCAGACCAGGCTGAGCTTTAACAGTCTTCTGAAAGACTTTGGCATTGATCAGGGGTCTTCAAACTATGGCCCTCCAGATGTTCAGGAACTACAATTCCCATCAGCCCTGCCACTTGGCCATGCTGGCAGAGGCTGATGGGAACTGTAGTCCATGAACATCTGGAGGGCCATAGTTTGAAGACCTCTGGCATAGATGAACCCAAGCCAATCACCTTCTCTGAGGACAATCAAGCTTGCACAGCTCTGTTGAAAAGTGAAAGTATCAAGAAAGGAAGCAAGCACATCATGATCAAGATGCTTCAAGATTGTTTCTGAGAGAGAAATGTAACAGAAGAGACTAATTGGTATCCAGTACTGTCCTTCAGAAAAGATGGAAGTGGACATTCTTACTAACTAAGATGAAGTTTGAGAATCTCTGTGTTAAATTGTGTTTGTATGACTTGTGTGATGGACACTTGAGAAGGGGTTTGTTGGTATTTGCAAGTGTCTGTCACAACCAGTTACAAAAGGGTTGACATCTGTTTGTATGTAAACAGGATGCTGAGGTGATATTGTAATGAGTGAAGCTGTTGATTAGCCATCGGTCAGTCAAAATAGCTATTGTTTATGTGTTAGTGAGCACGTACACCAGAGGTTATGAAGTTAACTCTGTTTCTTTGTTTGAACAGACAGCAGATACTTAGCAAATGTAACTGAACGTATAATGATGTAGATAAGTAACAGGAAACAAAAAAACATCTTATTGTGGTGCGTTTTCTGGGCTGTATGGCCGTGGTCTGGTAGATCTACCAGACCATGGCCACACAGCCCGGAAAAACCACCACAACCAATTGAATCTGGCCATGAAAGCCTTCGACAATACACACAAAAAAATCTTTTCTCCATGTAACTCATTCTTTTTTGTTCGTAAACTTTGAACACAAATAAATAAAGCAACTCAAAGTATCTCTGGCTCTCATTTTCCTATAGGACGCTCTGTCCGTATCTCATATAAATAAATTTCTCTTTCTATGAATACCTGCAGATCTGTTGACTACATTTCCCACAGTTCTCTGCTTCCCTGAACTTCCTCCTTGCTGCAGACAAGAGTTGTAAAGAGAACAGTAGGGGATTTGTGCGGATTTCTTTGTCTTTCTCTCACTATTGTAAACCATGCACATTTTCCAGTAGGGAATGGCCAAACATACAACAAGGGATACAATAACACACAACCCTTCTTACCACTGCTGGCCAGCTGGCGTTGGTAGAAGCAGGTGGCCACGTAGTATACAGCCAATGCAAGGAGCAAAGTCAAAAGCAGGTCTCCCAACACCACACCTGCAATCGCACCTGGATTGAGATGGTAGCAGTTGCCACAATCTGAGAAGAGAAAGGAAAAGAATCATAAGATGCATGGAAGAATAGAAGAAGGGTTTGGATTTATATTCTGTCTTTTTCTCCTGTAAGGAGTCTCAAGATGACATACAAACTCCTTCCCTTTCTCTCTTGGTAACAGACACTTTGTGAGATAGGTGGGGCTGAGAGAATTCTGAGAGAACTGTGACTAGCCAAAAGTCACCCAGCAGGCTTCATGGGTAGGAGTGTGGAAACAAACCAGGTTCACTAGATAAGAGTCCACTGCTCATGTGGGGAATCAAACCCTGATCCTAACCACTACACCACATTGTCTGGAACCTTGGGAGAGTGACGAGAATGATCATGGCAGCGGTCCTCAGTCTTGTTGGTCCTTGGGGCACTGTTGGAATTTTGAGAAATTGTAGTGGAAGCCACCACAGAATGGCTGCCATTGGAGATGGGCCCAGTCACAAAATGAATAGAAAACATCGAGAGGTTCCAAGCCAAGAGTCTTCCTATGATGGGGGCACCCAAAGGTGATGCCTTTGATGGTCTTCTGATGCACTTCCTGCTCCAATGAGGTGAAAGACTGTGAGGACTGTCTCTTTGCTTTGGAAAAGTTGCAAGAAGATGCTGCACTGGTGAGTGCCACACTAGTTGGACAGGTGAGAGGCTCAGAAATTCAGATTTAAGTACAGATGGATATTTGATTTAAATAAGAAAGATGAGACACCATAGTTCCTGAAGGGATGTCTAGAAGTATAGATATTTTCCTCTTGAGGATGACACCAGGAATAATGAATTTAAATTTCAGGACAGCAGATTTTGTTTGGACAGTAGGGAGAATTTCCTAATAATAAGAACTGGGTGAGAGTGTACGAAATTGCCCTGGAAGATGGGAGAGCTACTTTTAAAAACCGCACAGCCTTTTGTTAGAGATATCTGTGGGTACCTTGCATTTAGCAGGGATTTGGACTGATGATCTTGGCTTTCCTTTCCCATTCTGCAACTCTGCAGGAAATGTATTGAGAATTTTGAACAGGTGGGGACAACTCAAAGGAGACCTTATCCAGTGGTGGTGAACCTTTGGCACTCCAGATGTTATGAACTACAATTCCCATCAGCCCTTGCCAGCATGGCCAATTGGCCATGCTGGCTGGGGCTGATGGGAATTGTAGTCCATAACATCTGGAGTGCCAAAGGTTTGCCATCACGGCTTTATACCATGGATTGTAGGCATCCAACCACAGGCCAACATATTTAGTTAGTGTTACTTTAAGGCTTCTTGCTGGATTTTCTGCATGCCAAGACAGAACTCTGAACAGGAAGAGAAAGTCTGTACATGCCACTGAGATTAGGCAAGAATTTAAAAAAAGGAAACAGAGAACCATAAAGTTATTTACTCCATTTTTCCTTGTGGTATCTTAAAGAGAAGCAATATTTTATTCCATCATAAGCTTTTATGGACTATTTTGCCTGTCCCTTGATGCAGGTGCTCCCAGTTTGGGTGGTTATTTGCCATCTTTTTATGATTTCTTCTTCTTAAAAAGATGTTTCTTTGTTCTGTCACTCCTTGGTTAGATCAGAAGTGTTTATGTTTTTCTTTAACACAACAAGGAGTCCTGTTGGCTCCCAGAAATGCTGCCGGAACTGCTCCTGTGTGGGTGGTGGAAGGTGAGGGGGAGTGGGAAAGAAGGATGCAAAATGCATACTCCTCTGGTTTCCTTGCACAGGCAGGGGAAAAACCACACTTTGCTTGCTCCTGGAAACCGTGGGGCTTCTCTGATCTGCAGCATGGTGAGTCCTGAAGGGGGTGGGCGAGGAGAACGTGCACTGTTGAGAATCTGACCCAAAGCTAATGTACTCTTGACCTGAAGGGACCAAATGTGTGCAAAAGGCCAAAGAGAACCTGTATGATATAATGATTAGAGCGTCATCCTCCAATATGGGAGTCCGAGTACTGAATTCCCACTCTGCCATGAAAGCTGCCTGGATGTCTTTCAGCCAGTCACACACTCTTATTTTGACCTACCTCACAAGGTAGTTATGAGGATAAAATAGAGAAGGAGAGAATGATGTTTTATGCTGCTTTGGGTTCCCCACTGTGGTAGAAGTGGGGTCTAAATAAATAAACAAATGCTTACTGGGGTAAAATTTTGACACTCCACAAGACTTCTGATTATTTTTGCTATAGCAGATGAACATGTCATTTTACACTCCACTCAGAGGTGGGATCCAGCAGGTTCTCGAGAGTAAGTTACTAATTATTTGTGTGTGCTGAGAGGGGGTTACTAATTGGTGATTTTGCCACGAGATTTTCGCCTTAGTTACGCCCCTCCTCTCAGCAGTACCGAGCAGGACTTGAAGCAGTCTAGCAGGAGGTGCACAGGCGTGCGTGGCAGCCTGCGCCTGTGTGCATTCGTTTCCCGCCCAAGGACCGGCGCAGTGGCTGTGTCCTTGCCACAGCCCCGCCCAGGAATGCCCCGCCCCCAGAATGCCCGGCAACGCCCCCTTTGTGCCCCCCGCAGCCCCATTGGCGCTACGCCACAGTTTGAATCCCACCACCATGGGAACCTGTTACTAAAATTTTTGGATCCCACCACTGACTCCACTGTATTTTTTAATCTTACTTCTGATCTTTATGGTGTTAGGAGCTCATCAGCCATCACTGGGGGCATAAGATGGGAGCAGGAGGGTCAGACCCCTTCATTAAAAAAAACCCCCTATGAACCTATGAAGAAGGCAGGGCACCATGATGCCCGCTGAAAATAGGAACACATTATGCATTTTGAGTAGTTATTTGTAGGAATAGAATTCTGGGACAGGAACTAAAACCTCCAATGGCACCAGCAATCTTTAGAAGTAACTATAAAAATGGCCCAAAGTAAACTCTGGTCTCCTTTTAGTGTCATTTGCAAAATTGGTAGCATTAAACAATATGGGAGTGTTTATGTGTTCTTACCTCCTTGTGCCTGGACAGCTCCTACAAGGGAGAAAAAGAAAAGAAAAGAATATTGAGGCCATGGTTCAGATTCTGCACTCTAAGCAAAAACTACTTCCCCTCTGGTTGCAAAGAGACAAGCCCACTGCTGTCTAGTTAACAAGATTATTTTTAAACACACAGATTAAAAGTACATTGGTTTTATTTTTTAAAAAGCACAGGTTATAGATTAATTGTAACAAATCATGACCAAATTTTGCCCCTTCACCAAAAAAAATCCTGTAGCCAAGAGGGCTGTCACAGGGCCTTTGCCCACTTTAAGCCTCGCGCTACTTGAGGAGAGTAGCGTGGGGTCCCCCAGCACTCCCCACGACAGGGGCGGCGACAGCGCAGCCGTCCCGACGCTGCCGCTGTGGCGCCTCCTAAGCACGCGGCATCCTTGGCGCTCTTGTAAATTGAGAGCAGTGCGTGGCATGGGGGGATCATGGTGAGTGGGGAAACGCCCACAGAAGGGAAGGGGTACTTGTCCTTTCTGTTATTCCAACACTGCCCATTTATAGTTCATTCATATGTTTTACTTGAAGCTGTGATGGCAAATTTGGGGAAACTCAGCATGAAGCAAACCCCTCAGGAGTGCTTGTTTTGTGTTGCATGTTTTGTTTGTGTGTGTATCTGAGAAGCACCATCAAGCCACAGCTGACTCACAGCCCTTCCTCATGAGGTTTTCCTAGCAAGGTACAAACAGAGCGGGCTCGCCTGCAATCCATTGCACACAACCAAAACAAAACGTTCTGAGGCAGGAAATAAAATGTTTCCTCAGAGGAGTTCAGCAACATCCAAACCATTTTATTCACAGCCTGAAAATGTTTTAAACGAATGCTGTGTTTTAGCAATTCTTTTTCTGAAAACATTTTCAAAGCATTGCGACTTGAGGTGAGGTGCGATCCTCGTAAGATGTTTCTCGTCTTTTTGCAGTCCCTGGACTTCCTTCTGAACACCATTTTCTGAGCTTGCTCCATCATCTCGACTGTTTATTTTCATCAGTTCTTTGTGTGTGTGTGTGGGGCGGGGGAGGTGATGTCTTCGTAGCTATGAAGATATGACCCCTGAAGAATCGCATCACGAGTCTTTTCAGGGACTTGTGTGGAATGGACCATTGCCTGACTCTGCGTAGCAACCCTGACACGTCACTCGCAAGGGCGGGTAGTTCGAATCTAGATTCCCCCCTCCCCCAACTTCCCCATTGCTCCAGATTGCCCACGCATTTTTCGAAAAGGTCTACTTTCTTCCAGGTTCTAAAATAACACGTGCGGGGGTGGGGTGGGGGACCAGAAACGGACTGAATGCGCGTTCGGCGTTGGTGAAGTGGGGAGTTCTGCAGGAAACCTAGATATTTGGAGTGATGAGCACGTGAGTGGGGAATCTAATCGTGAGTGGGGAATCGACCTCAGTTGCCAGGTGATTAATTCTGTGGAGTGTGGGAGGCTTTCTGTGCCACCCTAAGAGCGCTTTCCTGAAAGCAAGCCACACTGTTTTGAAATATGATTCTGAATAGACCTGCTTAGAATTTCTCGGAGAACAGAAGTGTGCTTTTCCCTACCATAGAGGAGGCAGGGGTGTTTTTTTTTTTTAACCCTACCCAGATTTTCATGTCACGGCAGAGCAACCCTCCCTTGTATATTATCTGATCTGCTCTCTTTCAGCAGGAAGAGATTCATTTCAGATCAACTGCAGCTCTGCAGCTGAGGTCACATTCCTGTTTCTTTTTTATTCCAGTCCAGGGTAGGAAAGCAGTTTCACAGATTACTCAGAAGCCAGGCCCCGTCTGTCTCTGTGGAGATTCTGCAACTCTGCAAGTGCCGAAATGGGAACTGAGCACAAAATTCTGTACCTGTGTGAACCTTTAACTTCCTTGAGGCCTAATAGTTGGAAGGTGGTCTTTGAGCACCCATCAGAGATGGGAGAAGGTGTCTGTAACATTAGGAAGGAGGCAGAGATGGTTGTCTTGCCAATGGGCATCCTAATTTGGCTGTTTTGACAATTAGATGTTGTAATGATGTGATTAACACAGACATCTTCTTTCCTTCCCAGAGATGTCTTTCGCTGTCTGGTTGTTGACAAAGTCTGGCTGAGGCGGCAGTCGAAGAACATTTTCCAGCAAGTAAACCCCTTAGCATAAAATGGGAGATCAGCTTTTCAGCTCACTCTCTCTCCCAGCTACACAATCTAATACGTGCCTTACAATGCAGTCTGAAGAACACTTTCCTGGAAATAAGGCCCAGTGTGTAACTTCAGTAAGATTCTGAGTAGATGGTCTTAAAACTGCAGTATCAATGGCTGAGGCAGCCATCATTTGGGGAGTTTTCTCCTTATTCCGTCTATTGGGAGTTTCCTGTTGATTGGTATTGGTAGAGCTGTAGGGTTATGTGTGTTTTCTGTACGAACTGTTTATTATATATCTTGGAAGTTCAACTAATCTAGTCTTGTGAATGAGGCAGTGGTGTTGACGAGAACTAACTTGAGCTAACTAGAAACTGAACCATTTGCACACTGAAGTGTGCTATTTTGAGTGGTCATCATAAAAGATATTACATGCTTTCAGGTTTTAATGTCCTTAAAACCATGAGACAAATATATGTTAGAAACTACACAGATCATAGGCCCATTATGCATGGAAGGTTTACCTCTGGGCTCTTCACTGCACAGCAGGTTTGTAGTGGGGTCTGCTCACATTTCTCTGTTTATACATGATGAAGCAGCACACAGCATGCAGCGCAGTTTGTTGGCTGAACTTTGCCAGCTCTCAGTTTCTGGTTCTCTTAATGCTGGCCATCAAATCAGCCTTAAAGGCACAGATCTCTCCCCTCTTTTCTCTACACACACATTCCCTCACTTTCTCTCAATCTCTTCCTTCTGTGGCTGCCGTGGCAAGGAAGAGATAAGCTTGTTTTAAAAGAGAGGCTGGCTTGAAATAAAGTTTTAAAAAATCCTCCCAATCATTGGGGAGGGTGGAAATAGAGCAGGGAAAGTGGGGTCGAGCTAAAAAGAGACCTTGCTTGAGCTATTCCTTGGTAAAGCCCTCTCTGTTATTATTATATTGAAATATCGATATCTCAATAAAAGCATTTTAAAAAGCCGGAAGGAGCTGGCAACATGAAAGGCGGAGCAAGGGGGAAAGCATGGATGGCTGGGTAGAGCTACATAGGCTGGCCATGGGCAGAAGGAAGATCTCCAGGGCAAAGCTGTGCTCATTGGCACATCTTTCCACCACTGGCGGCAAAGCACATTAAAAGTTGTGCTAGAAGTGGTCTCGCTTGCCACAGAGAGAATGGAAAGTGAAAGCAGGGCTCCAGAAAATACATCTGTACAAGAAATCTTACTGCGATAGACATGCGCCCCCAACACACAGCGGACACGCTGAGCATAATTGGCCATTACTGAAAAGTATTCACTACTCCAAAGCCCAATTCCAAATGTCACCAAGTAAATCTATTTTTTTTTGGCCACAGACATGGCTTTTGCACAATATCTGAACTTTGAGCAAAAGATGTTAGAAAACCAACATCCGCAACAAAGGAAAGCATCACCAACATATTTGGTTTCCCCTCCCCGCCTTGGCATATATTTTTTTCTGTGCGGAGGTAAACATTCTCTGGTGAAGCCTGTCGCAGAAACCTGCAGCCAACTAGTTAGGATTTCTGAAGTTTTAACCAATCTTAGCAAAAAGAAACGTAAGCTTGGGGCCAGGGTTAGGCCTTTTCCTTCACCGGAGAAAAGGCCAGTTTGCAACTTTAAACAACAACAACAGCTCCTGGCAATTGAATTCTCTGCACGTACTGTAGTTTTCTTGCCAAACTGTGTACAGCCAGCTAAATGTCATTCTGTATGCTTCCACATAGGGGGCACAGGGTTGGCAATTTCCTTCCTACAAGTGCTGGAGACTTCATGGAGTTATGACTGATTTCCTGACTGCAGAGATCAGCTCTCCTGGAGGAAAATGGCTGCTACAGAAACTAAACAGAGTCCACGAAGAACCTACTACACCACATCTATAAACAAGTTGGTATACTTAACACATATAACGTGCTAATTTAATAAATCTTCATAGCGATTGAAGGAAAGAATCTTTGATGCTTAGCCCAGGCATAACTGACACAACTACAATGATACCACACACACACTTTTATAATCTTGCTGTTATGTATATTGTATTGATGCTGCTAGTTTTATGAATTTTTGTATATTGTTTTAACTTGTTTTAATTTATTTTATTTGGTGTATGTTGTTTTGGCCATTGTATGTTTGGCCCAGTGTACACCGCCCAGAGCCCTTCGGGGGTGGGCGGTTTATAAATTTGATATATAAATAAAAAATAAATAAAAATACTAGAGTTAATGAAATCTATATATTTGGAAACAGTGAACCCAATACTGGGCAAGCAGGAATAAGTGATACTGATAAAGTGGATAAGTCACCACAAAACAGGCATTTACTGGGGAACCTGTCTTGGTTTAACGTTGCAAGGACCTGAGTTACTTGTGTCGTGAGAGTGGTGTTAGACACAAGTATTTGCTGAAATACAGTCTGGAAAAACCACAACAACCACAAGCAATTGCCTTTTGGATGTTATATGACATTGATCATTTTGTATTGTTGAAGGCTTTCATGGCCAGAATCGCTGGAGGGTTGTGGAGTTTCTGGGCTGTATGGCCATGTTCCAGTAGCATTTTCTCCTGACGTTTTGCCTGCATTTGTGGCTGGCATCTTCAGAGGATCCTCAGAAGATCTCTGAAGATGCCAGCCACAGATGCAGGGGAAACATCAGGAGAAAATGCTACTGGAACACGGCCATTCAGCCCTGAAACCCCACAATACTCCAGTGATTAATTTGTTTATGTGGTGTGGATTTCTGCACTTGTTATGTTTTGATGTCAACCCACAAGTTTTATTAAATCAGGACATTATATGAGTGAAGTATAAAATCTTGTTTATAGCCCTGGTGTAGAAAGTTCTTTGTGGATTGTATGTTGTTGATTTCCAGTTGTCTTTATATGCTTGGTTTTGCTACAGAGTCTGACTCATTGACAGAGACTTGCTGAGATCCCTTCCATCCCAAACCCTCACTCTCCCTAACCCGAAGTCCCAAATCTCCAGGAATTATCCAGACTGGAGTTGGCAACCCTAAGGGATGGGGTCCAAAGTATATCCTTCTAAACTTTGCTCTACCACTGGCCAATCATACCCAAGTGTTTCCAGGCTTTCCAGAGGTGTTTCCAGCGCCAAACAACAGACACAAAACACCTCAACCAAAAATCATCACTTTTTACAAAGTTAGATTGGCCTCCCTCACCCCCGGGTCCTGGCAGACAATCGATTTACTCATTCTTGCTCCCTTTTTGTGAGTGACTTGCCACATTCAGGAAATGAGCCAGGAGGGAGAGGAGAAAAAGAGCCTTTTCCGAGATCAGCCTGGGGCTCATGACAGTCACGGAGAGTTAAAAATGGAATCGTTTATCAGAGGCGGCTTATCTCTGATTGTCAGGTGTCAGAGACGGACCTCGGGGGATACGGCTCTCTTCTTGCTGTGCCCTGCTTGCGAGAATCCTCGAGGCATCAGGCTGGCCAGAATGCTAGACTGGGGCGGCGGGCCGGGGGGCGGGGAAACTTTTAATTTGATCTGGCAAAGCAATTCTTAACCTTATTTTTGTTCTTGTCAAAGTCAGGGAAAGGGAATGGCTAGCTCAGAAGTCATTTTCCTCCTGCAAGCTGGGAAGAGATGGTTGGGGTCTCAGGCATGTTCCTAAGATCTGACATGTTGTTTCAATATTCCCTGTCACTGCTTGCCTAATAGTCTACAATACTGACCAGGACCAACAAAGGGGTTTGTACAACTGATCTGTCACTGTCACCTTTCTTTTGGACATAGTTCTTGCACTCCAGGTGATTGACATCTTCACATGCCTCTTTGCTCTTGTCTGTGATGTCTACACTACGCTGACCATATTCCTACGCCGGTTTGCTCTCTGCAGAGGCATAGCAAGGGGGGAAAGAGCCTGGTGCACCTGTGCATCCTCCGCCCCATCCCACCCCGCCCTGGAACACCCCCTCTCATGGAATGCACCTGCCCCGCCCCCAGAACACCCCTGGAATGCCCTCACCACACCCCCACAGGGGCGCGCGCCCGGTGTATTGCGCACCTCCCTGTCCCCTTGGAGCTACGCCTTTGGCTCTCTGTGACATGTTGGAGCTAGAGACTGGGGCTCTCTTAGAATACAAAAATGATCTTGTGTGTATAGGGAACTCCTGGGACTCTTAACTTTAAGCCTTAGAGCAACAGTCCCCAGCCCAGTGACCATGGGCTCTTTCAACACCTTTCCAGCAAGTAAGGTTGCCAGCTACAGGTTGGGAAATTAAAGAGGAAGCTTCTCCAACTTGAGGCCCAGTTTGTTTTGGGGCTGAGCTCCAGTTCCCCTCTTTTTGGATTCCACCAGAGTTTGAACTACTCTGGCTTTTTGTCAATTGGACGTTGGTCAGTCCAGCACAGCAAATGTATAATGGTTTGCACTCATGATAAAGGAACCCGTGTTCCTGTTTTCCCGTTCACATGCATGCTGTGCAGGCAGCTATCGGGGCCAACGGAAACAATCCGGGTTGCTCTTGTGTCTTTGCAGGCATGCAGGAATGAACCCTAGAGGCAGAGCAAAGAAAAACTGCATCCGGGGCACGCGCACGCCCTGAGCCCCTGCTGCAGTATCGCTCACCCCAACCCTGCCCCGGAATGCCCCTGGAATGCCCTCTCCACACCCCTTCCATGGTCCCGCCACACCTCAGCTGCAGCTCTGCTCCGGGGCTCGTGCCCCCCCACCCTGTTTGCGCTACATCACTGATGAACCCCCACAGCTATTCCAATTGTCCCATGATATGACCTGTCACACCGGTGTAGATACGCAGATACGTCACACAAAATAAAAGAAGAAAAGAAAAACAGGTCTCCCTGCAATGGCCAGGCAATGACAGGCGGATTCTCCCTGACCGTGGACGGCACCGTGAAGGGAGGAACGTAAAGCACCTCCTGCTGGCTGTTTGCGCAGCAGTGGCTCCAACCTGGGATTTTTCAAAAGGATCGCTAGCTTAGCAATCACCTGGGTTGGGGAAAATAAAACAGGGCAAGCTCGTTTTGGTGGGGAGGACCTGTGCAAAGCACCCCCCATGGGTTTTATGGTATCCCGCCCCCGTTATATTTGCCCTATGTGGAATCAGCAATTTTTTTTCCTGAGCTGGGTTTTCTCTTTTTAGTTTGACATGGCACTTTAACTAGTAAGAGGTTTTGCTAATGAGCAATTATGCTTCATTTATTTAACTGGATAGCCTTTCAATACAAGGTGTTGAGACCAGAGCAGAGCATCAGGTCTCTACCCTGGTAATTTTTCTTTCCTTTATCTTTTTCTTTTAGGAGTGTTTCCACGATAGCAAACTCTGCTAGTGATACAATCTTTATGTATTTTTGGTTTATACGAGAGCCAGTTCTTAAACAGCAGTGCATAAAAGATTTTTTTTGTAGGCTTGTGGAAAAGGATTTTTTTTTGGGGGGGGGGGGATTACAAGTAGGTTTCATTCCATTCACTTTGTAAAGTTATTCCATTGTTTCCAAAACGTGTTCAGACAATTATTATTTCTTACTATTACACAGGATAATGGGCCACTGTAAAGGTTTCATGAAGTCATTCAACAACCAGGGAATGACAGTCCATGTGCATATTATTTACGTTAATTTGTTGCTGTGAGCCCTTTGCAAATGGACAGTTAGGTTTAGGAATCTTTGCGTAAATTACCACACAATAATAAGCCTGTGTGCATAACGTTTATGTTGTAAAGTCTAACACAATGTAAAAGCTTACATCCTAATTGTTTAATTGTTTATTGAATTTTGGAGATACTGGGACAACAGAACAGTACCATTAGCCATACAGATGCATGCTTGGATTGCTAACGTCTGAGATCTAACAAGAACAGGTTAGCTTGGGTCATCCAGATCAGGCAGTGGCATAGCGCCAAGGGGCGGGGGTGCGCGTGATGCACTGGGCGGGTGCATGCCCTGCGTGGCAGGAGCGGATGGGGGCAGGGGCGCAGGGCACACACGTGCCCTGGGCGCAATTCACACCTGAGGTCAGGGCAAGCCAGATATAATGCTATAGAATTCACCCTCCAAAGCAGCCATTTTCTCCAGGGGAAAGATCTCTATTTTCGGAGATCAGGTGTAATTCCAGATCCACAGGTCCTACCTGGAGGCAGCCAACTCTACAAGCAAGTATTTTTTAGAAAGTAGACAGGGCCAAGTGGAGCTTTTGAGGAACAAGGGAGGGCGTTTTCCCACTTACCTTCTGCCCCGCGCTACTGTAGGCAAGTAGCGCGGGGTCCCCCGGCACTCCCCACTACAGGGGCGGCGACAATGCAGCCGCCCCAACACTGCCACTGTCGCGTCCCCTCAGCGCGCGTCATTCCTGGCGCTCTTCCAAACGGCACCTTTTGATGACCCCACGCAGAGTGCGGGGTCGTGGGGAAGCCCAGGTGCGTGCCAGAAATGACGCGCGCTAAGAGCAGCTCGCGGCATACAGGGGGTCGTGGCAAGTGGGGAAACGCCCGGAGATTTGATCGGATGTTACAAGTTTTAAAAACGTTGCTTTGGCGGCCGCCGCCCCCACAGCACAAAGATATTTGCTGTGTGACTGAAAGTAAGCTCCGGCAGCCATTTTGTTGCTGTGCTAACCACACTCTCAGGATTTCATGGGTGCCTCAGGCGCAAAATGGTCGGGGGGAAATGTCACCTATTAAATGCTTGCCTGCAGTGCTTGGCCACTGTCCAAATTGCAAGCTTTAAAAGGTAGAATCCCTAAGGGAGGTTGGGAATTTCTAAGGCAATTTCACCACTACAAGTATAGAAATACAAAATATAGGCATGTGCTAGAATGACACAGCAGTTTCTCGTTCATTTTTCAAAGAGAAACTGACCAGCCGGTAGGTAAGATTGCCAGTTACAACTCAACTCCAAACTACAGAGATCAGAAAATGGCTGCTTTGGAGGGTGGAGATTATGGCATTATGCCCTGCTGACCTCACCCCCTTTGCTTCCAGATATCCGGGTATTTTCTCAACCTGAAGTTGGCAACGCTATATGAAAAGATGCAGGAAGCAAATCTAGGGCCAACCAGACTGTATATTTATGGCCTAGCTCAGTTGCCAATGAGACAGAGACAAATCGAACCAATGGTCTGATTTGGGCCTAGCAGTATGAATGGAAAACTGAAGACAGCAGAAAATACCTACTTAAACAAGATGAATGTGATAGAGGAACTTTTCTATGCAGGGAAAAACTGACTGGGTTAGAAGCTGTCATACTTATTGAAGTATTTCTTTAAAAAAGAAAGAGAACATCAACAATATTTGCTGCCTTTTTAATCTTGGGGAGAATTAGGGCCAAACTAATATATATATTAGTTTTGAGGAAGAAATTAGAATTAGGTCCAAACTATACGTGACTTGGAAAAATCTATCAATGGATTTCCCAGAATTCTTGTTTGTAGTGAAATGCTAACAGTTTGATGGAAACTGTGGTTGAATAACCTTATCACACTTTGGCTCCGTTCATGAAGGACGCATCACAGTTATGCTTTTGGGAAAGATGGCCAACAGTGTCAAGAAGAATGCAGAAAGCAAGCAACCCGAGAGCGTGTTGTGCAACGTGCAGTGACAAACCATTGCTTAGGGGTGACGTTTTTGGTTCTGGGAAATGACACAAGATCTCTCTCTCTCTCTCTCACCCTCACACGTACACACATCCTTCCAGCTTTGATCAAATTGGCATCTCTCCAAAGCTGCATTTCTTGACAAGGAAAATGTGGGGGGAAACCCATCATGGATCTCTAACAGCGTATGTTTTTTGGACCCTATCTACAATAGCATATGGTATGTCTGTATATACTCCATGGTGGGGACAAGAAACCAAGGCAGGAAGGAGAAGTTTCCAACCACCACCATACCCCCGACAAATATTTCTTCTCTGTTTCCTGCCCACTATCCGGGTCCAACCCAAACATCACATCAAAATTCCTTGGCACCCTGGTTCCCCAAGGTGATTAGGTTCTGGAAATTTGTCCCCCTATCTTAGTAGATCTGTCTGGAAGTGTGAGAGCATCAGGGAGTCAGGTTTGAATCCCCACTCTGCCACAGAAACTTGCTGCATGGCCTTGGGTCCGTCATGCACTTTCAGCCTTGCCTACCTCACGGGGTTGTTGTGAGGATAAAATGGAAGTGAGGGGAACAATGTAAGTTGCTTTGGGTCCCTATTGGGGGAGAACGATGGTGTATAAATGAAGTAAATAAATAAGTTGCGACTGTCCTGGGCAGGAGAAGGTGGGCCTTGAGTTTAGATACAATAGAGTGGGACCTTCAGGGCAGCCAGCCTCTCCAACCCTGTGCCACTGACTCTTTAGAGATGTCAATGGTGGCTTGCAAAAATTGCTGGAGATTGGAGGGCACAGTTTGGGGGAGGAGCTTAGGAGGGACGGGATGGCATAAAGCCTGCTATTTCCACAAGGCGGGGGGGGGGGGGGGTATTTCTGTCATCTGGAGATCCGTTCTAATTCTAGAACTCTAGACCCCACCTGCAGCTTGGGAATCCTACGTTTCTTCTCCAGCTCATTAGATGAGAAGCAAAACCTCATGAAACTACAGCCTTCCTTCCTTTGCCTTGTAGCAAACAATCCAAAGTGGCTCGCTGCCACCAGCCGTCAGCATATCAACATTCAAGTTTACCTCACAGAAACATGCCAGATCACTGCTTTCTACTCTGTACAGAATGCCTTCCTTTGATTTCAACAACAGAGCAGTCTGTATCAAGAAAGTGCTGTTAGGAAGCTTACAGAATACAAATGCGGAGCTGGTTTGAAAAATGTCGGCCGGCTGAGACTGAGGACCTTTTACCAGGTCGGGTTACATCTTTGTCCTAATCTCCTGGTCATGTCCAAGCATAATGCAGAATTTGTCTTCAAAACTGTCAGGGCAGAAAGACATCCTAAGAATGTCATTGGCCAGGGAGGATCTCTCTAGGATTTCACACCTAGAAATCCTGTCAAGTAGTCTTTTCTTTCCCTTATAACTAGAGATGCCAGGGTTTGAATCTGGGACCATCCTCATGCAAAACAGATGCTCTAGCACTGAGCCAAACCACCTTCCCCTATGTGAGCACATGGCCTGCCTTCTACTGAGTCATACCATTGGTCCACCAAATTCAGTATTGTCTATTTTGATTGGCAGTGGCTTTCCAAGGTCTCAGGCAGAGGCCTTTCACAGTACCAACTATCTGATGCTTTTAACTGGAGATGCCAGGGGGTTATGGAATATAATGCCACTGAACCTCAGCCCCTCACCAGAGATGCTGGCAGAACATCACATTCAAAGAGATAGGATGTCCAAAGCCAGGGTGGTGTAGTGGTTAAGAGCAGCTGGACTCCATTTGGAGATTCTGGGTTCGATTCCCCACTTCTCCACATGATCAACAGAATTTGTTTCTCAGATCCTACACATGATGCCTGCTGGGTGACCTTGGGCTAGCCATAGTTCTCTCAGAATTCTCTCAGCCCCACCTACCTCATAAGGTGTCTGCTATGGGGAGGGGAAGGGAAATGAGTTTGTAGGCCAGCTTGAGTCTCCTTACAGGAGAGAAAGATGGATATGAATCTTCTTCGTCTTTATATTCAGTTTGTCCAGTATATCCAGTTTGTGGTCTAATTTGGGAAGGTCTACTCAGCCCTGACAAACACAATAAGGGCCTCTATTTGCTTTGAATTAATAAGGGCAGTTCATTCCTAGCTTTGACAAGAGGTGACACCAGGAAGCAGAATGGACAAAATTTGCTCTAGAAGAAGAAGAAGAGTTTGGATTTATATCCCCCCTTTCACTCCTGTAGGAGACTCAAAGGGGTTTTCAATCTCCTTGCCTTTCCCCCCTCACAACAAACACCCTGTGAGGTGGGTGGGGCTGAGAGAGCTCCGAAAAGCTGTGACTAGCCCAAGGTCACCCAGCTGACATGTTTGGGAGTGCACAGGCTATTCTGAATTTCCCAGATAAGCCTCCACAGCTCACAAACTCGGTTCCTCCAGATTAGAAAGCACCTGCCCTTAACCACTACGCCACTGCTGCCCTAGGTGAGGAATAGTCCTTCAAGGGTCACCTTGTGCAACAGTCAGGAGGGTTGGAGAGATAAAGATAGGGAAAGTGATGGAAAGAATTGGATCTAACTCACCCAGCTGTGCCGAAGCCAATCCTAGCAGAACGTGAAGCACTGGGAATCCTGGGTGGCCTGGGGCCCGGGCTCCCAACTTGGGGATCGAGCTCATTCCGAGATCTTCTTGCGAGGATAAGCTTATTCTGGGTTCCTGAAGGGACAGCGGCAGTATCTGGCCGAAGAGCAAGGGAGGTGTAATCGAAACAGCTTAAGCAGGAAACCTCAGAAAAGGGGAAGGGAGCTGTCATGGGGCGGCTGTCAGACTGTGAGCAGTCTCTTACTTCCCCAATGGATGGGAGGCCAGGCCACAGGGACGTAGAAGAGACTGGGCATGCTGACCTCTGTTGGTGGTAGCCACCCATGTCCTGCCTGTGAGTTTTTCTTCACACATGGCCTCCAATGTCCAGCCCCTTTGTCTTTGTGGTAATGGGCACAGGGCTGCCAGCCTCAAGATTTCCCAGAATAAACATTGATCTCCAGATGACAGAGATAAGTTTCCCTAAAAAAATGACTGCTTCAGCGGGTGACCTCTATAGGATCACATTCTGTTGAGGTCCCTCCCATCCCCAAACCAAACTCTTCCTAGGCTCCACCCCCAAAATCCCCAGGGATTTCCCAACCTGCAGTTGGCAGCCATGTATGATGACCTCACTGCACGGGGAAGAGAACGATCAATATGTAGTTTCTAGCCTTGCAAACTAAATATTCTTGGATGTGAAGGGCAACAGGTATATTTGGAATATATAACCCTGTCAAGCAAAGTAACGGGTGGAAATGTGAACTGTGCGGCACGTCAAATTAGAATAGTTTATCTCTTAAAAGACCAGCCGTTTTTTCCCTCAGAAGTTCATAAAAAACATAAGCAGAACTTTTCTTAACCTGAGAGAGAAAACATACAGTATATACATTATCAAAGTATCACAAATACTGGTTACATGCACGGCTAATGGTTTGTTACAGTTTGGTTGCGTTACAATATGTTTTAGTCGTAGTCAGAGCGCTTTCTATATATCATTTGGTTTACAGAGCAGTATACAGAGCATCTTTCTCTTAGTTAGTCAGTCAGGCAGTCTGCATGTGTGTGTGCGTGAGGGAACAGAACACTACCAACGGATTCTAACTGTCACCTTTAGAATGTTCGTGCAGCTTCCCAGAATTCCATTCTGCTCTTGCTGCTGCTGCATGCAAAGCAAGGCTGGAAATTCCAACAGGATGCACACTGAGAAAGTTGAGGTATGTATTCAGTTGGGTAGCCAGCTTTGGCTTGGGAAATATCTGGAGATTTGGGGGTGGAGCTTGGGGAGGGTGGGGTTTAGGAAGGGGAGGGACCTCAGTGTGGTATAATACCATAGAGTCCAGCCTCCAGAGCCGCCATTTTCCCTAGGGGAACTGATCTTGGTCATTAGGAGATCAGTTGTGATATAAGATTGTCAGCTCTGGGTTGGGAAATTTCTGGAGATTTGGGGGTGGAGCTTGGGGAGGGTGGGGTTTAGGAAGGGGAGGGACCTCAGCATGGTATAATACCATAGAGTCCAGCCTCCAGAACCGCCATTTTCCCTAGGAAAACTGATCTTGGTCATTAGGAGATCAGTTGTGATATCATAAGGTTGTCAGCTCTGGGTTGGGAAATATCTGGAGATTTACTGGGATATACCTAGCTTTTTGGGAGTGGAGCAGGGGCAGAGCATGGGGAAACTGTGCCTGGGGCACACATGCACCCTGTGCCTCTGCTGTGGTGCTGCCTGCCCCACCCTGCCCCAGAATGCCCCTGGAACACCCCCTCCACTCCCCAGCTCCACCCCTGCCATGGCTCTACTCAGGGCGTTGCGCCCCCTTGCCCCGTTGGCGCTATACCACTGCGGTGGAGCCTGAGAAGTGTGGGATTTGAGAAGTGGAGGGACTTCAGTGGGGTATAGTGCTATAGAGTCCAGCTTTCCAAGTGGCCATTTTCTCCAGATGAATTGATCTCTGCCTGGAGATCTGTTGTGCAAGTGGGAGATCTTCATCTATGACCTGGAGATTGGCAACCCCTTTTGCTCAGTAATGACTGGCGGTAGGCTCAGAAAGCCAGTTGGAACCACCGTTAATTTAACTACAATTCTGTATGAATGACACAGGCATTCGGGTCTTTCATCCATTGCTGCCCTCAAAAAAGTGCAGGCCAGAATACTCTCTGGATCTCCACAGCCAAGTGAAAATGATAAAAGCAGCATCTGTGAAGGCAAACCAGGTTTTGAATGCAAACCGAAACTGAGGCCACATACTAACCCACATACGAAAATTGGCCATTGCTTTGTGCAAGGTCTGGCCTGACCCAGCGTCTCCAAGAATATCCCCAGGAAGCCACAGAAACAGAGCAACTGCAAAGTCCACTGTAATACTTGACAACATGAATTTCGACAATTCAGCTGAGTATTGTCCCGGGCAGATAATTCTGCACAGCTCTACTGAGACAGCTTTCATGCTGAACCTCTATTCCTCTGAGCAGGAAGAAACTGCATTTCCTTGCGCGAGGCAACTGGTTTCCAACACCAGAGCCAGCCAGGTAGGGCAATCCATCACCTTGATCTGACAAGTGATTGTTTAGAGAGAAAGCCGTAAATCAGGGGTTTCCCTGAGGCTGGAAAAAGTCGCAATCATCTGCAGTATGCCTTGATATGCATCTCTTCTCAGCAGAGGCCACAGAAACGGTGCCGGGCTGCATGTTGCATCCCTCACCCGAGCACATTTACATGTGGAAAACTTGTCTGAGAATTTCCTCCTCCCATTTCAATTTGGATCGGTGCGAAATCTGTGACTCTTTCATCCTGCTGAAATAAAATAAATCAGCAAACAAACCAGGTTTACCGTAACTGGACAGCGAGAAGGTCTTTATAACAGCTTAACGATCACGCCCTCCGCAAAAGAGACAACTTTCAATGTTAATTTCAGTTCGTCTCTGGTTTTTGCGGGAGAAGAAGAAGACGAGTTTGGATTTATAGCTCACCTTTGTCTCCTGTAAGGTGGCTTACAACTCCTTTCCTTTCCTCTCCGCACAACAGGCACCTTGTGAGGTAGCTGGGGCTGAGCCAGTTCTGAATAAACTGTGACTAGCCTAAGGTCACCCAACAGGAATGTAGGAGCGCGGAAACGCATCTGGTTCACCAGATAAGCCTCCACCACTCAGATGGAGGAATGGGGAATCAAATCCAGTTCTCCAGAATAGAATCCACCTGCTTTTAACCACTACATCACGTTGAGAGGGAAGGTGGCATGGCATAGCGTGATTTCATCCCATTTTAGAAGCCAAGCAGGGTTGGTTCTTGGATGGATGACCACCATAGAAAACTGTGCAAGGGAAGGCAAAGCTGCAAAGGCAAACTGACTCTCCTTCTCACTTGCCTTGAAAACTCTTTGCTGGGGTTTCCATACGTTAGCTGAGACTTTATGGCACTTATCTACATACAGTTGTTGAGACCCATCTTATAAAATTCATCACTGTCTCCCCTTAGCCATTTTTTTTTGATAGATTGAAAAGTCCCAAACTCTATCCTTTCTTCATAGCAGAGGTGTTCACACCCCTTAGTAATCTCAGTTGCCCTCCTTTGTATTTTTCACAGCTCTGCAGCATCCTTTTAAAGACACAGCAACCTGAACAGCACACAGTAGTCCAAACAAGGCTGCACCATTGCTTTATGCAAGGGCCTTACAATATTGGCTGTCCTGAGATCTAAAAGAAAACAGCAGATTGAATTAGAATATTGGTAATGATACAGTGTGTAATGGATAAATTGTTTCACTTTAAATAGATGCATGGACATAAAATGGATTAGAATTCAACAATGAGATGGCAGGAAGTCATTATATGGTTTTACGGTGTGTAGCTTGGTTAGTTATAATAGGTTGTGTTTAGTTATTGTAAGATTTGGGGGGGGGTTGGTCTCTGTGTATTCTTTTTTTGTGTTTTTTTCTTTTAGTTGTGTTAATGTAATGGTTGTTAGGAAAGTGTACAAATTTTTCTTTTATGTTGAGAAACTGGCTGTTCTATTTTAAATCCTTTTCGTAATAAGTATGGAGTATGGAGTTTGCCTTTTTCGCTGCTGCATCACACAGGGTTGACATCAGACTGTCCACTATAACCCCAAGATTTCTTTCAATCTCAGTCCGTTAAAAACAAAACAAATGGATGTCATTAAAAGTGAGGTGGTTGTGTTGAAAGGCCTCCTGAATAATTCTGAGTGATTCTGCTATGCACAGCTTACAAGAGCTTAACCGAGTGGGAGGCTTCCTAAACGTTTTGTACAAAATACAAGCAGCCCCTGAAAGGTCCCTAGATGTAGCTGTGACTCTTTTCACTACCATACGGAAAGGAATAATCAATAGGTGTTGGTCTGTGGAAAAGAACTGCTTGCTGGGTTGGTAATGGAAGAGCCAGTCCTGCACATACACATGTGGAGCAGGTAATGATACAGATAGCTTCACCTGGCAGGTGGGACACATCCAAATAATAATAGTTATGAATTTCTCCCAGTAGTAATTATGGCAAGCTTGAGAAACAACTGCTAAGGAAGAATCAGCGAAAACAAGGATTAATCGCAGAGCCCAGTCTTCTGTCTCTACGAACCTGTTGATTTTGGCCCAAGAACCATTTGAACTTTTGCCCTAAAAATCTATTGCTTAGACTTTTTTTGGACCATTGGTGCTAAGAATCCTTTGGACTTGTGGCGCTGGCATAACTTATAAGACTATCTGTTCCCGGTGTATTTGTACAGAGATTCGCTGTTCTTGCGTAGATTTTGACATACATGGAGTTTGATTTTGTGCATTTGAGCTAAATTTGCATGGCATATTTTGCACTTTATGGATTAAATTTCACTGTTCACTCAAGTGCTTGTTGTGAAGCTTCTCTAGCCTGTAGCTCGGGTACAGTGGCTGTATATTTTGGCCTTAGTACACACACATGAACACGCACCTCCTGCTGCCTAATTCATAATAGACGTCTAGCCCATTAAGGTTAGAATGGTCTACTCAGACTGATCTCCAGGGGTCTTTCACATATCCTGACACCTGGTCTGTTTAACTGGAGATGCCAGGGATTGAACCCGGGAACTTCTGAATACAAAGCAGAGACCGACTCTTTGACTGAGCCACAGTCCTGCTCTAGTATGTAAGGCTCAGGTCATAAAGGGTTTTTTTTAAGCCAACCAGGTGTCTTCATGTATTTGAGATGTCCACAACTTAAAGCCAGTGGTGGGTAGTCCCTATGGGTGTTCTAGGTTGGATTTCAATGTTGTTTAGGAGAGCCGTGATTGGCTTTTACATCCTATGTAGGCATGGCAGTAAGCAGGAATTTGCTTGTTCCTGCCCTTTGTTTCAATGGGTGTGTTTATATTTGACTGGGGGAGCTGCTTGGGCTGTGTTGGTGTAGGATGCCAAGTAAGTCTTGCTTAGCATTCCCTGGGCACTAAGTCTTGCTTCTCCTCTAGCATACCCTGGGCACTGCCTATTTCTGGTCCCTGCATTGGCACAGCATTGGCATGGTGGTATGCCAGCACAAAGGAGCAATGGTGTATCTCTGAGTTATGCTCAGAGTTATGCTCAGACAATGGCTTAGCTGCCCTAGGATTATGCCATTAAGTTGCTCAGTTATTCCCCCAGTGTCAGTTTAATGCATATCAATGAAGTATTGAATGTACTTAGCAAATTCCAGTAGTATTGGGCCATTTAGCCTAGTGCGCTCTCTAGTGGTTAATAGAAGCATTACAGAGGAGAGCAATGTTATATTAGGGTCAAACCATGACTAGTTATTCTCAGTGTTTTTTTTAAAATGGTCATGGAAGTAAGAAAAAGGTCAGTGTGGGAAGTGCAGTGGCATTAAACCTGGAATCGCAGTTCATCTCCAGGCTACAGTAGACCCCAGTTTCCCTGGAGAAAACTGATGCACTGGCGGGTGAATTCCATGACATTGTAGCCCACTGAGATCCCTGTCTTCCCCAAGCTCCACCTCCAAATCTCCAAGAGCTTCCAAATCAGGATCTGGCAATGCTCCCCTCCACCTCTTGTTAGGGTTACCAATCATCAGGTGGTGGCTGAAGATCTCCTGGAGCTACAACGGATCCCCTGGTAACAGAGAACTGTTCCTCTAGAGAAAATGGCCATTTTGGAAGGTGAACTTATGCAGTGGTGGCAGAGGTGGGATCCAGCAGGTTCTCACAGGTTCCCGAGAGTAGGTTACTAATTATTTGTGTGTGCCCAGAGGGGGTTACTAATTGGTGATTTTGCCACGTGATTTTTGCCTTAGCTACGTCCCTCCTCTCAGCAGTAGCGCGCAGAACTTGAAGCAGTCTAGCAGGAGGTGCACCGGCGTGCGTGGCAGCCTGCACCTGCGTGCATTCGTTTCCCGCCCAAGAACCGGCGCAGCAGCTGCATCCTTGCCACAGCCCTGCCCAGGAATGCCCTCGCCCTCTGGAATGCCCAGGCCACACCCCTGTCGTGCCCCGCCCAGCCCCATTGGCGCTACGCCACTGTTTGAATCCCACCACCATGGGAACCTGTTACTAAAATTTTTGGATCCCACCACTGGTGGGACTCAAACTGTGGCGTAGCGCCAATGGGGCTGGGCGGGGCACGATGGAGGCGTGGCTGGGCATTCCGGGGGCAGGGCATTCCTGGGCGGGGCTGTGGCAAGGATGCAGCTGCTGTGCTTCAAGTTCTGCGCGCTACTGCTGAGAGGAGGGGCGTAACTAAGGCAAAAATCACGTGGCAAAATCACCCATTAGTAACCCCCTCTCGGCACACACAAATAATTCATAACCTACTCTCGGGAACCTGTGAGAACCTGCTGGATCCCACCTCTGACTCTATGGCCTTATACCCCACTGAAGACTCTTCTCTCCCCAAACCACGCCCTCTTCAAGCTCCTCCCCCAACATATCCAGGTATTCCCCAACCAGGAGCAGGCAACCTGGCCACTGTAGGTGTTGTCTTGATGTATTCATAGTGGTCAGTGTTGATCCCGTGTCTCCAAGAATCAAGCTGCTTCTCCTATCTTGACTCTTGGATTGGCATAGAAAGGAGAAAATGCAGCAAAAGAACCTCACATGCTAACAACGGCTAATGAGCATCTTGTTGGAAGTAGCAATGTCTAATGTGCAAAAGAACTGAGAAGAAGACCCAGCAGGGGGCGGGCAAGAGGTCACTTAGAGAGGACTGTAAGGTTAGTGACCCCCTCCGTCCTTTTGTGGCATCTCTTGTCTGTCCTTAGACAGATACTCTCAGGTCTCATTCTTCTCGGAAGTTAGTTGCAGAGACTCTTCCTAGCTAGCAAGATAGCAGCATGCTGTCTTTCCGTCTTTCCTATCCGAAATGTAGTTCATAGAATCATAGAATCATAAAGTTGGAAGAGGACTTCCCCAAGCGGGCTGCATTCAAGTCCAACCCACTTCATGGCACAATGCAGTGGAAACTGACATTAATCTCAAAGCACTCCTGTCAGATGGCCATCCAGGCTCCATTTAAAGAGACTCCACCACACGCCGAGGTAGTTCCCAATATACATTTATCTTTTACCCTTCTGCTTCTCTGTGTGGTGAAATCCAACACATCTCAGGGTTTTGGTTCTCTGTCTTTCATTTTATAAGCCGGGCTTTCACCCACCAATTTACCTGCTGAAGTGGTTTTTCTCCCTTTGTTTGGATCTCAAGGAACCAGGCTGCATGTTCTCTAGCAGAAACAGAGGGTGGAACAACCCCGAATCCCACCTCCCTCCTCTGGTGACTCCCGTGGAATTGGTGGAGCCGTATCACCCAGGTAGAGGCAAGCCTGAGAGAAATCACTTGTGCCATGGGACAGTTTAGGAAATCTCATCCCTCCACAATTTTCTAAACTTCCAGGAACTGGGAGAGGTCTGTACCTTCACACGTACAGTTGAACTCTCAGCTGCTATCAACATTCTGTCCAGTGGTGGGATCCAAAAATTTTAGTAACAGGTTCCCATGGTGGTGGGATTCAAACAGTAGCCGTACAGCCAACCCAATGGGAGCTGGGCAGGGCACTCCACGGACGAGTGGCCGGACATTCCAAGGGAGCAGGGCATTAATAATTTCTCTGTTACTGTAAAAAAAAACTCTTAACTGTAAAAAAAAGTTCCTAATTTCCAGCTTGATGGATTCTTTCTGGTCCGATAATTTACAAACTCATTATAGCAAAGTCCTATCATCTACTTGACAACAGAAACAACTGACTTCTCCTCTGAATTTGACTGCGTTCTGTCTGTAAGATTTCTATAGACTTTCAAATTTGACTTTGACCTTTGTTTCTAGACACAAATCAAAAGATAGGTTGATTACTTTCTTCTATAGGAGGAATTGAATAAGAACCCCCCGGTGCAGAAAAAAATTAAATTGCTTAAGCTAACCTTGCAGCCTTCTCACTTTTAGAGGGACCTTGTGGATACTGGGTCCAAAAAAGGGCTCAGGTGGCATAGAAAATATGATTACTGAATTCCCCTTCGCGATCCCTGGCATTTGATAAACTCCTGTTTCCAACCTCTTTACCCTCTTGGAGCGTCGCTACAGAGCACTGCAACACCAAGATCAACTAGACATAAGAACAGTTTTTTTTCCAGAATGCCATCCCACTCTGTTAAAAAAATAAATCCATCGATAATGTCAAAATATTTATTAAATATATATTATATATAATTACTGCACTACTTTTTTGATGATTCCTATTACCCATCTCCTCCCAATTATGACTGTATGAGTATAGCCTGTTCTGACATTTCTTTTTATTTTATTATTTTAAATTTTATTTTTTTATTACTATTGATTATTGTTTCCTGATTGCTTACTAGACCTATATGACAATCATTAAGTGCTGTACCTTATGATTCTTGACAAATGTATTTTCTTTTATGTACACTGAGAGCATATGCACCGGAGACAAATTCCTTGTGTGTCCAATCACACTTGGCCAATAAAGATTCTATTCTATTCTATTCTATTCTATTCTTTCCTTAAACAAGGAACTTTACCATATTTCTAAAACATGTTTTTAAAACAGCCCAACAGGGAGAATTATCCCGTTTTCTACCTTCGCTAACCAGCCACATAGGAAACAACAGGACTTTATGATTTTTGGACCTAATGGAATTTCTAACGGAAAATCAGACCCAATTAGTAATCCCCTCTCGGCACACACAAATAATTAGTAACCCACTCTCGGGAACTGGTGAGAACCTGCTGGATCCCACCTCTGATTCTGTCCCTTCTGGTTGGTGTTCCATCCCTATCAGGCCATGAGATTTTAAAGGGTTTTTTCTCTTTTCCTTTTTGCTAATTTGCAACATACCTGGAGTGGAGCTGGAGTTTATACAGACCCCTTATCTTGTCTGCGGGTGGTTTTGGTGAACGTGCAGAGCTGCCTTTCACGGCATCAGACACCTTGGTCCATCTGGGTCATTACTGTCTCCTCTGAGTGGCACCAGCTTTCCAGATCCCAAGCTGAGATCTTCTGCGTCACCTACAGCCTGGTCCTTTCCACGGGAGCTGCCGGGGATTGAACCTGGGACCTTCTGCATGCTAAACAGATGCACAACCACAGAGCCATGGCCTTCTCCCTCAGACCCGAGCCAGATACAATCCATTAGTGACATTTTGCTATCTTCACTGCATAATCTGAAAGACATTGCCGGAGCGTGCCCCTCAGACCCGAGCCAGATACAATCCATTAGTGACATTTTGCTATCTTCACTGCATAATCTGAAAGACATTGCTGGAGCGTGCCCCTCAAGACATCTGTTGCTCAGAAAGCTTTCTGGATAAAGAGACAAGCCCAGCCAATGGTCCCAGAAAAGGTTAAGGGTCTCATAGCGACATAGTGGCAGAGACTGGGACAGGATGGCAACTCTGTATTCCGCTATGGAATGACTTGTGTTACTCTGTTCTCTTCCCCAGCATGATATTCATATTGAGTTCTCCTCCAGTTGCTAAGGATTTCCCCCCATGCTTACCCAGAGTTTTCTGTAGAAATACCACCAGTAATAGAAGAAGAAGAACAGTTTGGATTTATATCCCCCATTTCTCTCCTGCAGGAGACTCAAAGGGGCTTACAATCTCCTTGCCCTTCCCCCCTCACAACAAACACCCTGTGAGGTAGGTGGGGCTGAGAGAGCTCCGAGAAGCTGTGACTAGCCCCAGGTCACCTAGCTGGCATGTGTGGGAGTGTAAAGGCTAATCTGAATTCCCCAGATAAGCCTCCACAGCTCAGGTGGCAGAGCTGAGAATCAAACCCGGTTCCTCCAGATTAGATACACGAGCTCTTAACCTCCTATGCCACTGCTGCTCCTCTTAACCTCCTATGCCACTGCAGTACCTCAACAGCACAAGAATTCTCCCCACATCTTTTTTTTTTACTAGCTGTGGTGGCAATTTGATTTATTTGATAGAATCATAGACTCATAGGCGGATTTCGCATGGGCCAAAAACAGCGGTGTGAAAATGGTGTAAAATGGTTTAAAATGGCGTTAAAAGGTTTACACCATTTTCACTCCACCGTTTTTGGCCCCTGCGGAATCCTCCATAGAGTTGGAAGAGACCCAAGGGCCATCAAGTCCAACCCCCTGCAATGCAGGAAAACACAATCAAAATATTCCCGACATATGTTCATCTAGCCTCTGTTTAACAGAATCATAGAATCATAGAGTTGGAAGAGAATCATAGAGTTGAAAGAGAGTTGGATGGAGTTGGATGGCACTGATCCCCCAAAAGTCAGATTCCATAGAGACCCTACTTCTTAGCCCACCTAGGTATTTTGCAGTTCAGAATAGAATATTTGGCTGCACCTGTCTTGCTTCTTGGCTCTGGGGAAATGCAGACAAAATTTGGATGGTGATGTCCAAACAACATAAAGAGCGAACCCCATTTGAGAGTGACTTGCCAGATCTGATCACTGGCGAGAGGACAGATCATTAAGCACCCCGTTTTCCACTGGGTACAAGTGCGGAATAGAATTGATCATTATATGTACTGCACCACACCTTAGCTAGGTGTAATGCCCACTGTTCCTTTAGCCTTGGACGCCACCTTGGAATTCCACATAAAGAAAGGAAATGCCCGTGTGGCATGGGTTCTGTGGAAACAGTATCTCATATGCTGTTGAACTGTCCTTTTTATGAGATAGATAGGAAGAAGCACATAATCTCCTTCCTGCATGGAACAGAAGGTTATATATCTTTTAAACAGCCACAACTACGAGCTGTTGGAAGCGGTGGCTAAATTTTCAAATGGTGTTATTTTAACTCGTCAGAAGTTGTAAAGGCTGTTATTATCTTGCAATGTTAATGTTAAACTATTTATATGCCATTAAAGGTATTTAAAATCAAAATCGAAGTGTACTGCACCACGCTTTGTGTTTCAGGGTGGACCTTTTGTCATACTTACACATTATCTTCCTGCTGTGGCTCAGGAGGGCAAGATTTGATATTCATCCAGAAGGGCCCAGGTTTAGTTCTCAGCATTTCCTGTTTTTTTTGTTTTTTTAGGATCATGAAGCATGTGATGTGAAAGATCTATGACTGAGACTATGGGAATCTGATGCCAATTATAGTAGCATTGACCGATGGTCTGACTCAGGTCTCTTCTGCACAGCAAATGTATAACGAGTTGCAGTCAGGATAAAGGAACCTGTTTTCCTGTTTTCGTGTTCACATGCATCTGTGCAGGCGGCAATTGGAGGCCACAGAAACAATCTGGGTTGCTGTCGCGCCTCCTCATGGAGACACGTCTCGTTTTTATTTACTTCCCATCCATGCGTAGCTATGCAGGCGTGCACAAATGAACCTCACAGCCATGCTGATGTCCCACAATACGACCATCTGCACCTGTGAAGAAGAAGAAGAAGAAGAAGAAGAAGAAGAAGAAGAAGAAGAAGAAGAAGAAGAAGAAGAAGAAGAAGAAAAAGAAGAAGAAGAAGAGGAGGAGGAGGAGGAGGAGTAGTTTGGATTTATATCCCCTCTTTCTCTCCTGTAGGAGACTCAAAGGGGCTGACAATCTCCTTGCCTTTCCCCCCTCACAACAAACACCCTGCGAGGTGGGTGGGGCTGAGAGAGCTCCGAGAAGCTGTGACTAGCCCAAGGTCACCCAGCTGGCGTGTGTGGGAGTGTACAGTCTAATCTCAATTCCCCAGATAAGCCTCCACAACTCAAGCGGCAGAGCTGGGAATCAAACCCGGTTCCTCCAGATCAGAGTGCACCTGCTCTTAGCCACTGCTCTTAGCCACTACGCCACTGCTATGTAGTGTAGCTACGCAGATGCAAGCTGCAAAATTTAAAAAAGGGAAAAGGAGGCAAATGAAGCTCCTCCTGCCCGGCTGTTCTCTCCTGAGTGGCTGCAACCTGGGATTTTTTGAAAAGAATAGCTAGTTTAGCTATTTTATTTTTAAAACCCAGGTTGGGGGAAATAACATGGGACAGACTCGTTTTGGGGGCGGGATCTGTGCAAAGTGCCCCCCCCCGGTTTTTTTAGCATCCTTGGCCTGTGTTTATTGGCCTGTGCGGAAGGGGCCTCAGACAAGTTCATGTGGTCACTCATGGGGTTCTCAAGCACTCTCTGGCCAAGCACTGACCAGAAGCAGAGACTTGCTTCGTTTCAGTGAGGTTGCTTGATTGCATGCTATCATAAATGCCCTAGGGTTGAAGAGGATCATAATGGACCCTATTGTGTGGCTGGGAGCGAAGGTTTCTGGCCACACTATTAGAAAAACAAAAGGCTATGGCATTTTCCTGCACTAACCGTTAAGAAGAACATATGGTGTAGAGGGAGGGTTACCACCCTCCAGATCACACCTGGAGATCTTCTGCTATTACAGTTGATCTCCCCACAGCTAAGGTCAGTTCCCCTTAGGGATACCAGTCTTCAGGTGGGACTGGCAGATCCCCCAGGATTATAGTTCATCTCCAGACCACAGAGATCAATTCCCTTGGAGAAAATGGAAACTTTGGAGGGGGGAGCCTATGACATTGAGCCCCACTGAGGTCCCTGTGTGCCCCAGGCTCCACCCCCAAATCTCTAGGAGTTCCCCAACCCGGAACTGACAACCTTACCTTCCACCTCTTGCTGGTAGCCAGGGGGGATCTTGAAGGGCAACAGGTATATTTGGTATATATAATCCTGTCAAGCAAAGTAACGAGCAGAAATGTGGATTGTGGAGCACATTAAATTAGAGTAGATTATCTTTCAAAAGACCAGCCGTTTTACCTCAGAAGTTCATAAAAACATAAGCAGAACGTTACTTGAACCGAGAGAGAAAACATACAGTAGATACATTAACAAAGTATCACCAGTAACAGTTACATGCACGGCTCATGGTTAGTTACAGTTCGGTTGTGTTACAATATCTTATAGTCTAGTCAGAGCACTTTCTATATATCATTTGGTTTACAGAGCAGTATACAGAGCATCTTTCTTTTAGTTAATCAGTCAGGCAGTCTCATAGTGTGTGGTGAAGGGAACAGAACACTACCAACGGATTTTAACTGTCACCTTTAGAATGTTCATGCAGCTTCCCAGAATTCCATGCTGCTCATTCCCCTGGACAGAACAGGTGTTTTGGAGGGTGGATGGTATGGCATTATATGCTGCCGAGATCCCTCTCCCCTCTAGATACAAGCACAACAATGTGGGCAATGTGAAAGATCTAGACAACAGCGATTGCATTATGCCCACTGGCCAAAATCCAGAACAATTATTTAACCAATACTGGTGATTTTAATGTGCAAAGTGCAGCGCCATAAAAGAATAACACAGAGAATGGAGCAAAACAAGCTGGACAGACAATCCTCTATTCCAATGAACAATAATTAAAATGGCTTAATTCCGATGTAATTGTATGTTGTCCATTTGAAGTTCCAAATATCAGGATATAGGATAAATAAGGTAAGCTCACAGTCCAAGTTTGTTGTTTCCTCAACGCAGTCTCTTTTCTTGGCAGCCAATGCCTGTGTGACGACGTCCAACTGTCCTGTGATAAGATTAACGGCTTGGAATTTCTCGCATTCAAAACTCCTTCCTAATTGGCAACTGGATCCACAGGACGTGTTCCGCGGTTTATGTACACGTTTCGTGCAGTCTTCATCAGCCAACAACATCTATGGGGGCTAGGCTCAATTTAGGAAGGTAAATGTCAAGGAGTTAACTTGTATTACATTACTGAGCAAGATATATAACTACGGTTGCTTTTGGGGGAATTCCTGGAGATTTGTAGCGAGTGCCAGGGAAAAAGTGGTGTTTGAGGAGAGGGGATGTTCAGCAGGGATGTATGTGATTCCACAGAGTTTGCCTTCTGAAGCTTCCATTTTCTCTCTGGGTATTAATATCAGTTGTCTGGAGATACTTGTAATTTTGGAAAAATTCCTGGCCCCACTTGGATATTATTAACCCCATATACAACTGATATAAATCTGTCATGTAACCAGATTTCTAGTTTCCATTCTTAGTGTTGGGAACAGTGGCGTAGTGCCACCGGGATAGTGGGGCAACACCCCAGGGTGCATGGCTGGGCCATGGTGGGGGCGTGGTGGGGATGTTCCAGGATGTTCCGGGGGCATTCCAGGGCAGGGGCGGGCAGCACCGCGACAGGGGCGCAGGGTGCACGTGCACCCCAGGTGCAGTTTGCCCCCACTCTGCCCATGATTGGGAGGAACCTTTGGATTTAGTGTCTAAAAAGATGGAACAGAGTGCTGAATTCTTGGATGGTTAACAAAGGTTAGCTGCAGGGCTGCGCTTGGAGTTTAGGACTCCAGTTTTATCTAGGATTGTCAGCTAATTAAAGGACGGTCAGATGATTATCTTGAAACTGTTTTGGCTACTAGCGAATCAATTGCATTTTTGGAAAATATAATGCGTAATACCCAGTACCTGCGATAGGTGTATTTTTGAGGTATTGTGAGATAAGATAAATGGGATAAATTAAAGCTATAAATCATTGTTAGAAGAAAAGGTGTATCTTGAGTATCTTTTTCTCTCGCTGCCCCAGAACAAAAATAGCCTCATTGTGCAACGGTCGCCTTCACTCAGCACCCTGCTGATTAAAATGCGGCCTTGCTGCTTTCAGATTGGGCCCCACTAAATAATCAAGTACATCCTTAACTGATGAATCTACTGATTAAACTCTCAGAAACTTCAGGGCAACTTGAAGTGCACTTGGCTCATTGTCTCCTCGGCTGGCAACCCCATGGTGAAGCCTGGAGATCATCCAGAATTACTGCTAATTTCCTGACTACAAAGATCAATTCCCCTATAATAAAATGCTGCTCTGGAAGGTGGGTTCTTTGGTATTATACCACGCTGAGATCTCTCCCCTCCGCTCCCCCAAACCAGCCCTTCCCCCAAGCCAACCCTCTCCAGCTCGACACCCACATCTCCCAACATACAGCTGCAGGGGTGTGTCTATTAAAGATGGCGCCCAGGGCAAACACTGCTCAGTACATGTCCAACTCCACATGGAGTTGCGGGGGAAGTCCAAAGCTGGGCTCGGCCAACCCCAGCTTTCAACTGCTCTCTGAAGCTTGCAGTTTAAAGCTGGACCCGGCCTTGAACTGCAGGCTCCGTCTGACTGCAGGGTCCAGTTTTATGCTGCTGGTTTCACCTCTGAAACTCTGTCTCTGTAGTCACATGGAATGCTGCACCTGGACCCAGCCTTGAACTGTGCACCCACCCTTAACTCCACATGGAGTTCAGTTGGTGGAGGCACAATTCGGTGTAGGAGAGGCTCTGGGCTGTTTGATTCCTCCCCTCGAGCACCATCCAGGGCATGAGCCCCATCTTTCCCCACCTTAGATACGCCAGTGCACAGCTGCCAATATTACAGAGTCTCTTTTAATTCTAAACTGTCTTCTTGCCACTGTCTTTAAGGCGAATTAGTTCCGATCCCATTCAAAGTTACAGAATCAGTGCATTTGATCTGGCTGCCAATGCTATTGTTGTGCATTCAGCTCAGGAGTGGGGAAGATGACGCCATCTGACGAGATATGGTTCCGGTTTTTATTCTTATTATTGCAAATCATAAGAACTAGCCTGCTGGATCAGACCAGAGTCCATCTAGTCCAGCATTCTGCTACTCGCAATGGCCCACCAGGTACCTTTGGGAGCTCACATGCAGGAGGTGAAAGCAATGGCCTGCTGCTGCTGCTGCTGCTCCTGAGCACCTGGTCTGCTAAGGCATTTGCAATCTCAGATCAAGGAGGATCAAGATTGGTAGCCATAGATCGACTTCTCCTCCATAAATCTATCCAAGCCCTTTTTAAAGCTATCCAGGTTAGTGGACATCACCACCTCCTGTGGCAGCATATTCCAAATACCAATCACACGTTGTGTGAAGAAGTGTTTCCTTTTATTAGTCCTAATTCTTCCCCCCAGCATTTTCAATGAATGCCCCCTGGTTCTAGTATTGTGAGAAAGAGAGAAAATTTTCTCTCTGTCAACATTTTCTACCCCATGCCTAATTTTATAGACTTCAATCATATCCCCCCTCAGAAGTCTCCTCTCCAAACTAAAGAGTCCCAAACGCTGCAGCCTCTCCTCATAAGGAAGGTGCTCCAATCCCTCAATCATCCTCGTTGCCCTTCTCTGCACTTTTTCTATCTCTTCAATATCCTTTTTGAGATGTGGCGACCATTTTTTTTATGGTCCTTTTTGAGATGTGGCGACCATCAGTTTTTATGGTATGTTTTAAAGTTGTTTTATCATTGTTGTTCACCGCCCTGAACCCCTAGGGGGAGGGCGGTTTAGAAATCAAATAAATAAATAAATAAATAAATAAATAAATAAATAAATACATACATACATACATACATACATACATACATACATACATACATACATACATACATACATACATACATACATAAAAGGATCAAGTGATTCTGAACTGGGATGGGAGTGTGGTGTTGTTATCTGTTGCTCCAGATCTAGTAGGGAAGATGTGTTGGACCTGAGGGAACTCCAACAATGATCAGGTCGGTCATTTGAAGATCCAAGGTGGAGTGAAAGTACCTGAGCTACTGAGATCTTAGACAGCCAGAGAGTTCACTCCTTGGTATGTTATTTTCTGATAATTTCCAACCCTCCATTGGGAAAAACAGGAGAATAAGAAAGTTCCAAATAAGGCTGTAAAACAGTGTTCAGCCTACAAAAATATTTTAACTAGAAAAAGCTGTATTTGGAAACATCCACTATGTACTATAAAAATATTACCACAGAGCTCTAAAATCTGGAAAAACAGAGTGTAATGAAATATTGACATTGTCTAATTAGATTTTAAACAAGGCCAGATTTATACCAAATGAGACTTGAATAGATGCTCTGGTCAAGCTGTCCTTTGAAAAAACCATGGAACTATAGAGTTTGGACATCTGGGCCTATGGGTTAGTAGCTCCCAAGAGAGAGAAAGTGTTAGGTCTCGAACCTTAAGCAATAAATGGCTCTGTATAGTTGATCAGTAGCGTTTATTGAGGCGTCAGAGCATCAAAGCTTTTCAAAGCCAGATCTGACCAACTTGCCGAATTCTCAAGAAATTGTGAAAAACAGTTCCTGGAGCTGAGGCACCCAAAGGTTACCAGCAGATAGTAAGAGAAAGCCACCTGGCTTCCTGCCTCCATGAGATAATAGATACAACGAGATAATAGATACAACCTCCCGGAGCCCCTCGGGTATGGGACGGTATAAAAATCTAACTAATAAATAAATAAATAAATAAATTTCTCATGGGATCAGGGTGTTAGGGGAAAGTCTAGTTATCTACAAAGCATGTGAAGCCATAAAGTAAAGATCAAGGAAAGAATTCCCCAGTTGGCCATGGTAACATATAGCAGGCTGGTTACATATGTCTTTTAGCAGCATTTGATTTCTAGTGTTAAGGAAAGCATCTCAATCACCTAGGTACAATCCCCCTGACACAAAGTCTACAAACCTCCGGGCTCTTAACCGTGCTACATTTCTGTGATGTGTTTCCATAAGTATTCTTTAAATAGTCCTTACATCTGGCAGCCTTCTCTTAGGATCCAGGTCCTTGGCCATCAAGAGTAGCTTTCATGACTTGGGTTGACCGCCAAATTCACTTCAGAGGTGTTTTCTCTCCTTTTCAGGGTGGTTTGAGACAGGCCACTGGGCAAATGGAAAGTTCTGAACCCATTCTACTGCATTATCCTAGTAGAAACGGGTGCAGCATCAAATATGATCACTAAAATTGAACACTTCCTACAATTGTTAAAATGACATTAACATTTTTTCTCCATACTTATGGAGTCTTTGTGGAACAGGCTCCTTGACACGGAATTGACTGCCTTTAATCTGTCTGTGGCCCTGAAATTTGTGGAAATTATTCAGTTGGCATCACACCATATGAGAAGCTGGGAATTGATCTCCAAATTTTCAAGCTGCCTCGTCTCACTTCCAGCCTGCATCTACTCTCGCTCAAAACAGTTTTGTTAATTTTTTTCTTCTCCTTCAAACCTTTGGAGTTCAGGACCAGGCGGAAGACCAAATTATGGCTTTTGATGCTACTTCGCCTGACTCTCTTCATCAAGCTAAATGAATCAAAGCACTGCAATGTTTTAGCAAGGAGGTTTTTGCCAGTGAGGTGGTGTGTTGCCCTCACATGTAAATATATCCTTTCCCTGGTTCTTGACAAGGATTCACTTTGGCAGGAAGACTGATTGTGGCCTTTGGTATTTTGATATCCAAGCTGAAAAGTGCATCCGCCCATTCGTGTAACTGGGATACCTCCCTCTCTGTCTTGCCTGGATGTACGATCGACTGAAGGGAAGCTGACAGGTAGTAGTGACTAAAATGCCGAATTGGGCTGTCAGAGGTTGTAGTGAGCCGCAAGCATAACTTTAAAAGAGGATTAGGTCTATCCTCTACTACTACTAGCCATGATGATTAAAGGTGATGATGCAGCTACTAGCCATGATTATTAAAGAGAACCTCCATATTCAGAGGCAGTAAACCTTTGAATACTAGTGCCAGGAGGCAACATCAAGTGAAGGCTTGGGCCTCTTATGTCCTGTTGGCCCTACAAATAAATTGGTTGGCCACTGCGAAACAGGATGCACTGATCAGATGGCAGTGGCGTAGCGCCCAGGGGACTTGGGGGTGTCTTGCGCCGGGTGTGTGTTGGTGCGGGCCTTGGTGGTGTGGGCTCTGGCGTGTGGCAGGGGCAGGCAAGGGCGTGGCAGGGGGTGCAGGGCACACACATTCCCCGGGCACAGTTCCCCCTCGCTGCTGGTCTGCTCGTGGTCTGATCCAGCAGGGCTCATCTTCTCTTCTTATCCTTTTCTCCTATCTGTCAGCCAGTGGCGTATCTAGGCAAACTGGAGCCCTGGGAAAAACCTGAGTTTGATGCCCCCCCTCCCCATGGGCGGCCACCCTCCCCCACCGTGACCAAACAATGATTTTTTCCACCAGGTCATTTCAAAGTCACCATCACATTATAGAACATGCCCCAACTCACAAATCTGAACACAGCAATGGGCCATGCCCACAGCAGAAATATTTCTTTGGAAACATTTTCAAAATGCTTTCAAAATGTTTTATTACTGCTATGAAAACATTTTATGGTGTTGTATCCAGTCCCCTCAAATGGGGGAAACAGCATCACTTTCAATGTTATTTAAACTGGGGACCACAGATTCTCCCTTTAAGGTGGATTTAAAAGGAGAATCTGGGCTCTCTTGTTTAAACAAGTGATGCTGGAATCCACCCCCAAACAGCATCATTTTCAATGGTGTTTAAACTAGGGAGCCCAGATTCTCCTTTTAAATCCACCTTAAAGGGAGAATCTGGGGTCCCCAGTTTAAACAACATTGAAAGTGATGCTATTTTGGGGTGGATTCTCCTCCACCCTGAAACAGCATCACTTTAAATGTTAAAACTGGGGACCTCAGATTCTCCCTTTAAATCCATGCCAAAGGGGGGGGGGGTTAAAAGGAAAATCTGGGGAAATTTGGTGGGTGCCTGCTGTCAGGGGTAAAATTGTTAAGCTAGCAGCACCAAACTTTCAGGGTATCTTTAGAAGACTCTCCTAATGATACCTCCCAGGTTTGGTGAAGTTTGGTTCAGGGGATCCAAAGTTATGGATCCTCAAAGGTGTAGCCCCCATCTCCTATTAGCTCCCATTTGAAACAATGGGGTATGGGGCACCCCTTTTGGGAGTCCATAACTTTGGACTCCCTAAACCAAACCTCACCAAACCTGGGTTATCGCATCAGGAGAGGCTCCAGAAACATCCCTGAAATTCTGGTGCTTTTAGCCTAATAACTGTGCCCCCTGCAGGCCAAAAACTGAAAAAACACTGAAAATACAAAAAAATCCCACAAACGAACCTGCATTTTTGGCGCCCACCACAAAGTGGCACCCTGGGCAACTGCCCACTTTGCCCAATAGGAGGAACGCCTCTGCTGTCAGCTACATAAGCCCCCACTAAAAATCACAGCATGGCCCTTTTCTACTCAGTAGGCCTTGACCTCGCTGTCTCTCAAGCAGGCTGTTACATCTTATTCTCTGGTAAGGCTTAGTACTCCTGGGTTTGCTTAAAGTTGCTAGGGGATCCAGCGTGATGTAGTGGTTAAGAGTGGTAGACTCTAATATGGTGAACCAGGTTTATTTCCCTGCTCCTCCCCCACATGAAGCTTGTTGGTGACCTTGGGCCAGTCACAGTTCTCTCAGACACAGTGTGTAACAGACTTCCCTCTGTGATACACCTCAGAAGATGCCAGCCACAGATGCAGGTGAAACGTTAGGAACAAGATCCACCAGACCACGGCCACGCAGCTTGGAATACCCATCAGAACCAGTCTCTCAGAACTCTCTCAGCCCCACCTGCCTCACAATGTGTCTGTTGTGGGGAGAGGAAGGGAAGGAGTTTGTAAGCCACCTTGAGTCTCCTTACGGTTGAGAAGAGCGGGGTATAAAACCAAGCTCTTCTGCTGCTTCAACCAGAGACAGTGCCAATACTATTAAATGTCTCAAGGCATAGAAATGAACTATAAAATTTCTATCCTTATTTTGTCCATTCGCCCTACTTCAGCTGCTGTGAAACAAAGCAGGAAACGGCTGCTGAATAAGAATGGCAAACGGGGGACAGTGAAGGATCTGGAGTCTGAGAGGATGATTGGATGTCTCTTTTTTTCCCCAGTCCCCCCCCCCCTTTTTTCCTTGAGGCTTGTGAGACTTGACTTATTAAAAGTCTTGATTCCAATACTGTCCAGTAAAGTTGGCCCGTTCTGTTCTACCTCGGCTTAAGAATCTTTTTGCCAGTGTTTGAGTGACAGGTTGTCACTCAAGGAGGCGAGCTCTGCCAGATGCCCCAGGCACTTTGGTATGTTATCTTTCTCCATAAATGATAGTAATGATGCATAAATTCTCGGCATGTAAATGAGGATATGCAATTTTCACCGTCTCCTCTTTTTGCGGGCCATTCTCTTTCCTTTTTTGGGGGGGGGGGTCACTTGTAGGTAATTATTTAAAGTCTGTGGTAAAAGCAATTTCATTGGATGAGGTCCAGTCAGGGTTGCCTACTTACTACCAGGATAATTCCCTGTACCTTGGTGGTCCCAAATAAAAGTGTAGCAGAGTGAAACCAGGGTCTTTGTTGTATCCACAGCTCACGGGAGATCTTCCCAGTGGTCAAACCTTGTGTCATGGAAATGTTTTATGGGAAATCATTCCACATACCTCCATCCTCTCCACTGTGTTCCCCCTTGGCCCCTTCTGCACATGCAAAATAATGCACTTTCAATCCACTTCCACAATTGTTTGCAAGTGGATTTTGCTATTTCGCACAGTAAAATCCAGCTGCAAAGTGCATTGAAAGTGGGTCGAAAGTGCATTATTCTGCAGGTGCGGAAGGGTCTCTTCAGCTGCATTTATTCCACATGCTACTGCTGAAAATGCATCATTCCTAACAGTGCTGGGATGTCATTCATGACACGGAAAAATAACCACCCCCCTCCCTTTTATTCTTTTGTTCAGGTGCTCTAGTGTTGTTGCGTAGCTATGTTGAAGCTGCAATTCAAAAATATTTCAGCCTCCGTTTTCATTATTGAAAACTACCACAGGTAGTTTGGCAACCCAAAAAAAGTTACTTGATGGTACCAAAACACATAGCACCCCCCCCCCCCGATTTGTTTTTGGCCAAATTAGTGCTGAAGTAACACACAATCATTACTGTGGAAGTCCCTTGTTAACTTCAATCACTCCTAATTGCAGACACACTGTATCTTCATTTTAAGACTGCATTGCTAGTTTGACATGAAATTAACAAAGCTGACCCAATCACTCCTGCTACTCTGCATCTGTGCCTAAATGTTAACATCTCAAGCTCTATGTGAAATTGACAACCCTGATCTAATGGTGCCTGAACAGTAACACCACAAATTCTAAACCAGTTCCCCTTGCGTGTGTGATCATGTCAATCAAGTTGAAACCGACTTTATTTCTCCACCCCACCAAACACTTGACCCTTATCCAGGTACCAGGTGTTTGGGGGTGGTGGTGGAGAAATGAAGATGGTTTCAACCTGATCACATGCTTCAGGGGAGCTCACTTAGAAAACACAGGGGAAAAATGTGGTAAAAGTGCTCAGGAAAACAACAGATGAAAAACAAAGGAAAAAACATTTCCAGAACCAAACCAAGTGAAAACGTGTGGAATTCAAAGCAAAGAAAATGCAGTTTTTGGTGGCAAGATTTGCTGTAAACAACTGGTGGGGAAAAGACTTAGATCATGTGTAAAAGCAGGGCTTCTGAATACTCCAGCATTCAGTCAAACTTTATCTTTTTACAAAAGGGGATTTTAAAAACCTACCCAGTGAAGCCTGAATGTGATCAAAGTTCTCCTCTTATATTAGTGGTAGCACCTAAAAACCAGTTACAAGCTGATAGTGAGGAAAAGGGGGGGCGGGGGGGGGTAACATTTCATCAAACTGGAAAATAGCAGCTAACAGTTGAAAACTGATACAAACTTTGGGTGAGAAAAGAGACAGCTATTGATTGAAGCACCCCGTAATCCAATTATCTGAGATGGAGAAGGGGAAAAAGAAGCCGGCAACGTGTTTTAAGAGAGGCAGAATCCTCAGGGATGTTTAGAAACAGGCCTCAGCTTGTATCCTGCTGATCTCTCCTTTCTTTGTTTTTGTACCATCTCAGGCTTTTCACCTGCTTTCTGCACTTTTTTATTCTTAAATAGCGAGCCTTCCATTTGCTTTTCAAAACCTGTCGCCCTTGAACCGGGCCCTCAGGATGACTGACAACAAGGTTAAACTCTGAGACATAAGGCAAGAAATTCAGAACACAGAAGGGGTCCCCAAACACCTCACTGAATGTATTGTAGAAGTCAGCTTCAATGGGGGCACATCTGAGGCAGGGGAAAAAAGGTGACTCCGCCATATAAAATCTCACAGTGACTTTGGGTTTTTATTATTTTTTTTGACATTCTTCCAATTTCAAATTCTCTGTGTAGCATACTCAGGTGGTATGTTACATAAAGCCCACTTTCCAACATGGTGCATTTTTACAAGGAAAAAGCTCTTTGAATGCTTGAGGTGGATATCTGAGGTAAAAGTAAAAATGATTTCAAGTTCCATAAGGTGTGAGAACCCCAGATTACCTCATGTTTTTTATAAAACCTTTTTTAATAAAACCTTTTTTATAAAACCTGTCCCAGCAACAGCAATTTATCACATGTGAAAAACAGTAGAAATTGTGGAGATAGCATAAACAGCTGAAGGATGCTCTGAGAGACAAGTGAAGCCTTGGACTACTTTCTTGTCCTGTGGCCTATAAGGTTTAATGAAGATTCAAAAGGAACACATGTAAAGGGGTTTGAACTGCTGGATTTTGCTAAGCCTTGAGCAAGACTGGAGTAAAATACCGATAAGTCATCTAGACAGGAGGCAGTTTTCGTAATAACGTGGGTAATAATTTGCTGCAGGATTTGAGATTGCATTAATTCAAGCAGGGGATCATGACTTGGAGGGGTTGTGGATGCAGCTGTGGTTGCCTAGTTACCCCTAAAATGGTCACCAAGATATCAGAAGGGAGTATTGTGATATACATTTGGGCATCAAAGTCTTAAAGCGACAGACCTTGCTTCTGTTATTTTGGTGGTGTTAACTCCTTAATAGCCCTGACTTGGTTGGCCCAATCTGCCAAAACTAAGGTTGTTTCCCCACTTACCTGCTGCTGTGCGCTACTCTTCCCAAGTAGCGCGGGGTCCCCCAGCACTCCCCACTACAGGGGCAGTGGATAATCTAGTTGCCCATCATGGACGCTGATGGAGTCGCGCGGGCCTCTCTTCGAAGGATGGTGTTTTATTGGCGCTTCTGGAATCATGCCTTTTTTGGATGGACCCTGGGTGAGTACTGGGTCGTGGGGAAGCCCCTGAGCGGTGCCAGCTGACGCATGGAGGAAGTAGCCAGAAAGCAGTCCTTGGTTTCCAGGTAAGTGGGGAAACGCACTCAATGAAGAGTCAGCTCCCCAGGCACTTGGATGGGAGATTGCTAAGGAATGCCAGGATTGCTATGCAGAGGAATGCAATGGCAGACCACCTCTGTCTTGAAGACCTTACCAGGTCACTCTATGCCAGCTGCAACTTTACACTCACACAAAACATCCCAATGATTTTTTGTAAATAACAGAATATACTACCAATCTGGGGGTTCTCTCAGGTTTGTAGAAAAATCCCCATGGTTGTCTTGGGTCCCTTTCTGTGAATTTTTTGATCCATGTTCTAGGACCTGGTTCGGAATTAGAAATAACAAGCATGGATCTGTGAGACTCACAGAGAGGGGTCCTTCATCCTCCCCTTGCCAGCTTGCTGGGCTGCCTATTCTCTGGGCCATGCTCTCCCATTGCCAGCCATCTGCATCTATAGCTGATGTAGTGCCATTTCCTTCCTTCCTTGTCCTTTGCCTGCCCCCATTTCCAATCCTCTGTTGAACATACAGAGGGAGAAATTGCAGCTCATCTCCCGGACTTCCTCCAGGGGCCTGCCCATTGGTAATGTCATGTTGTAAGTGTTGACGAGGCAAGACTGATGGAGGTGCGTTGCCTGCACAACGGCATGCTATGCTAACTTGACTGGGGAGAATTTAACCCAGGGGTCTTCAAACTATGGCCCTCCAGATGTTCATAGACTACAATTCCCATGAGCCCTACCACTTGGCCATGCTGTCAGAGGCTGATGGGAATTGTAGTCCATGAACATCTGGAGGGCCATAGTTTGAAGACCCCTGATTTAACCCCTCCATTTAAAAAAAAAGGTTTTTGGATATTTCTGCAAACCAGGGGTTTTCCCAACTTGGCAGAAAGATCTCCTTCTCTCCATATCCCCAATCTCTGAATAGCCCCAATCTATGAATTTAGGGATCTGCAGATGGGGGCCATGTTGAAAATTTTAGATACAGTGGAACCTCGGTTTTCGTTGGTAGTCCGTCCGAAAAGAATCGATGAAAACCGAAACCGATGAAAACCGAGGCAAACTTTTCCATAGGAATCAAGGTCAATCCAATTAATCCGTTCTAGGCACTCCAAAAAACATACCAAAAACACATTTTGGTGAATAAACACAGTGTTTAATGCTGAAAACAATAACAAACAATAACACTAGGACCAGCTTCAGAGCCAGTGGACCAATGTCGCACCAGAAAGCTGTCCAAAGAGGTCTGTTTCTGACGCCTCTTTAAGATTTGTCTGAAATGGGGCAAGACATGTCATTAAACAAATTGCAGACACGGCTGGTAACAGCTTTGTCCGGGTGATTTTTCTCCACAAACCCCTGCACCTTACTGCAAATTGGTGAAAACCGAGGCAAATCGATGAAAACCGAGACAAATTTTTCACTGAAAAACATCGATGAAAACCGAAACCAATGGAAACCGAAGGCAATGAAAACCGAGGTTCCACTGTATTGATATATAGATATATGCATACACACATGTGGTAAGCAAGAAAGAGAGAAATACTTCTACCATCCATGTAAGATTGATTGAAGGACAATTCTGCTTCTTGCTCAATATTGCTCTTTTAGTTATGAAGATGATCTAACACAATTATAAGCCTACAATTATAAGTTTTAATTGATTCTTTGGCCAGTTTTAGTTAGGCTCCTATGCTGTTAACCCCTCTCTGAACTGTCCCAGAGACATCTTGAGTGTTGAATTGAGAAACCAAGCCATAGGAATATGTAGCTGGAAGACTAGCTATTTTACTTCATACAAAGCTGTGTTTTATTTTTCAGGCAGTGATCTGTTTAGGTACAGTATGCAACATATAAAGCAAAGGTGTCTTTTAAAATAGCAAAACAAATGAAAACCTCCAACAATGCATATGCAAGCAATCATAGGCCGAGATCAATATAAACTATGCACAGTTGATGGGGGCATTTGTGATCTGGTGTCACTTCACTGATGGGACCCTGTTGATGTCAGCTGGCCCTGAGCATTTTTTTCTCCCCATAGCAAAAAATGTGGTATTGTGCAAAGACTGGAAGCTTGCTCTTTCCTTGGGACTTGGACAAGGAGAAGGTGCTGTGTTTAAGAACAGGCCCGAGAGAGTGGTGGACATCTGAAGGCGGGCTTCCGTTTTAGATTACGTTAGGGATGGGTCCTCGCAAGACCTAAAAAAAGAGAGAGAAAAAACAAGAGGGTTTAAGGGCACGAATATGAAGGCATTCACTGCCTTGCTGTAGACTGAATTGCCAGTGGGGTAGGGTGGATTCTGGAGTACGCAGAGGCGGAGATGCAATGGGACATCTGGGGCAGCTTGCCCCAGGCACCGCCATTGCAGTCACATGTTGGGGGCAGGGGTGTGTCAGGGGTGGGGCATTTCGGGGATGGGGTGGGGCCAGAGGTGGGATCCAGCAGGTTCTCACCAGTTCCCGAGAGTGGGTTACTAATTATTTGTGTGTGCCGAGAGGGGGTTACTAATTGGGTCCGCTTTTCCATCTCCACGCCCTCGCCTCCCCGAGAGGCATATTGCCTTTGAACGTGAAGGTTCCATATAGCAATTGCAACTAATAATGTAACTCCCTGAACTGGGTTAATCCCTTTCAGGTACTGCAATTCATTGATTCTCAGTCTTTCGTACCTTTTATCTCACCAGTCTCACCAGGTTTGCCTAGGCATTCTGCCCCCTTTGGCTGAGGGCCAATAGGAACCTGTTACTGTACCCTTTTTTGGATCCCCACCACTGGTATAAGCGTAGTGGGAGGACAGTTCATGTCCTGGGAGCAATTTCCCCTCCCTTCATCACTGGGAGCATGGTAGGGTCTTCCCTGTCTCCCACAGGAAAGGCCTCATGTTTGGGATGTGGCTGGGTTCATACTTATCCTTTATACTCCCCCCATTGGCCTGTCCTTCAATTCCAATGTGTCTCTGGGCAGTGGCCTCAGGGAGAATAGCTGGGCTGATCATTTTCTTTTTGATCTTTGGCTGAGGGGTCTTAAATAGCTACCTGCAGTCCTTACCCCCATCTCCTCATCTTATGACACTATCTAGTCTTGAAGGACTATCTTCCCAGTCTTGCTGTCAGTCTCCCGGGGTCAACCTGATGGGCTCTTGTGCTCCCCTCCCACTGCACCTCCTTCTGTTGTGGTCAGTGATCCTGTTCCCTCCTGGCAGCCATTGCTCTGAATGGTGGCGGCGGAAAAAGTTCTTAAGATGCCTGTTGGATTGACTACATGACGTCACTGTAGGAAGTGACACCAATCCACACTAGGAATCACTGAGCACTATTGTGTTTCCAAGGAACACTTCATGGAGAAAGTTGAATGCAAAACCAGCTCTACTTCTCACTTGCCTTGAAAGCCCCTTTTTGAGGTTGCTATAAATTTGTTTGGACTTTGTGGCACCGATGCATGCATAAGAAGAAAGAAGAAGGAAGTGATGAGTGGGAATGAAAACGACGAGACGGGGAGGAAGGATGAGTAAGCCAACAAGTCAGGAAGAAAATAATGACTGGTTAAGCGGGGGAGATGATTTGTCGGAGAGAAAACTGAGTCTGAGAAGAGACTGGCAAATCCCTCACACAGTAGCACACTTGGGAAGAGTAAAAACTCGCCCCTTCCTTCTCAAACAAGGTGACTTTTAAACCCCAGTGGTTAGTGGGTGGTTGGCGATTTGCCCTGTGCCCTTTGGTCTGAGAAGATAAATCTCTGTGTTAGGAAAACTGCTTTATGATTCACGGAAGCTCACTTGTGCGAAGCAGAACATACCTTGTTGTGCCGTTGTGCTGACTCTCCAGTAGCTGAGGACAGCTCCAATGTTATTCGCTACCGTGCCGTTGGGTAACCGGAGATCGTCCTCGCCTATACCGTTGAAGTTCCCACATGCCCTTTGTACTTGGTAGGACAGTGTTCCGCTGAGAACCACCGTCGCCTCTCCCTTGCTGCTGAGGAGAACACGTATGTCCGTTCTGAAACCTACCGCCACCACTCCCTGGATCAGGCTTACTGTGACCTCCTTGGAAGGCTGAGCTGGGAGCGGAGCAGGATTCTCATTCACCTACAACATGCAAAAACAGCGGGTCACGAAGACACCAAGAGCAAGTCAGGATAAGCACGCGCAAGGAGGACAGATGCAAAAAGATGATCCTTGCTTCTCCGGATGATTGAGGGAGGGGGTAGAGACACACGTCTGCTAAATGCCCTTCCTCTTACTATGATGCCATTAACTGCCCCCTCCTAAGCCTTGGCATTCATGCCCAGCCCGTCAGTTTCCTTTTTGAACTTATACCCTGCCCAATATGAAGGTCTCAGGGCAGCTCACACACACACACAAAAACAAGCAATAAAAACATCATAAAAAACAAGAATAAAACACCATAAAACAAACTTTCGAAACATTGTCCATCCACATACCCTCTTCACCCCAGACCAGCAGCCTCCAAGGGGGGCATCAAGAGGGTCAAAGATTGAAGGCCCGAGTGAAAAAGAAAGTCTTCGCCAGATGCCAAAAACCCATACAGAGTTGGCAAATTGCCACAGGGAGACAATCCCATAGTCTGGGGCTATCACGGAGAAAGCCCTCCTGCATACTCCCTCCCCCCCACACATCGGCGGGGAAAGGGACTACCAGGAGGCCCCCATCCCAGCTTCTCCTCAGTGCTCAGGCAAGTTCATATCATTTCAGGGGCTCCTTCCGATAGGTGGGACCCAAGCCATTCAAAACTGCTGCCCCACATGGCAGCTCCGGGATTTTGATGGGAATCTGGCATGGACTTGAATCGACTTCTGAGCTTGATGGGGTGATTGAGAAATGGAAGGGCTAGGCCTAGTCTCATCTAGATTCCCGTAGGGCTAAAGAGGGTTGGTCCTTGAGCGATAGTACTTGGATGGCAAACCACCACCAAAGCCTAAGGTCGTTATGCTGAGGCAGGTAATGGCAAACCATCTCCGTCCGTCTGTTGCTTTGAAAACCCAATAGGGTTGCCCAAATTTTGCTGTGACTTGACAGCACTTGACACACTCTGTTTACAGATATGTGTATGCGTGCATACACCCTACCCCCCCAAACACACTCTGAGAAATTTTACTTCTCTTTTGATGTCATGACCTGTGGTTACAACATTAAATTAGATCCATGCGCGCTGATGTTTTCAAAAGTTCATTCATTACAGCAGCCCTCCCGGCGGAGCAAATAATAGCCCTAGGGCCATTTTGGTTTAGGAACTGATGTGCTGTGTGGGGGGGAGGATGAAACTCCTTCTCTGCCCATGTTGTGGTCTCTATCCAAATTGGCTCTTTGTGTCCGATGGGAAATTAATTCCTGGCAGTTGCTGTCTGACTGACAATGAATGAAAGCTGGGGCAGGAGAACCTAGACATGATTCAGAAAAAAAGTCACATCTAGTTTGCGCCTTAGGTGCTGTGCAAAAGCATTACTTCTTATCCTGGCTTTCTGTTAAAAGGTTTTATTATTTTATTTTAAAAAGTTGATTTATATTCTGCTTCTTGCTCGAGGACTCTTCGACAGGTTTCTTTTTGGATGCTCAAATGGCTGTGTGACATTGGACATTTGAATTGGTAGGAAGAAACGCTACAGGAAGGAGACAAATGCCGAGGAGACGGACGGAGCAGGGAGTTTTGCAAGCTGTTGCTTCCTTCTTACCCAAGCGGAACCCTCCTGGTTTACCCTCACAACAAGATTCTGGAAGAAGATGATGACGGAGTTCACCACAGGAGTGGGGCATGTGGGGCACTTCTGCAGGACTGCCACCACCCGGAACCAAGAAGTCGACGTGGTGTTGACGAGCGAGGAGATCTCATAGGACCCAATGGAAGGAACTTTTCCGGTAACGCCATCATAAGTGGTGAAGACATCTCCGTGGGCGATAGTGCAGTGACCCTCTGGCTGAACACAGTCCCATTTGTGGTTGCTCAAGACACAGGACCTTCCAGTTGCGCACTGATATGGTGTGCACACCACCTTCCCTTTACGGTGGCAGACACACTGCTGCTGGCATTCGGCTGTCAACACCGTCACTCCCATCTGTAAAACACACAAGGTTATTCAGGAGATGGGAGATTTGGATTTTGTTCCCACATTTCAGAGCGCACATGTAGGATGTATATTCATACATGCTAGACTTCTTATATGATAACTATCATTATGATCCAACAGCTTGAATTCATTCATTCATTCATTCATTCATTCATTCATTCATTCATTCATTCATTCATTCATTCATTCATTCATTCATTCATTCATTCAGTCAGTCAGTCAGTCAGTCAGTCAGTCAGTCAGTCAGTCAGTCAGTCAGTCAGTCATTTATTATATTTATATACCGCCCTCCCCAAAGGCTCAGGGTGGTGTCTATCAATAATAAAACAATTTAAAACATCATAATATATAATTTACATACAATAATACATAAAATAGCAAGACTACAGATGGCTTCAACCCCTCCCTCCCCCTTTTATATACCCACGGGAGGCCAGATGTTCTTATGGCGGAGTTGACATCATCCTGGCTGGCCAAATGCCTGGCGGAACAGGTCCGTTTTACAGGCCCTGCGGAAACTTTGTAAGTCCCACAGGGCCCTGATCTCACCTGGAAGCCTGTTCCACCGAGTAGGGACCAGAGCCGTAAAGGCCCTGGCCCTTGTAGAGGCCAGCCAGATTGCCTTGGGGCCAGGGATCACCAGTAGGTCCACCTCCGATGAGCAGAGGGACCTAGAAGGGCGATATAGGGCGATATTATATCTTTATCACTAACCATCTAATCGGCCAGGTGAGGGTGACCCTGCCTAGAGATCTGGACATTCTGGAACAATGTGGCTGCAAGACTTGGCCAAATGTTGGACCATGTTAACCTTTCAGGGCTCTTATCTAGACAGCCAAGGCTAGCCAGATCTCATCAGAGCTCTGAAGTTAAGCTTGGTTGGCCCTGGTTAAGATTTGGATGGACCACCAAAGAATATCAGGGTCTCCACACAAATGCCAGCAACAGCAAATCACTTCTGAAAGTCTCTTGTTTTAAAAACCCCAAGGGGTGACCATAAATTGGTTCTCACTTGATGACAAAAAACCTCTTCCAGGGTTAATATGAATGTTGGTTAATCAATGATCTAACTTGATATAAGGCAACCTTATTAAAAAGAAAGGCCGTGGCTTAATTGTAGAACTTCTGATTTACATGCAAAAGAGTCATACATTTCTCACCTCCTCCCTGATGAAATCAATCATCTACACTGGGCTCTGCAGGCTAATGGCTACTCTACAACAGAAATCAGAAGAGCTTTAAGATCAAGAGAAACCCAGAAGAGTGAGGAGAAACAGCCCACCACAGGAAAAATATTTATACCATACATCAAGAGAATCACTGATCAAATAGGGAAGCTGATGAAGAAACATAACCTACAAACCATCTTCAAACCTACCAGGAAAATACAGCAGATGCTACGCTCAGCAAAGGACAAGAAAGACCCCCTCACTTCTACAGGAGTCTATTGCATACCCTGCAGCTGTGGAAAGGTCTACGTTGGAACAACAAAACGCAGCATTCAGACTCGTATTAAGGAGCACGAAAGACACTGTCAGCTTAACCATCCTGAAAAATCTGCAGTTGCAGAACATGTCTTAAACAAAACTGGACATAATATTTTATTTGAAAACATGGAAATTCTGGACAATTCAGAAGGTTACTTTGTCAGACTGCACAGGGAGGCCATTGAAATTCACGAACAGCAAGACAACTTCAACAGGAAAGAAAAGACTCTGAGAATTAACAAAGCTTGGCTACCAGTACCAGTACTTAAAAACACCAAAAGCAAACCCCAAGGGCATGCTAAGTTCATGAACAATGGACTCCATCCAAACACAGGATTTGCATTCACCAATACTGCTGCTGCTGCAGGGCATGAAAAGGTGAATCACTCCCTGGACTGATAAGCCCCACCCGCAATACAATACTCAACCACATCTTTGCATAACAAGTTCTACCCAAACACTTACTGATTGGTTCCCTACCTTGGGACATGGACAATATATACCCCACTAAATATTCCCTTCTCACTGGACACAGTGATACACCTCTGAAGATGCCAGTCACAGATGCAGGTGAAACATTAGGAACAAGATCCACCAGACCATGGCCACACAGCCCGGACAACCAGTATTTAAAGGTAGTTTTCTACTTAAGGTGCATTGTACTTTAAAAGTTATTCATCATGAAATGAGGATTAGGTTTTAATGGACTGATTATCCACTGCATTCTGATCCTCACCCGTGGCCCAATCTGGCACAAAAAGTTGCACCAGAAGTGTTCTCCCTTTCCCTGGTGAAAGTGAGAAGCACACAGGGGGCATGAGGAAGCACGTCGCAACAAGAAGTCTTGCCCTGACGTGCATCCTCCCTTGGCGCGCCGCAAAGAGGAAGCACATCAGGACAAGATTTTTTTGTCCCGACACACTTCTGGTCTCACCGCACACCCCAGCACCGGTGGGTAATTGGCCAAGATGTAGCATGAAGCTGTATATTTGTGCAATGTTTAATTTTGGGGGGTAAATGAGTTCCATTAATCTGCTCACAATGTCATGTTCTTCCAGAAGTTTCTGCAAGATTGCTTTGGGCAATTTTTCTTTCTAGACGATAGTATCACAGATGTTTGGTTTTGCACAATTGTTTGCAAGTGGATTTTGCTATTCCGCACAGTAAAATCGAGCTGCAAAGTGCATTGGAAGTGGATTGAAAGTGCATTATTCTGTATGTGTGGAAGGGGCCAAAGATCTGTAACAAGCAAATATTTCTTTTTTGGGAAGTACTGAGTAGCAGTGAATACAGTGAGCAATAATGAGTCATACAATGAGTAATAATGAGTAACTAAACAAGCTGAAATTGTATCAATAATAAAATTACAGTATTGACTTTTTTGTTTAGGGGAATCTATAATCAACCTAAAGGATTCCAGATACTATCCATCTTTGAGCCCACCGTCCTAGTTTTTTAGTTTCAGAGTTATCTGTTCAGGTTTCAGTCACATCATATACATCACATACCTACAGTATATCACCTAAAAGAAAGAAACTGTACAACCATCCAGGAACCACCATAAATAAGTTTATGATAAAAACTAGTAGATTAAAAAAAAAGATAATTGAGGGGGGAAATTGCCCTGTTTGTTTATGCAACAAACTCTTTTCATCTTATTGAAAACCCTGAAAACCCACTGTGTGGGGCTGTTTCTGCACAGCCAGAGCAACGGCACTCCATCAGCATGGTTCATGCCGATGCAAGCCCCGGGGCCGTTCGCACAAACGGCCCCACTGGCTGCGCAGCTGGCAGAGCAGGCTCTGCATGGCCGCGTAGCCCTCCAAACGCCTCCTTACCTCCTCCTGGCTTCTGTTGCTCTGTGGAGGGCAGGGGACATGCCCCCATGGCCAGAGCGATGACTGCAGGGTCAGAGGCCAGGAGGCATGTCCCCTGGCCTCCACAGAGTGACGGAAGCCAGGAGGAGGTAAGGAGGTGTTTGGGGCTGGCACAGGGAAAATGCCGCCTTCCACCCGCTGCCGTTCACACAGCAGCAGATGGAAGAAGCCGCTTTTGAAAAATCTCGCTCATTGAGCAAGGTTCAAAAGTGGCGTTTTGTGCTGCTTGGGCAGCACGAGCACAGTGCTGCTGTGATGCAGCAGCACCTGCTGTGCAAACAGCGCCCCAGGGACAGTGTTTTACCATACTTAGGGTGCTGTTATTGGGCTGTGTGGAAACAGCCTATGTTATATATGGTTCAGTCACTCAGACAAGGATGCAGTCCACCTAGAAGAGCAGCTGTTGTAGGGAAACTACTGGATAAAGCCTATGACTAAGAAATGGAGCAATGTGCAACAAGTCTAGAGGGTAAAATGCGTAACCTTAGTCTTGATGGGTGGAATAATGTCCACAATAATCCTGTTATATGTGCTGTTATATCATAATTGGGGTGCTGTGTGGTTTCCGCGCTGTATGGCCGTGTTCCAGCAGCATTCTCTCTTGACGTTTTGCCTGCATCTGTGGCTAGCATCTTCAGAGGATCTGATCTGTGATGCCAGCCACAGATGCAGGTGAAACATGAGGAGAGAATGCCATACAGCCCAGAAACCACACAGCACCCCAGTGATTCCAGCCATGAAAGCCTTCGACAATACAATTTCATAATTACTTATCTATGTATTTCTAATAGTAAAACCAAATTGCTAAAAAAATGAAACTTTAATCTGATTATAAATGTCCCTTTATTAATTACCCTGCACACCATCTATTCGTACCATCTATCCGGCAAACTGCCGGTCCCCTTCCAGAGGTGATGGGGTTGGAATCTTGGATGCCATCTACAATTGGGTTATGATGTTGCTACTGGATTTTAATGTATTAATTCTCATTTGAATTATGTTGTATATTGGTTTTGCTTTGTATTGTTTGTTTGGTTTTATTGTACACCCCTCAGAACCCTTCGGGGTGGACGGTATACTAAATTTAATAAATAATAATTAAAATAATTAAAATAATTAAAATAATTAAAATAATTATAAATGTTAGTATCAGCAGGATTGAGTCTTTAGGTAAAAGAAATGGTTTAAACCAAGTCTTACTGACCAGTGATTTAAGTGGTAATTGAAATTGATTTGATGGGGTAGAAAATGTTGACAGAGATAAATTTTTCTCTATTCTCACAATACTAGAACCAGGGGGCATTCATTGAAAATGCTGGGCGGAAGAATAATAATAAAAGGAAACATTTTTTCATGCAACATGTGATTGGTGTTTGGAATATGCTGCCACAGGAGGTGGTGTTGGCCACTAACCTGGATAGCTTTAAAAAGGGCTTGGACAGATTTATGGAGAAGTCGATCTATGGGTACCAATCTTGATCCTCCTTGATCTGAGATTGCAAATGCCTTAGCAGACCAGGTGCTCGGGAGCAGCCGCAGCAGCAGAAGGCCATTGCTTTCACATCCTGCATCTCAGCTCCCAAAGGCACCTGGTGGGCCACTGCAAGTAGCAGAGTGCTGGACTAGATGGACTCTGGTCTGATCCAGCAGGCTTGTTCTTATGTTCTTAATTATTACTTACCTTAAACCATGTGCCATTGTGGAAGCATCGGCACAGGCTCATGGGAACACAGCGGTACTCAGCCATAAAGTAGCCCTCGTTGCACTGGCAGCCTTCGGCACAGGTGCGAGGGCATTGGGTGATGCTGGTCGCATCTTTGCAGCCTCCGGGGCAAGCGTTGGCACACAGTTCATAATGGCTGTTGGCTGGACATCTCATGGCTGCAAAGAAGATGCAGGGAGGTTATTGTATGATGATGAATAGGAATAGAAAGAGGAACACGAGTACCTGTCGACTATTTCTGAACAGTAGTAAGCAATAAAGGAATGATGGAAGAGGGGAGAGTATGGTGACATTTTTTATTTATCTATAATATTTTCATTACCTTTGTTGTTTCTCCAAGGAACTCAGAGTGGCGTACATCATTCTCCCTTCAGAAACCTGGGAGGTAGGTGAGTTTGAACAGGGGCGTAGCTGAGGAAAACGGTGCCCAGGGCTCACCCTGGGTGTTGCCCCCCTCAGATGTGCCCCACCAAACTTTTGGAGTTCAGGACAGTGGTGTAGCGGTGCTGGCCTCACACCCCCAGACTCCACATGGAATTTGGGGGCAGGGAGGGCCAGTTCTATGCTGGCTTCAGGTGGCCCAGGTCCAGCCTTAAATCGCGGGCTTCAAGGCTGCAGTTTAAAGCTCAATTTTAGCCCCCCTGAGGCAAGGATTGAACTGAGCCTCTGAGCTCACCAGTTCCAGTTTGATACTATTAGCTGCACCTGTGAGCTCAGGGGATTAGTTCAGTCCTGGTCTCAGGGAGGCTTGGGCCAATATTTGAATGCCTGAAGCTGGACCCTGGTCATATGAAGCCAGAATCGAATAGGCCCTCTCCTCTCCCAAACTCCACGTGGAGTGGGTTGAGCTTGGCTGGCCCCACCCCCAGCTCCACATGAAACTTGGGGGTGGGATCAGCCCTAGTGGTTGGTTCAACTGCACCCACAGGGAGTTAGGGGAAGGGGTGCAGTTGGGGTGTATGTGCAGTGCATCCCCGTGTGACCATCAGGAGGGACACCTGGGGCTCAAGCCCCACCCCCCCGGTTAGCTATGCCACTGAGCTCAAAAGTGTGTGACTAGAACAAACCACCTCCATGGTTGAGTGGGGATTTAAATCTGGGTCTTCCCGGTTCTAACCTGACATGCTCACTCAGGTGGCTGGACATCTGAACCTGCAGGCACATTTGGAATTCTGATACAGCAGGGTGGGCGCAGCAACAAAATGGCTGCCTCAAAATGGCTGTTGCAGGAGGCAAAGTCAGTCACAATAAGCTTTCCTTCAGCAACACAGTTTAGACCCTTGTTCTGTGGTGGCAGTTGCTGCCAAAGCAGCATTTTGAAAAATCTGCATAGCCAATTAAATCTCCAACAGTTATTCAGAAGCCTGGCTGGACAAAAGCCCTGCATTGCCACACCCACTTTCTAAAAATGCTTGGCAGCTCCTGAGAGTGTGTCGGTGGGCACCACAGCTCCCATGAACACTTTGCTGGGGACCCCTGTACTACCCATTACACTGCACCATGGAAAAAGACTGCTTATCTCTTCTCTATCACTCTCCTACAATCTTTGGTTCAACCTACTTCCATCATGAACCCAGAGGCGTATGGAGCCCAGAGACAAAAATCTGAATTTTCCGCCTCCCCCCAAGAGGTGCCCAGGTCTACTGCCCAGAGTCCAGGTCTACCGCGTGAAGCCTGTGCCGGTGTCCAGGTCTACTGCCTGGAGCGTCCAGGTCTACTGCCTGGAGCTTGTGTCAGCGCCCAGGTCTATGTGCACCCAGAGACGTGGGTTATCCCATGTCCCCATAGGCAGTACGCTCCTGTGTGCACCACTAAGTGAATCCAGTATGCTGACTAGTTTCTGTGGCTCCTTTTCTTCCTGGGGATACTCTGCCTGCTCTAAGCTCTCCCCCTTAATCTGGCTCTTATTTCTCCTTTATAACATTAAGCCTACCATTCCTCCTTTACTCTTTGCTATCCCTCTAGCCAAGGGGAGGAAGGTTGGGAACATCTTTGGCCAGCTGTATGAGAAACTCCTCCATTGCAGATATTTAGCCTCGGCGAGGCAAGGAATGTTAGCAGTGCAGCTTTGCCCAAAAGGCAAATTAGGGAGCCCTTAGCTCAAAACTCTCAGTCTGTGACCTTGAGAGCGCCCAGTGGATCCAGGACCAAGATGGGGTGATAACTGCTATGGATGTAGTATATGGATGGATTGTGAGCTATTGAGATGCTCAGGTATGTACAGACCATGAAAGATGCATGTGGGCAGTGAATATGCCTGATGGACAATAGGGTTGCCAGCCAAGCACTGCAAACCAGTGAGGATTTAAAGGGGTGGCATTATTCCAGTTGACATTGTGATCGTGATATGAACCCAGAAGTGACATCAGTGTGATGCTCGAGCATCCGAATGAAACTCTGTAGCTTTACCACAAAGTTTGGGTGGAATCCTAGACAGTCACATTGATACACTGATGTCACTTCCAGGTTGAGTTTTCTTCACTATGGTTACACCATTGCCCAAGACCGGCAACCTGGCCCCCATATTGGACAACCTTTCCTTGAAAGACTGGTTCTGGTTGGAAACACTTACGGCAGAATTGCTGTGTCCTCCAGGGGTTGATCGTGATGCCAGCAGCTTGGCAAGCGGTAACGTAGCTGTGGATAGCGCGGCAAAGGATGACGCGGTTCCCTCGTGCCTTGCAGAGGTCATGCACGCAGTTATTGAAGAAGATGGTGGGGTTGACGGTAGAATAGCATGTGCTGAACGGGCCATACGGCGACTGCAATATGCCACACTGGCTGCTGTGCACGTAGCTGGCCTTCCGGCTCTCATGACAAGATCCGCACATCATAGCACTGCAGTCCTGAGTGCAGACGGTTGCCGGCTTGTCCACTCGCCAGCTGGAGACAAGGGCTAGCACGCTTGCGGCTCTTTCACCGGTAGGCATTGCGAAGTCATCCAAACGTTGGTCGTTATAGTTGCCACACAGACCACAGACCTGTTTCTGAAAGGAGTGGGGCACCGTGACAGCGAGATGGTAGAAATGATCAAAGGAGGCGTGCAAGCCGAAGTCGGTCTGAAGTATGATGTTGTCCCCATGGTAGTAGACACGCACCCCGCTGCTTGCCAGACGGAAAGGCACGGCGTGGGCAGCACCATTTACCTGCAGTGGCAGACAGTGAGTAAGAAGCAAGCAGGCAGACAGACCCAAACTAGCCTCTTACGAAGTCCCACCTCTTGTCTTTGTCGGTCTGTCTTCCATCTGCTTTGTTCCTTCTAGATGGCTGTCATAAATCCTTTGTCAGTCACCACTCATTCGTTTCCGAGGTGCTCAGACTGACACAAATCAATGGAACGATCCCATTCGTTCCCCTCCATTGAATGTATTTATTTTTGTTTTCTCTATTTATACCTGTCTTTTCCCACAACGGGGGAACCAAAGCTGCTCGTGTCATTCTCTTCTCTGCTTTCTTGCCCTCACGACAACACGGTGAGGCAAGTTAGGCTAAGAATGTGTGATAGGCTTAAGACCGGGGGCGGGGGGTGTTTGGCAAAGCTAAGCCACCACCACCCTTGAAAAATACTTTATTGGTGTTTTGGGGGAGGGGGGGAGTTCCTGCTAAAACATGGTGGCAGTTTAAAGGGAATGGAAAAGTGGATCCAGAATCATGCTGCATTTTTTTTGGCATGATTCGGGCCACTTCAGCCCTACTCTCTCTCTCTCCCCGAAGATTGGGAAGAATTCCTTCTCCTAAAAGGTGGGTTTCAGTGGGCCCTCTCCCCCTCATTTACCTGATAACCAGTCTGGCCAGCAGAGAGCTGCATGCAGGATCGGCTGGAACCTTGGATGTAGCTCTGAGCTGGCTACCACCCCTGGTTTCCACGGGGGCTTGTGGGTGACCATTGTTGCTTCTGGACAGCAAGAGAGAGAGTGAGGTGTGTGTTTGGGGATAAAATTCAGGCCCCTTCCGCACACGCAAAATAATGCGTTTTCAAACCACTTTCACAACTGTTTGCAAGTGGATTTTGCCATTCCGCACAGCTTCAAAGAGCATTGAAAGCAGTTTGAAAGTGCATTATTCTGCATGTGCGGAATGAGCCTCAGATTCAGGTCTAATGGACCCAGTTTTTTGGGGGGGAGAGTTGGTTGGAGGGAATGTGGATATTCCTCAATTTGAACTCCTTAAGGTTTCATCTTAAAAATGATCCCCACAGTATCCTACGGTGTTCCAAACCCAAACCGGACAGTGTGGATTTTTGATTGACTCCTTTGCACTTTCAATGAGCTGTGCACATTTAGAGCTTTAAAACAGAGAGTATTGGAGCTGGAATATCAAAAATTGTTCCCCACTCAACCACCTACGTGCTGTCCTGCTATATTAAAACTACCAACCTCGTATGGAAGAATGGCTCATTGCTTCCATTACTTAGATAACCCCTTACATCGCAGAGCTTTTATGTTGTCTCGATTTAATCTTCTTCCCTCAAAGGTACTGACTGGAAGATATTAAACTGCTAAGTATCAAAAACACATATGCGTTTATTACAAATTAAAACCATCAACGCATCATAGAAGGTCCATAATAGCTTGCCTTATGTACGTAATATCACAATGACAATACCCAAAGGAGTCCCACGGGACACTTTTTTGACCCTTAAAATCAGACATGTTTTGACGTGCTGGCCTTCCTTAGTGGTCAAAAGTAATTCAATAGTACTGTGTATAAGTTACCAGACAACAGATTACAATTATAACACTTTTATGACTGAGACCAATTGTTAGAGAGTTGTTTAAAACTGGCACTCGGGGCTTCCATGCAAAGCCGTGTCCTCTTAAAGAGTTGGATAATGCAATGTGCCAATTATGCCCAATTCCGTGGTGGCAAACTCCTAGAATGTCTCAGTCATAGGAAATTCTTTTAGTTGGGAGCAATTGAATTAAGTTATTACTTCCATAACTTAGATAATCCCTAACATCATAGAGTTTTTATGTTGGCTCAATTTAATCTTCTTTCCTCAAAGGTGTTGACTGGAAGATACCAGAGAATGCCACTGCAGTAGAGAACATGTATATGTTCCGCAAGCTTTCTGGCCACAATCCATCATATCATTTCCAGCTACATGCAGTACCACCCAATGATTTTCTACTCTCCTGACATTGTTCCAAAGATCCCATAAACAAGGGTAGTATTATCCATTTTTTGTCAAACGAACTTACTTTCGAGATTACTGTTATTGTTGCAAAGTCCTTTGCAGAAGCCATTAAAGCTAGAAAATAGACTACTGTGAGTTTTTAATTTTGATCTTGTTTATTGTACATTATTTAAATGTCAATAAAGGATGAAGAAAGAATGAAAAAGAAAGATATTCCCGATTTGGAGGTTTAGGAGTATCCAGATTTCCTGAAAAATATCAGGTCCATTTGATCTGAATCTGAATTTTACTGGCATTTTTTTTAACAATTCTATCCAAGACCCCCCAGTTAGAAGAAGAAGAAGAAGAAGAAGAAGAAGAAGAAGAAGAAGAAGAAGAAGAAGAAGAAGAAGAAGAAGAAGAAGAAGAAGAAGAAGAAGAGGAGGAGGAGGAGGAGGAGGATTTGGATTTATATCCCCCCTTTCTCTCCTGCAGGAGACTCAAAGGGGCTTACAATCTCCTTGCGCTTCCCACCCTCACAACAAACACCCTGTGAGGTAGGTGGGGCTGAGAGAGCCCGCCGAGAAGTTGTGATTCAGCTCCAGAATACTCCAGTGCTGAGTATGTGTGGGAGTGCACAGGCTAATCTGAATTCCCCAGATAAGCCTCCACAGCTCAGGCGGCAGAGCTGGGAATCAAACCCGGTTCCTCCAGATTAGATACATGAGCTCTTAACCGCCTACGCCACTGCTGCTCCCAAGCCTGCATGGCAGAGAGAGATTTGAACCTGGGTTCCCCAGATCTTATTCCAACACTCTAACCACATGTGAGCCAGCGTGGTGTAGTGGTTAAGAGCAGGCGCACTCTAATCTGGGGAACCGGGTTTGATTCCCCGCTCTGCCACTTGAGCTGTGGAGGCTTATCTGGTGAACTAGATTAGCTTGTGCACTCCAGCACATGCCAGCTGGGTGACCTAGTCACAGCTCTCTCAGCCCCACCTGCCTCACAGGGTGTTTGTTGTGAGGGGGGAAGGGAAAGGAGATTGTGAGCCCCTTGGAGTCTCCTTGCGGGAGAGAAAGGGGGGATATAAATCCAAAAAAAACCCCACCTCTTCTATACCATGCTGGCTGTCAAAGTAGTTTGAACTGAAAGCATAATAATCCAAAAATCCTAGACCAAGTCCAGTACTTCTCTGTACAACACCCTGGCTCTCTAAATGTCTTCTGCATAAAAAATCTACCGTGACTCAACTATTAGCCACACCTATTCTCACAAATTCTCCAACCGTTCATGTCCCCCCATCATACAACCACAATTCCCATTTCAGTCAGGTGTCTTACCAGAATGAAGCCCCTCTTTTCCCGCATCATGGTGAAGGTGTGTTCATAGACTATGACGGACACAGACTTGGTGACGGAGACCTTGCCCCTGGCCCGCCGCTCGTTCTCCACGTTGACCGCAAAGGATGGAATGGAGTGCTTGAGCATGCAACTCCGGGTTAAGATGTAAGTGCAGTTGCTCTGGATGTCGTACGTGAGGCCATCGAAGGTGAGAAAGTGGGGGTCACCGAACACGTGGCACGTCCCAGTCTTGGGCATGAGGGAGTGACATGTCTGCACCCCATCCACGATGCGACACTCTGCCTGAGGACCGCAGGAGGACGTCCGGCACTGCATGATACCCCCCGTGTGGCAAACGCATTGTTCCTTGCAGAACCCATTGGGATAGATGGAGTCTCCCATTTTGTAGTAGAAGCCTTGGTGGGTGCAACCACACTGGGAGAGGGGGACGCACGTATCCCCACTCAGAACAAAACCTGCATCACACTCACTACACCCTTCGAGGCACATAGCGTTGCAGTCTGTCCGGTCAAAGAGGCTGCGGCACGTCACGGGGCAATTGCTAGTACAGAGTGCATAATGGCTGTTCAGCGGGCAGTCTGGCCCTAGAAGGCAAGACAAGATCAGAGACATGGGTAAGCACATTTCTAGATTTCCCTTTCCCTCTAAACCCACCCAGCATCAACACTGCCTCAAGGATATTGAAGAGATAGAAAAAGTGCAGAGAAGGACGACGAGGATGATTGAGGGATTGGAGCACCTTCCTTATGAGGAGAGGCTGCAGCGTTTGGGACTCTTTAGTTTGGAGAGGAGACGTCTGAGGGGGGATATGAATGAAGTCTATAAAATTATGCATGGGGTAGAAAATGTTGACAGAGAGAAATTTTTCTCTTTTTCTCACAATACTAGAACCAGGGGGCATTCATTGAAAATGCTGGGGGGAAGAATTAGGACTAATAAAAGGAAACACTTCTTCACACAATGTGTGATTGGTGTTTGGAATATGCTGCCACAAGAGGTGGTGATGGCCACTAACCTGGATAGCTTTAAAAAGGGCTTGGACAGATTTATGGAGGAGAAGTCGATCTCTGGCTACAAATCTTGATCCTCCTTGATCTGAGATTGCAAATGCCTTAGCAGACCAGGTGTTCAGGAGCAGCAGCAGCAGCAGGCCATTGCTTTCACCTCCTGCATGTGAGCTCCCAAAGGCACCTGGTGGGCCACTGTGAGTAGCATAGTGCTGGACTAGATGGACTCTGGTCTGATCCAGCAGTCTGGTTCTTATGTTCTTATGTTAATATTCTGGTCCAGCAGCAGGATCATTTATCTCTTTCTGGTCCTGATCACAGAAGTCAAATGATTAATTCTCTTTTCAAAATTAGAATAATAACAAGAGTTTGGATTTATATCCCACTTCTCTCAACTGTAAAAAGTCTCAAAGCAGCTTACAGACTTCTTCCCTTCCTCTTCCCACTGCAAACGTCTTGTGAGGTAGGTTGGGCTGAAAACCTGTGACTAGCCCAAGGTTACCCAGCCGGCTTCACAGATAGGAGTAGAGAAACAAACCTGGTTCACCGGATTAGAGTCCGCCACTCACGTGAAGGAGTGGGGAATCAAACCCAGTTCTCCAATTTAGAGTCCACCTGCTCTTAACCACTACACCATGCTGGAGTCTCTTGGCCAGCACACTTACTATGGTACAAGCTTTGGTGGAGTCCTACATTTTGATAATGGAAAAAAAAACACACCTTATTTTTTAATATAACAATAGAATAAAATGAGATTTAAAAATATGTATGTGCTGTAGTAGTAGTGGCGTAGGAGGTTAAGAGCTTGTGTATCTAATCTGGAGGAACCGGGTTTGATTCCCAGCTCTGCCACCTGAGCTGTCGAGGTTTATCTGGGGAATTCAGATTAGCCTGTGCACTCCCACACATGCCACACAGACCTTGGGCTAGTCACAGTTTCTCGGAGCTCTCTCAGCCCCACCCACCTCACAGGGTGTTTGTTGTGAGGGGGGAAGGGCAAGGAGATTGTAAGCCCCTTTGAGTTTCCTGCAGGAGAGAAAGGGAGGATATAAATCCAAACTCCTCCTCCTCCTCCTCCTCCTCCTCCTCCTCCTCCTCCTCTTCTTCTCCTTCTCCTTCTCCTTCTTCTTCTTGTAACAACACACATTGATGGTCCAATGCCCAGTGGTGTGGGGAAGAAGGACCATTCATTCATACTGCTATTCAAGGTGGCATCAGCCAAGCCCTGCCCTGAAAGCATCAGGGTTTGCCCAGCTAGGGTTTAGAAAAGAAGAGTTTGGATTTATACCCCACTTTTCTCAACCATAAAGAGTCTCAAAGGCGCTCGCAAACTCTTTCCCTTCCTCTCCCCACAACAGACACCTTGTGAGGTAGGTGGGGCTGAGAAAGTTCTGAGAGAACAGGGACTGGCTCAAGGTCACCCAGCAGGCTTCATGTGCAGGAGTGGGGAATCAAACCTGGTTCTCCAGATATTAGTGGCAGGCTGGGAGACAATGTGAAGGGAAGAGGGTCTTTGGAGCGTCCAGTTGCTGAGTAGGGCGCCCTCCTTACTCACTTTTACCATTCTATTTTTGTTTACATCTACGTTACCCTCCTAGGGAGGAGTCCGGCCGTTCCCTCCTTTTGGGGAGGCTTTTTAAATAAATTGGGTTATGGGATGCCTGCTATTATTGTATTGACCACTGTTTTAATGGATTTTGATGGATTTTAGTAAATGTAATAATTGTGTATGTGGTCACTTATTGTGATCTTTTGTTATAAACTGTCTACACGTTGACGTCGTTGTGCACCGCCCAGAGCCCTTTGGGGATGGGGCGGTCTACAAATTCAATCAATCAATCAATCAATCAATCAATCAATCAATCAATCAATCAATCAATCAATCAATCAATCAATCAATCAATCAATCAATCAATCAATAAATAATCAGGGAAAGGGGAGAGGACATGAGAGTGGGAAAGTAGGAAAGAAGAAATAGCATGGTAAGGGGAATAAAGGGAAAGTGAAGTTCGCAGCTTTAACCACTACACCCCATCCATCCATCCATCCATCCATCCATCCATCCATCCATCCATCCATCCATCCATCCATCCATCCATCCATCCATCCATCCATCCATCCATCCATCCATCCGATTCATCCGGGATCCATCCGGACCGATCTGATCCATCCATCCATCCGATTCATCCATTCATTCATCCGGAATGAATTTCCACTCACCCAATCGTAATTTACCTGTCAAGGAGGAACCCTCTTTGAAAGCGATGAGCTTCTTGGCGAGTAGTTCTTGAAGTCCACTTTCTGAACATCTTTCTAGGTGGATGGTATTGAGGATCTTTTATTTGGTGATGGCTAGCGGATTCCTCAATTTCTCGATTGATTCTGGTACCTGAAGTTGTTCTGGCGGCTGCTTACGGATATGGAGGATTTGACAATGGCGATGATGCGACGCATTGCTTTTGGTCGTCCTTTGCTTCGAGTTGGGCCAGTCAAAGACACAGTCTTGGAAGTACAGTTCCGGTGGCACCTTGTTGTGGCAGTCCCTGAAGGGGCCATTCTTATCCAATAGGACGCCGCACTCCTTGCCCTTTCTCTGGGCGAGCTCCACCTGCCGGATATTTACACACTCCTTCTTTTCCAACTCTGTGCAGCCTGGGATGTCCCGGACCTTCCAGGTTCTGCCAAAGTCTCTTGGGAGAGGAAGTGACACCCCTCTCCGATTCTGCATGTCGTCGTTGGGATTTCCGTTGAAGTTGCCGCACAAGCCGCACAAATGACCGGCGTAAGCTCCAGGCACTGTGAGACGGATATTGTTTTTCCAGTCAAATGTCGCGGTAAGGCCAAAATCGGTGTTGATGACAACGTCCCAGCCCTGGCGGTAAAGGGAGACTTTGCTGTGTCTGATGTTGTACGGCAAGTTGATCAACAAGTTATTCAGCTGGAGGAGCATAGAAGACAGAAAGAAGAACTTAGAAACTGGGCCTAAGACACGTTTTGGTGAGGACGTTCTTTGTTGGGAAATGCAGATGATGGCTGCTTCAAGCAGAGGTGTGTCTAGGAAAAACATAGCCCGGTGCTAAATCTGAGTTTTTTGCTTGCCCCCCCCTCCCCGTATGAGAGGCCACCCTACCCAACCACGACCAAACAACTTTTTTGCGCCAGGTCATCATGGAAGGAGAAGTGCGCGCGCGCGCGGGGGGGGGGGGGTTCCATTCCCCACATTATTAAATGGCCGCAGCCTGGGGACATTTGACCCCATATGTCCCCAGGGGCAGTATGCCTCTGGCTTCAAGTCAGGGAAAGAGTGTTGAAGGGAAAGAAAATGTTGGATGCCTCTACTCAGTATATAATTATTAAATACGCAACCTATCTATCTATCTATCTATCTATCTATCTATCTATCTATCTATCTATCTATCTATCTATCTATCTATCTATCTATCTATCTATCTATCTATCTATCTATCTGTCTGTCCGTCCGTCCGTCCGTCCGTCCGTCCGCCCGCCCGCCCGCCCGCCCGCCCGCCCGCCCGCCCGCCCGCCCGCCCGTCCGTCCGTCCGTCCGTCCGTCCGTCCGTCCGTCCGTCCGTCCGTCCGTCCGTCCGTCCGTCTGTCTATCTAGTTATTTACAAGTGGTGAACCTGCGAGGACTTATTCCCCTCCCCATGCTATTTCCTCTTTCCCTCTTTCTGACAGCCTCCAGTCCTCTCCCCTTTCCCGGTTTCTCCCCTTCACATTTCCTCCCACCCATCCACTAATATATCTTTTACCTGCCCTCCATCACCAGTTATGTTTATTACTTATTTACTTTTTTTATACCCCCCTCCCATTCACCACAATGGGAATCCAAAGAAGAGAAAAGCAGGGTATAAAAAACAACTCTTCTTCCTCACATCTAGTATTGGGTGTAAGCAACCGCATTGTTGACTCGGTGCCATCCCCCCCCCCATCCCTGTTCCCTGTCCTTGTTACCAGCCATCATTTGGCAACCCTGTAAGAGAAAGATCTAAGGTTGCCCCCTGTGGCTTAGGAAATTCCAGGAAATTTGGGGGCAGTATCTGGGAAGGGCCTTGTGGTTCTCCTAGACTCTATGTCTTACCCTCCAAACCCACTATTTTATCCCTGTCATCTAGATCCCAGTTACAATTCTGGGAGAACTTGTGGACCCACCTAGAAGGTGGAAAGCCCAGGTGAAGATAGAAGGTGCCAGGGTACACTCACCAAGACTTTATTGCGTTGGACTGTGATGATGAACCCATTGACATTGACTTCCATGATTTTGGTGGCAGTGGGATCTGTGGGGCCCTCCAACCCAGGTTGCACAAGGACTTGGAAGTGCGTGAGATTTGTCCTCCTTTGGCAGAGTTCAGCCAAGCGATAAACACATGTCCCATAGAAGTCATAGTGCAGCCCGTCGAAAGTTAAATAATGCAACTGGCCAAGGGTAGAGCAGGTACTATAATTCCTGGGGTGGCAACCCCTGATGCCGTCGTCCACGCTGCATACGGACTGCTCCCCACACTTGGATACCTGACAGACCACTCTCCTGTCTTGAGGCCTACACGAGCAAAGTTTGGTGCAATATTGGTCATCCCAGAATTGCTCATTGGGGGCGTAGAGCTGACCCTGGTGGATGCAGCCACATCGGTCGCTAGGAATGCACCTGCCACTATCCAGCACATAACCTGGGTTGCACTTGCAAGCCTCCATGCAAGGTAGGTGACACTTCTTTGGAGCATCAAGGTCATTGCAGGTGGCAGGACACGCTGAACCACAGGCCACGTACTGGCTGTTCTCAGGACAAGAGAGGGCTGTGAAAGGGAAGGAAGAGTTGGGTCAGCAGCCACACAAGAGCTGATGTCTGATTTAGTCCAAAGCTTTCTGCACCCAGAAGATCGAATCTGGTCAAATGTTTCTATGAACCGCAGTTTAGTAATTTTTTTTACACCTGCTAACATTCCAATTGGAGCCTGCACCTTTAAATGATTAGGCATTTGCAACGCTCTTTGTAGAACATTGTGAACAGAGCGTGCCAGCAAGACGCTGAGATTGTAATACATTGCTTGATAAGCATCGAGGATAAGTAAGCCTACACAGAAATAGTTACTTCTGGAATTTTGTATGGCTGTTAACAAGAGTTTATCACCATGTTTCTTGATTTCAGCAAAACCGGCTTGGCTACAGGAGGATTTCCCCCAAGAAGTATGCAAGGCCTGCATGTATTTATCCCCCCCGATAAAGCTAATTCTGCAAAAGTATGTACACACTTGGAGTGATTGTTTGTATTTAAACAATTATTGACTGTATTTAAGTCTGAACAGGACCTCATTGATGTTTGTTCTTTCATGTTGCAAGTGGGCGATTTCCCAATTGTACAGCAACTGTGAATCGTAGGAGGCTCTGCGTCTAATTGTTCCTAGTGCATTGCAAGGAACTTGTTCCCCAAATAAGTTTTTATATGCCTATAATTAAGCATATAAAGGCCGTGTTTTCATTCCTTCTCTGTGTGGAGTTCTTATCAACGGTGACTTATTTGTAGTGCAGTTATGTCTTGTAGCTGAAGCCCAGTGAGACATTTGTTACGTACATTAAATTTGTTATTTAGGTCTTTCTGGCTAAAATTTAATTTGGACCAAGGTCACCATGGTTACATTTGTATTTGGACTGTACCCAGAAAATCTACGGCAAAATGCGGTGACCCTTGCACCAAAAGCTCAACTTGAAGATCAGCCCACCGCTGAACCTAGTACAAAGCAAGGTTACGCTATAGAGAGCACCTCAGAATCCACCCACGAAGAACTACCTATAAACACACAGCACTACCTTACTTATAAACTCACAGCATTTCTTCTGATACCTGTGACATTCAATGGTGCACCAACACTATACATTTAAATCATGTTAACTCGGTTTTGCTGTTATGGCTTCCTAGCAAAGCATCTTGGGAATTGGCAGTGTTACAAAATATATGTATTAGAATTATTTTGCTGCAGCTGCACAGATTTCCAGATCGCACAGAACAGTTTTATATTTCCTTGCTACTTACAGATACCAGTCCTGATAGAATATACAGTGCTGCCAGGTTCTGTGTTGTAGCTATTTGAGATACGTTGTAAGATTGTCTGTGCTACAAAGTAGGCTTTATGATCTGATAGCTATAGTTTTTTTAATTACCAATGTTATTGCCCTCCTATGCCTATCCCTCTCTTTTACAGTTTTTATAATCCTTTTAATAGTTTTGAAAGCTTTTGTTCCCTTTTAATACTTATGCTTTTATCCTGTTCTTTATGTTTCCATACTTTCTTATGCTTCCAATTTCTTACTACCAGTAGATCCTTTAAGATATATAATTACAATTTTTAAGTGCAATAAAGATTGACTGATTGATTTGGAAATTGTTATTTGGTGAAGGTACTTTGTTAGAGGTCTTTACATTTCCAATAGTTCCTTCAGACAAAGCAATACCAACCAATTGGCTTTGAATCTTTGGCTGTTTCTGCATGGCAGCAGAAACTGCACTCCGCTGGCATTAGTTATGCCGGTGGAGGCTCGGGACCACTTGCATGGTATCATGTGGCCGGCCCCAAAGCTGCAGCGAACCGCAGAGGCGGTTCTGCATGGAGCCACCTCGGGTTTGTTTTGTTTACTCACCTCTCCTCTCTGCGCAGCTCTGGATGGCTAGAAGGACACACCCACACTGCCCTCCAACCTTCGGGGGCTGAAGGACAGTGTGGGCATGTCCCTCCAGCTGTCCAGAGCTGCGCAGGGAGGAGAGGTACGTAAGTGGGACACGGAGGGGCCAAAAGTGCCACCCTCATGCTGGTGTGGTTCGCACCGCGTTGGTGGGAAGACACCACTTTTGAAAAACCTCGCTCCCCGAGTGAGGTTTAAAAGCGGTGTTTTTGTGTCATTTGGGGGTGGGAGGGGTGAGCACGGCCTTTGCAAACAGTGCCCAAGGGATGGTTTTTACCATCCCTAGGGCACTGATTTCTCCTCGTGTGGAAACACTGGTCTAAATATGTAGTGTTTGATCTGTTATTTCATTTACATATGCCATCGCAATTATAAAATATTAGGCTGATTCTGCATGGGCCAAAAACAGCAGTGTGAAAACGGTGTGAAAATGGTGTAAAAGGGTTTAAAACGGTGTAAAAAGGTTTATACTGTTTTCACACCATTTTCACACATTTTCACACCATTTTCTCGTATTTTGGCCCATGCGGAATCAGCCTTAGATTAAATGCTTGCTTTTCTGGCTTATTTTCCATTACTGGCTCTGACCTTCTTGGAAACTTTGAATGAGTTCATTCTGCAAAGCAGAAGACAATGTAACGCCTTAGCATCCATCTGTTTACAATGGGCATTACTACAACAAAATATAGGATCAGGTTAAAGGCCAGTAGATGCTGTCTAGGTTGTGTTCTAAGAATATAGGTGTTCTAACTGGAAAAAGTTCCCTATTTCCTGCCACAACCCTTCCACCCACCCCTGAGAAAAAAAACTGCAGTTGAAATGGTGGTAAAGGATATGATTAATAATAATGGGTTTAAATTATGGATGGGAAGATATTACAAGGATTTGTGATTTTTTTAAAACAATAAATACCACTCCTAAACCAAATCACCAAAACTGGCTTTCTACATTTTAATTACTTATTACCAACTCAACACAAACTTCTAATTCTAAAACAAGAGTCACTGGAAGAGAAAACGCTGCTAGGAAAAGTTGAAGGCAGCAGGCAAAGGAGAAGCAACATGAGATGGATTGACTCTGTGAAGGAAGACACAGCCCTCCAGACTTGAGCAAGGCGGTTAAAGATAGGACATTTTGGAGGCCATGAATTTATAAAGTTGCCATGAATCGGAAGTGACTTGAGGGCAGTGAAGAAGATGTAAGGAGACTCAAGGTGATTTACAAGCTCCTTTCCCTTCCTCGCCCCACAATAGACACCTTGTGAGGTAGGTGGGGTTGAGAGAGTTCTGAATGAACTGTGACTAGCCCAAGGTCACGCAGCAGGAATGCTGGAGTGCAGAAACACATCTGGTTCACCAGATAAGCCTGTGCTACTGGGGTGGAGGAGTGGGGAATCAAACCCTCCAGATTAGAATCCACCTGCTCTTAATCACTTCACCATGGGTCTGCAACCTGTGGCTCTCCAGATGTTCATGAACTACAATTCCCATATGTAGTCCATGAACATCTGGAGAACCGCAGGTTGCAGACCCCTGCACTACACCATGCTACACATACAACGTGAGATGCTGCTGCATACCTCAGCCAAGTTGGTTCAGTGGCAACAAAGCTAACCAGAAGTTAGCACGTAGTGCATCTTCCAGATATGAATCCTGGGTCAAATCCTGAGTCCAGGTGCTTGGGAGCTCGGGAGCAACAACCGCAGAAGGCCATAGCTTTCACATCTTGCACGTGAGCTCCCAAAGGCACCTGGTGGGCCACTGCGAGTAGCAGAGAGCTGGACTAGATGGACTCTGGTCTGATCCAGCAGGCTAGTTCTTATGTTCTTATGCATCTAGTCAAAGAATGGGCTCAATGCACCTCCCCTCCCCATCCCTCAATTTTTTTTACTTGTGGCCATGTCTCATGATTACTTTTTAGCTGCATCTGTTTTCTTCCTGAACTCCTCTCCACCCTAGGAAACCAAGCTACTACTTTTTTTTCTCTTCAGAGAGCTGAAACATTTTTGTCACCTATTTCTTTACTGCATCTCCATCCATCTACTTTCACGTACTCATTTGTCTTCTTTTACACAACATTCAGGCCCATCAAGCGCTCACTTCCACAACTCAATAACCCCAATAACCGAAACAGGTGATTGCTAGCTCCATTCCTCTTGTCATACATCTCCTCTACTTACGACAGCCGGCCTCTTTCCTCCAGTCCGATATGGCTGCTCCTTTCCTTTGGCAGGCGTCTGCGTAAGTCTTCAGTGCTCCGCACAAGATCTGCTTGTAGCCATCGAAAGCACATAAGTCGCTCACACAGTTATCCAGATAAGGTTTGTAATTGAGCACGGAATGGCAGGGGTGGAAAGGACCTTCCCCGTGCTTGGCCATCAGTCCGCAAAAGGCCTCCTCGCTGTACCTGGCTAACAGCGCTGGGGGGCAGCGCCAGCATTTGCCGCGGCACCCGTGGCTGCAGGTTCCATTTCCATCCTTCACCATGAAGCTCTTGCCAAAGTTCCTTGAATCAGTGGCCAGGCCACCAGAAGAGGCCACAAAGTCGTCATTGGGGTCTCCATTGTAGTTGCCACAGAGGCCACAAACATAGCCTCGGAAGGCCGCCGTAATGTTTATCTCTACATAGTAATTCCAGTCATAGTAAAGGTGCAGGCCAAAGTCCGTCTCGATCATCAGTTGGCCTCCCCGGTGGTGAAGAGAAAGTTTCCCACCTTGCAAACTTATGGGCAGACGTGAGCGCACTTGGTTGACCTGGAAGTGGCAGAGAAAGAATTACACTGATCATTTTTGCTGATGGTTACAGGCTCCCCCAATGCTTATAACAATAATTCCAAATGGTCAAAGGTTTTCAACTTTCCAAAATTTGAGGCAAAATGTTAGATCCAGCTAACTATTTTTCATTTAATCTCACGCAGTCACACACTATACCAGTGGTGGCGAACCTTTGGCTAATTGGCAGGGGCTGATGGGAATTGTAGTCCATAACATCTGGAGTGCCTAATGTTCGCCACCACAGCACTATACACTACAGCCCCTGATTCTCCTGACCGTTGTCCACACAGTTCCTATGATCTTCAGCATTTCCTTTTTGGTGGTCAGAGGACACCTCCATTGTCCCTTTCCAACAATAGAAAAACCCACTGGATCCAACCCAAACATTTTAGTAGTGACTCTGACTGATAAAGGTAGAATGACTTGTGATTTGAAGAGGGGTCTGTGGCTCAGGGGGAGAGCATCTGCCTGGCCTGCAGAAGATCCCAGGTTCAAGCTCCAGCATCTCCACTTTAAAGGACCAGACAATAAGTGATCTGAAAGACACTATGGATGGCTGTTGCCAATCTGAATGGACAATACTGACCTTGGTGGACCAATGGTCTGATTCACTATAGGAAACAACACACGTTGTAACTGCTGCTTTTTGCCATCTAATATAATTCATAGGTCAATCACAAGTTACATATAAACAACAGTGCAATATAAAGTACCACAATCTTAACACATCTAAGTACTTTATAACATTTGTACAATCAAGACGTCCTGTCATATGTAGCAGAATACGCCAAATGCAATAGAAACGTCCTGCATTTGGCGTATTCTGCTACATATGACTTAGATGTGTTAAGATTGTGGTACTTGATATTACACTGTTGTTTATATATAACTTGTGATTGACCTATGAATTATATTAGGTGGTAAATAGCGGCAGGTACAATGCGTGTTGTTTCCTTTAAATGTTCGGTTGTTGTACCATTTCTTTTTGTGTATACCTACTGATTCATTATAAGACAAATTCATATGATTTTGTGGCTGGGTCCAGCTGACAGGAAAACAACACCTATCTTTAAAAGATGGACCCAACCAAATTTCACTGACTTGAAAACCCTCATCCACACAAAAAACTGCAGCTCATATGCTCACGGGTGCCTTAACTTCACCTAGGTAGCTCTAGGTATAGTATTGACTTGAGACAGTGAAGTGTTTTGGTGGGAAGGTACTTGCAAAAAATACAATTAACTGCAAGTCAGGAGACCTATGGAGTTTGTACCTGAGAAGTAACAAGCATCAACAGAACAAAGAGGGTGGATTTCAAGAAAAACAGATTTTGAGCCACGGAGCCAATGGAGGAGGCCCGAGGGCAGCATAAAAACGGAGGGGTGAATTGAACTAGGATTACAAGAGGATCAAAAGTTATTTCAAATAATGCTGGGAAAAAAGATGTGAATGATATAGTTCCACCAGCAAAACTTTCAGCATACAGCCATACCCTCCCCATATAGACACATCAAGAAAGATGTGTACATTGTAGAAGGTAAGTTTTGTGTGAAAATTCTTGTCCAAAATTGTATAAGAGTAAACCAAGAAGACGACTCCATTTTTATACCCCACTTTTTTCTGTTTAAGGAGTCTCAAGCTGCTTAGGGTAACCTTCCCATCCTCTCTCCACAACAAACACCTTGTGAGGTAGGTGGGGGCTGAGACAGCGCTGAGAGAAATGTGACCAACTCAAGGTCATCCAGCAGGCTTCATGTGCAGGAGCGGGAAATCAAACCTGCTCCAGATTAGACTCCACTGCTCTTAACCACTATGCCATGCCATGCGTCTGTTTTCATTCCAGGCAGAATGAAATAATGCAATAAGCAGGAAGAATGCCAAATATCCTATTTAAAAAGACTGCACAAAGATGGGGTCTTACTCGGACAAATCCGTATTCGTACTTGACCATGCTGATGTTGACGCTGTGGACAGTGAGGGTGACCTGGCTGAAGAAAGAGAGCGGGGCGTTGCTGCTCCTCTGGCTCTCAGTGAAAACATGGAAGAACGGTAGCTTGGAATGAGGTTGGCATGTCTTGACCATGGTGTAGGCACAGGTACCTTGGAAATCGTAGTTGCGTCCATCAAAGGTGTGGTAGTGTGTCTGGCCAGAGGCCCAGCAAGCGGACTGGGCGGGGGAAACAGGAACACACTTGGGTAAACCATCTTGGACTACACAAGTCATTCCTGTGCTGCAGTCAATTGTGTGGCATGGTTGTGCAGCTTCTACACATCTGGGCCAGCCATTGATGACATGACACACAGTCCCTTGTTTACAATGTGTACTACTGCAGGATCCTGAGACATGAACACACTGGGGCCTGCCATCCACAAGTTTACAGATAGTTCCCTCTGTACAGTGCAGGTTGGCACAGGATTGTGGGAAGGGGAGGCACCTGGGGATCCCACCAACAATGTAACATACAGTCCCTGCATCGCAGGGATGATTGGCACAGGACTGTGGGGAAGGAAGACATTTGGGCAACCCATCAATAGCCCGACAGATTGCCCCCTCAGGGCATTGATGATTGGCACAGGGTTGTGGGATGGGGATGCATTTGGGCAGCCCATCTACAATGTGACACACACTCCCCACATTGCAGGGATGACTGGCACAGTATTGTTGGATGGGAAAGCATTTGGGTAGCCCATTAACAACATGACATAGATCCCCTGCATTGCAGTGATGACTGGCACAGGATTGGGGGATGGGAATACATCGGGCCCACCCATGAACAATTTGACATGTGGTCCCAATATCGCAGTGATAATTGGCACAGGATTGTGAAATGGGAACGCATTGGGGGAGCCCATGGATGACATGACATACAGTCCCCACGTGACACTGATAACTGGCACAAGATGGTGAGTTGGGAACACATTTGGGGAACCCATCAACAACTTGACATACTGTTCCCGTGTGACATTGAAAATTGGCACAAGATTGTGCTATGGGAACACATTTGGGGAACCCATCAACAACCTGACATACTGTCCTTGCATGACATTGAAAATTGGCACAAGATTGTGGTATGGGAACACATTTGGGGAACCCATCAACAACCTGACATACTGTCCTTGCATGACACTGATAATTGGCACAAGATGGTGAGTTGGGAACACATTTGGGGAACCCATCAACAACCTGACATACTGTCCTTGCATGACACTGATAATTGGCACAAGATGGTGAGTTGGGAACACATTTGGGGAACCCATCAACAACCTGACAAACTGTTCCCACATGACACTGATAATTGGCACAAGATGGTGAGTTGGGAACACATTTGGGGAACCCATCAACAACCTGACAAACTGTCCCTGCATGACATTGAAAATTGGCACAAGATTGTGGTATGGGAACACATTTGGGGAACCCATCAACAACCTGACATACTGTCCTTGCATGACACTGATAATTGGCACAAGATGGTGAGTTGGGAACACATTTGGGGAACCCATCAACAACCTGACAAACTGTCCCTGCATGACATTGATAATTGGCACAAGATAGTGAGTTGGGAACACATTTGGGGAACCCATCAACAACCTGACAAACTGTCCCTGCATGACATTGATAATTAGCACATGATGGTGAGTTGGGAACACATTTGGGGAACCCATCAACAACTTGACATACTGTCCCCACATGACACTGATAATTGGCACAAGATTGTGGGAAGGGAACACATTTGGGGAACCCATCAACAACTTGACATACGGTCCCTATATGACAATGATAATTGTCACAAGATTGTGGGATAGGAAGACATCTGGGGAACCCATCAACAACTTGACATATGGTTCCCACAGGACAGTGATAATTTGCACAAGATGGTGAGTTGGGAACACATTTGGGGAACCCGTCCACCACTTGACATACTGTCCCTGCATTACAGTGGTGACTGGAACAGGATGGTGAGTTGGGAACACACTTGGGAAACCCATCAACAACTTGACATATGGTCCCCACATGGCAGTGATGATTGGCACAGGATTGTGGGAGGGGAACACATTTGGGGAACCTGTCAACAACTTGACATAAGGTCCCTATATGACAATGATAATTGTCACAAGATTGTGGGATAGAAAAACATCTGGGGAATCCATCAACCAGTTGACATGTGGTCCCCACAGGACAGTGATAATTGGCACAAGATGGTGAGTTAGGGACACAGTTGGGGAACCCGTCAACCACTTGACAGACTGTCCCCGCATTACAGTGATGACTAGCACAGGATGGTGAGTTGGGAACACATTTGGGGAACCCGTCCACCACTTGACATACTGTCCCCGCATTACAGTGATGACTAGCACAGGATGGTGAGTTGGGAACACATTTGGGGAACCCGTCCACCACTTGACATACTGTCCCTGCATTACAGTGATGACTAGCACAGGATGGGGGGTTGGGAACACATTTGGGGAACCCGTCCACCACTTGACAGACTGTCCCCGCATTACAGTGGTGACTGGCACAGGATGGTGAGTTGGGAACACATTTGGGGAACCCATTGATGACATGACATACAGTCCCCACATGACAGTGATGACTGGCACAGGATTGTGGGATAGGAAGACATCTGGGGAACCCATCAACAACTTGACATACCATCCCCACATGACAATGATGACTGGCACAGGATGGTGAGCTGGGAACACATTTGGGGAACCCATCGATGACATGACATACACTCCCCACATGACAGTGATGATTGGAACAGGACTGTGGAATGGGGACACATTTTGGGAACCCATCAACAACTTGACATACTGTCCCCACATGACAGTGATGATTGGCACAGGATTGTGGGATGGGAATACATTTGGCCCAACCATCGGCCATTTCACACACAGTACCAGCTTTGCATTGGTTGTTGTCACAGGATGTTGGGGCAGAAACACACTTGGGCCAACTATTAACCATTTGGCAGACAGTCCCTTCCTTGCATCCAACGTTGTCACAAGAATTTGGGATGGGAACACATCTGGGCCAATTGTCAACAACTCTGCAAATAGTTGCTCCTCTGCAAAGGTATCTGTCACAAGATGGAGGGACGGGAACACATCTGGGCCAGCCATCAGTGATTGTGCAAACAGTTTCTGGGTTGCACTGGATTCTATCACAGGAAGGCAGTACGCGGACGCATTTGGGGAATCCGTCCACAGTATGACACATGGTCCCTGCTTTGCAGCTGACTTGATCACAAGATGGTGGGATCGGAACACATCTGGTCTGTCCATCCACAATTTCACACGTGGTCCCTGGTTGGCATTGACTTTCATCACACGATAGTATGGGGGTAGCTGGCACACAGTTTGGCCAGCCATCAACCATCTTGCACATGCTTCCTGTGTGGCATTCAACCCTGCGGCAAGAAGGTAGGATAGATACACAAGTGGGCATGCTATCAACTAATTCGCACATTGTTCCCAGTTTGCAGTGAACTTTTTCGCAAGATGTTGGCGTGGCTAGACATCTGGGCAAGTCATTTTCCATCCTGCACACCTCCCCAAGTGCACATTTTACATCTCGACAAGACGAAGGCCTTGAGACACACTTTGGACGCCCACCAACTATCTCACAGGTGGTTCCTTTTTCACACAGAAAGACGTTGCAGGATGCTGGTGACGGGACACATCTTGGCTGGCCTTGAACCATCTCACACACAGTTCCATCGCTGCATGAGACTTTGTCACAGGAAGGCCGGATGGGCGCGCACACAGGCCACCCGTTAACAAAGCTGCACACAGTTCCTGGGTGGCATCTGACATCTTGGCAGGACAAGGGTACAGGGATGCATCGAGGGACACTGTTGGTTACTACACAGATGGTGCTTTCATTGCAGCGAACGTCGGCACACGATGGCAGTGCCGGTACACATCTAGGAACACCGTCCTGCAGTTCACATCTCGTGCCATCTGGGCATCTGATGCGATGACAAGACTGTGCATAAGGGGTGCACCTGGGGACCCCCTGGGCCACCTCACACACAGTTCCCGCCGGGCATTGGTAGGAGTCACAAGTCTGAAATTCTGCAACGCATCGTGGCTGTTCTTGCCGAACGACACAGATAGTTCCCTTCTGACAATGCATTCCACTGCAGAGGCTGGTTTGAGGGCTCAGTGGGGGCAGAGCGGCTAGAAAACAGAAACACAATTTGGATAAACAGGAGAGACTCCATTTCAGAAATACCACTGTGGCTATTTGGCTGTGAGCTCTTAGCGACAATCTAGTCAGAGTGGGCCGACCACCCAGTGCCCTACTGATCCAAAATAATGCTTAGGCTAAGTGTTCTGTTAACCAGAGGGTACAAGACATTGAGCTCCAGCAAGACTTGATGATGTCACCTGGCTTTATGTCTTCTCTAACATGAATATTTTCTTTGACTCCAGCTCCATATCTAATGTATCTAGACATCAATCCCCTTAGTAGAGCTTTTACCTTAGTTAGGTGTGCAGCCATGCCATCTGCTGTTCTGGATGGCAGATATAAGAAGATCCCTTACCCTGAAAGATGATGCCCTTGTGCTACAGGGGAAGTTGAGATGATGGGTCGTGTTTTCTTTCTCTGCCCTTTCTATAAGGAAATATGGGCAAAGATTGTTCCCCCCCCCCCCAACAAATTTCCAGTCTGTTTGAATAAGGTTTGCTTAGAAAAATAGCGCGTCGATGAAAATCTTGATGCAGGTGGCAAATTTCTGTGCCTATAATCGTAACTTCTGGATAACTGGGTCGTATTGCTTTTTAAAACTAACATTGTTATCTTTTAAGAAATGGTTTTTTGGGGGGATTTAAATTGTTTTATTGATTAACTATATTTTCCTTTTATGTCTCTGAATGTTCCTATGGTAAGTTTATAATTTTATTGTTTTTATTGTTTCCTTTGAATGGCTTCCATTTTATTTTTCTGGAATTTTATTTATCATACATGCACAGAAATGAAGATGCTAGAATATTACAATATCATTCAAATACACAACCTGCCCTTTTTATCCTGGCAAGGTTTATTTTTTTCAAGTGCTCTTCTAGCATACCTTCAACCTAAAACAATTTCTTGGCGTTCAAAAAGGTGCACAACAAGCTATATTGGAATACAGGAATACAGCACCTAGCCCTCTACAACAGGGGTCCCCAAACTATGGCCCGGGGGCCAAATGTGGCCCCCTGAAGGCATTTATCCGGCCCGCCAGGCATGGCGGCGATGGCTCCATACATGTGCAGTGGGGGCTCGAGGGAGAGGAGGAACCGGCCCCAACGGCTGTTGATTGCAGTTACATGATGGCACCCCCAAATCTCCATGAATTTTCTGACCCAGAGTTGGAAACCTTTACATGTGGCAACGCCTGCTCCGCTCTTCCTCCTCAGCTACTCCATGTGTTGCTCTTAGGCTTTCTTGTTCCTACTCACTCCCATTGGCATCGTCCAGGCTGGCTGTGACCGCCTTCACTGGCTGCTAGGGAGGAAAGAACCCAGGAAGATACCTGATCCTGGATTAGATGGAATGTTTCATTGGGAAAGTTCTGCTTTTTTTTTTTTTTAACAGGGGAAGGTATTCCACAGCCTCCCCAACAATATTTGGAGCCCACCCTGTGCTTGACATACTTTGGTCACTGTTCTAAAAATAGACCATGATAGAAAGGCTGAAAGGTGAAATCAAACATTTTACAATCATTTGTGCATAGGAATTTGTTCATAGTTTTTTTTAGTCCGTCCCTCCAACAGTCTGAGGGACAGTGAACTGGCCCCCTGTTTAAAAAGTTTGGGGACCCCTGCTCTACAAGGTGCTTCAGTAAGCGGTCAAAAGCAGGAATCCTTACTGCAAGAACAGAAATGTTACAAACATGCCCCTGCTTTAATCTGTGAAGTGTCAGAAGACATAAGTTTGGCTTCACTCTGTATGCACAATTGAATTAGAGAAAAATCCTCGAATTTTGCCCATTGATAAATCTGACAACTGAACCCCATACATTCTAGGCCATTTTGGGGTCTGTCTGAGAGGATGCATACACTGTTCGTTTTAACACTTGCATTGCTTTAACGCTTGCATACACTTAGCCCCACTCTTCTTGCTTGGTATCATCATCATCACTACTACTACTACTACTACTACTACTATTACTATCAATATCATCATCATCATCATCATCATCACTACTATCAACAATAACAATAATAACAATAAATGTAAATAACAATTGGATTTGATAGTCCGCCCTAAATTTCCAATGGTAGTGTTGTCTTGCGGTGCTTCGCAAACATGGGTTTGGATCCAGCCAGCTTTTTAACTTTATCTCATCAAATTCTCCTTGTTACTATCACCTCCATTGCTCAAGACTTTTAACCATAAAGTTCCCATGATCCCCACCATAGTTTTTTGAGTGGTTCAAGGAGACCCTCTCTTGCTTCTTTTCACCAAGGGAATATCTGGTTGGAGCAGCAGTGGCGTAGGAGGTTAAGAGCTCGTGTATCTAATCTGGAAGAACCGGGTTTGATTCCCAGCTCTGCCGCCTGAGCTGTGGAGGCTTATCTGGGGAATTCAGATTAGCCTGGGCACTCCCACACATGCCAGCTGGGTGACCTTGGGCTAGTCACAGCTTCTCGGAGCTCTCTCAGCCCCACCTACCTCACAGGGTGTTTGTTGTAAGGGGGGAAGGGCAAGGAGATTGTGAGCCCCTTTGAGTCTCCTACAGGTGAGAAAGGGGGGGGGGATATAAATCCAAACTCTTCTTCTTCTTCTTCTTCTTCATCCAACCCATCTAGCACACACATACACACACAAAATCCAGGACAATATATTATAATATCTTAGTCTTCTCTCTTCCACATAATAATGGGACAGACCTACCCAAATGATCATAAGATAATATTACAGATAGCATTTCTGCTAGCACTGCAAAATGAGTGTTTCCCCAAATTCCTTGGCTCTACGATAGTGCCAGTACACATGCAATATATCTTCCCTCATACATTACTTTATGTATATATCCAAAGCGTAAGATGCTCTTGTATAGCCATTGTAATGCTGTTGTTTCTGAAGGAGGCTATCAAGACAGTTTTAGAAGAATGGAACCCAAGAGAAGCAGAGGAGGAAGAGGACGGGAAATAAGGAAAAGTCTGTTCTGTTTTCTCAGTCTTGCTCAGGGCTGTCTGTCCCAATTCTGTCACAGTGAAAACAAAGAGCAAAGACTCCCTTACTGAAAAAGAACAGGAGGAGGAGTTTGCATTTATACTCCTCTTTCTCTCCTGTAAAAATACTCGAGGCCGCTTATAAACTCCTTTCCCTTCCTCTCCCCACAACAGATGCCTTGTGATTGGCGGGGCTGAGAGAGTTCTGAGAGAACTGTGACTAGCCCAAGGTCACCCATGCAGTGTCATGTGTAGGAGAGGGGAAACAAAACTGGTTCACCAGATAAGAGTCTGATGCTCATGTGGAGGAGTGGGGAATCATGCTCTCATCTGGTCTTAACCACTACTCCACACTGGCTACTGAGAGTTGCTAACTCTGGCCTGGAAAATTCCTGAAGATTTCTAGGCGGTGCCTGGGGCAGGCAGCGTTTGGGAAAAGGATGGAAGTGGAGCTCAGCAAAGTTGTGATGCCATAGAGCCATGGTGGCGAACCTATGGCACTCCAGATGTTCATGGACTACAATTCCCATCAGCCCCTGCCAGCATGGTCAATTGGCCATGCTGGCAGGGGCTGATGGGAATTGTAGTCCATGAACATCTGGAGTGCCATAGGTTTGCCACCACTGCCATAGAGTCCATCCTCTGAAGTTACCATTTCCTCCGGGGAAATGAATATCTGGAGATCAATTGTATCGCAGGAGGCCCCACCTGGAAGATGGTGCCTCTATCATGGCCTCTCCAATGGTTCCATCCCTCTTTAAAGCTAGAACAACCTGCTGTTTCCAGTCCACTTCCTCTTGAGAGAGTCTCACTGCCATTTTGGCTGCTTTGCAACTGGCATTCAGAAATGGTGGCTGAACTCTTGTGAGGAGAAGACATTTTGTGAGAGTTCAGCTTGCCACACTGTTTTAAAGAGGTCTGCAAGAGAGAGGGGTGGGGATGTCTCTCTCCTCTGGGTGCCTGGGACAGCAGTGGAAGGCTGCTGGTGGAAGGACATTACCCCCAAGATCTGCGCTTTGCTGGACGTGGGACTGGCCCCAGACCAATCTTTTATTATAGAACCAATTTTAACTAAATCCATACCTAAAGGTGAGTGTACTTACCACATGGAAGTGTGAACCAGGCCCAGAGAAGTAACATTTTGACAGTACTCCTGTCTGGAAAGAAAAGAAAGCACAATAATATGTAAGAATACCAGAGTGAGCTGCACATACCACTGTAGTTGTGTTCTTAGTGGTTAGTTCCTTTGTGTGAAGAAGAATCCTTGACCACAGTTTAGCCAAGAATGATGGTTTAGGTAGAAAAGCTGTTTGGTTTAGCCTTGTTCACATGTTATAATTAACACATATACAACCAGTTGTGTAGCTACCATCGGGATGGGCGGGGGCCCCCTAGCCCTGGGTGCACGCCATTGGAGTCGCATAGGGCTGGAAAATCACCCCCCACACGCCTCTCCCTTCCTCCTTGTCATGCCCTGCTAGGTCTGGCAGAAGCCGCTGCCGGGCCGGCCTCACCCCACCAATCACAACTAGGGTGAGTGGGGAAATGAGTGCCATGGGGGCACAATGGGGGGGGGTTGCCGGGCTGGGCTGGGCACCATTTTCCCTGGGCGACATTTTCCCCCACTCCATTGTATACAACATGCATGGACATGTGTATACCAGTTTGTAAAGACCTGTTCACAAGTTAGAAGGATACATGCACAATTAATCTATAGCATATGTTTGATTTCCCCCCCTCTAAACTCATTCAGTAATTCTCATGCTGCTGCATTCAATGGATGTACAGCTCAATGTATGATTTAAATCCCATATTTATCCAATTTCCGGTCTCTGAATTCATCCAGTTCTGAAATTGGAGACCAGAGTGCATGTTTCTTACAAATAAATGTACGTGTGTACATGGATGATACATGGAGGTTCATTGTAATGTGCACAAGCACCTCACAAATGAAAACAGAGACCAATATCTAGATAAATGAGGGGTTTAAATAACACATTCATCTGCACATGTGTTGAATAGAATATGAGAATTATTAAATTATTAAAAATCAAGTGTACACTGTACACAGATTGTACATGTGCTCACTGTAACTTGCAAACAGGGCTTTTTCCTCATTCCCAACATTGGTTATTTTTCCTGGGCATATAGAAATAAATAGAGTGATAAAATTAACAGAACTAGGGACTTTCATAGGAAGTGAAATCATGGCTAGTTATTTCAACTGTCACCACTATCAAGAAAGAAATAGTTGACCCCTTTATTGCGTAGAGGAAGTGCACACTTGTTCAAAGAAAATATAATGAACAATGATGTTATAATAATATTATCTCCTATATATAATTGAGCAAGCCTAGAAGGTGGAGATGACTCACTTCCAGCCAATTGCCACACACGTACTTACCGCTGTGGGCCGGTCTTACACAGACCTGGTAAAAACCAACACAAACAAAACAGTGGAATTCAGCCGTTACTTGCTCTATACACAGCAGACGGCTTAGCTTCTGAGATTTAATGAGACCGGGCTAGCTTGGACTATCCAGGTCAGGACCCCAGATAACTTGGTGGCGGGCGGGGGCGGGGGGAGCTGTACAGAGGTGAGACAGTGCCCTTCTACAATGCCTGTAGAGAATACTGGGCCTAAAAGGAGAAATGGGGTCCACCAAGCTACATTAAAACCCCAAAATCTCTTTTCAGTAATGTAAATTTTAAAAGTGAATTGCCAGAGTGGAGGACAGGAGTAGAGAAAGAGCACCTCTGCACATATGCAAAGGAGTTTTCTCAACAGTCTCTCACTGTTGAAGATTCACAGCCAGCTTTTACACAGCTGAGACTTCAGAGTGCTGGGTGCAATTTCCACAAAGCCATGAACCTCAGAACCTTTTCATTCAGAAATAAGCATGGTGAGTGAAAGAAAGGGAGAGAGGAGAGACACATCTGCTGGGACCTCTTGGCTCTTCTCTCCCCATCACTGCAGTGGGGAAAGAGCCTGGCAGCCCCACAACCTCTTTCCCTCCTGCCACCCTCCTCACCCCTTCCAAAGGAGGTGGCGGTTGCAGGAGCAGCCTTCAGGCTTCTCCTGTTGCCAGGGAAACAGGTGGCTTGGGAGACCTAGCCAGGATAAGGTTTGGTGGGGCAAGCTCAAAGGAGGCCCGGCCAAAATGGAGGGCAAAGGGTGTGACTGGGGGAAAGCATGGCAGTGAACAATAACAATGAGCTGGAAGCAACTCGACAGCACAAAACTCACATCATTATTGCCTTTTCCGGGGACTCTTGCTCTAGCTTCACTTTAGGGAAAAACAGGCTAGCACGAGCTTTGTGACTCTTGAAAGATTCACCAATGCAGGTGTCCAGGAAGAGGATGAGGATGAGGAGCTGGTGATGCAGGACCAAGGGGGGAGGAAGTACAGCAGTTTTCTAGAGCCCATTGTGTTTCTGTGTACAATGGGCTTTACTGCTAGTTGACAATAATATAACAACAATATGATTCCGGAGGGGTTGTCAGGACTGAAGCTTGCAAAGGGCTGTTCCCATTCTCCTGCAAGGAATTGTGCACAGATCCTTTCTCATACTAAAAACAAAATTTCTTCAGAAAAAAAGGAAAAAATTCTTCCTGGCGTTGGGGGGTGGGGTGGGAGTAACTGTCTAGTTATGCCAGGGGTCGCCAAACTTTTTAAACAGGGGGCCAGTTCACTGTCCCTCAGACTGTTGGAGGGCCGGACTAAAAAAAACTATGAACAAATTCCTATGCACAAATGATTGTAAAATGTTTGATTTCACCTTTCAGCTTTTCTGTCATGGTCTATTTTTAGAACAGTGACCAAAGTATGTCAAGTACAGGGTGGGCTCCAAATATTGTTGGGGAGGCTGTGGAATACCTTCCCCTGTAAAAAAAAAAGCAGAACTTTCCCAATGAAGCATTTGGCCCCCGGGCCATAGTTTGGGGACCCCTGAGTTATGCTATGGGTACTATATAATAGGTGCCTGTGGCAGCCCTGGATATCCATTACAACATTGCTGATAGTGTAACCCCCATGCTCAGAATGGGTTGACCCAGTAAGGGGTAGAGACTCAAAGCAGCAAGAGGCTGCAGCAGACCTCATGTAGTTGGAGGAGACAAGGCTACCAGACTCGGACCTTGGTTGTATAAGCCCTTAACACCTTGTTAAGGTAACTGCAATATTGTTGGGAACTACTAGGAAGGTAGTTGTTTATTTTTGCTATGTTGTAAATGTTGGAGTTTATTGTTTCAGGGTTTCTTTTTATGTTTGTAATGGGTGAAAGTTCTCCTGGAAACCTTCATCATGTTGAATCCTGTTCACCAAGCCCTTGGAGTCTTCAGGAGCCAACCCTCTTGCAAAGAAGAAATGGACTTGGCATTACAAGACTGTAACTAGAAGGACTTGAAAATGCAACCTGAACAGGACCTTGAAGTGTGATGTTAAATGTTGATGTTATATGTTATGTGTTAAGAAAGTAAACCATTTTGTTTTTAAAATTTGTTGTTGCAAACTCATTCCAAGTTCTGCCCCACAGAACCCACCGATAGAGGTTACAATAGCACTACTCAAAGCTGTTTTCTTTTTTTGTTTTTTAGGCTTCTCTTGAAATTCTGCTTGAAATCTGCAAAATCCACCTGGCTGCAGACCATTTTTTTTTTTAAATGAACAGATGAATGAATCGCAGGGAACGATCACTCAACAATATTATCTCCCAGTTTGGTCTGTTTCCTGATTAAATAATTTGAGTTGATTACTCCTTTGCCTTTGAACTAATTAATCAGCCGGTTAATCAAATAATTGCCATGTATTTGCATATGACCTCCTTTTCAGCATAGGTGCTTTTTCAAGATCTCGGAGGTATAAAATAACTTACGGTTTTAATGCCTAGGCAAGGCATCGTTTTTAGAAGGAAAGGTCATTTGCTCACATTTTCTTGTACGTTCCTTTTTATAGTCACGCGACAGAACTAGAATAGCTGATTATAATTTTTTTTCTCACCGATCACAATTAGCCGCCCCATCCACTAATCAATCAACTAAAGCTGAAGTTGATTAATTGAACTTCGTAAAAACAGGTAGTCCACCCGATGAAGATAAAAGACAGTTAGCATGGGCTGGATTTTTCCTGTTGGAGATCAAAGGCAATAAAGACATTCCTTTGCAAAACATGGGTTGTAAATTGAGATGATTAGAAGAATTGGACAAAAAAATACAGTCAAATGTATGAAATAATGATTAGAGCAGCACATGCAACAATAGCGTTGGGTTGGAAAGAAAAGAAAAAATGGACAATCCAGAAATGGCTGGAATATATTTGGGAACAAGTGACACTGGATATTTTCAATATAATATCAAAAAATGAACTGTGGCAAGAGAAACAGAGTGAAATTTTGAAGATATGGACAATATACATAGACTGGATGAATGAAGAAATATGGGAGAAGAGGCAACAAAGAATCAACTTACTGCTGTTTGGGTAAAACAAAACTATAAAGAAGATATTATAGGGGGAGGGAGCAAAAAGGGGAAATGTATTGTTTGAAAATGTAAGACGAAGTGTATAAATATATAATGGAAAATTCAAGCTATACAATAAGTTTTTTTTAAAAAAACTCATGCAAACACAGATTGCTTGGTGGTAAGAAGAGACAGATCTGGAAAGCCTTAAGCCACAGTATATTTATAAGTGCCATCAAGCTGCAACTGACTTATAGTGACCCAGCAAGGAGTGTTCAAGGCAAGTGTGAAGGAGAGGTTCTCTCTGCAGAGTCTTTCTTGGGGGTCTCACTTCCAAGTACTGACCCTGCTTAGCTTCTGAGATCCAACAAGACTGGGCTATACACTATATACCATAACATTCCACAACTTAAATCATAGCATTCCACAACCTAAGCCAACCTCAGCTATGTTGTTTTCATCCTGGATTATTTTAAATCTAGAATGAAGGTTGTCTTAGATGTTGAACATCATAGAACCATAGAGTTGGAAAAGACCACAAGGGCCAACAAGTCCAAACCACTGCCCTGCAGTAACACACAATCAAAGAATTCCTGACACATGGATATCTAGGCTCCTTTTAAAAAACCTCCACAGGAGACTCCACCACACTCCAAGAAAGGGTGTTCCACCACTGAACATCCCTTACCATCAAGAAGTTCTTCTTAAAGTTTAGGTGGAATCTCTTTTTCTGTATTTGAATCCATTACTCCTTGTTCTAGTCTCTGGAGCAGCAGAAAACAAGCTTGCTGTCTCTTCAATATGACATCCCTTCAGATATTTAAACAAGGCTATCATTTCATCCCTTATCTTTCTCTTCCTCCAGGCTAAACATATCTAGCTCCCTAAACTGCTCCTCATAGGCCAAGGGACCTTTTACCATTTTGGTCACCCTCCTCTAGACCCTTTCCAGCTAGCCAATATCCTTCTTGAATTGTGGTGCCCAAAACTGGACACAGTATTCCAGGTGAGGTCTGACGAATGCAGAATAGAGTGGTGCTATTACGTCCCTTGATCTAAACACAATATTCCTATTGATGCAGCCCAGAATTGCATTGGCTTTCTTGTCTGCTGCATCAAACTGCTGACTCATGTTCAGTTTGTGATCTACTAAGACTCCCAGATCCTTTTCACATGTACTGTTGTCAAGCCAGGTGTCACCCATCGCAGCAGTGGCGTAGTGGTAAGAGCAAGGTGCATTCTAATCTGGAGGAACCGGGTTTGATCCCCCGCTCTGCCACCTGAGCTGTGGAGGCTTATCTGGGGAATTCAGATTAGCCTGTGAACTCCCACACATGCCAGCTGGGTGACCTTGGGCTAGTCACAGCTTCTCGGAGCTCTCTCAGCCCCACCCACCTCACAGGGTGTTTGTTGTGAGGGGGGAAGGGCAAGGAGATTGTAAGCCCCTTTGAGTCTCCTACAGGAGGGAAAAGGGGGATATAAATCCAAATCCAAACTGTATCTGTGCATTTCATTTTTTCTGCCTTACAGTATTTTACATTCATCTCTGTTGAAATTCATTTTGTTGGTTGACGCCCAGCTCTCTAATCTGTCCAAGTTTTGAATGCTGCATTCATTCATTTTGAATACTAAATATCACCCCATCATTTCCTGCAGATGCTGCATGCTCACATGAGTGTGAGAAAAGGATCTCAAGCTGGCAATTTGCAAAAGAAAATCCAAGCAAAATATGTTTGGGTCACTCGATGGTTTTTATAGATCACTTGTAGGTGTTTTACCTAGGCTGCCCAATCCTCCAAATTTCACTATGATTTTATACTCTGCTTTCCCCCCCAATGGGTTCACAAACTGGCTCACACAATTGTTTTACCCTCAGAGATAAACTAGGCTGAGAGAAGAGCATGATTAACCCCTAGTCAACCAGTGAACTTCCAAGCAGGTTGGTGATTCAATCATGGATCTCTCATATCCCAGTCCAACCACCACCTTGCTGGCCTAAAACAATACAGCATAGAACCAAGATAGAAGCACACATTTATCTTGTCTTTAAATGTATTAGAAATATTTATATTCCTTATTCCCCCCCTTTGTTTAGTGACCCATCGTTATCTAACAATCCTCCAATTCCTTTCATGATAGACCATCATTATCTAGCAATCTAGCAATTCTCCAATTCCTTTCATGATAAACCACAGCCAGTTATGGGATTAGAGTTCATATAATTTTCATGTGACTCTAGTCACAATGAGCCCCATATCTGTCTATTCCACCATACCTTGACTGACTCAGTCTTCTCCGTCTTGATCTAATTCATCTCTGGCATCTGGCTGAGATTCCAATCTCAGATCCTGGTTTTCTACTGTCCATTATGAGGGCACCAACCAATGAGGGTAAGGGACACTCCTTCTTACCTGTCTCTGCATTATTCTGTCTGTGACTTTCTGAATAGAAGCCAGAATTGCTTGCCTATGGGATTCTCAGTAGCACAGAAGGCAAGATTTTTCTTCCACACTTGTCTATGGGAACCCATGGAGGCTGCGAACTGCCCCATGGTATCAGCAGTGAAACACATTCTGGGTTTCTTCATCTTTCAAGACCCAATAATCTTAGGCATGCATTTGACTTTATTTTTCCCTAATTACTTAAATAGATGAGTAGGGAAGAGAAAGAGTGAGAGAGAAGGAAATCCATAATGTCCAAAAAAAAAAAACCTTCCTACAAATGAAACCATAATGTCCAAACCATAATATCCAAAAACCCTACAAATCTGAATTTTTGCAGACCATACAAGGAAGGTTAGCATGGACAACCATTTAAAAATCATGGTGCATACACTGGGAATTCTCACCCAGCCCCCTCTATATTTGCTCCGTTGAAGTGCAAGTTGATTACTTACTATGACTTATGTATAGGGTGATGCGTGCATACAAACGTGATTTGAAACACTGTTGCTGAAGAGGCATTCCTTTCTGTGTAAGAGAACGGAAGGAATGCCTCTTCAAAGACAACATCAGTAATCCATGTGAGTGACTGCTGTAAAAAAAAAATCTGCTGCTCTCTCGATCAGATGGCACCCTTTCAATTGACCCAAATTGTTTGGTCCGTTAAACAATGTGGTAGATAATCTTCTTTGAAGGAGGGGTTTGTGTACTTGTGTTTACTCTGAAGTCCATTCTATGCCAGAGTTATAGGACTAAGATGCTGTTCATGTGAACTAACCTGGGCCCCTTCTGCACACGCAAAATAATGCGTTTTCAAACCACTTTCACAACTGTTTGCAAGTGGATTTTGCCATTCCGCACAGCTTCAAAGAGCATTGAAAGCAGTTTGAAAATGCATTATTCTGCATGTGCGGAATGAGCCTTGGAAAGCAGTTTTTAGGGGCTCCCCCAACCCCCAAAGCATGAAGACAGCAATGTTTATAAATGCGACATTCTCATGATTTAAAAACCATCCTTGGGATGAAGTGTGAACATCATCTTGCAGTTGGGAATTCCAATTTGCCCTCTTGTTGCTAATTCTACCCAGTAAGGATTGGCTGCTTTCTGCTTAACCGAGGCTCTTTGCAAATGAAACTTTCTTTTTTTGAATTTCACAAAGGAACAGGTTCTTTGTGGTCACCTGGGACTACAAGTCATGGCGGAACAGGAGTGAACGTCTCCAGAGTAATTTTGCCCCATTATGGTCAGTGTACGTTTTCGTGGCTCTTGTTCAAATGCTCTTGAATGAGGGATTGGTAGCTTTTGTTTATCCATCTCTGGTTGGACTCCTGGGATGTACTGTGCTCCTTTTGTTGTGGGTCAAAGCAAGATAATGTCGCTGCCAGGCTGGGTCTTTTCTTCTCTTAATTGCTGAGCAAATAAAAAGTAGAAAGACACGGTCACTTTTGAATCAATGCATCAAGATTAATAAGTGGGGATGTTTGACCAATCTCGCTCCCAGCCAGGAAGTAGATCTAGTTGGAGAATGCACAATAACCCTGATGAGTGATAAAATTGCTGTTAAATTGGCCAAGTGGGAGGGGATGAAGGCCCAAGGGGCTGATGATTTCCACCACCCGCCTTCCACTGAAGACTGTTCTCCCCAAAACAGTGTGTAAAGTAGTCATTGAACATAAGGGCCTATTCCAGAGAAAGTCAGTCATGCTTCTTAAATCCCACTGAAAAAATGAATGGGGATTTACTGATAATGAACATGTCCCATTCATTTGTTTCTTTTATGTATAGATAATATGTACTGATGTATGTATTGATGGAACAAACCTTATTCAACCTTAAATTATTAAGGAGGAAATATTAGACTTAAGTAACAAAGACGAAGTATATAGATATGATGGACTAGTTTATACGTATCTCAGGTCATCCAGTTAGAATTTAATATACAAATCTCTCTCTCTTGTATAAAACAGCAACAAGTATATATGCTACCTAAATAGATGGGAATCAAAAAATTGGAACTGAATCTATATGTATTTAGGATTATATGTAGCCCAACTGGAGAGTATATTAGTTTAAAAACTTTGTAATGTATAAGTTAGAATGAGTTGTTTTTAAATGGATAGATTTTTTGACGTAATAACTTTATGTAAAAACTTATATGTAACAATTTCTGTAAATCCTGTAATAACTGAAATTCAAATTGTTAATTTTTCATACTTAATAAAATTAAAAAAAAAACACATGTCCCATTCATGGTCTTCAACGGGACGTCGGCACGGCTAACTTTCTCCAGACTTCAGCCTGACTAACTCTCTCTTTTTCTAATACCACCAAATGTAGAAAATCTGAGCTCACTAAAGGCCGTTGTAAAGTTATAAATGCCATGACGAAGCTGGACATTTAATGGAAAAACAGGAGAGAGGTCTGTCAATCCAGAAAACAGGTCCGTCTGAATTCGGCTGGAATTCATCCGAGTGAATCTTTGCGCAGATCTGGAAGAATCCTCATCTAGATTACGCTCCAAAATCGTAACAGCTTGACTTTGTGAACAAACGAGCTTCTAGCGGCTGAATGCCCATCGTTCAAAATCTAGCCAAAGTCTTCTGATGACTATGGATTTCAGTGGAAAGTCTGACTTATCTGAAATCTTTGCACCCTGATAAAACAATTTTGATGTGACCACTTGTATCACTGCCTCAAGATTTGCATGAGTTTTTATGGATGAGCACGTGCAATTCCATACGAACATTCTGCAAATGGTGGCAGCGTGGACCCTCCTGAAGAGGGCAGAAAATGGCATATGTGAGCTGGGGGCAGGGGAGAGGCAAGAAAAATGAAACATCTCCTGCTTTCCACACAGCAAGCAGGAGACATTTTCAAAGCAACTTCGGGAATGAAGTCGCTAGTTTAGCATTTTCAAAATATGTTGAGTTTACTAGAAATAAAATTATTATACGAGGAATGCTTGGTGGTAGTTCTGGAGCTGAAACAGCCGTGTTCTAGTAGCATTTTTTCCTGACGTTGCGCATGCATCTGTGGCTGGGAACTTCAGAGGATCATTGAGGAATTGCCAGCCACAGATGCAGGCGAAACGTCAGGAGAGAATGCTGCTAGAACACGGCCATACAGCCCGGAAACCACACAGCACCCCTGTGATTCCGGCCGTGAAAGCCTTCGACAATACATTGTCCTGAGGATGTTTTGGGAAAGAAAACTGTGGAGTTCCTCCCCCAAATCCTTCTTTTAACATTCTCAAAATGTTTCAGTTGCGTTGTGCAGAAAGGGCCTTGGATTACTGGGCATATTGCAGTGTTTTATCAATGCTAATAAACTGTGGGAAAAGACGACTTTAGTCTTTTTACTTCTTAAAAATAGCTAGATGAATACCTCTGATCTACAGGGCAGAACAGACTGGGACAGATCGCAGAGACAGCATTTTATGTATACATGAAGTTCTATTGTCTGAGGAGTGACTGGCTTATGGTCAGGTATGTGAGAACAAACTGGGAATGAGACACAATTATGAAAGCAGGCTGAATCAATGTCAGTGTCCTGAATCAATGTCGTTCCTCATGAGGAACGAATCTTTATTTTCATACTAGTGTCTCTTTTCCTGTGCTGAGTCTCTCCCTTTAAAAACAGTGCATTTAAACATGATTCCTTTTGCAAACGTGGCATAAAAACAGCATAATTTCCCCACACAATCATCCAAGAGAGCAAAATAAAATGTGATGACAAGGAATACATAAATCATCAAAAAGAAATTCATATGGTCGTATCAGCCCATCTGCAGGTCAAATGCTTCACGTTCTTTAATCGTTCCTCCTGACAGATGGCCATCCAGCCTCTGTTTAAAAACCTGCAAAGAAAGAGACTCCACCATGACACAAGGCTGTGTATCTAGTGGTGGGATTCACCAGTGGTGGGATCCAAAAATTTTAATAACAGGTTCTGATGGTGGTGGGATTCAAACGGTGGTGCCGCCGCACACACGCACCTCCAGTCCCTATTGGGCAGGGAGGTTGCTTTAGTAACCCCTTCTCGGCACTCAGAAAAAATTAGTAACCACTTCTAGAGAAGTGGTGAGAACTGGTTGGATCCCACCTCTGGTTCTCACCACTTCGGCAGAACCGGCTGTTAAAATGGTGCTTGTAAACAAACAGTTGTTAAATTATTTGAATCCCACCACTGGAACCAGTTGTTACATTATTTGAATCCCGCCACTGAGTGTATCCCACCGACAAAAAGTCCTGACCATCAGGAAGTTCTTCCTAAAGTGGAATCTTTTTTTCCTATACTTGGAATCCATTACTCTTTGTCCTAATCTCTGGAGCAGCAGAAAATAAGCTTGCTCCTTCTTCAACACAGCATCCCTTCAAATATTTAAACATGGCTATCATTTCCCCTCTTAAACTTCTCTTCTCCAGATTCAACATACCCAGCTCCCTAAGGTGCTCCTCATAGGGCAAGGATTCCAGACCTTTTGCCCTTGGTTGCCCTCACTTGGACCTGTTCTACCTTGTCAATATCCTTTTTGAATTGTGGTGCCCAGAACTGGGCACAGTATTCCAGGTGAGGTCTGACCAATGCAGAACAGTGGTACTATTTTGTCCCTCAGTCTAGACACTATACTCGACTCGTCTTGATGCAGCCTAGAACCACTTTGGCTTTCTTGCCGCTACATCAGAACTGTGAAAAAACCTCTGTCATTCCATATGTTGAGCAATTTCTAGGGTTGCCAGCGGTGAGTTGGGAAATTCACTTAGCCAATGGAGCATGGGGGGCGGGGAACATTTGGGGAGAAGAGAGACCACCCTCCAAAGCAGCCTTTTTCTCCAGAGGAGCTATTGTCTGCAGTCGGGAAATGAATTATCATTCCAGGAGATAGGCAGCCTCCACCTGGAAGATGGCCACCCAACTCTATAAGATGCTTTGTGTGGGCCTTTCACTTGTGTTCCAGGTGATCAATGGGAACAGCACCAACGCATGACAAAGAAGGTGAGCTTTTTGAATCCCCGGATAGTTATGAGTTACCTATTACACCTAAAACAAAAGCTATCAGGCTTGGGATCTGGGAGGCAGCTCCTTCAATTATCATGAGCAAAGGAGCACAGGGACCTGAGCCCAGGATGGACAAGTCCGGCATAAATGGGACGAGATAACAATGGGAGCTCCAGATAATTGCGGTTTTGAGGGCCAAAGTGACCCTTGGCAAAGTGTGAGAATAAACAATGGGAAACTGACTCTCTGCTGCAGACTTCTTCTCAAAGGCTGGAGGAACATCTACCGGAGGCAAGCAAGACCTGTTTAATGTTTTCCTGGATGGGCCCATAATGGACTAGCTGGGAACAGAGGTGTATCTAGGGAAAATGTAGATACAGAGATGTAGATATAGGGATATAGATGTAGATATAGGGAAAATGTAGATACAGAGGTGTATCTAGGGAAAAGAAATGCTAGCCTGAATTGCAAAAATCTGAGCCCCCCCCCAGGTATGCAGCCATTCTCCGCACCAATGACCGAACAACTTTTTTTGGCACCAGGTCTTGAGGTCAGTGTATGGATGGTGTATGGGAAGGAGGAGGGGTGTGGGGGCAATTTTCTGCCCATCATGTGACTAAATGACCACAGTCTGGGGACATTTGACCCCATATGTATCCCTGGGTGGTTCACCCCTGGCCGGGAATTAGTGCACATTGTGGAAATAGACATTGTTTGTGTAAAGGTGAAGGGAGCAAGAATTTTTCATGCAACGGCCACTTGGGAAAGGGTCATTATCATCTCCCCGATACTTCCTAACCATGTTATTTCAAACCAACTGCGGAAAAACGAGTTTCCTTCCTGTTCCCACCTCTTCCTGTCCTCTTTTGCTACCTGGTCTTCAGTTACAGCTTGAGCAGGAGGAAAGCTAGGTTTGTGGTTTGCCCAACCCACTGTTGGTGGGGAATTCCTGCTGGCATTCCCCTATCTGCGGCTGATAGTTCACGGGGCAGTGGGTCAAAATGTGTGTGTGTGTGTGTGTTACCCTAAGTATGTTGGGGGAATTAGCTTGAGACAGTGAGCAAAGAGGGGTAACAGGGATCATTCGGGATAGTCCTGGGTGAAAACTCACAAAAGAGTAGGCAGTTGTACAATTAGAATATGGATTTTTTCGGCTGTGGTGGAACACTTTGCCAAATGAGATCAGGGCCCTGAGGAATCACCTACCTCCCCCTTCTCCCCGACTTTCCCCCCTGTTCCATTCCCCTCTTCCCTTCCCCCATTCTTTCCCCCTTCCCCTCCTTTCTTTCCAATTCTCCTTTCCCCTTTCTTGCCTTCTCTTTAGTATTCTATTCATTTGTATATTGTGGTGACACACCCAGTCGGATAGTTACTGCTTCTTGGATGAAATTGGTTAGGTTGTTGGAATGTTTTAAAATTTTACATGCTTTTTATTTATCTGTATTTTATCTGTAATTTATTAACCAGATGTTATTCACCCTAAGCCTGGAGGGGGGTGTGTGACCACATTTGAGTCAAATAGATTGAAATTGAAAAACTGAAATTATTTATTTTGTATAATATTATACCTGCAGTTTACTTTTTTCTTCTGATATAAATGTAATCCCTGTGATGACTCTTTTATTTTTTTCTGTTATTTATAATAAAAATAAAATTTGGAAAAATGTGGTTTTGTTAAAGAATCCAAATAGTAAAACAAGAAACACATTTTAAACAGTGAAGATACACACATAAAGCATACAAAAGCTGACTAAGGCTCATTCTGCACACGCAGAATAATGCACTTTCAAACTGCTTTCAGTGCTCTTTGAAGCTGTGCAGAATAGCAAAATCCACTTGCAAACAGTTGTGAAAGTGGCTTGAAAATGCATTATTTTGCATGTGCGGAAGGGGCCTAAGGCTGATTCCACCCGGGCCAAAAACAGCAGTGTGAAAACGGTGTAAAAATGGTGTAAAAGGGTTTAAAACGGTGTAAAAGGGTTTATATTGTTTCCACACCGTTTTCACACTGCTGTTTTTGGCCTGTGCGGAATCAGCCTAAGAGAAAAAGGAGGAGATCGGATAGGGTTTCAGGGATGGGCGATAGTTCCCAGACTTGAAAGAACATTGAGAGAAAGCAGCACTGAAGAAGAGAACAACCCGCATTTCCAGGAGCAAAGGAAAGCGCTCACACGTAAGTGGGGGTGCCTGCATGTTCCCAGAATACACACACATTATGAATGGCCAAAGAACCAATATTTATACCCCTGAATGATTCTTGAGCTGGTATGAGGTAAGTTGGCGGGAAAACCAGAGACAAAGAATTGATTGCTTTTCTAGGGTTCAAACAAAAGGATAGGAGAGGCTTGATAAGACATCAGGACTCAAGAGAATGCATGGCCTATTTTCTTGAAAACTGATTGATTGCTGGGATGGGTAGGGTAGCTAATGGTCTGCTTGAAATGCTAATTGAATCACCTTAGAGTGACACTATAGAGATTAGCTAGTCCCATTGTTCAGCCAGGCACTGTTTAGAGCCAGGGGAATGATTGAGCGGCCAACCACCTTCCTGGCCAAGCTTGACACACAAGATGGATCCCAGAATTCTCTGAAAGGCATCCATTTCATGAGGAGCAGCGTCTTGCTCTTAAGACCGTCTGTCCCCCTCACCTGCGCAGGTGCCTCAGTTGCACCCTTCCACAGGAGGAGGGATCCGACTGCTTACAGGGATGAGAGCATCATGCAACAGCATGGCAACATTCTTGGAATCATCCTGATCTCCATGGTTTTTACCATGGAGATCAAGAAAATTCCCAGAGTGTGGTTTGGTATAGTTATGCCACATCTGTATTCTTGGACAAAAATGACATTGCAATGTTGTGCTTCACCACTGATGATTGTTTCAAGATCTGGCAATACTACGGAAAACTGCCTGTCCTACAGTTGAGCCTTTGGTAGCTGTTTCCTCAGCCAAAATCCAAAGGCAAATAAGGGAATGAATCTCTGCAGATTGAGCTGATGTTAAAGGAACAGGATTGAAAACTTGTTCAAATTTTGGCAACCCTACTTGGTCTTCCTAAATGTATTACCCTTTAAAGGGCTGATTCATACATCATAGAATACATATATGTTGAGCCTGGGATTCCTGCCCTACATAATCGTCAGACCCAGAATGGTGGGTTCTCCTCAGTTCTAGCATGCACACTTCTCAGTTTGGGTCAGAATCATGCTGCATGTGGAAAAGCAATCTCTTTATGATGTTTCCCATGCCTCACTGGAGTCCTTGGACTTTCTCTTTGGTGCCATTTTCTCAGCTCACTCTCCGTTCTCCCTCGCCTATTTTTGGAGCATTTCAGCAGAGTTTCTTCAGTTTATGGAGGATAATCTTTGAAGGATGAAATGTAGAAGGTGCAGAGAATCACAGCTAGGCTTGGAGATTTGGATGCAACAAATACCTGATTCGGCCTGAATCTGGGTGAATTTGGGCATATTCAGGCCAAAATCAGTGGAATATGTCCTGCCCGAATATGAACGAATCCGAATGCAAGCTATTCGGGCATTTTTTAAAAATATTTTTGGTGGTTTTTGCATTTTGGCCTGCAGGGGGTGCATTTTTAAAGCTAGTGGCACTGAAATTTCAGGGTATCATGCAGAGACTGTCCTGATGATAGCACCTGAGGTTGGTGAGGTTTGGTTCAGGGGTGCCAAAGTTATGGGCCCCCAAAAGGGGTGCCCCATCCCCCTTGTTTCCAATGGGAGCTAACAGGAGATGGAGGCTCCCCCATTGGAAACAATAGGGGATTGGAGCACCTCCTTGACCCCCCCTGAACCAAACTTCATCAAACTCGGGTGGTATCATCAGGACAGTCTCTGGATGATACTCTGAAATTTTGGTACAGCTAGCTTTAAAATTGCACCACCTGCAGGCCAAAATGCGAAAAACACCAAAAATACAAAAAAACCCCCAGATGGACCTGAATTTTTCGGATATGCCCGAATATTCGGTTATATCAGAATGTGTTATTTGTCTTATTCAGGCATACAGATAATTTTATGCCTCAATAAATCAGAATCCGAATTTTACCGAATTTCTAGGGTGTTGACCAAACATATGCAGCATCCTGCTGTGAAGCACTGAAGCATTGATTCCATGATGAATTAAGAAGAAAAAGGGAAAGGGAAAATTTGCAAAATGGCAGCCAGGAGTCATTTTGAGGGCGTGAGTGCAGACATACATCATGGCAGAATGAGGGACTGAAAACATTTTAGAAACATTCTTGGGGATTTGTGCGAAAAGGACCATTAGTTTCACATGTGGCCAACTAGCGTCCTCAAAAAGAGTTTTTGGCTAAACATTAGTAAGAACTTCCTGAGATAGCACTTCATCAGGGGAATAGGCTTCCTTAAAAGGTCGTGGGCTCTTCTTCTTTAGATGTTTTTAAGCAAAGTAGGGGTGAGGCTGTTTTGAATGTCATGGGGGCTAGACTAGATGACCCTTGAAGTTCTCTCAGGGGCTGTATTTCCTAGCTCCATTTCAGGTTGGAAAAAATATAATGTGTATGAGTATGTGGGTGGGGGAAGGAATTTAAATTTATGCACAGTTTTGCAGATAATTTATAACACTGCTATCATTTGTAAATTCTTTAGAGGGTTCAGAAGACTGAACATACTTTATCATGCAACAACTGTGTAAACTTTACTATCTGCAAATTGCAAGTGGGAATTAAGACTCAGAAAGCAAATTCACAACTGAGACAGGATTTTTGTCATGGGGATTCTCTGGTGAACAGCCAATTCTGGCTTCCAAATGAAAGTGCCTATATGACACATCCGCTAACAAATGCAGCTGTTGCATTCACGCCGGTTATTTTTAGCTATTTTTAGGTATCAAAGGGTATGCCGAGACAAAATGCAGCAGGAAAGCAGAGCTAGCTCAATCCCCTGCTCTTTTCCGAGGCAAATTACTGGCTGCAATGCTACTGACAAAATGCGTCAGGAACAAGAAGCCAGCAGAGGGCAACGTTGGTCCGTCATAAAAGTGGCCCAATTATGTAAAGAACTGAAACGCTGACCATGACTTAACAGTTTTGCAAAGAGAAAGGAGTTTTGCGGGTCACCTTGAAGATGAATGTATTTATTGAGGTAGAATCTTTTTCAACAGAGGTAGAATCTTTATTGAGGTAGAATCTTTTTCATCAGAAGCTTTATCTCAATGCGCACATACAGTAGTGGATCTGGGGGGCAGAGGGGGGCAGAAAACCCGGGCACCACTTCAATGGGGGGCAACTTTGGGCTGGTTTCCCCTCTACTGCCCCCACCAAAACACCCCCTTGGGTACTCACGGGATCTTTAAAATTCAGAGAGTTGTGTGGCAGTGGCAGTTGGCTGGTTCCCTGCCCACTCTGGCTCGTAGGAGAGGTGGCAAGAAAAGTAACAAGTGAGCAAGGCAAGCTTGAGTGCTGGGCAATCCCTGACCCACTATTAGAGCCAGCTGGGCCTTCCCTGACAGGGCAGCAGGCTGCTCTGTCAACGATAGACTTCCATGTGGCCGCTTCTTCACCCGGCTTGCCCATTCTTTTTTCCCTTTTCCCAGGGCGGAGCAGAAGGGAGAAGCAGGGGAAAGGGAAAGAAGAGCAGGCAAGCTGGGTAAAGAATCGGTTGCACAGAAGTTCAACGCCGACAGAGCAGCCCGCCACCCTGCTAAAGAGTGCCTAGTTGATTTGAGTGGCCAGCCAGAGATTGATTGGCACTCGAACTTGCCTTGCTCACTCGTTGCTTCGCTCGCTGCCTCTCCTGTGGACTGGAGGGGGTGGGGAAGCAGCCGGCCACCATGCAGCTCTCTGTATTTTAAAGGTACTGTGAGTACCAAAAGGGGTTTTTTGGGGCAGGAAGAGGGGCAGGGGGGAGTTTATCCAGGGGGAAGCTGGGGAGGGGCACCATGCTCGGAGCAGCTGGGGGAACGCCATTTGAGAGCTTGCCCCTGGCACCATTTTCCACAGATACGCCCCTGCTCACATTTGGGTATAGAGCAGTGGTTCGCAACCTGGGGTACAAGTGCCCTCAAGGGTACACAACGGAGCATTTGGGGTTACGTGAAAAAATTACATAACAAGTTTTAGGAAACTTTTAGGGGCACAATTTTTTAGGAAACTGCGTTGCCAGAGCGGACATGAGTAGAAAAAGGTTACCACTGGGATAGAGAGAAAACAATGCATATGGCCAACAAGCATTAAAATGCAAGAGATGAATGCTTTCTATGCGAAGTTCATATGTATAGTAAGGACATGACTCATTCCCTAAAGCAGGAGATAACACCATCAGTCAGTGTCACACACGAACACACCTGAAACTGCCTTATGGTGAACCTGCTATCACAGTCAGAATTCTCTATTCAGACTGGAATCAGCTGTCCAGAATCTCTGGTAGAGGTCTGTCTCACGACCTCTCACCTGATCCTTTTAACTGGAGAAACTGAAGATCAAATCCGCTTGCAAAGCAGATGCTCTTCTACTATGTTACCCTAACCCAGGGGTAGGGAACCTGTGGCTCTCCAGATGTTCAGGAACTACAATTCCCATCAGCTCCTACCAGCATGGCCAATTGGCCAGGCTGACAGAGGCTGATGGGAATTGTAGTTCCTGAACATCTGGAGAGCCGCAGGTTCCCTACCCCTGCCCTAACCCTTGCCATGAATAAACACACCAGTGTCCTCATGGCGTCCTAACCGAATTAGAACCAGGCTTGCTTATAAATTCTAACTCCCTTTTCACTCTGGAGTCTCTTTTTCAAGATCTTCTGCTGACTCGTGCTGATTTGGCAGATAAAGAAGATGGAGAGCTGAAATATTCTCCTGAACAATGGCATCAGATTTGTGGTTCCATTCTTCTTTTGTGTGGAGACACACGGGTTTGCATCATGCACCCAGCAGAACGCCATTGTTGGCAGCTTAGAACGATTGTCCAGGACAGCTGTAAATCACGGAAGACATGCTGATATGGGGGGTGGAGTGGCCATTAAACTGTCTGGGAAAGTTCCGGGTGGGCTGCTACCCAATAAGGTTTCCAGCAGCCGGGGCCCCAAGAAGAACAAAGCCCCAGAAACTCTGCCAATGCTGCAGGGCAGTGATGGCGAACCTATGGCACGGGTGCCAGAGGTGGCACTCAGAGCCCTCTCTATGGGCACACGCACACAGAGTTCGTCATGTAAGGAGTGGAAAATCACCCCCCCCACACACACACATCTAGGCTGGCCTGGGCTACTGAGCACGACGTGCGCGCACCACGGTGAGCAGGGAGGACTCGGCTGGTGGGCCTGGTGCCTGTGCTCCTGCCTGGGATGGGGAGTGCAGAGGAGGCAGAGATGCTAGAGAGGCACAGAGCAGTGTACGCGGGACTTAGTGGAGGCTAGAGCAGGCTGGTCCCTGCTCGAGCGGGTGAGGTGGAGGAAGAGGGAGCCAACCATTTTTTTCTAAACTAAAACCTCAGTGTTCAGGTTAAATTGCCAGGTTGGCACTTGGCGATAAACAAGTGGGGTTTGGGTTAAAGTTTGGGCACTCGGTCTCAAAAAAGTTCGCCATCACTGCTGTAGGGGCCACTTGGTTCAGACCCTTCAGGGGTAGTTATGATGGGCATCAGTTCATCCATTGCCGTTTCTGACACTCCCCTCGCCGAACCTTGACCTCTTCAGGCTCCATTCCCCAAATCTCCAGACATTTTGCAACATGGAGCGAGCAAGCCTATCTGGAGATCAACTGCAACAGGGGGGGTTCTCCAGGTGCTACGAGGATGTTGGCAACCCAGGGGCTGTGGCTCAGTGGTAGTGCAGTGCAGTGGTGGCAGTGGTAGTGCACCTGACATACTGCATCTGTGCATGGTTTGCCAGTTTCACAGCGGCAGATAGGAAGGCGCTCCATGGGGTGATTACTACTGCCCAGAGAATTATTGGATGCCCTCTCCCCTCTTGGGAAGAACTCTATAATTCCCGCTGCTTAAAGAAAGTTCAGAATATTCCGAAAGACCCGTCTCACCCTACATACTCTTTTTTTTGAAATATTACCATCTGGCAGGTGATATAGGATCATAAAAACAAGGACAACTTGGCTCAGAGACAGCTTCTATTCTAGAGCTGTGGCTATGCTGAACTCCATGGTGTTGCGTTGACGTAGCCGTGGCTGTGTAGGGATGGTTGGAAGGGGGATTGTGGAAGATGGGGTGTGAAGCCTGCAGAAATGTGCATCAGGGGATGTTTGTATTTTCGTTGTGTGCGCCCAATGACATTAAAGTTTATCTTATCGTATCTTATCTTATCTTATCTTATCTTATCTTATCTATCTTATCTTATCTTATTATCTTATCTTATCTTATCTTATCTTTGCATGTAGAAGGTTCCAAGTCCAGGTCCTGGCATCTCCAGCTGAAAAGGTTCAAGTAGAGGTCATGGGAAAGATATCTGCCCGAGGCTTCCAAAACTGGCGGTGGAGGTAAGGGATGGGTTGGAGATGCTTCTATGCTTCCACACACTACAGTTCCATGCCAAAAAAGGTTCTCTCTGATCTATACAATGATATTTCCTGCTGGGTGACTGATGGGAAAATGAGATGCCTCTGAGGAAGCTGGACGCAACTCGCCAAACAACTGAATGGCCCTCAGGAGAAAGTAGCCATTGAGTCCAGAAGATAGCTCTGCTTTCGTTATTTAATTAAGAACATAAGAACATAAGAACTAGCCTGCTGGATCAGACCAGAGTCCATCTAGTCCAGAACTCTGCTACTCGCAGTGGCCCACCAGGTGCCTTTGGGAGCTCACATGCAGGAGGTGAAAGCAATGGCCTTCTGTTGCTGCTGCTCCTGAGCACCTGGTCTGCTAAGGCATTTGCAATTTCAAATTAAGGAGGATCAAGATTGGTAGCCATAGATCGACTTCTCCTCCATAAATCTGTCCAAGCCCCTTTTAAAGCTATCCAAGTTAGTGGCCATCACCACCTCCTGTGGCAGCATATTCCAAACACCAATCACATGTTGCGTGAAAAAATGTTTCCTTTTATTAGTCCTAATTCTTCCCCACAGCAATCATATCCCCTCTCAGACGTCTCCTCTCCAAACTTCCGGATTAGAGCTCCATTGCTCTGCTGCACAGCTCTGTGGCGCAGATTGATAAACTGCAGTACTGCAGTCCAAGCTCTGCTCAAGGTCTGAGTTCGATCCTGACAGAAGTCAGTTTCAGGTAGCCAGCTCATGGTTGGCTTTTCATCCTTCCAAGGTAGGTAAAATCAGCACCCAGCAGGCGAAGGGTAAAGTATAGATGACTGGGGAAGCCCATGGCAAACCATTCCATAAACATAGTCTGCCTAGTAAACATTGCAATGGGACGTTATTCCATGGGTCAGTGATGACCTGGTGCTTGTACAGGGGACTCACGTTCCTAGAGCTTGGGAACTTCCCTGAATATGAAGGAAGGCTGTTTGTGACTCACAAGCACAGGCTGATGTGGCATTCTGGAGTCACATGGCAAGCCCTTAGGCCAGAGGTGTCCAACTCTGGCGCTTCAGATGTTCATGGACTACAATTCTCAATTGGCCATGCCAGCAGGGACTGATGGGAATTGTAGTCTATGAATGTCTGAAGCCTCAGGACACCCCTGCCTTAGGCAGTGGGGGTTTATTACTTCCTTGCCACCTCATGGTGAGTTGACATTTATTCGGCTTTCATTTCCTTGAAGGCTCCTTAGCCTAGCACAGATTTTGGGGGTAAACCAGTGCTGGCTTGCAGCACTGCTGCGGATGTTCAGCTTTTCTTGGTTCTGGGAGAGGGTTTGCCAACACTGGGTTGGGAAATTCCTGCAGATCAGGGGGCGGAGCCTGGGAAGAACAGGTTTGGGGAGGGGAGGGACTTCAGGAAGCTATCATATCATAGAGTCCTCCCTCCAGAGCAGCCGTTTTCTCCAGGGGAATTGATCTCTGCATGTCTGGAGATCAGGTGTGCTTCTCAGAGAAAGGGTTCCAGGCCCTTTCTGGAGGTTGGAAACCCTAAGTAGTTTGGCTCTCCACACAAATCACCAAAAGCGGGGCCCTTTACCACAATGTATGTCCATGTTCACCCCCTTGAAATGATTCATGGCAGCCATTACGTGATTTTGCTTTATTTTTAGTTTGTTGGATGACTTGTGCTTCAGGGCTGCACAGCTTTGGCTTGCGTTTCTCCATATCTCCTGTAATCAAGGCCTTCAAGATTACTCCCCCTCTCAAATGAAAAAAAAAAGTCACAGAAATGAGCAAATAAACTAGTGAGGAGGAATGAAGAGTGAGCTGAGAAAATGGCCCCAAGGAGGAAGTTCCAGGAAGGGAGTGAGGCACGGGAAACCTTTTCAAGAGGCCACACAGCAGTGAAGCTGTTTTGAAAACGTTCCACCTGAAGAATTGTTTTTAAAGGAGATTCACTGAAAACCTTTGGAGGTTGCGAATAAAACATTTTCAGAACAAAAGGGGTGGAAAAACATTGCAGAACTCCATGGAGGAAACATTTTATTTCCTGCCTCAAATTGATTTAAAAGGTTTGTGTGGAAAGGGCCAGTGTAAGACTAGCATATTTAGGATTTACTACACTTGAAAGTCACAGTTCTGGGAAGGGCTGGGGTCCATTCACTTCCCCCCCCCTGCTGTGGATGTACTTGGAATAGCCTGCTATATACAAAAGTCAGCCATTGGGTCAGCATACATGGACACAGGAACGGGGGATTGGAAGAGAGTCTCCAGATTTCACTTCTTCTCAGATGTTGGTTTGAATGTTGACCTAAACCCTTTTGTGCACGTGTTCAGATTCTCTGCACACTGGTTTGTACCCACAAAGATGCTCTCTTCCCTGGGCTCTACAGCCCAATCATCACCATCACCATCACCATCACCATCATCGCCGTCGTTGTTGCCGCTGCCCCCGCCATCATTTGGATTTATACCCCAATTTTTTCAACCGTAAGGAGTCTCTAAATGGCTTCCAAACTTCTTCCCTTCCTCTCCCCACAACAGACACCTTGTGAGGTAGGTGGAGTTGAGAGAGTTCTGAGAGAACTGTGATTGGCCCAAGGTCACCCAGCAGGAACCCAAGGTCATCCAGTAGGAGTGAGGAAATCAATCAGGTCCACCAGATAAGAGTTTGCTGCTCATGCAGAGGAGTGGGGAATCACACCTGGTTCTTCAGCGTAGAGTCTACCTGCACACCCAGGAATTATATTTTAACAAGGATCTTGCAGACAGACCATGGCTGGTTGATGTAATCAAGGGAAGAATTGGGAGCACCCACAAACAATATATAGTGTAATTTGCCCCTGAGATATAGCTTGGGGCTCCAGTGGAAAATCATCTTTGCGAGCAAGCGGGCAGGTGTTTTATTTGTTTGACACTTCCAGCCACCAAAAGGAGTTTTCTGTTTGATTCTGTCCTTTGGTTATGTAAATGTACACAGTGATTACTAGCTATGTAAATTCCTCGGTGATAGCTTTGGCCCTGGGCCACATACAGAGAATAATAGGTACTCTCAGACGTACTAGTAAACGATTAAGTCTGAGTTAAGATTGATGTCCTGGGACTGATCCCTGTCTTTGTTCATTCTCTAATGAATAAAGGACTCCCTTTTGAATCAGAACCCTCAGTTAGAAGGGAGAGGTCCAGGAATGCACGAACCTTTGTTTATGTCAATATGTACACCCCCAATGCTCTCCAATGGCAAGCTAAAGTCAGCATGAGGTAGTGGTTCAGAGCAGTGGTCTCTAATTTGGAGAACTTTGTTTGATTCTGCACTCCTCCACATGAGTGGCAGGCTCTTATCTGGTGAACTGGATTTGTTTCCCCGTTCCTCCACATGAAGCCTGCTGGGTGACCTTGGGCTAGTCACAGTTCTCTCAGAAGTCTCTCAGTCCCACCTACCTCACAAGATGTCTGTTGTGGGGAGAGAAAGGGAAAGGAGTTTGGAAGCCTTACAGGACAGAAAGGTGGGTTATAAATCTAAACTCCTGGAGCAGCAGTGGCGTAGGAGGTTAAGAGCTCATGTATCTAATCTGGAGGAACCAGGTTTGATTCCCAGCTCTGCCGCCTGAGCTGTGGAGGCTTATCTGGGGAATTCAGATTAGCCTGTACACTCCCACACATGCCAGCTGGGTGACCTTGGGCTAGTCACAGCTTCTCGGAGCTCTCTCAGCCCCACCCACCTCACAGGGTGTTTGTTGTGAGGGGGGAAGGGCAAGGAGATTGTCAGACCCTTTGAGTCTCCTGCAGGAGAGAAAGGGGGGGATATAAATCCAAACTCCTCCTCCTCCTCCTCCTCCTCCTCCTCCTCCTCCTTTTTCTTCTTCTTCTTCTTCTTCTTCTTCTTCTTCTTCTTCTTCTTCTTCTTCTTCTTCTTCTTCTTCTTCTTCTTCTTCTTCCTCCAGAATTTTTTTTCCTATGGAAAAGGATGCTTTGATGGAGAAAGCATTTTATCCTGCTTGTTTGTTCATGCAAATATTTGGATGGTGTCTACTCTTTGCCTTATGTTCGTGGTAGGATCTTTGCATATGTGGTATATAGATCCCAAGTATGTTCCTGGCAAAAAGCGAGTGGATCCCATCCCTTGCCAGACAGGGTGCCGCCCAAGAGTTGTAACCTCTAGATATGCCAGATCTATATCAGCAGAGTTTAAAGCGGAGTCACTCTGGTAAGATGAGAAGTCTATGGTTGTCTTCTTGCACTCACTGCAACCTTCTACCACACTTGGAAAAGAATACTCTCCATGCAAGATGTTCTTTCCATAGGAAGGTTTTACTTTTGCAGTTGCAAGGTTACACAAGTCTATTCTATATAAGACGATACTACTATATAGAACTCTTCAGCAATAACAGCACACACAGAACTCAACTCAGTCTCTCTATCTCTCTGAACTTAGCATAGCATATACAATACATACATCCAACAGGATACTTTCCCCCGCCCCGGCATCAGCCTCTCATTGGTCTAGAGTTACAGTTGAACTAACCAATCATGTTAAAGGTTAACTGCTCCTTCGCCCCTAGACTGACTATCTCCAGCCTCTGAGGTTGGTAAACTTCTGCTAACTTGAAATTGCCCTTTAGTGAACCTTTACTCTCGTTTTTATATATCATGACAATCTATACCTAGGTTACCATCTCTGGGTGGGGAAATAACTAGAGATTGGGGGGTGGAACTTGGGGGCTTGGGGAGAGGAGGGGCTTCAACAGGGTACAGTGCCATATAATCCACCATCCAAAGCTGCCATTTTCCCCAACGAACTGATCCCTGTTGCTTGGGGATCACTTGCAATAGTGGGAGATTTAGGTGGCGTTAGCAACCTTCAGGTAAGGTGTGGAAGTCCCCTTGAAGTTCAACTGATCTGTAGACTACAAAGATCTGTTCCCTAGGAGAAACTGACTGCTTTAGAACAGTGGTTCTCAACCTTCCTAATGCCGTGACCCTTTAATACAGTTCCTCATGTTGTGGTGACTCCCAACCCTATCATTGATCCATTTTACAGATGGAGAACACTGATGCAGAGAGTCTTAGGCAACCCCTGTGAAAGGGTTGTTCGACCCCCAAAGGGGTCCCGACCCCCAGGCTGAGAACCACTGCTTTAGAAGGTGGACTTTCTGATGTTATACCCTGCTAAGTTCCCTCTCATCACAAAACCCTGCGATCCCTACACTCGGCTTCCAAAAATCTCCAATAATTTCTTAACATGGATTTGGGAACCCTACATTTAAGGCTTTGTAGCTGACAACCAGTCTGGTGAATTGGGCCTGGAAATATGTTGATTGCCCCTGCACGGTTGTTTCAATAAAAGCTTATGCAACATGAGGTAGAGATGATCATTTGGAACCCTTTGAAATGGCGCTGCATATAAGTTATGAATCAGGAAGAAAGAGGAGGCCGTTAATGTTGATTGCAGAATTGCCGTTGTTTTAAGTGCCTGTGCTTAAGATAAGGGTTATTAGCGCGCGGGAAGAAAGTAAACAGAGAAATAACTGTTCATCTCACTCTCCGGTGATAATAGCCAAAGCTCATAAATGTGCCGTGCCTGGGAGCAGATTGTGCTGTCTGGCATAGCAGAAGGAGGAAATTCCAGGCTCACAGACAAATTCCTGCTGGATGACCTTGGGCCAGTCACAGTTCTTCAGAACTCTCTCAGCCCCACCTTCCTTACAAGGTGTCTGTTGTGAGGAAGGGAAAGGGTCCTGTAATCCACCTTGAGTCTCCTTACAGGAGAGAAAGGGGGGATATAAATCCAAATTATCTCCTCCTCGTCCTCGTCCTCGTCCTCGTCCTCGTCCTCGTCCTCGTCCTCGTCCTCGTCGTCGTCGTCGTCGTCGTCGTCGTCCTCCTCCTCCTCCTCCTCCTCCTCCTCCTCCTCCTCCTTCTTCTAATGGCTCCAAAGTATATAGAAGTTACTGCCGCAATTCCAGGTTTACAATGGTCAAGAAAGCTGGCTCTGTAATAATGTATTCTATTTGCTTAATCCTGAACAACTTGGATGATATCTCAGCATTGCTAGAAAGTTTCTGATGTAGTGGTTAGAATGTAAGACAAGGTGGTGGGGTGGGAATCCAGATTCAAATTCCCTAGCCAACACCAGTGATCCAGAGACTGAAACTTGGTTTAGGATGAATCCCTGAATGTTCAGGAAAGAAAGAAAAAACTGCAAGCAGCAAATATCCCTGATCCACAAAGGATTTATCCTCTGTTCTATGGGTGAGTTGATTTCAGTCTTTCAATAGTCGCATTTGGTAAACAAGAATCCTCGCAGGACACCAAAGTGTTTTAACTTAACCCAGCTAGAGTGCCTACACAAATATCGTAATGCAGACCTAGTGTCTCTAATGAGCTGTGATCCTAGGTCATACAATCTGTTGAAGAAGATAATCCTGGCTGGATCAAAATCAAAGGCATTTTTTTAAAGCAACACCAGGCCTTTTCCCCCAGTGGAGACTCAAAGCAGCTCACACCATTCTTCTAATCTCCATTTTATCCTCACAGGAACCCTGTGAGATGGCCCAGCAAGAATCTCAGTAACCAGGAATTGGTAAGTGAGAATCTAGAAACTGGCCAATGTGGGCTGTAATTTACTATTTGTGGTCTCTGGTTGTCTCCTGAAGAAGAAGAAGAAGAAGAAGAAGAAGAAGAAGAAGAAGAAGAAGAAGAAGAAGAAGAAGAAGAAGAAGAAGAAGAAGAAGAAGAAGAAGAAGAAGAAGAAGAAGAAGAAGAAGAGGAGGAGGAGGAAGAGGAAGAGGAAGAGGAAGAGGAAGAGGAAGAGGAAGAGGAAGAGGAGGAGGAGTTTGGATTCATACCCTTCCTTTTTCTCCTGCAAGGAATCTCAAAGTGATTTACAAACTCCTTCCCTTCCTCTCCTTCTGAGAGAGTTTTGAGAGAACTGTGACTGGCCTAAGGTCACCCAGCAGGCTTCATGTGGAGGTGTGGGGGAAACAAACCTGGTTCACCAGATTAGAGTCCACCACTCATGTGAAGGAGCAAGGAATCAAACAAGGTTCTCCAAAATAGAGTCCACTGCTGTTAACCGCAACACCATCTTGGCTGCTCAGGCACCAGCTGCCAGCTGTTCTCATGCCAAATGAAATCTTCTGCTGTATGTAGGTTGGGGGATTCCTGGGAATTTGGAGGTGGGTGGACTGCTGTGGGTTTTCTAAGCTGCGAAGTCATGATTTGGTGGTTTTTGCTCGTAACGTTTCGCCCACATCTATGGCTGGTGTCTTCAGAGGCATGTGTTCACCATGGTTACACAGCCTGGAAAACCCACAACAGTCATTTGATTGAGACCTTGAAAGCCTTCAACAGTAAATTTGGAGGTGGCTCTTAGGATTTGGGGAAGGACTTCAGCAGGGTACAATTCCAAAGCCATTACCTCCAGAGGACTGATCTGGAGTCCCAAAAATCCCAAAGGCACCTGGTGAGATCCCAAAGGCACCTGGTGGGCCACTGCGAGTAGCAGAGAGCTGGACTAGATGGACTCTGGTGTGATCCAGCAGGCTTGTTCTTATGTTCTTATCTCTAAAATCTAAGGTAAAGGTAAAGTTCAGTTGTGCTTGACCATGGGGTACCACTGCAAGCAGTGATTTCATAGTCAAGCTGTTTTTGTGGGGTAGTTTGCCATTGCTTTCCACGACTATTCTTTACCCTGTAGCTATGTGTTAGGTACTCATTTACCAACCAAGGAATGGCTGGCTGGCTGAGTTGACCATGAGCCAGCTGCCAGGATATCTGACTCACGGGGGCTCGAACTCCTGACCGTGTGATTGGCAGTGCAAGCACTTAACCACTACGCTATGCGGCTCCTCCTCTAAAATCTAGAGATCAGTTAAATTCCAGGAGATCTCCAGGCTCCACCAGGAGGTTTGCAACCTTCGCTGAACGTAGGGAGTTCCAAGGAGGTGGTGTCAAACATCTTAACACTCTAATTGTACAAGGTTTCAGTCAACAGTGGCTCAAGGAACCGTGACTAATAGGATCCTTTCCCATCCCATCCCTTGTGAAACAAGGACACAAATATTGGCACAAGAGCTCAGCAAACTCTTAAAGCCGGTTTGGAGAAATGTTAGACCAAGAGGTGTGGTGTGGTTGGGTGGCAGGGGGAAAACCATGGAGATTGAAGGAGGGAGAAAGGGAGTCAGAAGTGTGGACAGAGGAAATAAAGTCATTTTGGGAAACCTGACAGAAGTTCTAAAGAAGATGTTCATCTCCCGCCCACCAATCTGCATTCCATAACTTAAACATGGCCTGCCCTGGGTGTTGCTACAGGGGCTCACACAATGCAAACACTGGCAGTCAAGGGTTGCTACCCAGAGCTAGAACAATGGCAAACCACTCAGGGGCCCATTATACACAAGATATCTGCTGCGCTGTAGGGGTGAATGTCCGTCGCAGCAAGATTTCTTGTTTAGATGTATTTCCTTAAGACCCACTTTCAATTTACATTCCCCCCATGCCAAGCAAACCCACTTCTAGCATGACTTTAATTTTCTTCACCAGCAGAGCAAGGGAGGTTTGCCAGTGAGCACAGCTTTACCCTGTCATCTTACCTCCACCCACCACCAGCCCCTCCCACTCCCTCGCACATCTCTCCCCTTCCCCTTTTAAGATATGCTATAACTTCATTTTTTATTTCTCATATTGATATATTGATATAGACAGAGAATCACTGCAAAATCGCTGTCTTTTATTGTGTTTGAAAACCTCCAAATGGCACACCAGCCATTTTCCTCACACTTACTTTTCCAGAGCCATTGCAGTTAACTATAGGATGGGGTGGGATGGGGGGAACGTCTGCAGGATGAATTATGAATTGTGGGCTAACCTTTAATAACAAGTCTCTCTATCCTTCCACAGCACCACCAGCAGAAAGTATATGTGTGTGTGTGTGTGTGTGTGTGTGTAGGGGAGGGAGAGATATCAGTTGTAGGACATGGCCCCCTTCTTCATCAGAGTGTGGTCTAGGGAATTGTTTTGCTTTGCCTCTTTCTTTTTGGGTGGGGTTATTTTGGAAAGGAGGTACAATATCGATATAACTGCAATCACTGATATATCAACATAACTCCAATTTAAAGCCCTTCATCTTGAAACTACTGAGGGTGATGAGATCTGTGCCTTCAAGAAGGAGTTGATGGGCAGAGTTAAGAGAACCAGGAAAAGCAGAGGCCTGTTGAGACTTCAGCAAGCAGGCTGCAGACCAGGCAGTGAATGCCTCCTTGCATATAAGCAGAGAATTGTGAGGAGACCACACTACAGCCCCACTGTGCAGCTAGGAGCCCTGAAGTGAGCATTTCATGCATAATGGGCCTGGATGTCCCTTGCCTTGAAAACTCAACTGGGTTGCGATAAGTCCGCTGCAACTAGAAGCAAAATAACATGTATAATGCAGAACTGTAAAGTTGCTAAACCTTTCCGCACCTCTCAATTTCCCCCCAGCTGGACTTAGTTTCATTTTTGGAGCTTGTCCGGGAGAAAAATGGGTAAAAGAGATAGTTTGCACATCTCTTTTGCACATGGGAAGGTGGGGGATGTATTAAGTTCATTCTACTTCTTGATTTTCTCCTACTTGTATTTGCTTCGAATTGTATTTTTATTGTAACCCACCCTTAGATTATTGTAAAAGGTGGGAATAAATCAAAATAACAACAACAACATCAACAACAACAACACATCACACCATCCTTATGTTTTTGAGACAATCAAAGGGCTGACCCTCTCATGTTTACCTTGACCGTTCTAAGAATTCAGGATATCCAGTTCCTTCCTGGAACGGTTTGCCCCTGAAAAGGAACAGTTCCTCCACAGCTCAGTTTCTCCAAGCTGACCTCTCACTTCCCCACATTTCCATTTCCCAGATTTGTCTGTTCTGAATGCTTTTGTTGAGTTATTTCTATAAGGACCTCCGGAGATACTTTGCAACAACAAGAACCTTGGCCCTAGGAGTGCCTGTCTTGGAGTAAGCCTTGTGGGATTTACTTCTTCACAGAAGAAGGCTTCAAGAGGAAAGCTCAAATTCTATTGTTTCCATATTACCCCGGAGTAGGGGAATCTTTCTCCATCTGCCAGCCCTGGAACCTGACAGGTAAACTAACGTTAATCCATTATTAAATGGGGCAAAACACTTCCCCGGAGTGGGGAGTTGAATTTGCATTGAACCAAATCCCTCCTTTAGTGTCCCTCCTTTGGTGTCCCTCCTTTAGAAAGCGATGACTCAGTCTTTCAATATACCTTTAAGTGCCACCTTAATAGGTTGGGGACTCCCTGCTATATAAACTCTGCTGGCTGGGTGTTGAGATAGGCAGGTGCTCCCGGCAGGTAAGTGTGCTTGTTTCGATTGTTGCCTCTGTCATGAAGGTGTGATGGAATGGAAAGCTCTAAGCCTTCACTTTATCGTTGAGCGACCTGATGAAAGGATGACAAATTATGAGTTTTAACAGATGACATCTACATCAGTATTGAGGATGGATAAAAACAGGGGGTTGGGTCCAGATGACAATTCCCCCACCAGCCGTAGACCCCCTTCCCCCAGGAGCAGCAGTTTGTGTAGATCATTGGGCTGCAGTGAGAGGCAGAGGCAAGGAAGTTGTTGCTGCTACTGTTATGATTGGTGGTGGTGGTGTTAAAAACATTTATTAGTCACCTTTCTTCCATAGAGAACTCAAGACGGATTACAATATAACTAAGGTGGTTAAGAGCAGGTGCATTCTAATCTGGAGGAACCGGGTTTGATTCCCCGCTCTGCCGCCTGAGCTGTGGAGGCTTATCTGGGGAATTCAGATTAGCCTGTGCACTCTCGCACACGCCAGCTGGGTGACCTGGGGCTAGTCACAGCTTTTGGGAGCTCTCGCAGCCTTACCTACCTCACAGGGTGTTTGTTGTGAGGGGGGGAAGGGCAAGGAGATTGTAAGCCCCTTTGAGTATCCTACAGGAGAGAAAGGGGGGATATAAATCCAAACTCTTCAGACTCTTCTAAAATCCATGTATGCTAAAATTTTAAATCCCATTTTAGGAATGCTAATAAATTAATCAAAAGCAGTCCTAAATAAAACTGTCTTCCACTTCCACACAAAGCCCTTTCTTCTGCACCCACCAAACAAACTTCTTTGACAGGCCAGGAAAGCCTGTCCCTTTGTCCTTCATTCCCAGGCAAGAACATATGGAAGATAAAGATCCTTTACCAACAAAGGAAGATTGCATACAGAAGGTCACAGAATATTCAGAAATAGCAAAATCAACAACTTTATAAAGCAACAGTAATACAGAGAAGTTTGCAGAAAACTGGAAACCTTTTACGGACTACCTTTTGAAAAAACACGGTAGAAGAGAAATAATTGCAGGATTTGAGATTGAAAAGAAAACAGCAGATTGAGATAGAATATTAGAAATGATAGAGTGTGTAGAATGGATTAGAATTCAACAATGAGATCGTGGGAAGTCATTCTTTGGTGTTATGGTGTGTATAGCTTAGTGGGTTATAATAGGTTTAGGGGACTAGTTTTAAGATGTGCAGAGCTATAATTTAATTTTTGGTTGTTTGTTGATTTTATTTATACTCTGTATATTCTATGTTCACCGCCCTGAGCCCTTCGGGGGAGGGCGATATACAAACATAATAAATAATAATTAAAAATAATTAGTTGTTGTATGAGTTATGTTTTAATCCCTTTGTGTGCCTATTTTTCTTTTTTGTATTCCATATTTTTGTTTTGAATTGATGTGGTGATGGTGTGAAAGTGTTGACTTTTTTCGTTCTTTGTATGCTGACAAAATAAAAAAAGATTTTAAAAAAGAAGATAAAGGTCCTCCAGATACCCTAGTCCTACGCCATGGAGGGCTTTACAAGTCAAAACCAACATATTGAATTGGGCTTGGTAGTGGATTGGTTAGCCTGGGTAATTGCTGTAGTTTGAGGTCATACTCCAACCAGCAGTATAGTTGAAACATTCTGCACTAGCTGCAGCTTCTGAACAGTCTTCAAGGGTCAACTAAGGAGAGTGCATTACAGTAATACAGCAGTCTAGATGTAACCAAGGCATAGCCCGCTGTGACTAAAGCTGACTGAATCAGGAATAGATGCAGCTGACAAATTAGCTGAAACTTTGCAAAAGCACTTGAGGCCAGAAGTTCCATTTCTTTCAGAAAATTTAGTCTGAATCCAACCCAAACATTTGGAAGAAGTTTACCAGAATTTCCAATTCGCCAAAGTTTAGGTATTGCTCTTTTTTCACCCTCTGGAATATGGAATTATGACCCAATCCATTTGAATGGTGCACATTTGTGAAGCAGAGTGTTTGTTGATCAGATTATTTTTCTATCGAGTAAAGGTAGGTATTTGCTGACAGGTCAATTGAGATATCTAGTACTTCAAAATATTATTTGTTTGCATAGAACATGCTCAAATATGGACTTGGGGATATAATTTGTTGACAATAACTGCTAAGCTGCTATAGGCTATCCCTGAGGGTCACTTTATATGATAATTTTTGTAATATAGAGCTAAATCTCTGTGTCAAAAAGGGAGTCTCTGTTATGGGGGGGGGGAGAAAGTGTCATCAAGTCACAGGCAACTTAAGTGTCATCAAGTGTCACAGGCTGCATCCCACAGCCCTCCCCCAAGAAATTCCCCATTGACTACAATGGAGTCAAGGCACTTTAGAGCACAGAATCTGGGGAAATTTCTTTGGGTGACTTTCAGGGGTGCATTGTTAAATCTACTGGCACCAAAATTTTGGGGTCTCATCCAGAGACTGTCCTTATGATATCCCCAAAGTTTGGCGAAGTTTGGTTCAGGAGGGCCAAAGTTATGGACCCTCCAAGGGGTAGCCCCATATTCTGTTCGCTCCCATTGGAAACAATGGGGAATGGGCCACCCATTTTGGGGGTCCATAACTTTGACCCCCCTGAACCAAACTTTATTAGACTCAGGGGGCATCATCAGGACAGTCCCCGGATCATACTCTGAAATGTTGGTGCCGCTAGCTTTAAAAACGCACCCCCTTCAGGCCAAAACGCAAAAAAACACCAAAATACCCCAGAAAAGCCCGAATAGCTTGCATTCGAATTTGTTCAGATTCGGGCAGGGCATATTCGGCCAATTTTCACCCGAATATGTCCAAATTCGCCCATATTTGGCCAGAATCTGGTATTTGTTGCAGCTGAATCTCCAAGTCTAAAATCAACAGAGGTGGTTTGCCACCACTTGCCTCTGCATAGCAACCCTGGGCTCCTGTGGTGGTCTCCCAGCAAAGTGCTTACCAGGGCCAAACCTGCTTAGCTTCTGAGATGGGCCATCCAGGTCAGGGCATTACTAGGGTAAGCATGAGCTGTTTCTGATGTGCTAAGATCAGCTGTGACTTGAGGACACTTTACACCCACACCCACATATAAGTGACCCAACACTGTTAAAACTTGGCTTGGAACTGAACACCCTGCAGGGACCAGCTTCATTGCTCAGCAAACTTCACTCATGCAGTGGCATTCTGTACAAGCCCAGAGTGAACTGCCAACACCATGCACAGGTCAGCATCAAAACAGAACCAGTAATTAATCAGACAGTCCTCCGTCTTAACCAGCGTTCTTGTTCTCTTTTGCAGCCATGGGAGCCAGGATGCTGCTGCTAATCAGCGTTGGGATGGCTCTCTTTGGTGGTGAGTAAGAAACCGGTGTCTAGGGACTGTACCTCCAGACTCCTGCCTCGACCAGGAGAGGGTTCATATGGTCCAGGAGAAACCCCAGGAGAAAGACTTACCAAGGCCCCAGGAGGTGCAATTGGGCTGGATGAGGGTCCTTAAAGGCTCTGAGGGAAGAAAAAGGGTGAAGGCCTGGGTGGTCGAGGAGGATACTCCCATATAGCTACAGCCTGACTCAGGATCTGTTAGCCTTGAAAAACACCACTGAAGTGCATGGCCATGCCAGCAGGGGCTGATGGGAATTGTAGTCCATGAACCTCTGAAGTGCCAGAGTTGGACACCCCTGGTCTAGAACCTGAGAACGGTGGAGTTTGGGGAAGGGAGGGACTTCAATAGGGTATAATGCCATAGCGTCCCCTTTAAAGCAGCCATTTTTTTCTGGGTGAACTGACCTCTGTCACCTGGACAGCAGATGTCCAGCCATCATCTGGAGGTTGGTAACCCTAGGATTACAGACTGCAAAAACGAAGGGATTGGGGTGATCAGATGGTCTACCCACAAGAATTGCAGCCAGGAAATGATAGCAGTTGGTGTGGCTTTTGTTATTCAGGGACTCTGTAAGAAAAAGCTAGATAATGCCTCTGTTGTAAAGCGGTGTTGGACTAAGATCCGGGAGACCAGGTTCAAAGCCGACTTTGCCACTGAAGCTTGATGGGTAAACTTGGACCAGTCACATGCTGTCAGCCTTACCTCCCTCACAAGGGTGTTGCAAGGATAAAGTAGAGGAGAGAACAATGTTCTAAGATGCTTGTGAGAAAGGTGGAATATAAATGAAGTAAATATGTAAAATATCTGTGCTGTTGTCATTTCCTACAAAGTTTCTTTGGGTGGGAGAAGTTCCATCGATACCAGAGCTAGAAATACCAATTCTGGCTTGTTTAATTTCTGAAGAGTCAGGGGTGAAGCCTGGGGACAGTGGAGTTTGAAGGGGGGGGGACCTTAGTGAGATATAATGCCATACAGTCAACCAGTGGTGGGATTCAAATAATTTAACAACTGGTTCTGGTGGTGGGATTCAAATAATTTAACAACCGGTTGTTTACAAGCACCATTTTAACAACCGGTTCTGCCGAATCCCACCACTGCAGTCAACCATCCAAAGTAGCCATTTTCTCTCGGGGGAATAATCTCTGTCGTATGGAGATACTGGGGGATCTCTAGGTCCTAACTGGGGCCTGGCAACCCTTACAGGGGCATATAGACCCTTCTTCCCTTGCACCCTGAGCCTCCGGAGAATTTGGTGTTGAAATGTTTGATACGTTACATTTTGAAAATGCTGCCAGCTGAGATCCTACGCAAGCCAGATAAGGGGAAGATAACAAACTTAACCCTAAAACAAGAATTAAGTACCCGAAGATCAAGAATTGGCTGGGGCCACTAGGTAAGAAACTGCGGCATAACAAAAATGCAAATGCATTGATTACAAATTAAAAACATCACATCATAGTAGAAGGCCCTATGTCCATGGTGGCAAACCTTTGGCACTCCAGATGTTATGGACTACAATTCCCATCAGCCCCTGCCAATTGGCCATGCTGGCAGGGGCTGATGGGAATTGTAGTCCATAACATCTGGAGTGCCAAAGGTTCGCCACCACTGCCCTATGTGATATTTTCATTTGTAATCAATACATTTGTATTTTTGTTCTACGGCTGCAGTCGTACTCCAATATCTCATCTGGTGTGTTGTTTTGTTCTCACATTACGAAATGATCCCTTGTATAAATCAACATCCTGTAGTGTAGAAAAGGAGTGTGACCAACCTTATCACTCTTGCCGTTTATGGTCAATTGTATCAATAATGTAAACCACCTTGAATTCATTAAAAATAAGTAAAAATCAATATTTCCCATTCCAAGGAAACCACAGTCCCCATCTTTCCCTTTCGAGAGTGCCTCATTACAATTTTTTACTGGTGTGGATTGTTACGGTGTTCATTCATTAAAGCTGAGCTCCTTTCCCAAGCTGTCTAGAAGATCTATTTGGGAGTCTAGTTTCTAGAATAGACGGCATGCCCTGCCACGCCTGGAGCTCCTGCGGGCTGCTGCAAGAGATTTGTTGGGACAGACCAACTAGATAGGCCCCACCTCCCCCAACCTTTGGGAGGTTTAGAGACACCAGCCTGACGTGGGAACTGGGGGCCCCTGGAATTACAGCTAATCTCCAGACTACAGAGATCAGTTCCCCTGGAGAAAATGGATGCTTTGGAGGAAGACTTTAGGGCATCCTGCCCTAATGAGATCCCTCTTCTCCCTAAGCTCCATCCTACAATCTCAGGGGCCACCGGGAGATCTTCTGCTATTACAACTGGTCTCCAGGCAACAGAAATATATTCCTCTGGAGAGAATGAATGCTTTGAAGGGTGGGCTCTATGGCATTGTACCTTGTTAAGGCACTTCATTACCCCAACCCCTGTTTTCTCCAGGCTCCACAACTTGAATCTGCAGGTATTTCCCTACTTGGATCTGGCAACCCTGTCCCTTCATCTCCTGCTGATAGCCAAGGGCTACCTGGCAAATGTAAGGAATTGCTGCCAGTGCCACCACTGGCAGGGAGGTTCCAGGGAGTCCCAGGTTGATGATGTCGGTATGCCCCAGGCCACTGTCACGACCTCCTTTCCTCTTGACTGGGGTCCCGGAACCACGGCTAGTGCTGATTTGACTCTCACTGTATTTTCTTCCTCCAGGCTCTTGGGGCCACTGGGGCTCCATGGTATGGCTGGTGTTGGTGCCACTTTGACTGCTACCATTCACTGCTCCTCCTGTCAGGGCTCCAGGAGGTTTGGGGTGGTACTAGTGGTACAGAGAGTCTGGGGCTGCCACCAAACATTCCTAATGTAACTGGGATGTCCTTTGGGAGTTTGACTCAGTTGATCTTCCAGGCGGCATCCCTTTTCATTAATAGCCTCTCAAAAATGATATTTACATGCAGGGATGTAGCTACTAAAAATGGCGCGTAGGACAAGCACTACCCAGTGTTGAACTGAGAACCCCACCCCCAAACTTCACGTGTAGTTCAGGGTGGGGTGCACCTCGGCAATGGACCATCCTTTTCCCTACTCTGCTGCCTGTGCTCTGCCTGTCCTTTCCAGAGGCCGCAGAGCAAAGGCTAGGTCTCCCTTCAAGGGGTAGCACCTAGGGTACATGCCCTACCTGTTGCACCTTTGGTACGCTTCTGTTTACATCTCTCCATGGGGACCTTCCCTAACCTGGATAGCCTAGGCTAGCCTGAACTCATCAGATGTTAGAAACTAAGCAGGGTCAGCCTTAGTCAGTATTTGGATGGGAGATCACCAAAGAACTCCGTGGTTGCTACACAGAGGCAGGCAATGGTAAACCACCTCTGATGATCTCTTGTTTTGAAAACCCTACGGGGTTGCCATAACTCAACTGCGACTTGACCGCAAAAAAGGGAAAGAAAATATCTCCAACAGTATTGCTTTTTCCTTTTCCCCATTCTTCCAGGCCTCCATGCTGTAGCCCCAACTGGCCGGCAGTTCATTACAGCTTTCATGCAAAACTACAAGATGGACCATCCTGGAGCTCAGTTCCAGCTTTTCATCTCTGGCTACGCATCCTCCACCAGAGTCACCGTCTCAATCTACAAATCCCAATTCCGAGGCAACTTCATCCTCACTCGGGGTCAGACGCAAGTCGTGACGATCCCAAAATATGCTGAGATGCCCGGCACAGCTAAATTCTGCAACACAGTTCTGGTGGAAGCGGATCAAGATGTTTCCGTATTGGCACTCAACTCCAAGCAGAACTCAGCTGACACAAACGTGGTCTATCCCGTAGACAGTCTCGGCACAGAATACTTCATCCTCACGCCTCCCGGAGACGGAACCGGGTTATATAAGGAATTCTCCATCATTGCGTGGCGTGAAGCTGTTGAAGTGGAGATCTATCTCAAGGGGAGTGTGAGATTCCAGCAGCGTATTTACAAAACGGGAACCAAGCTGAGTGTCTCCCTTTTGCCGTACGAAGCCGTCCAGTTCCAAAGCCGGCAAGATCTCTCTGGCACGCGCATCAGATCATCACAACCGGTGGCGGTGCTGAGTGGCCACAGCTGTGCCCGCCTGAACACCAAGTGCAACCATGTAGTGGAACAGCTACTGCCCGTGACTAGCTGGGGTCGGTCCTTTTTTGTTCCGCCGCTCTCCTTCCAGACGAAGTATGACATTGCCTATATTGTGGCCTCCCAGAGCACCCTTGTCACCTACTTCTCCGGTGGGACTCATAAGAACCAGCTCGTCATGGCTGGCACAGTTTTTCAGCTGAAAGTTACCCCGTCGGCTCCCCTCTACATCTCAGCCAGTGCTGGCATACAAGTCTTCTTCTTCTGTACCGGTGGTTCATATAACAGGATAGCTTTTGACCCTTTCCTCCTCAATATCCCAGATACATCCAGTTATTGCACTTCCTACTCCCTCAGGAGCCAGACGGGCTTTGAGAACTATGCCCTCGTCATTGCAAAGAAGGCGGTGGCTGCTGCAGTTGCCATGGATGGAAAGCCGTTGGGCGGTGTTTCTTGGAAGCCAATTCCAGGATCTGAATATGTGTGGAGGGAGTACAGCCTGGGGGAAGCGTCAAGCCAGTATACAGTGGGCCATCCAGACACCCCCTTTGGCCTGCTGAGTTTTGGTATTGCCAATCAGAATGGCTATGGGGCAGTGGCCCTCTGCCAAAGTGGTGAGTCATGACCAGGGACGAGGATCATGGGGCTGAATTTATCAGGAGCAAACAATTGTTAAAATGCAATGTAGGTACATGTAACGTAGCTAGGATGCTGGGCTATGATCTAGGAGACCTAAACTCGAATCCCCGCTCTGCCATGGAAGCTTGGATCAGTCCCTCTCTCTCAGCATTACCTACCTGATAGGGTAGTTGCGAAGATAAGGAGTGGAGAATATCATTCCTGTTAGCTACTTTGGGAGCAGGAAGAAAATAGGTTAAAAATATCATGGCGTGACAAATAGTCCCATAGAACAGCTATGTCACCATTGTTCCACTCTATCCCAAATTTTAGATTCTTCCCTCCTTTCCACATACTTTAGATGAGTTTGTAATGACCTTTATGCCTTTTTCTGCATTTTACAATTATCTTGTCACCAAATGCTATGATTTTCCTTTGAATTCTACACTTTTTTCTTCTTTTCAGTTTTGGAAATCTTTTCCCTTCATTGTTCCTCCATTGTTCTCCTGAGCACTTTAACCATGATTTTTTTTAAAAAAAATCTGTCTCCAAGGCAGCTTCCCTTGAACACATGATCATATTGAAACAGTCTTTATTTCTCCCCCACCTGGTCCTTCGCCATGCCCTGTGTAGTTTCCCAATTTCTCATTCAGTCATTTTCTCTTCCACTCCTCCTATTTTTGAAATGATTTAATTTTTTAATCTTTTTTATGTCAAACTTGCAATGTAACTTTGAGGCAGAGATACAAAGAAGTGGGGTCAATTAGATCAGCTTTGTCAATTTCACATGGAACTTGCAATGTTAATGTTCAGATAGAAATACAAACTGGATCAGCTTTGTCAATTTCATATTGAACATGTAATGTTAGGGCACAGAGTAATTTTGAAGCTGGGGTCGATTACATCAGTGATAGAAAACTGATATGCTGAGGCAATTGCTGCATGTAAATGGGTGCTTCAGCAATGGTTGCGTGTTACTACAGATCGAATTTTGCCAGTCAGAAAATGTTGTTCTTTTTGGGGGGGAGCTAAGTGTTTCTATTCCGTAAGGTAATGGCGCCTGCTCCATGTATTGTTTTGGCCTCCGTTTTGGGTTGGTAATTCTCAATAGAAGAAAAGGAGGCTGAGACATTTCTGAATTGCCACTTCAAATTGCTCAGTATTGCTACAGCAACTGTGCAAAAGGAAAAAGGGGGAGGGTTGTTCTTCTGCATCATGGTTGACATCTCTCCATCATTAGGAATAACATATTTCCAGCAGTACCCTGTGGGAATAAATGCAGCTGAAGTGACAAGGGGTAACCCCCGCTCCCCCCCAAAAAATGACAGGGAGAAATGACAGATATGTGGAGTGATTTCACAGAAAATGCTTCCAAAACATAAGGTCTGACCCCTGGGAAAAACTGTGGTAAAGCTGGGCATGTGGAAAAGTTCTATGTGTCAGAGGAGTTTTCTGCTCTCCTTCGGGCTTAATGCAATGTGAAAGTGATGACTTACAACACTGGAAAAGACCTGCGCTCAACCTCATAAGACCATTTTCCCCAATTATTCCATCATGACCTCTCTGATTGACAAAGAAAGCCTTTTGAAGTTTCCAAGCTACATGCCAAGTCAGGATTATATGAGAGGCCGTCCTAGTGGTTAGCCCTCTACTTTGGCATTCTCTTCTTCTAAAGACTCATCCCCGGCCTCTCTTGCAGTGTGGTGCCTGGCAGTCCTGAAGCTGGCGACCACAGCCCTGGCATAGAGGGAGCCGCCGGGCACCATGCCGCAGGAGAGGCCGGGCACAAGGAGGTAGGGGCACAATTTGAGGGAGGGAGAAAATTTGGGGTGAGCCTGGGGGTGCCATTTTAGTTCTTACTCCAGGCCAGGGGGTGCCATTTTGTTTAGGTACACCACTGTTGGGGGTAGCCAGGAATAGAGAGAGACAGAATGATGTGAAGATGATTTAATTGTCTTTGCAGTTTCCCCCTGACCTAGATAGCTCAGACAAGCCTGATCTTGTTAGAACTCAGAAGCTAAGTATAGTCAACCTTGGGTAGTACTTGATCTGGAGACCACCAAGGAAGTCCAGGTTGCTATGCAGAGGCAGGAAATAGGAAACTACCTTTGCAGGTCTCTTGCCTGCCTTGAAAACCCCGAGGGGGTACTAAAAATGGGCTGTGGCTTGATGGTTCTTTCCCCACAACTGCAGTTCTGTGATTTCACATTACCATTCCTTGTCTCAGAAAAAAGCAAGAGATTCTCTCCATCCCACTGTACCACCTGTTATGTTCAAATCAAAGAACCTTTATTGGCATAACAATATCGTGGTATTATATACACAGGTCCACTTAACTAAATAGAGGGGAACTAAAATACAAAACAAAGAAAAAAGAGGGAAAAGTTCAGATTTTGCTCCTAGAGCGCTGTTTCGTATACGAATCCAAGTATTTGGCAACTGCGCCAAATAAAGACTGTTTCAATATGATCATGTGTTCAAGGGAAGCTGCCTTGGAGACAGATTTTTTTTTAAAAAAAACTAGGGTTGTCCAACAGAAAGGAAATCTTTTGCAAGTCAGATGCATATTCTTTTTTGAGTAGCAGGGATGACCTGTTATGTTTATCTGCTAGACGACCACGCATCCTATCTCTTTTCTATACATTTCCACATCAGTTTTTTGCTCCGTTTGGTTCCTTACTCTCCCAATAACCCTTTTCATTGCCTTTTCTTGCCAGCCTCTCTGCTTCCTCCCAAACCTTCCTGTAATTCTGTGCAGTGCCGGAAGAAGGAATCCTGCCAGATAATCAATGACCGCCCGGTTTGTGTGCCCCAATCCAGTGGTATCTGCTGGGCCATGGGTGACCCTCATTACCGGACTTTTGACAAACAGAAGTACAACTTCATGGGCACCTGTACCTATACTATGGCCAAGACCTGCGGATCAGATTCAACCCTCCCACCTTTTCACATCACGGCTAAGAATGAAAATCGGGGCAGGAAAACAGTATCCTATGTCGGCTCTGTGACAGTCCAGGTTTACGGGTATCATATAAGCGTGGCCAGAAATGAACGTGGCCTAGTTAGGGTAAGGATCAAATTCTAACGTCACGGTTGTGTAAGTCAGTGCCTAAACAGATACTGCGGTTTCTTTTCTTCTTGTAAGAGATTAGAGTATGGTTGATTATGAATCCTCCATGCATGCTGTTACGAGTGAATAACTATAGTTACTATAGATGAGGGGAAATTCCTTCAGCATCACTATTTTGAGACCATTTTTTCTTTTATTCCTTAATTCTTCAGAGATAGGAAATTAGGGCTGGGGTAGGTAATTTGTTACCCAGCCAGTGGGGGGCTTCAAATAATTTAACAACCGGTTCCAGTGGTGGGCTTCAAATAATTTAACAACCGGTTCCGGTGGTGGGCTTCAAATAATTTAACAACCGGTTCCGGTGGTGGGCTTCAAATAATTTAACAACCGGTTCCGGTGGTGGGCTTCAAATAATTTAACAACCGGTTCCGGTGGTGGGCTTCAAATAATTTAACAACTGGTTCCGGTGATGGGCTTCAAATAATTTATCAACTGGTTGTTTACAAGCACCATTTTAACAACTGGTTCTGCCAAAGTGGTGCGAACCTGCAGAATCCCACCGCTGCCCAGGGCTGGCCAGTGTGAGCCTTATTTGGAAAAGCTCTTTCATAACGCACTAACTGATCTCCCTGCTTGTAGCTAGCCCTTATACTGCTGTGTGATTCAAAAACCTCCTGCTTTGTAAATGTCTAGTACATATAAATAGCTATTGTAATTTTAGAAATTATCTAGCATTAACGATGCAACTGGATTTTCTTAATTTTTCCCCCCTCTAATGACTAACACGGCCACATTTGAACAATTGTTGTGGGATAGGAGAGGATCCATGTTACGGGTTTATGCTAGGCCCGAAGAAATTCGGGCTTTGGATTCCCCAGTCTGCATTCTGAAGTGGTAATGCTCTCACTTAAATGTAAATTAAGACCAATGGTATTTCAATCTGACTCATTTTAGGTAGTTATTGTAATTTTGATCTACGCCTATTACTTTTAATCAAAGAGCTTATCTTGCATTTTGTAAGTATTTTCTGTTGGTCTAAGACTGCAATAAATCTAAATTCTGAAGTGGTATGGTCCAAGAGTTGCCAACCTCCAGGTGGAGCCTAGAGATCTCTCCAAGCTCCATGTCGAAGCTGGCGGCTGTAATAGCCACGTCCCACAGTTAGGGGTTGGACCCTTTTTCGTCCACACCAGCCGTATGATTTCATGAACTTCCTTTCATAACTGGGACATTGTTTAATGTGTCTCTAATGACAACTTTTACTATATCAGGTGAACAACCAGCGTTCTCGCCTGCCTATCTCCCTCCATGACGGAAAACTGCGCCTCTACCAGAGTGGGAGGTTGGTCGTTATTGAGACTAACTTCTTGCTAAAGGTCTCCTATGACTGGAACCACTACCTACTAGTGAAGATCTCCAGTAGCTTCTTTGAAAATGTTTGTGGCCTGTGTGGTAACTACAACGGGGACCCTGCTGATGATTTCAAAACTGCAAGCGGGTCCTTGGCCCCCAGTCCCGTGGAGTTTGGTCACAGCTGGAAGGTGGAAGATGGTGATAGCCTCTGCCAGGACGACTGCCACGGAGAATGCAAGAAGGTGACCGTGGAGGTGCTCATCAAATATAAAGTGGAGCTCTTCTGTGGCTGGATCAGCAAAAAAGAGGGTGGCCCGTTCAGCCACTGCCACTCTGTCCTTGACCCAGAGATCTTTGTGGACAACTGTGCCTATGACCTTTATATCTATGGGGGCTACAGACAGGCATTGTGCCAAGCACTGGAGACCTATGCAGATGCCTGCCAGAGAGAAGGAGTTGTCTTATCTGACTGGAGGACGCTCACTGGCTGCCGTGAGTAGAATTAATTGCTCAGGGGGTATGATTGAAAATTGAGCACTGACCTGGATGGCTCAGGCTGGCCCCCTCTCATCAGATCTCAGAAGCTAAGCAGGGTCGGCCCTGGTTAAAACTTGGATGGGAGGCCACCAAAGAAGTTCAGGGTTGCTATATAGAGGCAGGCAATGGCCCACCGCCTCTTTTCCTCTCTTGGCTTGAAAACCCTCCGGGATCACCGAAAGCTGGTGGCAACTTGATGGTGCTTTATTAATTAATTGATTGGTTGATTGATTAGGCTTGATATACCGCCCAGGCGCCCACCCCCAAAATAAACTACCACAAAACACTATAAAACCCCAATAAATACCAATATATAAATTAAAACATAGCAGTCAACATAACCAGTTAAATAGTAAATGAAACGACAGTAAATAGTAAATAAAACAACAGATGGCAGCCCGTGACTGATGCATCCTCTTCCATACATTCCTGGGAGGGGATTGGGCTGTGATGGCAATAGTCGGATGGTAATACACACAACATACTTACAGAGCACACATGCAGAATGGGTACTGTACACTTCCCATCAGCGGTTACTTCTGGGAGATACCTCCAAATTCCCAAGCAACAGAGACTATGCCGTTGCGGATGGTGATCTCCTATATTTTATTTATTTATTTATTTTATTATCATATTTATATACCGCCCCATCCCCTGAGGGCTCTGGGCGGTGAACAACAAATTAATATCACATAAGCAATAAATAATTAATATAAATAACATCATTAAAACATAAAATTACAGCGTTCTACAAAAACCACTTGGCGTCCAGTATTAAAACTATCAATAAAACCCTCCCAAAGAGGGGGACAGTAGATCTAGATGTCTCAGCTCCCAGGGTGTTAAAAAGGGAGAGGCAAAGAGGGCGCTCAATGGCTGGCCTCCCCAAAAGCCCAGTGGAACAACTCGGTCTTACAGGCCCTGTGGAACTCTCCAAGATCCCGCAGGGCCCGGACAGTAGGAGGAAGAGTGTTCCACCAGACGGGGGCCAGCCGTATCATTGAGGGGCTGGGGACCACCAGTAGATTGGCCTCTGCCGAACGCAGAGGGACATATGGGGTAAGGCGATCCCAAAGGTACGAGGGCCCCAGGCCGCGCAAAGCCTTAAAAGTTAATACCCATACCTTGTGGATGATTCGGAATTCCACTGGGAGCCAGTGCAGCTGGCGCAGTACAGGCTGAATATGATCATGGTAGGCACCTCCTGTAAGTAAGCGTGCTGCCGCATGCTGGACCAGCTTTAACTTCCGGATCAGGCGCAAGGGCAGGCCAGCGTAGAGCAAATTACAATAGTCTAGCCTGGAGGTGACCGTTGCATGGATCACAGTGGCCCATTTAGGTCAACGGGAGGAAGAGGGCCAGCCAGTGGGGGCCTGACGGAGGTGGAAAAACTATAGCAACCCGGGTTGTATGGGCCACCTGGGTCTCCATTGAAAGAGACGAATCCAGGTGGACCCCCAGGCTGTGAACGGAGGGGGCCGGTGCCAATGAAAACCTGAAACCATATCTCATATCCTTCTGGAATGTCATCTTCATAGTAACCTGCGCATGATTTTAATCCACCCTTTGTTGCTTCCAAGTCTTAATCACTCTAAATTCCAGACCACTTGCTTTTTGTTACGTGATTGTAGTCCATCGATTACCTTGGCAGTGGCTAAGTTCTTGGAAAACATTTTAAATACCAATATTTAAATTGTTCTGAATTGTAAGCGTATTTGCAATTTTGTATGCCATTATAGGTTGACTTGACTTGAATTGGGTACTGTACACTGTCATGCCATGCAATTTTTCATTAGAGTAGGATTTTACAAAGCAAAGGAGTTAGACAATATGAATGGTTTGTTTCTTGTTAATTCAGGCAGGCAGCTCGAAAACACAGCACCTTCCCCATGTCAGATAGCCAGGTTCCGTCACTATCCTTGCAGTCGCTTCTCGATCTTGGCAGCAAGAATGGCATTTTCTGAGATTTGCTTCCTCTTGTGCTGTGTGATCGATCATCACTGCTGGAAGCAACCATTCTGACCTAGGGGTGTGGCAAGACAGGCACTCATGTACCAATGCTTTCCCCCCTTCTTTTTAACTCTCCACAGCAATGGCTTGCCCCGAGAACAGTCACTACAAGCTCTGTGGCTCCGCGTGTCCCGCCACTTGCAACGACCAAGCTACCCCCACCAACTGTTCCTCCTTGGCTTGTGTGGAGACCTGCCAGTGCGATGAAGGGTTTGTGATGGATGCTGGGAAATGCATTCCCCGGGCTGCCTGCGGGTGTGTTTTTGAAGGGAGACTCTTCCCCCCCAAGGAGGAGTTCTGGGGAGACAGCACGTGCACCAAGCGTTGCATCTGCGACCCGCAAACCAAGCAAGTGACTTGCCAGAGAGCGAGTTGTAAGAGTGGGGAACACTGCCAGATCCAGAACGGCATCCAGAACTGCTACCCAACTGGCTTTGGAACGTGTGCTGCCATCGGCCACTCCCACTATCACACCTTTGACGGCCAGCATTTTAACTTCCAGGGCACCTGTCTCTACCAGTTTGCGGGACTGAGCAAGAAGAGTCAGGAGCTGGTGGATTTCCAAGTCCTGGTGCAGAACGCACGCCAAGGTGGCGGGTCTCCGTCCCTGAACAAACTGGTCAAGGTTCAAGTCTACGGGATTGAGATTACCCTCAGCTGGGCTTATCGTGGAAGAATAATGGTGAGCTTACGACAGCCTTCCTGTATCTCTATTTCTTCAGTTGAGAGAGGCTAGTGCTGTGGTGGCGAACCTTTGGCACTCCAGATGTTATGGACTGCAATTCCCATCAGCCCCTGCCAGCATGGCCAATTGGTCATGCTGGCAGGGGCTGATGGTGGGGGTGGGGGGGGGGGGGGGGTGGGGGGGGGGGGGGGGGGTGGGGGGGGGGGGGGGGGGGGGGGGGGGGGGGGGGGGGGGGGGGGGGGGGGGGGTGGGGGGGAGGGGGGGGGGATGGGGGGGTGGGGGGGGGGGTGGGTGGGGGGGGGGGGGGGTGGGGGGGGGGGGGGGGGGGGGGGGTGGTTAGGAGGGGGGGGGGGGGGGGGGGGGGGGGGTTGAGGTGGGGGGGGGTGGGGGGGGGGGGGGGTGGGGGGGGGGGGGGGTGGGGGGGGGGGGGGGTGGGGGGGGGGGGGGGTGGGGGGGGGGGGGGGTGGGGGGGGGGGGGGGTGGGGGGGGGGGGGGGTGGGGGGGGGGGGGGGTGGGGGGGGGGGGGGGTGGGGGGGGGGGGGGGTGGGGGGGGGGGGGGGTGGGGGGGGGGGGGGGTGGGGGGGGGGGGGGGTGGGGGGGGGGGGGGGTGGGGGGGGGGGGGGGTGGGGGGGGGGGGGGGTGGGGGGGGGGGGGGGTGGGGGGGGGGGGGGGTGGGGGGGGGGGGGGGTGGGGGGGGGGGGGGGTGGGGGGGGGGGGGGGTGGGGGGGGGGGGGGGTGGGGGGGGGGGGGGGTGGGGGGGGGGGGGGGTGGGGGGGGGGGGGGGTGGGGGGGGGGGGGGGTGGGGGGGGGGGGGGGTGGGGGGGGGGGGGGGTGGGGGGGGGGGGGGGTGGGGGGGGGGGGGGGTGGGGGGGGGGGGGGGTGGGGGGGGGGGGGGGTGGGGGGGGGGGGGGGTGGGGGGGGGGGGGGGTGGGGGGGGGGGGGGGTGGGGGGGGGGGGGGGTGGGGGGGGGGGGGGGTGGGGGGGGGGGGGGGTGGGGGGGGGGGGGGGTGGGGGGGGGGGGGGGTGGGGGGGGGGGGGGGTGGGGGGGGGGGGGGGTGGGGGGGGGGGGGGGTGGGGGGGGGGGGGGGTGGGGGGGGGGGGGGGTGGGGGGGGGGGGGGGTGGGGGGGGGGGGGGGTGGGGGGGGGGGGGGGTGGGGGGGGGGGGGGGTGGGGGGGGGGGGGGGTGGGGGGGGGGGGGGGTGGGGGGGGGGGGGGGTGGGGGGGGGGGGGGGTGGGGGGGGGGGGGGGTGGGGGGGGGGGGGGGTGGGGGGGGGGGGGGGTGGGGGGGGGGGGGGGTGGGGGGGGGGGGGGGTGGGGGGGGGGGGGGGTGGGGGGGGGGGGGGGTGGGGGGGGGGGGGGGTGGGGGGGGGGGGGGGTGGGGGGGGGGGGGGGTGGGGGGGGGGGGGGGTGGGGGGGGGGGGGGGTGGGGGGGGGGGGGGGTGGGGGGGGGGGGGGGTGGGGGGGGGGGGGGGTGGGGGGGGGGGGGGGTGGGGGGGGGGGGGGGTGGGGGGGGGGGGGGGTGGGGGGGGGGGGGGGTGGGGGGGGGGGGGGGTGGGGGGGGGGGGGGGTGGGGGGGGGGGGGGGTGGGGGGGGGGGGGGGTGGGGGGGGGGGGGGGTGGGGGGGGGGGGGGGTGGGGGGGGGGGGGGGTGGGGGGGGGGGGGGGTGGGGGGGGGGGGGGGTGGGGGGGGGGGGGGGTGGGGGGGGGGGGGGGTGGGGGGGGGGGGGGGTGGGGGGGGGGGGGGGTGGGGGGGGGGGGGGGTGGGGGGGGGGGGGGGTGGGGGGGGGGGGGGGTGGGGGGGGGGGGGGGTGGGGGGGGGGGGGGGTGGGGGGGGGGGGGGGTGGGGGGGGGGGGGGGTGGGGGGGGGGGGGGGTGGGGGGGGGGGGGGGTGGGGGGGGGGGGGGGTGGGGGGGGGGGGGGGTGGGGGGGGGGGGGGGTGGGGGGGGGGGGGGGTGGGGGGGGGGGGGGGTGGGGGGGGGGGGGGGTGGGGGGGGGGGGGGGTGGGGGGGGGGGGGGGTGGGGGGGGGGGGGGGTGGGGGGGGGGGGGGGTGGGGGGGGGGGGGGGTGGGGGGGGGGGGGGGTGGGGGGGGGGGGGGGTGGGGGGGGGGGGGGGTGGGGGGGGGGGGGGGTGGGGGGGGGGGGGGGTGGGGGGGGGGGGGGGTGGGGGGGGGGGGGGGTGGGGGGGGGGGGGGGTGGGGGGGGGGGGGGGTGGGGGGGGGGGGGGGTGGGGGGGGGGGGGGGTGGGGGGGGGGGGGGGTGGGGGGGGGGGGGGGTGGGGGGGGGGGGGGGTGGGGGGGGGGGGGGGTGGGGGGGGGGGGGGGTGGGGGGGGGGGGGGGTGGGGGGGGGGGGGGGTGGGGGGGGGGGGGGGTGGGGGGGGGGGGGGGTGGGGGGGGGGGGGGGTGGGGGGGGGGGGGGGTGGGGGGGGGGGGGGGTGGGGGGGGGGGGGGGTGGGGGGGGGGGGGGGTGGGGGGGGGGGGGGGTGGGGGGGGGGGGGGGTGGGGGGGGGGGGGGGTGGGGGGGGGGGGGGGTGGGGGGGGGGGGGGGTGGGGGGGGGGGGGGGTGGGGGGGGGGGGGGGTGGGGGGGGGGGGGGGTGGGGGGGGGGGGGGGTGGGGGGGGGGGGGGGTGGGGGGGGGGGGGGGTGGGGGGGGGGGGGGGTGGGGGGGGGGGGGGGTGGGGGGGGGGGGGGGTGGGGGGGGGGGGGGGTGGGGGGGGGGGGGGGTGGGGGGGGGGGGGGGTGGGGGGGGGGGGGGGTGGGGGGGGGGGGGGGTGGGGGGGGGGGGGGGTGGGGGGGGGGGGGGGTGGGGGGGGGGGGGGGTGGGGGGGGGGGGGGGTGGGGGGGGGGGGGGGTGGGGGGGGGGGGGGGTGGGGGGGGGGGGGGGTGGGGGGGGGGGGGGGTGGGGGGGGGGGGGGGTGGGGGGGGGGGGGGGTGGGGGGGGGGGGGGGTGGGGGGGGGGGGGGGTGGGGGGGGGGGGGGGTGGGGGGGGGGGGGGGTGGGGGGGGGGGGGGGTGGGGGGGGGGGGGGGTGGGGGGGGGGGGGGGTGGGGGGGGGGGGGGGTGGGGGGGGGGGGGGGTGGGGGGGGGGGGGGGTGGGGGGGGGGGGGGGTGGGGGGGGGGGGGGGTGGGGGGGGGGGGGGGTGGGGGGGGGGGGGGGTGGGGGGGGGGGGGGGTGGGGGGGGGGGGGGGTGGGGGGGGGGGGGGGTGGGGGGGGGGGGGGGTGGGGGGGGGGGGGGGTGGGGGGGGGGGGGGGTGGGGGGGGGGGGGGGTGGGGGGGGGGGGGGGTGGGGGGGGGGGGGGGTGGGGGGGGGGGGGGGTGGGGGGGGGGGGGGGTGGGGGGGGGGGGGGGTGGGGGGGGGGGGGGGTGGGGGGGGGGGGGGGTGGGGGGGGGGGGGGGTGGGGGGGGGGGGGGGTGGGGGGGGGGGGGGGTGGGGGGGGGGGGGGGTGGGGGGGGGGGGGGGTGGGGGGGGGGGGGGGTGGGGGGGGGGGGGGGTGGGGGGGGGGGGGGGTGGGGGGGGGGGGGGGTGGGGGGGGGGGGGGGTGGGGGGGGGGGGGGGTGGGGGGGGGGGGGGGTGGGGGGGGGGGGGGGTGGGGGGGGGGGGGGGTGGGGGGGGGGGGGGGTGGGGGGGGGGGGGGGTGGGGGGGGGGGGGGGTGGGGGGGGGGGGGGGTGGGGGGGGGGGGGGGTGGGGGGGGGGGGGGGTGGGGGGGGGGGGGGGTGGGGGGGGGGGGGGGTGGGGGGGGGGGGGGGTGGGGGGGGGGGGGGGTGGGGGGGGGGGGGGGTGGGGGGGGGGGGGGGTGGGGGGGGGGGGGGGTGGGGGGGGGGGGGGGTGGGGGGGGGGGGGGGTGGGGGGGGGGGGGGGTGGGGGGGGGGGGGGGTGGGGGGGGGGGGGGGTGGGGGGGGGGGGGGGTGGGGGGGGGGGGGGGTGGGGGGGGGGGGGGGTGGGGGGGGGGGGGGGTGGGGGGGGGGGGGGGTGGGGGGGGGGGGGGGTGGGGGGGGGGGGGGGTGGGGGGGGGGGGGGGTGGGGGGGGGGGGGGGTGGGGGGGGGGGGGGGTGGGGGGGGGGGGGGGTGGGGGGGGGGGGGGGTGGGGGGGGGGGGGGGTGGGGGGGGGGGGGGGTGGGGGGGGGGGGGGGTGGGGGGGGGGGGGGGTGGGGGGGGGGGGGGGTGGGGGGGGGGGGGGGTGGGGGGGGGGGGGGGTGGGGGGGGGGGGGGGTGGGGGGGGGGGGGGGTGGGGGGGGGGGGGGGTGGGGGGGGGGGGGGGTGGGGGGGGGGGGGGGTGGGGGGGGGGGGGGGTGGGGGGGGGGGGGGGTGGGGGGGGGGGGGGGTGGGGGGGGGGGGGGGTGGGGGGGGGGGGGGGTGGGGGGGGGGGGGGGTGGGGGGGGGGGGGGGTGGGGGGGGGGGGGGGTGGGGGGGGGGGGGGGTGGGGGGGGGGGGGGGTGGGGGGGGGGGGGGGTGGGGGGGGGGGGGGGTGGGGGGGGGGGGGGGTGGGGGGGGGGGGGGGTGGGGGGGGGGGGGGGTGGGGGGGGGGGGGGGTGGGGGGGGGGGGGGGTGGGGGGGGGGGGGGGTGGGGGGGGGGGGGGGTGGGGGGGGGGGGGGGTGGGGGGGGGGGGGGGTGGGGGGGGGGGGGGGTGGGGGGGGGGGGGGGTGGGGGGGGGGGGGGGTGGGGGGGGGGGGGGGTGGGGGGGGGGGGGGGTGGGGGGGGGGGGGGGTGGGGGGGGGGGGGGGTGGGGGGGGGGGGGGGTGGGGGGGGGGGGGGGTGGGGGGGGGGGGGGGTGGGGGGGGGGGGGGGTGGGGGGGGGGGGGGGTGGGGGGGGGGGGGGGTGGGGGGGGGGGGGGGTGGGGGGGGGGGGGGGTGGGGGGGGGGGGGGGTGGGGGGGGGGGGGGGTGGGGGGGGGGGGGGGTGGGGGGGGGGGGGGGTGGGGGGGGGGGGGGGTGGGGGGGGGGGGGGGTGGGGGGGGGGGGGGGTGGGGGGGGGGGGGGGTGGGGGGGGGGGGGGGTGGGGGGGGGGGGGGGTGGGGGGGGGGGGGGGTGGGGGGGGGGGGGGGTGGGGGGGGGGGGGGGTGGGGGGGGGGGGGGGTGGGGGGGGGGGGGGGTGGGGGGGGGGGGGGGTGGGGGGGGGGGGGGGTGGGGGGGGGGGGGGGTGGGGGGGGGGGGGGGTGGGGGGGGGGGGGGGTGGGGGGGGGGGGGGGTGGGGGGGGGGGGGGGTGGGGGGGGGGGGGGGTGGGGGGGGGGGGGGGTGGGGGGGGGGGGGGGTGGGGGGGGGGGGGGGTGGGGGGGGGGGGGGGTGGGGGGGGGGGGGGGTGGGGGGGGGGGGGGGTGGGGGGGGGGGGGGGTGGGGGGGGGGGGGGGTGGGGGGGGGGGGGGGTGGGGGGGGGGGGGGGTGGGGGGGGGGGGGGGTGGGGGGGGGGGGGGGTGGGGGGGGGGGGGGGTGGGGGGGGGGGGGGGTGGGGGGGGGGGGGGGTGGGGGGGGGGGGGGGTGGGGGGGGGGGGGGGTGGGGGGGGGGGGGGGTGGGGGGGGGGGGGGGTGGGGGGGGGGGGGGGTGGGGGGGGGGGGGGGTGGGGGGGGGGGGGGGTGGGGGGGGGGGGGGGTGGGGGGGGGGGGGGGTGGGGGGGGGGGGGGGTGGGGGGGGGGGGGGGTGGGGGGGGGGGGGGGTGGGGGGGGGGGGGGGTGGGGGGGGGGGGGGGTGGGGGGGGGGGGGGGTGGGGGGGGGGGGGGGTGGGGGGGGGGGGGGGTGGGGGGGGGGGGGGGTGGGGGGGGGGGGGGGTGGGGGGGGGGGGGGGTGGGGGGGGGGGGGGGTGGGGGGGGGGGGGGGTGGGGGGGGGGGGGGGTGGGGGGGGGGGGGGGTGGGGGGGGGGGGGGGTGGGGGGGGGGGGGGGTGGGGGGGGGGGGGGGTGGGGGGGGGGGGGGGTGGGGGGGGGGGGGGGTGGGGGGGGGGGGGGGTGGGGGGGGGGGGGGGTGGGGGGGGGGGGGGGTGGGGGGGGGGGGGGGTGGGGGGGGGGGGGGGTGGGGGGGGGGGGGGGTGGGGGGGGGGGGGGGTGGGGGGGGGGGGGGGTGGGGGGGGGGGGGGGTGGGGGGGGGGGGGGGTGGGGGGGGGGGGGGGTGGGGGGGGGGGGGGGTGGGGGGGGGGGGGGGTGGGGGGGGGGGGGGGTGGGGGGGGGGGGGGGTGGGGGGGGGGGGGGGTGGGGGGGGGGGGGGGTGGGGGGGGGGGGGGGTGGGGGGGGGGGGGGGTGGGGGGGGGGGGGGGTGGGGGGGGGGGGGGGTGGGGGGGGGGGGGGGTGGGGGGGGGGGGGGGTGGGGGGGGGGGGGGGTGGGGGGGGGGGGGGGTGGGGGGGGGGGGGGGTGGGGGGGGGGGGGGGTGGGGGGGGGGGGGGGTGGGGGGGGGGGGGGGTGGGGGGGGGGGGGGGTGGGGGGGGGGGGGGGTGGGGGGGGGGGGGGGTGGGGGGGGGGGGGGGTGGGGGGGGGGGGGGGTGGGGGGGGGGGGGGGTGGGGGGGGGGGGGGGTGGGGGGGGGGGGGGGTGGGGGGGGGGGGGGGTGGGGGGGGGGGGGGGTGGGGGGGGGGGGGGGTGGGGGGGGGGGGGGGTGGGGGGGGGGGGGGGTGGGGGGGGGGGGGGGTGGGGGGGGGGGGGGGTGGGGGGGGGGGGGGGTGGGGGGGGGGGGGGGTGGGGGGGGGGGGGGGTGGGGGGGGGGGGGGGTGGGGGGGGGGGGGGGTGGGGGGGGGGGGGGGTGGGGGGGGGGGGGGGTGGGGGGGGGGGGGGGTGGGGGGGGGGGGGGGTGGGGGGGGGGGGGGGTGGGGGGGGGGGGGGGTGGGGGGGGGGGGGGGTGGGGGGGGGGGGGGGTGGGGGGGGGGGGGGGTGGGGGGGGGGGGGGGTGGGGGGGGGGGGGGGTGGGGGGGGGGGGGGGTGGGGGGGGGGGGGGGTGGGGGGGGGGGGGGGTGGGGGGGGGGGGGGGTGGGGGGGGGGGGGGGTGGGGGGGGGGGGGGGTGGGGGGGGGGGGGGGTGGGGGGGGGGGGGGGTGGGGGGGGGGGGGGGTGGGGGGGGGGGGGGGTGGGGGGGGGGGGGGGTGGGGGGGGGGGGGGGTGGGGGGGGGGGGGGGTGGGGGGGGGGGGGGGTGGGGGGGGGGGGGGGTGGGGGGGGGGGGGGGTGGGGGGGGGGGGGGGTGGGGGGGGGGGGGGGTGGGGGGGGGGGGGGGTGGGGGGGGGGGGGGGTGGGGGGGGGGGGGGGTGGGGGGGGGGGGGGGTGGGGGGGGGGGGGGGTGGGGGGGGGGGGGGGTGGGGGGGGGGGGGGGTGGGGGGGGGGGGGGGTGGGGGGGGGGGGGGGTGGGGGGGGGGGGGGGTGGGGGGGGGGGGGGGTGGGGGGGGGGGGGGGTGGGGGGGGGGGGGGGTGGGGGGGGGGGGGGGTGGGGGGGGGGGGGGGTGGGGGGGGGGGGGGGTGGGGGGGGGGGGGGGTGGGGGGGGGGGGGGGTGGGGGGGGGGGGGGGTGGGGGGGGGGGGGGGTGGGGGGGGGGGGGGGTGGGGGGGGGGGGGGGTGGGGGGGGGGGGGGGTGGGGGGGGGGGGGGGTGGGGGGGGGGGGGGGTGGGGGGGGGGGGGGGTGGGGGGGGGGGGGGGTGGGGGGGGGGGGGGGTGGGGGGGGGGGGGGGTGGGGGGGGGGGGGGGTGGGGGGGGGGGGGGGTGGGGGGGGGGGGGGGTGGGGGGGGGGGGGGGTGGGGGGGGGGGGGGGTGGGGGGGGGGGGGGGTGGGGGGGGGGGGGGGTGGGGGGGGGGGGGGGTGGGGGGGGGGGGGGGTGGGGGGGGGGGGGGGTGGGGGGGGGGGGGGGTGGGGGGGGGGGGGGGTGGGGGGGGGGGGGGGTGGGGGGGGGGGGGGGTGGGGGGGGGGGGGGGTGGGGGGGGGGGGGGGTGGGGGGGGGGGGGGGTGGGGGGGGGGGGGGGTGGGGGGGGGGGGGGGTGGGGGGGGGGGGGGGTGGGGGGGGGGGGGGGTGGGGGGGGGGGGGGGTGGGGGGGGGGGGGGGTGGGGGGGGGGGGGGGTGGGGGGGGGGGGGGGTGGGGGGGGGGGGGGGTGGGGGGGGGGGGGGGTGGGGGGGGGGGGGGGTGGGGGGGGGGGGGGGTGGGGGGGGGGGGGGGTGGGGGGGGGGGGGGGTGGGGGGGGGGGGGGGTGGGGGGGGGGGGGGGTGGGGGGGGGGGGGGGTGGGGGGGGGGGGGGGTGGGGGGGGGGGGGGGTGGGGGGGGGGGGGGGTGGGGGGGGGGGGGGGTGGGGGGGGGGGGGGGTGGGGGGGGGGGGGGGTGGGGGGGGGGGGGGGTGGGGGGGGGGGGGGGTGGGGGGGGGGGGGGGTGGGGGGGGGGGGGGGTGGGGGGGGGGGGGGGTGGGGGGGGGGGGGGGTGGGGGGGGGGGGGGGTGGGGGGGGGGGGGGGTGGGGGGGGGGGGGGGTGGGGGGGGGGGGGGGTGGGGGGGGGGGGGGGTGGGGGGGGGGGGGGGTGGGGGGGGGGGGGGGTGGGGGGGGGGGGGGGTGGGGGGGGGGGGGGGTGGGGGGGGGGGGGGGTGGGGGGGGGGGGGGGTGGGGGGGGGGGGGGGTGGGGGGGGGGGGGGGTGGGGGGGGGGGGGGGTGGGGGGGGGGGGGGGTGGGGGGGGGGGGGGGTGGGGGGGGGGGGGGGTGGGGGGGGGGGGGGGTGGGGGGGGGGGGGGGTGGGGGGGGGGGGGGGTGGGGGGGGGGGGGGGTGGGGGGGGGGGGGGGTGGGGGGGGGGGGGGGTGGGGGGGGGGGGGGGTGGGGGGGGGGGGGGGTGGGGGGGGGGGGGGGTGGGGGGGGGGGGGGGTGGGGGGGGGGGGGGGTGGGGGGGGGGGGGGGTGGGGGGGGGGGGGGGTGGGGGGGGGGGGGGGTGGGGGGGGGGGGGGGTGGGGGGGGGGGGGGGTGGGGGGGGGGGGGGGTGGGGGGGGGGGGGGGTGGGGGGGGGGGGGGGTGGGGGGGGGGGGGGGTGGGGGGGGGGGGGGGTGGGGGGGGGGGGGGGTGGGGGGGGGGGGGGGTGGGGGGGGGGGGGGGTGGGGGGGGGGGGGGGTGGGGGGGGGGGGGGGTGGGGGGGGGGGGGGGTGGGGGGGGGGGGGGGTGGGGGGGGGGGGGGGTGGGGGGGGGGGGGGGTGGGGGGGGGGGGGGGTGGGGGGGGGGGGGGGTGGGGGGGGGGGGGGGTGGGGGGGGGGGGGGGTGGGGGGGGGGGGGGGTGGGGGGGGGGGGGGGTGGGGGGGGGGGGGGGTGGGGGGGGGGGGGGGTGGGGGGGGGGGGGGGTGGGGGGGGGGGGGGGTGGGGGGGGGGGGGGGTGGGGGGGGGGGGGGGTGGGGGGGGGGGGGGGTGGGGGGGGGGGGGGGTGGGGGGGGGGGGGGGTGGGGGGGGGGGGGGGTGGGGGGGGGGGGGGGTGGGGGGGGGGGGGGGTGGGGGGGGGGGGGGGTGGGGGGGGGGGGGGGTGGGGGGGGGGGGGGGTGGGGGGGGGGGGGGGTGGGGGGGGGGGGGGGTGGGGGGGGGGGGGGGTGGGGGGGGGGGGGGGTGGGGGGGGGGGGGGGTGGGGGGGGGGGGGGGTGGGGGGGGGGGGGGGTGGGGGGGGGGGGGGGTGGGGGGGGGGGGGGGTGGGGGGGGGGGGGGGTGGGGGGGGGGGGGGGTGGGGGGGGGGGGGGGTGGGGGGGGGGGGGGGTGGGGGGGGGGGGGGGTGGGGGGGGGGGGGGGTGGGGGGGGGGGGGGGTGGGGGGGGGGGGGGGTGGGGGGGGGGGGGGGTGGGGGGGGGGGGGGGTGGGGGGGGGGGGGGGTGGGGGGGGGGGGGGGTGGGGGGGGGGGGGGGTGGGGGGGGGGGGGGGTGGGGGGGGGGGGGGGTGGGGGGGGGGGGGGGTGGGGGGGGGGGGGGGTGGGGGGGGGGGGGGGTGGGGGGGGGGGGGGGTGGGGGGGGGGGGGGGTGGGGGGGGGGGGGGGTGGGGGGGGGGGGGGGTGGGGGGGGGGGGGGGTGGGGGGGGGGGGGGGTGGGGGGGGGGGGGGGTGGGGGGGGGGGGGGGTGGGGGGGGGGGGGGGTGGGGGGGGGGGGGGGTGGGGGGGGGGGGGGGTGGGGGGGGGGGGGGGTGGGGGGGGGGGGGGGTGGGGGGGGGGGGGGGTGGGGGGGGGGGGGGGTGGGGGGGGGGGGGGGTGGGGGGGGGCCCCCCCCCCTTGTTGAAAATCTCGTATAGGACGAGATTTTCCATCCATAAAAAGCAGCACTGATTGGTATCTTTTTATGCATGACTTTTCACTTTCATTTCTCAGGATTGAGGGGCGATCAGGTCTAGCAGTGTGGCTGGTTCCCCTGGGGGAATAAATATAAGCTTGGTCTGTGAATTGTTGAGAGTGAGGTGCCAGCCAGACTCAAAAGCTTCATAGGGAAAGCTTTGGATCCTTATTTCAATTGTGGTCTGCTGGCAAAAAGTGTAGCTGTACTCTCTGGCCACCTTTAGCAGTGGCGCTGCGGCGCAGCTGAGATCAGGCAAGAACAGTGCCGGTGTTGTAGTGCTATAGCCCACAGCTTGAGATCCACGGCCCTTTATAGCAGCCATTCTCAACCAGGGTTCCCTGGTACCCTGGGGTGCTGTGAGCATGTCCCAGGGGTACCGTGGCAACACTACCGCCCCCCCTCATTTTTGTGGTGTCTCCCATCGGCGCCAGCAAGGACATGGAGTTGGGCCATGGGGCAGGGCCTGCCACAAGGTCAGCAGCCACCCCCCAGTGCTACCCTTCACCCTGGGAGGGGAAGGTGGGGTGTGTGGCAAGCAGGGGCAATGGGAAGGGAAGATGGAGGGTGGCGGCAGGGGTACCGTGAGATATGAAGAGTGAGGTCAAGTATACCCTGACCTCGAAAAGGTTGGGAAACACTGCCTTATAGAGATGCATTGTCATTTTCATCTGCTGTTTTGCATCTCAGTTGAATGACCAACTTAGAAAACAGGATCAAATGCACACCATGGACCTTTCTAGAAATCTTTAACCTCCACCTTTTCTGACCTGCTGAACTGCCTTGTGAGGGTTTCATCTAATTATTTTTTTTTCTAAGTACATGAGCCAGAACTCTTGAGCTCTCTTCCTGCTAAGTCAGGAAAAAGGAGATACAAGGTCAGGGAGTTCATCTTCTGAGGTTCCGTCCCCAGATCTGGCTTTTGTGTCACAAAAGGTACGGTTGGTTGTAGTAATGTTTTGTTCCTCCTTGGCAACTGCTAACACAGCCCAACGAGACAGTACTCCTGAATGATTGCCAGGAAGTCTGCCGCTGCATCCCCGGCCGGGGGGTCATCTGCGAGTCCCACAGCTGCGGCAGCGACGAGACCTGCAAAACCCAGGATGGGATCATGAGCTGCATCAATAGAGGTAAATAAAAGACTGATGGAGCTTTTTGGGAGAGCCATTTTCAGGATCTGGCTCACCTGGAACTCACCTAGGTAGGAGGCATAGGAAATAAGACACTCTCTTGGCATTCAAGAGAAGAGGCACTCCCGATGGGGGCTCTTGTGTGAAATGCCTCCCCCCTCCTTTTGTATCCACAATACGATCAGTCATGAGATGCCAAAAAATGTCCTGGAGGTTCCTAGCCCGAGAGCAGTCTGATTGTCCTTGTCCAGGGCCAGGGCCTTTGTGGTTGTGGCCCCTGCATGTTGGAATTCTCTCTCTGGGGAGGCCAGGGCCCTGTGGGATCTGGCCAAGTTCTGCAGGGCCTGCAAGACAGAGATGTTCTGTGAGGCACATGGCTGAGGACTTGTAACTGCTCTGTGGCATCCACTGGGCGAAATACCCCCCCTTTTATATGCCAACCTTGGCCCTCCCTCCACTTCTTTTGCAGACAATCTGTTAGCCCCTTTGCTGTGAGCTTATGATGCCATTTTTATTATTATGTTTTATTTTATAGAGTACAATCTGTTGTACCTGTTTTTGGTTTTAAATGTATATATGACTTCTTGTGATCCACACCGAGACCCTCTGTAGTGGTGGTGGGGGAGGATATCAATCTAAATAAATAAAGTGGTTGCATTAAAGCAGTTTGAAATTGGCACAAATGGGAATGGGTGGAAAGTTGGGATGGACAATGGATGGCTCCGATTGTCACTCTCAGGCAAAATTCATTGCTATTTTTGGCCACTTGGGGAGAGACCTCATAAAAAACCTCTTGGTACCCCCATGAAGAAGAAGAGTTTGGATTTATATCCTGCTTTTCTCAACAGTAAGAAGTCTAACAAACTCCTTCCCTTCCTCTTCCCACAACCTTCCCTTCCTCTTCCCACAACAGTAAGAAGTCTAACAAACCTCTTCCCTTCCTCTTCCCTTGTGAGGTAGGTGGGGCTGAGAGAGTTCAGAGAGAACTGTGACTAGCCCAAGATCACCCAGCAGGCTTCATGTGGAAGAGCGGGAAAGAAAACCTGGTTTACCAGGTTAGACTCCACCACTCATGTGGAAGAGTGGGGAGTTCAACCTGGCTCTCCAGATTAGAGTCCACTGCTTTTAACCACTACAGCATGCTGGAGTCTCTTGGACAGCGCATTTACTATGGTATAAGCTTTGGTAGGGTGGAGCGAGCTCTTTGGCATGCAGCTGAGCTCCTTTGCTCCAGGGCCGTCTTGGCCACAGTGCATGTTTTTAACCTTTGAAGTGCCAAGGGACTTTTTGCTACATAAAATTAGGCAGTTCCCCCACGCCTTCACCCCGATAGCTGAAAATAGTTCAGGAATTGGTGCTTGTGGTCTGTGCACATGCTGACTTCACTTCCACTGCTGGTTTACAGATTTTGCAGATTTCCGTGTCATTTCACAAACCGGCAAGATTGGTTTGGCCAGTGGAGTTTGTAGGAGAACAAAAATATCTATATGTCTTGGGAAGTGAAGCTTTGTTTGAACTGTTTCTTTAAAGCTATTGATTGGTTTGGGGAATTCATCGGCTGCCTCTCCAGAGAACCACTCATGACTGCTGACAAGTAAAAACAATACTATAAAAGCATTAAAAATCAACACCATAAGTTTATCCATATTAAAAGCCAACCAAAAACTTAAAAAAAAAAACTAGCACAAAAGACCCAATGAACAGCCCCCTGCCACCCATAACCAGTTCCCAAGTTCCCTCTCTCTGCTTGCCCTCTCTGTTTGCACTGTGGGTCATCTGATTTGAACATCTGACAGTCCCCTCCTGGGAGTTAAATACCGGACGTCATCCATCTATTTTAATTAATTAACTATGGAAGATTACTGCGGCAAATATTTTTAACATAATTATTGTTTTAACTGTGGCTCATTCCGCACATTCAGAATAATGCACTTTCAAACTGCTTCCAGTGCTCTTTGAAGCTGTGCGGAATAGCAAAATCCACTTGCAAACAGTTGTGAAAGTGGTTTGAAAATGCATTCTTTTGCGTGTGCGGAAGGGGCCAAAGTTTATTCGATGTATTGTGTTTTATTGTTCTGTAAACCGCCCTGAGCCCCTCGGGGGTAGGGCGGTCTACCAAATCGAATAATTAATAAATAAATAAATAAATAAATAAATAAATAAATAAATAAATAAAACAGATCATAAAAGTTTTTTTAAAAAAAACCCAAAAGACCCTAGCTATTGTGAAAATCAGAGCTAGAGTTGATTCACACTTTCAGTGGAAAACTTTGTATCATTGTGAGATTTGCTGCAGGTAGCCCCTAGAAAGCTGTAGGTGTCTTTGGTCTTTGGGAATCCGCCGCGTCATTTGAAGCTTTATGGGTATATGCCAATGAACTCATCACAGTATGCCCGGACTATTTCCCAAGGGCATGAGAGTCTCTCTGATATGGTTAACCCCTAACTCATCTGTGAGCATATCTTCACCAACTGATGGATCACTGGACATGTGCAATGCATAGGTGATGATGCACACCTTTGCAGTGAACACCCCAAATCTTGCCAGAGGTTCTTGTGAGGGATCTCTTCTGTGCCACAACCACTGCTGTGTCTTCTTTCAGATCCTTGCAAATCATTGACATGTCGGACCAAGGAGACCTGCAAGCTGGAGAACGGCCGGGCCACATGCGTCCCTCTCTACAACGAGACCTGCTGGGGCTGGGGGGACCCGCACTACCATACCTTTGATGGCCGGGAGATCGATTTCCAGGGCACCTGCACCTACACCATTGCCAAATACTGTGGCAATGACTCTACACTGGTACCGTTCAGAGTGGACGAGAAAAATGATAACAGAGGCAGCCAGGCCATTTCTTTTGTGAAAATGGTCAACATCTACATCCGAGAGCACAACATCTCCATCCGTAGGAAGGAATTTGCCAAAATCCGGGTGAGTCTGTACTATGGTGCCTATATAACTTAGCAGCAAGTCAGAACATGATGTAATGGAGGAGGTCCTTTAGGAACAAGGCTGGTAGTAGAGGTTGATAAGGCCACGTGTCACAGTCTAGCACAGGGATGTCCAACTCTGGCACTTCAGATGTTCATGGACTACAAGGATGAAGGCCTGGATGGCCGAGAAGGATGCTCCCATATAGCTACAGCCTGACTCAGAATCTGTTAGCCTTGAAAAAGGCCACTGAAGTGCATAACCATGCCAGCAGAGGCTGATGGGAATTGTAGTCCATGAACATCTGGAGTGCCATGGGTTTGCCACCACTGATGGACCAAGGGACTCAGTACTGAGGGAACTGTAGTCCATGAACATCTGAAGTGCCAGAGGGGAAAGGGAAATAAAGGAGGGAAATTGGATTTTTGTTGTATTTTAAAAGGTGGGTAGAGAGAGGAAGGGAACTAGGTATGTTTGTAACATAATAGGTTTTTTTAAAATTGTAAACACTTTTTTGTTGCTCTCCTTACTTATGTCATCATTTAAAACCAATAGAGTAATAAAAATAAAGTTATACAAAGTTATTAAAAAGTTACAAAAAAGAAAAGAAAATGGGACAACATGAAACATTTTATCCCCCTTTCAATATATCTGATCCCACAGGCATGAGAGAGTTGAAAAACAGAGGGGACCTTTTGAAATACCGTATATACTTGAGTATATCGACTTTTTCAGCACATTTTTTAATGCTGAAAAAGCCCCCTTTGACTTATACTCGAGTATATACGGTATACCTGATTAGTGGAAATGAGAGGGGGAAAGGATTCAGGGAAAGTATAATCAATTGACCATTATGGGTTGCTTTAAGCAAGCAGATTTTCTCCTGAATTCAGATTTGCCACCTGATACTATAAACAGGAGTCTTGTAGCACCTTAAAGGTTAACAGGATTTAATTCCAGCATTTGGTCATGCATCCTCCAGTACAGGTCTAGTCCACAAAAGCTTATACCGTGTTTCCCCAAAAATAAGACAGTGTCTTATATTAATTTTTGCTCCCAAAGATGCTCTATGTCTTATTTTCAGGGGATGTCTTATTTTTCCGCTCCACAGCTGCATGCTCTGGTGTTCTGTTCGACGGGCATGCTTCCAAACAAAAACTTTGCTACGTCTTACTTTCGGGGGTTGCTTTATATTTAGCACTTCAGCAAAACCTCTACTACGTCTTATTTTCAGGGGATGTCTTATTTTCGGGGAAACAGGGTAGTTGCAACCACAGGGCAGTACTTTTCTATTCCTTCCCTGACTATCATGACACTTTTGCAGTGGCATTGGGTCATCCACACAGTCCTTTTATCTGGACTTTTGCTGTCACATCCCTTCATCCACCATTCTCCTTCCTGATGCCTGGAGGCTTTTTAGACTTAAAAAAAAGAATTTGAAGAAGAGTTTGGATTTACATCCCACTTTTCTCAAAGCATCTTGCAAGCTCCTTCCATTCCAGAGGGAACTGTGATTAGCCCAAGCTCACCCAGAAGGCTTCATGTGGGGGAGTGGAGAATCAAATCCAGTTCACCAGATTATAGCCCACTTGCTCTTAGCCACTACACCGCATTGGCTCCCTAAGCTGGCAATTGACATTTCACTATAGTGTTGAACTACCGAGATATGCCAAGTACTGACCTTAAGCTACAACAGTAGATCAATCATATTTGGCAATTGGAAATTGACATGTGGCTATAGCTAACAGTTGGTAGTTTACATGTAGCTATAGCTACCTGTATGGAATCACCGCCATCTTGCAGAATCTGTAGACTGTTATGAGTCTGAAATAATCAGCTATCTACTGCAGGAAGGTGACGTATATTACTTGGAGATTAGAAACCTGGTAGCCTTCTTCTCTGTCTCTATCACATTCTGTGGCAGCGGTAGAAATGTTGGAGTATCCTCGGAAGTGCTTGGCTGGGTCATCCAAGAAGCTGTTGGGAAAATGTATTTCAATCGGAACTTGAATAGAGGTTCCAAAGGGTCCATTGGTGCCTGTGGGGCAATCTGAAGCCTGTGAGGATATAGCATCTGTTGCTGTGGGCGTAGTAAAGTACAAATCTGTTGGTTGGGATTGTGTCAGTCTCAGTTCTTCAAGTTCCTTAAACCATATTTCCCAGGGGTTTTGGAAAGGTTGTCACTGCTCAGTACATTTGCAGACCTGAGGTCTAGTTCAAAGTCCCAGTGAGTGGATGGAGTTTGATGGGGATCATTTTCTAACGAGAGAGAAGGAACGATATGAGTGGACGGGACGGGGTGAGTGGTCATTGGAAGACACAGGGGTTCAGAGCAGTCCGCTGGTGATGGATCCAGCAGAGGCTCTGGGATTGTGGGGTTGTGGTCTGTGATCTTAGCGGTAGATGATCCAGGGTCCACCAGGGTAGGGCAGACTGGATAAAGGTTGCACAGAGACTGGCAATCGGCTGCATGCATGTTGTTTATGGCCTCTTCTGCTAGCATTTTGATGTTCCTCCATTCGTCAGTCAAACTCTCAATCGTTGGCGATACAGAGGGACAGGCCTTGATGGACGCAGGGAGCTGGTAGAAATGTTAATGTGGAAGAATTCATGGTTTTACCCCCTTTCTCCAGCTGAATGGTGCCATCACGAACCTGCCTGTGACTCTTGACGATGGGAAGACGGAGATTTTCCAGAGCGGTCTACAAGCTATACTGCAGACTGACTTTGGGCTGGTTGTTTCTTTTGACTGGAGCTCGCTGGTGGAGATAACCCTGCCCAGCAGCTACTATGGCGCCATCTGTGGCCTCTGTGGGAATTTCAACCAAAACCCAGACGACGATATGGCGATGCCCACAGGCAAAGTGGCTGCTTCCGCGGTGGAGTGGGGCAGAAGCTGGAAAGTGAAGGACCGTGACCCTTTCTGCTGGGACTTTTGTGCGGGGGACTGCCCGGTTTGTGAAGAGCAGCAACGCCGGCTCTTTGAGAGCGAGGAGTTCTGTGGGCTGATCGCCAAAGCAGACGGGGGGCCCTTCCGCGAATGCCACTCCAAGTTAAACCCCGACGACTTCTTCGACAGCTGTGTCTATGACGTCTGCCTCAACGGCGGTGCCAAGAATATCCTGTGCCAAGCTCTGAGTGCCTACGCTACCAACTGCCGCAAAGAAGGGGTGATCCTCCAGGACTGGAGAGCTCAGAGTGGCTGTGGTGAGTTCAAATCCTGGCATCGAAGAGAAGTTGAATTCCTGTATCTCATATTTAGTCCCGCTAGCTCAGACTGTTTATGGCTTGAAAGCTAGAATGCATTCAATGATGACCTAAGGGAAGTCCAATTTTATTAAACTGCCTGTCCCCTTTAAAAATGCAGCCTTCAGGTGAGTTCTGCAAATGATCAATATTAGCATTCTTGATTAGCATGGCTGGTCCTGAACAATGCATAATGCATTGGCAGTAGTTTGATAAGGAGCATGATAGCTGTGAATAACCAGTCCAGAACAATTACACACCACTATTGTCCAGCTCATGTTGCGCCTGTGTAGGTGGGGAGGCCAGTCAGGCAATCTGATTCTGTATAAAGCTAGTCTCAGGGACAGGTGTATGGCTTCTCTGCAAAGCGTCTGTAAGGGAGGTGGGATGAAGCAATGGATGGACCAGTCTCCGATCTCTCCATTCCACAGGCCCAGAGGCATAGTGGAGGGAAATGGTGCCCGGAGCAATCTCCCCCACACCTCACATCCTCCACGTACCTGAGCCAGCAGCAGTCCCGTGCAGCCTGGCAGGGCCTGGTGGGGCCCAGCTGCGGCCTCTGCCGGGCCTGGCGGGGTAGGGCCGGGTTGAGGGGTGTTCTGCAGTTGCCCAGCCAGCCTGCTCCCTCAGCTGGTGGAGGCTGGCTGAAGGAGCAACTTTGCGGGGCGGGGCTGAGGTGAGGGGTATGGGGGTGATTCTCCGCCCCCCACATGGCCCCTGGCGTGTGCTTGGGGACATGTGCCCCACATGTCCCCCGTGAGAGCGCCACCCCTGCATAGGTTACAGCAGGCCCTCATCCTTCCACCATCTTAGCCTCTAAACCTCAACCCTGTAATGCCTGCAGGTGCATTATTTGTAGCTCTCCTTAAAAAGTATATTAAAAAAACCCTGGGCAACCAGGATTGGGGAGCAGATAGTCACTCTAAGTAGCAAGTGTATGTGGAGATATGTGAGTCAGGAGGATGTTAGAGGTCTGGCTTGCTCCACTGTTTGGGTAGCATCGTCAAGGGTCACATTAGCCCCGATCTCTTCATCTGCTGTCAATGTCCTGCCTTGTCTCTTCACAGCTTTGCCCTGCCCTGAAAACAGCCACTACGAGGCCTGCGGAAATGCCTGCCCGGCCAGCTGTGCGGACCGTTCTGCCCCTCAGACGTGCAGTATGCCCTGCTTGGAAACGTGCCAATGCAATGACGGCTACGTCCTCAGCGCCGATAAGTGTGTCCCTGTGGGGACCTGCGGCTGCACCCACGATGGCCTCTACTATAAGCCCGGTGAGGAGTTCTGGGCCGACGAGAACTGCAGCTCTCGCTGCCGATGTGATCCCAGCCTGGGTTTGATGGTGTGCCAGCCAGCTAGCTGCAAGCCCAGTGAGAGATGTGCTGTGGTTGATGGCATCCGGGGCTGTCACCCCCGCAGCCACGCCACTTGCTCAGCATCCGGAGACCACCACTTTACGACCTTCGATGGGAAGAGATATGATTTTACAGGCACTTGCATCTACCAGGCGGTTGGGCTGTGCTCCAAAGAGTCTGGTCTCACCCCGTTCACCATCACGATCCAGAACAGCCAAGGCAGTAAGACGGCACCGTTCTCTTCCGTAGTTACTCTGGAAGTCTACGGTAGAACCATCACAATCAGCCAGGAGCAGCCTCACACAATCCAGGTAGGCAGAAGTGTACCAAGGGGAAATAGCACCTGGGGTCAGCACCTCCTCCGGGCGCCCCAGCGCTCCCCCCGTGCTCGGGGGGCGGGGCTCAGGGGGTGGGACTTGGACTGAGCCCTGCCCCTGCCATTCTGCAGGCTGGCTCCTACCATCCCCAGGGCCTGAGGAGGGCAAAAGCCAGCCTGTACAGAGGCCAGGGTGTGGGACTTGAGGGTGAGGCTGGGGGTGGGATTCAGACCGAACCCCCACTTCTCTGCAAGCTGGCTCCTACCATCTCCAGGGCATGGGAAGGGCAAAAGCCGGCTTGCATGGAGGCCAGGGGGCTTGGCAGCAGCAGGTGGCCCAAGAGGGTGCCACTGCTGCCTGCCGCTGAGCCCCCGCCTCCCTGCAAGGGGGTCAGCGGCATGGTGGCATGCAGCTGGGGCACACACCATTTTGTCATGTGGGAGGGTACCCGGTGCCCCCCACGTGACCAAAAGGCATGTGCCCAGGGACATGGGTGACCCCATGTCCCTATAGTGACCTCTGCAGGTGGGAAAAGAGAACGGGTGTAGCATAGCCAGGAAGCCTCAGGTTGGAAAGCAAGCCTGGTCTCTCAGGTTCCCCTGGAATATGGGGATGAGAGTACTGGCATCTCTCAGAGGGCCAAAGCAGCCAAAGTCCTGGAAGTGCCATGTGGTAAGCTGCCAGCATTTTGGAAAACTTAGTTATCAGACACCCGGGGCACAGATTCAGATCAGAACTGTGGTGCAAAGAAAGGGGGCTTAAAGCTTTTCTTCCCATGCTGTTTTCCTGATCATTCTGTTTTCCTGCTCTGCCGCTGGAGCTGTGGAGGCTTATCTGGGGAATTCAGATTAGCCTATATACTCCAACACACGTCAGCTGGGTGACCTTGGGCTAGTCACAGTTCTCTCTCAGCCCCATCTGCCTCACAGGGTGTTTTGAGGAGGGAAGGGAAAGGAGTTTGTTAGCCCCTTTGATTCTCCTTACAGGAGAGAAAGGGGGGGATATAAATCCAACTCTTCCTCTCCTCCCTATAGACCTGCCAAAGCACTGATGTCAGCCAGGAGGGGGGTCCTTCCTGGCGGTTCCATTGCTTTCCAAGATTCGGGGGCTGGGGGCTGGAGGGCCTTCTCCGTGGTGGCCCTGGCGCTTTGGATCACTTTCCCCATGGGGGTCTGCCAGGTGCCAACTCTATAAGAGTTCAGGCACCTGGCCAAGGTCGCGCTCTGAACCCGTGCATAAGGGCAGTGCCTTCCCTTCCCACTTCACCCCCACCCCAATACTTCCCTTCTTCCTGCTATTGTTGCACTAGCAAGCTATTGCTACAGGCCCAGCCCAATTTTTAAAGTGCATTTGGGGGGCACTGTGGAATGATTGTGCATTTTTAGGAGGGTTAGGGTGGGGGATAAGGATGGTTTTAAAGTATATTTATGTTGGTTTTATTGTGATTTTATGTATTTTATAACTTTGATTATTGTACCTTGTATTTTATGACTGTATCCTGCCCAGGGACTTTGATGATGGGTAGGTAATAAGTATACAGTAAATGAATGAATGAATGAATGAATGAATGAATGAATGAATGAAAACTGCGCTGGCTCCCTATTTGCTACTGGGTGCCAATTCATGGTGCTGGTACTGATATACAAAGCCCTACACTGCCTGGGCCCTATATATCTAGAGGAGCAGCAGTGGCATAGTGTACTAAGGTGTACTCTAATCTGGAGGAACTAGGTTTGATTCCCTGCTCTGCCGCTGGAGCTGCGGAGGCTTATCTGGGGAATTCAGATTAGCTCATACACTCCAACACACATCAGCTGGGTGACCTTGGGCTAGTCATAAGAACATAAGAAAGAGCCTGCTGGATCAGACCAGAGTCCATCTAGTCCAGCATTCTGCTACTCACAGTGGCCCACCAGGTGCCTTTGGGAGCTCACATGCAGGAGGTGAAAGCAATGGCCTTCTGTGTCACAGTTCTTCTGAGCTCTCTCAGCCCAACCTGCCTCACAGGGTGTTTGTTGTGTGGGGGGAAGGGAAAGGAGTTTGTTAGCCCCTTTGATTCACCTTACAGGAGAGAAAGGGGGGATATAAATCCAACTCTTCTTCTTCTCCCATATAGACCTGCCAAAGCACTGATATCTCCCAATGGGAGAGGTTTCTTCCTGGCAGTTCCTATTGCCAACTAGTAATGGCCGGGGCTGGGGGCTGGAGGGCCTTCTCCGTGGTGGTAGCCCTAGCGCTTTGGATCACTTTCCCCATGCAGGGGAGTCTGCCAGGTTCCAACTCTACCAAGGGATTCAGGCACCTGTAGGCCACGCTCTGAACCCATGCATAAGGGCAGTGCCTTCTCTTCCCACTCCAACCCCCCCCCCCCACTCCAGTGCTTCCCCTTGCTACCACCACAATTTATTTGCACTGTATTCTATTAATTACAGCTGGCCAATTTTTTAAAGTGCATTTGGGGGGGGCATTGTAGGATGATTATACATTTTTTTAGGAGGGTTAGGGTGGGGGATAAGGATGGGTTTTAAAGTATATTTATGTTGGTTTTATTGTGATTTTATGTATTTTATAACTTTGATAACTGTACCTTGTATTTTATGACTGTATCCTGCCCAGGGACTTTGATGATGGGTAGATAATAAGTATACAGTAAATGAATGAATGAATGAATAAATGATTGGTACAGTTGCAAAGAGGGGAAGGTTTAAAATTCCCTTCCCGTGTTCCACAGTCCTGATCTAAATTGCCTGAGAACTAATTTTTTTAAAAAATCAGGGAACTTCAGACAATTGCATTTGGAAAGTCTAGCCAGATTTGGTTCTTAAGTACGGCAGCCCTCAACTAAATAGTACCCAAACTCCTGGCTGTAAGAGATCCACACACCTGAAATTGTGTGTGCATCTCTTACAGGAGCAGGAGTGGCATAGGAGGTTAAGAGCTCATGTATCTAATCTGGAGGAACCGGGTTTGATTCCCAGCTCTGCCGCCTGAGCTGCAGAGGTTTCTCTGGGGAATTCAGATTAGCCTGTACACTCCCACACACGCCAACTGGATGACCTTGGGCTAGTCACAGATCTTTGGAACTCTCTCAGCCCCACCCACCTCACAGGGTGTTTGTTGTGAGGGGGGGAAAGGCGAGGAGATTGTAAGCCCCTTTGAGTCTCCTGCAGGAGAGAAAGGGGGGATATAAATCCAAACTCTTCTTCTTCAACTGCTTCTGTTAAAAAAAAAAAGAATGTTGAAATCACCTGGCAAGGAAAATTGAAAATTTAAAGAAAATGCTGGGTTGGGTCCTGTTGATGAAAATGGATCAGTCCTGACTTCTGTTTCCTACAGAGTGCCCTGTGGACCCCTAGAAAGGTCATTCAGGGGGCTATAGCCCCCTGGTAGATAAAGCGTCCCAGGGATGGGGAGAATTGACCAAGATCCCGCCCTCTCCCACCAGCAGAGCATCAGCCGGACTCCACCCAATCATTCTGACTAATGTGATCGGAAGTGACAAACTGGGCCACAGGGCTCTGCCTGTTGATCCATCCCATCCAACAACTTCTCTCCAACAGCCAGTAAATCAGAAGGCTTGAAATTAACAGCACAAAGACCGAAAAAAGAAATCTTCCCATTTCTCCTCTTGCCCCCCTGGAGCGGTCGCAAATGAGTCACTGCCAAACGGTTTCGTAAGATGTGTTGGCAGGGCTCTTGTCTGTATTTTATGACTCATCTTGATAAATCTTCTCGATGGCCTCGAAAATCACGGGGCTCATCCTTTCCTGGACCTTTTCCCTGCTTAAATTGAACTGACAAGGGACAATTAACCCGCACATAAATTCTGTGGCAAAACGTCCTTTACCTACTTGAATTTCAGGTGTGTGCATCTCTTACAGCCAGGAGTTTGGGTACTATTTAATTGAGGGCTGCTGTACTTAGCTGGTGTCAACGGTGGGATCGGCGAGGAGCTATGAATAGCTGAAGCTGCCCTATATGTGTCAGATCATTAATCCTTCGAGTACTTTATTGTCCTGGCAAGCAGCTCCCCGGAGTTACGTCAGAGAAACAGGATGATGCCTAGGGTCCTTAAACGGGAGGTAGTGGGGAATTGAACCGGGGACCTTCTGTCTGCAAATCTGGTCCTCTGCACCCAATTCCTGAGGCTATTTCTGTGGTAATGTAATAACCTCTAGTGTAGTGGTTCCCAACATGAGTGGCATAGTGCCTGCTGACCCCTCGCTGATGCCTGTCAAGTGTTTTTAGGGAGTGGACGTGGCCAGCTGGGGCTTTTGCTCAGCCAGGCTTCTGATTGGCCACTGGAGATTTGATTGGCACGGCAGCACAAGGATCTTCACTGGGCTGTTGAAGATAAGCTGTGGTCACCATTTTATGACTGGCTCTGCCTCCTGCAACCGTTTTGCGACAGCCATTATGTTGCTGAACCCACCACTCTGGGCCAGAATTCCAAATTTGTTCTTGGGTTCATTAAAGTTGGAGACCTCTGCCCTAGTGTGTGTCTCAGGCCCCTTCCACACATGCAAAATAATGCACTTTCAATCCCCTTTCAATGCAGGTGGATTTTACTGTGTGGAATAGCAAAATCCACTTGCAAACGTTTGTGAAAGTGGATTGAAAGTGCATTATTTTGCATGTGCGGAAGAGGCCTCAGTGGCGCTCGAGGTACTAGTTGAAAAGGAGGAGCCCATTGTACGTTGTCGCTTTTTATTGTGAGTTGGAATCCATATTCATCTCATTACCCAGATGTTGTGTGGACAGGCAGTTCATTTACTTCCCCAAGAAACAAATCACTACAACCTCACCTTCTCCTGCAGCCGGGAGCTCAATTCTGAATCCGCTTCTCAAACTGCTCAAACTCTGAGCGTTTCCCCACTTACAATGAGCCCCCTTTGCTGCGTGCTACTCTCAGCGCGCGTCATTTCTGATGCGCGCCCGGGCTTCCCCACAACCCCGCGCTCTGCGCAGGATCATCAAAAGGCGCCGTTTTAAAGAGCGCCAGGAATGACACGCGCTGAGGGGGCGCGACAGCGGCAGCGTCGGGGTGGCTGCAGAGTGCCGGGGGACCCCACGCTACTTGGCTACAGTAGCGCGCAGCAGAAGGTAAGTGGGAAAATGCTCTCTGACGTCTTGAAAATATTCTGCACGTCTCTTGTAGGTGGACGGGATGTTTGTGGATCTGCCTTTCTACCATGAAGATAAGGTGAAGGCCTACATCAGCGGAGCCCACGTCCTTGTTACAACCAAGTTTGATTTGGCTGTGACCTTTGGCTGGAATAGGCTGGTTCGTATCACTATTCCCAGTACCTACTTCAATGCTGTCTGCGGCCTCTGCGGCAATGACAACGCAGAACCGGGTGATGACCTGACCATGAAGGATGGGCAGCGGGCAGCCAATGCCGCCCAGTTTGCAGAGAGCTGGAAGGTCGGCGAGATCCCGGGGTGTGTGAACGGGTGCACCAGCAATTGCCCGGTGTGCGAGGAAGCGCAGAAGCGAACCTACGAGGGAGACCAGTACTGCGGGATCCTCACCAGGAAGGATGGACCTTTTAAGGATTGTCACAAGGCTGTTGACCCCGCCCCCTACGTCAGCGACTGCGTCTTTGATGTCTGCCACTACAAGGGTCACCACAGCATCCTCTGCCACGCAATCAGTGCCTATGTGACAGCTTGCCAAGCTCAGGGCATCCAGATTGGGCAATGGAGATCGGCTTCTTTCTGCAGTGAGTGAGGGATCGAGGTGGCATCTAGGGAGCGTGGCGGGTGGCTGTTCTTCGCTCCACCTGATGGTTGGAACTGACAGCTCCCATGTCTGCTATAACAAATTCTTCTTTTACTGATATTATTACCCCTTAACCATTATATCTGAGGCCCCTTCCGCACACGCAAAATAATGCGTTTTCAAACCACTTTCACAACTGTTTGCAAGTGGATTTTGCCATTCCGCACAGCTTCAAAGAGCATTGAAAGCAGTTTGAAAGTGCATTATTCTGCATGTGTGGAATGAGCCGAAGATTTGGGGTGGGGGTGTTATTCATTGAAACTGGTTATGCTCTCTTTCACTGTCATGGAGTCTTCTCCGTGAGCAGCACACATCAGATTTCAGCCAACAACTACTTCTTCTTCTTCTTCTTCTTCTTTTTCTTCTTCTTTTTCTTCTTCTTCTTCTTCTTCTTCTTCTTCTTCTTCTTCTTCTTCTTCTTCTTCTTCTTCTTCTTCTTCTTCTTCTTCTTCTTCTTCTTCTCCTCCTCCTCCTCCTCCTCCTCCTCCTCCTTCTCCTTCTCCTCCTCCTCCTCCTCCTCCTCCTCCTCCTCATTATTATTATTATTTATTAAATTAAGTATACCGCCCTATCCCCGAAGGAGATCTGTTATGATTTTTTCAAGGCAAGCAACTAACAGAGGTGGTTGGCCATTGCCGCCCTCTGCATAGCAACCCCGGGCTTCCCATCCAAGTACTAACCAGGGCTGAAGATACGTGACTAACCTCTCTTTTAAAAAAAAATCACCTCTCTTAAAAAAAAACTTGCACAGATTTATGGAGGAGAAGTTGAGCTATGACTACCAATTTTGATCCTCCTTGATCTGAGATTTCAAAAGCCTTAGCAGACCAGGTGCTCGGGAGCAGCAGCAGCAGCAGCAGCAGCAGAAGGCCGTTGCTTTCACCTCCTGCATGTGAGCTCCCAAAGGCATCTGGTGGGCCACTGCGAGTAGCAGAGTGCCGGACTAGATGGACTCTGGTCTGATCCGGCAGGCTCTTTCTTATGTTCTTATGTTCTTCACCTTTACAAAATTAAACTGTGACATACAGTCCCTGTGCCAAAGACCTTCCGAACTTCTTGATGCAAACCGTTTTTCGTCGGCACAAGCATGACACTTGCTGCTTCTTAAAACAATGGTTTCCTTAAATGATACTTAAATTAAATTAAAATTAAATCACCTGAGCCGCTGTAGCTTTTTCCCCTCAAAAAAGGTTTAAAAATTAAAGAAATGTTCTGATTTTTCTTGCGAGACAGAAAGAGAGCAGAGTGCATAATTTATGCCTTTTAAAAAAATCCTGTCCTTTCAAGGAGCTCATGTTGCCATACCTGCTTTAAGCTTCCCTCGTTCCCTCGTTCTAACCTCACAACAACTCTATGAGGTAGGGTAAGTTGAAAGAGAATGATAGTCCTGAGGCCACTGAAGAAGCTTTGTGGCTGAGGATGATTTGTATCCCTAAGGACTGCCCCAAACTCCAGGTGGTAGGTGGAGATTTCCTGGGATTACATTCTTCTTCTCCTGAAGAAAATGGTCACTTTGGAAGATGGACTGTATGACATCATATCCTGTTGAAGTCCATCCCATCCCAAAGCCCCACCCTCCTCAGACTCCACCCTAAAAATCTCAAGTTATTTCCCAACCTGGAGCTGGCAACCGTAGTAGCCTCAATTGCGTTAAAGTAGGCCAGACAAGAAGATTAACGGGGAGCCAAGTTTACTGTTCCGCTCATAGCATAAATCGATGGTGCACACCAACCCTGTTGAGACCACCGTCTCACTCAAGACTGAGACAAAGTCCCTTATTTTCCCTATGTCTTCACACGGTCTCTTTTGTGTTCTTTTCCAGGCCTTTCCTGCCCACGTAACTCTCACTATGACCTCTGCGGAAACGGGTGCCCCACGACCTGCCACAGCCTCTCGGCTCCTGATGGGTGTCAGCAATCCTGCAAAGAAGGCTGTTACTGCAATGCTGGTTTTGTGCTGAGCGGAGACGAGTGTGTCCCCATCGGCGAGTGTGGCTGCGTGCATCAGGGCAGGTATTACAAGAAGGGGGCTGCTTTCTTTCCCAGCCATTCCTGTCAGGAGAGATGCCGTTGCACAGACAATGGAGTCGTGGAATGCCAGAGTGTATCTTGTGGGGACAACGAGGAGTGTGGAGTGCAGCACGGTGTGCGAGGCTGCCACCCCATCGGCTGTGGCAAATGCAGTCTGTCTGGAGGATCCCATTTCCTGACTTTTGATAGACAAATCATCAACTTCTCGGGTTCTTGTACTTATGTGCTGGCCAAAGTCTGCAGCGGAGATCCCGGCCTTGTACCGTTTTCTGTGGTGATCGAGAACGAGAGTGTTGGCAAAGTGGTGACCAAAGAGGTTGTGGTCACTGTTCATGGTTACACCATCAACCTTGTGAAGGGAATGAACGGGAAGATTCAGGTGGGTCCTTTTCTCTGTTTTGACTTTCTCTATGCCCCCCATCCCATATTTCTTCTTCAACATTGCTTCACTTCCCCCCGAGCACACCCAGATCCTGCCTATAAACAGACAGAAGTCTAGTGACACCATTTGCAGTATTTATTCCAGCATGAAATTTTGTGAGTCAGAGCTCACTTCATCAGGTACAATGAAAGAAAGAAAATAATCTCCCTCATTTTTGGTAGAATATAACAGAAGGGAAGTGACGGAGATAGGTGGGGCCTGAAGATCTCCTGGAATTACAATTAATCTCCAGATTTTCCCTTGGGAAAATGACTGCTTGGGAGGATAGACTCTGGCCCTTTCCACACAAATGTCCTAAAATGTTTGTAAAACATTTGTAAAACATTTTCAGCCCCCCCTCCCTTATTTATTTATTTATTTATTTATTTATTTATTTATTTATTTATTTATTTATTTATTTATTTATTTATTTATTAGTCTTATAGACTGCCCAGCCCCCGAAGGGCTCTGGGCGGTGAACAACATAAAATAACAATTACATAATGGACTGTAAATAATTTAAGTTAAAATGCAGCAATTAATAAACGACTAACAACAGTGCCCGCAACAATTCCTGTTAGACTCTCCCAGAAGGGGAGAAAAAGAGTGGGCCCATAGATGGTAATGGGCCCAAAATATAGGAGGGGCGGGGGCACTCATATCAGCGGCTGGACACTCCAAAGGCCCGGCGGAACAACTCCGTCTTGCAGGCCCTGCAGAACTCACCAAGATCCCTCAGGGCCCGGATAGCTGGAGGAAGAGTGTTCCACCAGGCAGGGGCCAGGGCTGTAAAAGTCCTGGCCCGCGTGGAGGCCAGCCACATCATTGAGGGGCCAAGGACTACCAGCAAATTGGCCTCTGCTGAACGCAGAGGCCTAGTAGGGACATATTGGGTAATGCGGTTTTGTTTGCGTACACCCCCTGGAAATGATTCTTGGCCACCATTATGTGACTTCCCCTCCCTTTTTGAGTTCTGTGTTGAATTGATGCTTCGATGCTTCATAGCCTTGTGCTGCATTCTCTATTCCTTGTAGAATCGATGCTTTGAAGATTTGCCCCCCCATAAAAGAATAAACAAAGAAATGCTGCAAATAAACAACCGAGTGGGGACTGAGTGATCTCAGAAAATGGCACTGAGGAGGAAGTTCAGGGAAGCAAAGAAGTGTGGGAAATGTAGTCAATAGATCGCACAGCCACTGAAGACATTTTCAAAACGTTTTAGCCAGAGACTCAGTTTGAAAGGGGATTCATTTAAAACGTTTTGAGGGTGGAAATAAAACATTCTGGAGTAAAAACAATCTGGAACTCCATGGAGGAAACGTTTTATTTCCTGCTCAAAATGTTTTAAATTAATTATGTGGAAAAGCCCAATATGTTATTATACCCCTCTGAAATCATTCCAGTCCCCAAACACCACCGTCCCTGTGCTTTACCCCCGCGAATCTCCCAGAATTTCTCAATTTGGACTTGGCAACTCTAGTCCCAACAGAGGATATTTTCTCCCACTGGCTCCCTTGCTCATGTTTTCATGTTGGGGTGAAGCTGTCCATTTTCAGGTAGGCCATAGATTTTCCCCCTCTTCTGTTGGCACAGGTGGATGGAGAGACCTTTGCTCTGCCGCTGGTCATTGGGAGGAGAATGGTTTGGGTGAACCAAGAAGGGAAGAATATCATAATCCAGACTGATTTCGGCCTGAAAGTCCTCTGCGATTCCTCCTATTACGTCCTGGTGTCTGTTCCCAGCACATACCGAGGACACATGTGTGGCTTGTGTGGCAATTTCAACGGTGACAAGAGTGACGAATTCCTACTGCCCGATGAGAAAACTACCCAGAATGTGACTGAATTTGGGATGTCCTGGAAGGTTCCAGTCCAAAATGCTGCTTGTTCAGATGGCTGCGGGCAGAACTGTCCCAACTGTGCCTCGATCAAGACAAGTCCCTACCAGGCGGAGAACTCCTGTGGCCTGATTTTAGCTCAGTCAGGTCCTTTCCGAGACTGCCACCCCTTGGTGAGAGCGGCTGACTACTTTGATCTCTGCCTGTACAGCATGTGTGTGGCCAGTGGGGCAAAAGAAATCCTCTGCCAGAGTCTTCAGGCTTATATGACAGTGTGCCAAGCAGCAGGAGCAAAGATCGAGGCTTGGAGGATGCCTTCCTTCTGCCGTAAGTGAAAGAAAAAGATCTGGTTGTGCTCTAAGCAATAGATCAGAGTTTGCTGGTTTTGGAGAGTAGGAAAGTCAGCCTCAAGTGAAGCCCAGAGTTATCTGGAATGTCACTGGATATCCAGACTACAGAGATCTTTTCTTTAAGGAGTACACTGATCCTTATGGAAATGGTTCCTTCAGAGTGTGTCTACTATGGTATACCATAGAATTTCGATTGTATCTGTGTACCACTGGTTTCTTACAATCCTGGTCTGTTTTATCCTGGTTTTTCCATTTACATAGCTGCTCATTTTGTGAAGGAATCCAGTGAAGAATGGGAGGAAATACTCAAATTCTTTTGCGGAAAGCCCAACCTTCGGGGGAGGGTGGTGTATAAATGTAATAAATAACAACAACAACCATCCTGGGTAGCTGAAACTTTTCTGTTTCGCTATAAAAAGAGGTGAAGGGGGATGAATAGATTTTTCACTTCTAATCCTCTATGCAATTGACTTGGGATCATCCTTGCCTGAAAGAGAACTAAGGGAGTCTGTTGTAGGAAGGCCAGGTCTCCTGCTATAGTGGGAAACCTCCCAGCCTTCTGCCTCTGGCTGCCTGCTGTTGCCTGGTGTGCAGCAGCTGGAGAAAATAGGCAGAAGTGACATTGTGGCGATGCTGTGATGTCACTTCCTGTCACATAACTGGCAGTGGTGTGTCATGCAATTACTGTACCATAGAGATTGGGGGGATCATTACACCATCATGTGACATCATTTCTGGTTATGCAACTGGAAGTGACGGTATGGTATCATGCAGTTAATAGCATTCCTGCCAGCAAAGCTCCCAGGGGTTGCTAGATGCCAGGCCTAAACCGTCGGCAGCCTTAACGTTTTGTTTCTGTTCGGTCTCCAGCTCTCTCCTGCCCAGCCAACAGCCACTATGAGTCATGCTCCAGGTCCTGTGATCTTACCTGCGCCGGTCTGTCGGCTGCTCCCTCTCTGTGTACCCAGAAATGCTTTGAAGGCTGCCAGTGTGACGCTGGCTACATGTCTGATGGGGAGACGTGCGTGCCCATGGAGAGATGTGGTTGTGTATATAATGGGCACTACATCAAGGTGGGTTTCAGAGCTGTAGTTCGCTGTGCTAAGTGTATAAGGTTGTAGTGGTGCTGGAAGAGTGGGAGGCGGAGGAGAAAGAATGGTCTTTGTAGCTTGGAGTCTGCAGGCAGCATAAGAACATAAGAACATAAGAACAAGCCAGCTGGATCAGACCAGAGTCCATCTAGTCCAGCTCTCTTCTACTCGCAATGGCCTTCTGCGGCTGTTGCTCCCAAGCACCTGGACTGTTAAGGCATTTGCAATCTCAGATCAAAGAGGATCAAGATTGGTAGCCATAGATCAACTTCTCCTCCATAAATCTGTCCAAGCCCCTTTTAAAGCTATCCAGGTTAGTGGCCAGCACCACCTCCTGTGGCAGCATATTCCAAACACCAATCACACGTTGCGTGAAGGTTTCCTTTTATTAGTCCTAATTCTTCCCCCCAGCATTTTCAATGAATGCCCCCTGGTTCTAGTATTGTGAGAAAGAGAGAAAAATTTCTCTCTGTCAACATTTTCTATCCCATGCATAATTTTATAGACTCCAATCATATCCCCCCCCCCCAGACGTCTCCTCTCCAAACTAAAGAGCAGAATGAAAGGGGAGAATCCGGGGCCAATGGAATAGGGGGAGGTACTGAGAAAGTACTGGGGGAGTGCCTGGGGGAGGTACTGCTTTTGAATATTCCTTTCTTGCAAGCACACCTGGGAGAAATATCTATTATTAGTCATTTGCTTCATTTATCTCCTGCCTTTCTCTCCAATGGGGGCCCAAAGCAGCTTATGCTCTTCTCGTCTCCTCCATTTTATCCTCACCACAACCGCGGGAGGCAGGTTAGACTGAAAGAGAGCGATTGGCCCAAAGTCACCCAGGCTGAATCCGCATGGGCCAAAAACAGCAGTGTGAAAACGATGTGAAAATGGTGTAAATTGGTTTAAAACGGTGTAAAAGGGTTTATACTGTTTTCACACCGTTTTCACACCGCTGTTTTTGGCCCATGCGGAATCAGCCCCAGTGAGATTTCATGGCAGACTGGAGATTCAAACCAGGGTTTCCCAGATGCAGGTCTGACACTCAAAGCACTACACCTTATTGATTCTCTAAATCACAGGTGTCAAAATCGCGGCCCTCCAGATGTTCATGAACTACAATTCCCATCAGCCCTTGCCAGTATAGCCAATGCTCATGTTGGGAAGGACTGATGGAAATTGTAGTTCATGAACATCTGGAGGGCCACGAGTTTGACACCCTTGCTCTAAATATTTACTTATTTATTTAATTATTTTTTGCTCTGACTTTCTCTCCCATGGGACCCAAAGTTTAGTGCTTAAGAGCGGTGGACTCTAATTTGGAGAACTGGGTTCGATCCCCCACTCCTCCACGTGAGCGGGCGACTCTAATCTAGTGAACCAGGTTTTTGTCCCTGCTCCTCCACGTGAAACCTGCTGGGTGACCTCGAGCCGGTCACAGTTCTCTCAGAACTCTCTCAGCCCCACCTACCACATTGTTGTGGGGAGAGGAAGTGAAGGAGTTCCTAAGCCACTTGGAGACTCCTTAATGTTGAGAAAAACGGGAAATAAATCCAAACTCTTCTATACTCTTCTTTATTTTACCCTCACAACAACCCTGTGAGGAAGGCTGGGTTGAGAGAGTGTCACTGGCCCACGAACACTCAGAGAACTTCCACAGCATGAATGGGGATCGCATGTGGGGAATATGAACCTTTCTTCTGCAAACCTTCTTTCTAGAATTCCCTGTATGGGGAGACCAGATATTTTTAGTGGGGCAAAAAAAAATGCCTGATGACCTGCTCAGCTGATTATATCAAGAAACATATATTTTTGGGTTTGGTGAGGTGAAATTACCTCTTCTTAAAAAAAAGCGAAACTGAGTTTGAAAAGTTCGCATTTTCTTTGGAACAAAATGTCTATTTTCGTGAATTAAACCTTTTTTAAAAAAACCTTTGTTTTGAGACCAGTATAATGGGCATAAAGGTGGGGAGGGATGAAACGCCATCTGACGCTAGATGGTTCCTGGTTTTATTATTGATAATTAGTTGTTTTATGTTATGTTTTTTAAGCTGTTTTAATTACTGTCGTCCATGGCCCTGAGCCCCTAGGGAGAAGGCGGTCTAGAAATTTAATAAATAATAAAATAATAATGCATGAATTTGTTTGTCTGTGAATCTCCCCGTAGGCTGAAGAAAGCGTCGTCTCTAAGGACTGCTCGGAGAAATGTACCTGTCATGCCTCAGGCCGGCTCACCTGTGCAAAAGTCACCTGCAAGACTGGGGAGGCCTGCGCCGTTAAGAACGGCCAGCGTGGCTGTGTGAAACAGGAAGCCCAGTGTGCCCTCGCCGTAGGAGGTCAGCTCACCACATTTGATGGGGCTTCAGGGGAAATACTCTACACAGGGGTCTATGAAGTGGCATCGCTCTGTAACGTGGAAGATCGTTCCTGGTTCCGGGTGATAGTGGACGTGAAGTCATGCAGCGATGGAGAGGTCATGGCCGGCGCAGCCATCTATGTCTTCTTCCGAGAGACCTTTATTGCCATCAACAAGAACAAGGAGACTTGGGTAAGAGACACTGACTCAGTACGTCCTGTTTTTGCCATGCTGGCAGGGGCTGATGGGATTTGTAGTCCATGAACATCTGGAGAGCCGCAGGTTGCAGACCCCTGGCCTAGAGTTATTTTCAGTCTCACAAACCCTGATGTGGAGTAGAATCCGGAAGCCTTCACAGAAACAGAAGGACCATCCATCTGGATTATTATATGTTGTTTCAAGGATGTAGCATGCTTTCTACAGTGGCGTAGGAGCAGCAGTGACGTAGTGGCTAAGAGCAGTGGCTAAGAGCAGGTGCACTCTGATCTGGAGGAACCGGGTTTGATTCCCCGCTCTGCCACCTGAGCGGTGGAGGCTTATCTGGGGAATTCAGATTAGCCTGTGCACTCCCACACACGCCAGCTGGGTGACCTTGGGCTAGTCACAGTTCTTCGGAGCTCTCTCAGCCCCACCCACCTCACAGGGTGTTTGTTGTGAGGGGGGAAGGGCAAGGAGATTGTCAGCCCCTTTGAGTCTCCTACAGGAGAGAAAGGGGGGATATAAATCCAAACTCCTCCTCCTCCTCCTCCTTTCGGGGATTCTGATGAAATTTCCCACTCTTGCTCTGCCCGCACGTTTCAGGTGAACGGAAAACCAGCACAGCTCCCAGTGACCACCTCTGAAGCTGTGTCTGTCCGCCTGTCCCAGGATGTCGTTACGATCAGTCAAGGCACAGCTCTTCAGGTACTCTTTGGCCTCAGAGGGGAAGTGACAGTGAAGGTCAAGGCAAGCTTGGAAGGCAAGCTGTGTGCCTCCTGTGGAAACTTCAACGGGGACAATGCTGATGACCTGAGGCTACCCAATGGGAAAATTGTGGGTGACATTGCTGAGGTTATTGATGCCTGGAGAGCCAGAGACTTCAGTGGCTGGTAAGTGATTTGGCAATAGTCCTGTCTCTCTTAGCTATTTTTGAGTGATATATTAGAAGAGATTTCAAAGCAGAGGTCCTCAGTATTGTGCCCAGTGGTGCTGTGGCACCCACTGACACTTTTTCTAGTGACTGCCAAATGTTTTTAGAAAGTGAGTAGGGCCTGGCAGGGTTTTTGCCTTGCAGGGCTTTTGATTGGCTGTTGGAGATTTGATTGGCTATGCAGATTTTTTTTTTAAAAAATTGCTTTAGCAAAACCTGCCATCACAGCACGAGGATCTTCACTGTGTGACTGAAGGTAATCTATGGCAGCCATTTTGTGGCTGGCTCCATCTCCTGTGGCAGCCATTTTGTGGCAGCCATTTTGTGCACTCACTATGTCCAACTTTCAAAGATGCCCACAGGCTCAAGAAGGATGGGCGCCCCTGTTCTAAAGCTACATTACAAATATGAACCAGTAGAAATGACTAATTTATCTTCCCTGAATTCTGGTCCCAGAGAAGTCTGGGAATTGTAGTTTCGTGAGGGAGCTGAGAACTCATTGTGAGACATTCTATGCTGCTTTCCAGAACTAGATTTCCCATGGTTCTTTGGGTTAAATCCACAGGGGAAACAGCTTATAAATTGCCTTAAATGTATAATGGCCGATAGGAATGACTGACAAATGTTTTGGTCCCTTAGAAAAAAGGTAGGCTGGACAACTGGGCCCTTGCAGGACTAGTTTGAAAGTGAAAACTGTGAGGTGCATTTCTCATGCAAGCAGATGGCCAGATGTTTTCTTCTAGGGGATGAACTATGTATGATGTTGGGAGGCCTGGAAACTATCCTCAGATGCTTTGTCCAATTAAAAACAACAAGAACAGTAACAACTGTGTAGAGATTGAGGGACTGGAGCACCTTCCCTATGAGGAGAGGCTGCAGCGTTTGGGACTCTTTAGTTTGGAGAGGAGGCGACTGAGGGGGGGATATGATTGAAGTCTACAAAATTATGCATGGGGTAGAAAATGTTGACAGAGAGAAATTTTTCTTTCTTTCTCACAATACTAGAACCAGGGGGCATACATTGAAAATGCTGGGGGGAAGAATTAGAACTAATAAAAGGAAACACTTCTTCACGCAACGTGTGATTGGTGTTTGGAACATGCTGCCACAGGAGGTGGTGATGGCCACTCACCTGGATAGCTTTCAAAGGGGCTTGGACAGATTTATGGAGGAGAAGTCGATCTATGGCTACCAATCTTGATCCTCCTTGATCTGAGATTGCAAATGCCTTAACAGACCAGGTGATCGGGAGCAACAGCCGCAGAAGGCCATTGCGTTCACATCCTGCACGTGAGCTCCCAAAGGCACCTGGTGGGCCACTGCAAGTAGCAGAGAGCTGGACTAGATGGACTTTGGTCTGATCCAGCTGGCTTGTTCTTATGTTCTTATGTTCTTATGTAGAGATATGAATTGGGACTGGGGTTCTGGGGAAGCAGAGTAAACTCCACACCTTGTGCTATATCAAACCCAATTAAAAAGGGCCACTGCAGGGGTTTTTACAGCCAGAATGGGGGAAAAGACAGGTACCCATACCCTCTACAGGTACCCATATCATGCCCTCTAGAGCAGCCCTCTACAGAGGCAATTTCTGGTTAGGACAATGGAGAGGGGGCAACACTCAAACTCTTCCTTCTCCAGCTGTGCTATAATCCGAAATCTGTAACCCTTCCCTTTAGTTGTTTTATGCATGCCTAGGGATTCCAGTAACAGATCCCAGGGTCACATGGCGTTTAGAGCAGGTTTGCCATCCTCCAAATGGGGCCTGGGTATCTTTTGGAATCACAACTGATCTGCAGAAAACAGAAATCCGCTCCCTTGCAGAGAATGGCTGCTTTGGAGGATGGACTCTATTTGCATGACGTCCTGTGGAGGTCTCCCCCGTCCCCAAGCCCTGCCACTCCCAAATTCTATCTCCAGGTAGAACTCCAGGAATTTCCTGGAGGGAACCCAGGTTTGGCCTCTTTTGTTGTTGCTGTTAGTGGCAAGTGGTCTTCGATCTCGGAGCATCCGTGTTAGGTTGACTCTGGGTGTTTACTGCTGGGGCCTGGTTACCTGGTTGAATGTCAGGGGCCTCTGTGCTCTATGCTGTTTTTCTTTCCCCCTCTGTCTGCTTGGTGCTTAGATAGCAGAGGCATCTCTGGTCTTGGCCAGATGGTTTGCTATCTCCCGTCTAGCCTTGGGGAGCACTTTGGCTCTCCCACACTTTCCCTGCTTTCGCATTACGTGGAAAGGGGTAGGTTGGGGATTGGATCCTGAAGGGTTATACTGTGGGGGTTTTGAATGCTGGTTCAGAACTGGCTTTTCCAAAGGCAGGCAGGCACCTGTCATCCAATTCAATAAAAGGATCTGGTTCATGAAATCCAGGGCTGGTCGTTGAGTGGATTCATAGGTCTGATGATCAGACATCTCTAACTAAAAGCAGTTACATTTTTAGGTGGCAAAAAAGCAGAGAAGGCATAATTCAAACCCACCTTTGTTACTTTGCAGACATGAAACAAAGTCCATAGTGTCCTCTCCCACCCTAGTTAGCAGTACTGAGCCATGACGGCTAGAAATTACCTCCTGGGCAGTGGGCACCTCTAGAGTAACCACAGTTTGGAATCCCAGAGACCCACTGATAATCTGTTTCTTTCCTAGTGAGTAATATAATCGCATGTGAACGGGGAAACCACGGCCGCCAGCTCCGTCCATGATCATCAACCACAACCACTTCCCATGATCTTTGAACCTCAACACACTGTTTGTACAAAAGAAAAAATGTTATGCAATGAAATCACGTGATAAATGTCAATAAACAATGTGCAGATCTGAAAATGTCGCAGGTCTTTATGAATTCTTGGCCTGGAGATCAGATTGCGGCAAATGTGAATCTTCCTTGGAATCGGGCATTTTAGAAAGGAGAGCAGTTGTCTTTAAAAGCTCTCTAGGAAACAGGATTTTCTCTAATCCAGTACTTACAGCACATAGCTTAGAACCCTACAGCAGAGAGTTAAGTGGTCTCCTTCTAAAAGCTGGTGAGGGGCCTTCACTCAGGGGTACAGCATCTTCTTGGCATGCAGGAAGTCCCTGATTAAATCCCTCTCATCTTCAGTTAAGAGACCCCCATCTGAGACCCTGGAGAGATGCTACCAGTCTAAGTAAACAGTCAAGACTTTGCTGGACTCAGTAGACAGCAGCTTCATATTTTCACAGCTCAGAGTTCAGACAGAAATCTTAATCTGGCAGGAGCCTTAAGTGTAGGAATGCGCCTTGTTCCATTGCTGGACTCAGTAGACAGCAGCTTCATATTTTCACAGCTCAGAGTTCAGACAGAAATCTTAATCTGGCAGGACCCTTAAGTGTAGGAATGTGCCTTGTTCCATTGCTGGACTCAGTAGACAGTAGCTTCATATTTTCACGGCTCAGAGTTCAGACAGAAATCTTAATCTGGCAGGACCCTTAAGTGTAGGAATGCGCCTTGTTCCATTGCTGGACTCAGTAGACAGTAGCTTCATATTTTCACAGCTCAGAGTTCAGACAGAAATCTTAATCTGGCAGGAGCCTTAAGCGTAGGAATGCGCCTTGTACCAAATCAGACCACCGGCCGATTGAGTACCTTATTGTCTAGCCCAGGGGTAGGCAACCTTTACCTCCCAAAGAGCCATTTGGACCCGTTTTCCACGGCCCCGAAGATCTACCGAGCCAGAGAGGCGTCTGTCTCCGCAGAGAGCTGCCTCCGGTTCGGTCCCTCCACTCACCTTTCCTTCCAGCGCTGCTCTGGAGGGCTGGAAGGACACCCCATGCTACCCTCCAACCTCCAGGCCATGTGGAGCCGCAGTATAAGGCTGAAAGAGCCGCATGTGGCTCCGGAGCCGCGGGTTGCAGACCCCTGGTCTAGCCTGACTGATACTCCTGTGCTCCAGTGTGTGTCACTGAGTGCTTCTGGATGTCTACTGACCTTTAACTGGAAAGGTCAACGTCTGGGGCCTTCTGCATGCAAAGCAAACGCTCTGACATTGTGCCATAGCCCATCCCAGCTCAACTACTTGGCAGAAAGTGGGGCAGAAGAGAAGATCAAAGAGAGACTCTGCAAACAGATCAATGTGCTTCAAACTAGAGCAAGTGCCTATTTTATCTGCATAGCGAAGGGGAGGAGAAAATATATTGGCACTTCTGAAACCCTCAGTGCCAGGCAGAGCTGAGAAACGCAGGTCTGTGGAATGTTCCTTGTGGGGGATGCTGCTGAAATTGACAACCCTGTGTTAATCCACCCCACCCCAGAGTGTTCAGGAACACAAAGCAAGCTATCAAAATATCGAGCATTTCCCCCTCTCAGCAGCCAATAATGGGATGGAATGTGACAAGGGGAAACACTGGAGGTCTGATAAATGTGAAACTCGGGACCCAATTTCACAGGATTATGCCTGACAAAGGCCCCTTCCGCACATGCAGAATAATGTACTTCCAATCCACTTTCACAATTGTTTGCGAGTGGATTTTGCTGTTCTGCACAGTAAAATCCAGCTGCAAAGTGCATTGAAAGTGGATTGAAAGTGAATTATTCTGAATGTGCAGAAGAAGAAGAAGAAGAAGAAGAAGAAGAGTTTGGATTTATATCCCCCTTTTCTCTCCTGCAGGAGACTCAAAGGGGCTTACAATCTCCTTGCCCTTCCCCCCTCACAACAAACACCCTGTGAGGTAGGTGGGGCTGAGAGAGCTCCGAGAAGCTGTGACTAGCCCAAGGTCACCCAGCTGGCGTGTGTGGGGGTGTACAGGCTAATCTGATTCCCCAGATAAGCCTCCACAGCTCAGGCGGCAGAGCTGGGAATCAAACCCAGTTCCTCCAGATTAGATACACGAGCTCTTAACCTCCTACGCCACTGCTGCTCCCTGGAAGGGGCCAAACACCATCTTGGAAGGAGCCAAACACCATCTTGAGCAGCATGAACCCTTCCAAGCCCTTCTGTCTGTGAAGGACGTGGAAAGGTGTAACTCTGTTAGGAATGCCATTTAGGAATGCACTGCCAAATACAATTTCTTTATTTAAAAAATGTTGGACTAATACCCCTAGACTGAATCTAGACTGGAACCACAACACAGGGGAGGGGCTAGAAACCCTTTCATCCTGTCCTATACCTGTACGTGTTCCCCCATGTAGGGAATGGCACTTGGGGAAGAGACAGCAACTGAGATTGGTAAAATGGCACACTGGGGTGATTTCACACCGGCGATTAATCCTGGGATAGTCACCCGAAATATCCAGGTTTCCTCGCGATCTCCCCACTGCCGAACCGCAGAACACAGATCAGTCCCGTTTCTGGCGCTGCCCCTCCCCCCTCTTATCACGGGATTTTCCTGGACCTGCTTGAATATGCACCTTTTTGAAAAGACACCCCCATGGGAGCTAATAGGAGATGGGGGCTACACATTTGAGGGTCCATAACTTTGGCCCCCATGAACCAAAATTCACCAAGCCTGGGTGGTATCACCAGGAAAGTCTTCTACTGTTACTACCCAGGTTTTGTGAAGTTTGATCTGGAGGGTCCAAAGCTATGGACTCCCAAAGGGGGTGCCCCCATCCCCCATGGTTTCCAATGGGAGCTAATAGGAGATGGGGGCCACACATTTGAGGGTCCATAACTTTGGCCCCCATGAACCAAACTTCACCAAACCTGGGTAGTATCATCAGGAGGGTCTCCTAAAGATACTGTGAAATTTTGGTGCTGCTAACTTAACAATTGCACCCCTGACAGCACCCCCCAAGGGGCAGGCCTAGACGTCTTCACTAGAAACATGCTGCTGTGAGAATGTTGGAACCTGGATGAAAAGGTGCCGATTCTTTTGAAACTTGGTTGTATCTAGATTAAATTTTCAGTGGGAATTCGGCCTGGGAAAAGGTGTATCCCTCTCCCCATCACCAAGTGACTGTTTTTTTCGAAAACACAGGTGAGCCTGGTTATATTATTATTATTTATTGGACGTAATAGGCCGCCCCTCCCCTTTCGGACTCGGGGCGGCTTACAACATGGTTCAAAATACATGGTTCAAAATGGTTCAAAATACAATATAAAACATCTCCCAATATTACCAATATTAAAAACATTCTAGCAATCCAATCATTCCAGTAAATTCAAGAGGTGACTAAAACATTCCTTTGGGCATAAATATACATCAACATCCCAATAGGTGGAGGTATAAGAACAAAAGAATGGGAAAGGGGAAGGGGAAAGGTAAAAGGGAGGAGGAAGAAGGGGGGAGGTCAGATGACACCATGGTTGCCTCAGGCTGGTAGAACATAAGCTTCTACCCTCCATGCCCACTGTGGCCAGTGGTGGGATCCAAAAATTTTAGTAACAGGTTCCCATGGTGGTGGATTCAAACAGTGCTGTAGCGCCAATGGGGCTGGGCGGGGCACAACGGGGGCATGGCCGGGCATTCCTGGGGCGGGGCATTAATAATTTCTCTGTTACTGTAAAAAACTCTTACTGTAAAAAAAAGTTCCTAATTTCCAGCTGGTATCTTTCTGTCCATAATTTAAACTCTTTATAGCAAGTCCTATCGTCTACTGCCAACAGAAACAACTACTTCTCCTCTAATTGACTGCTTGTCAAATACTTAATACTTTCAAATACTTAATTTTGTTTCTAGAAATCAAAAGAAGGATACTTTCCTTAAACAAGGAACTTTACCATATTTCTAAAACATGTTTTTTAAACAGCCCAACAGGGAGAATTATCCCGTTTTCTACCTTCGCTAACCAGCCACATAGGAAACAACAGGACTTTATGCTTTTTGGACCTAATGGAATTTCTAATGGAAAAGCGGACCCAATTAGTAACCCCCTCTCGGCACACACAAATAATTAGTAACCCACTCTTGGGAACTGGTGAGAACCTGCTGGATTCCACCTCTGACTGTGGCCTGAACATGCAGAATAATGCAGTTTCAATCCACTTTCAATGCACTTTGCAGCTGGATTTTACTGTGCGGAATAGCAAAATCCACTTGCGTACAATTGTGAAAGTGGATTGAAAGTGCATTATTCTGCATGTGCGGAAGGGGCCTTTGTGTTGTGGAAAGCAGGGGCCCATCCCAAGCATACATCTATTCCCAATGACAGCCTTAATCTATGCCCAGTCCATGTTGAGAGTCATTTTGCATGGCATATACCTTCTTGCGGGCAGGCAAGCAAATGCATTGACACAAAACTTTGCAGCGGGCGGGGGTGTGTGTTTGCAAAGAGTTTACTTCTTCATCCCTGTTGACTTTTACGACCTCTGGTTAGGATTTGTATTGCAAAGCATGCTGCGATTTACAGGATACTAAGGATTCCCATCAAAATTCACACATTACTGGGAGATGGTCAATAGAAATGACATCAATGGAGCTTTGCTGGGTCAGATGGAAGGTCTTTTACCCCTGCACATTGACACCCACAGGGGCCAGCTGTCTGCTGTTGGACACCTTTCAAGCCCAGCATGAAGGTGATAACCACCCTTAATCTTTGTCTACTGCATCTGATACACAGTGCTATACTGCCTCTGAACATGGAAGTTTCATTCTTGGCAACCATTGCTGATAACCATTGACAAATCTCCCCTCTACTGATTTAACACAGGCCCCATATTTCGACATGGCAGTGCATTTCTTCACGTTCCTGGCTGTGAGCTAAGTTTTCACCCGCTGCAGCATCCGACGGTGCTTGTGAGGCACAACGCGTGGTTCCAGATGGATTTTCAGAAATGACTAGGAGAAAGTAAAAAAGGGCATGTTAGATTGGAGCTGCCATTTGAGCCTGTTACTGCACATCCTATCATTTTCGCACGTTCCTCCAAAAAGCTTTCCCTTGACTCTTGGGAACCCACATGCTGCAGTAATTAAGAACAGTGGGCTTTGATCTGGAGAATTTGATTCACTATTCCTCCACATGACTGACAGACTCTAATCTTGTGAAGTGGATTTTTGCCCCACTCCTACACATGAAGCCTGCTGGGTGACTTTGGGCCACTCGCAGTTATCTCAGAACTCTCTCAGGCCCACCTACCTTACCAGGTGTCTGTTGTGGGGAGAGGAAGGGAAGGTGATTGTAAGATCACTTTGAGACTCCTTAAAAGGTAGGAAAAGGGGGATACAAGAACCGACTCCTATTCTTGGAATATTGCTCCACTGTGTGGAAGCATTGAGCTGCAATAGCCAGAAAGTTTAACAGATGGCGCTGCTGTACTCTGTATGGCCAGTTTTTCTCTGCTTCGGTTTTTGCAGGAGAAACTGGGATCCAAGAGGTTTTTTTGCCATTCGTGTTGATAGCTTATTCTGGTTAGAAAAGGAATTTTCAGAGAAGCAGACTCGTTTCCAGATTAAGGACAGCAGCTCATACCAGAAAGACTATTTCAGAGGGCGTGAGGGAAAGGAGAAGCCAAAGAATTCTTCCTTCAAGACATATGCATGTATATACGCAACTACTATTTTATGTATCTTGTATTTCCTTGTCCTGAAAGAAATTGGAGTGCGCGTTGGGGAGGAAAAACACCCAGCCTGAATTCTGTCAAATTACTACAATCTGTCAGCAGGGTAAAAAACAACCAAGGCCTGATCTGTGGATATATTGTGCAAAAAAGCAGAACAGGGGATCCTAGCAATTTCTCGGTGGATGATTTCGCATGTTGGATAACAGAAATGGGCAGGGTGCTACCAGGCTGGAAAAAAACCAAGTGCAGTCAGCTAAAAAATTCTGGTCAGGAAGGTTTTAAAAGGCGACCACGAAGAGGCTTTTTCCTAGAGATGGGCCATTTATGCATGCAGTACATTTCCTGTGGCTGAGAAGCAGTGGACTCTCTAACTTTGCTTCACAGTGGGTTTTTTCCTGTTTACACCATTCTTCTCCCTTCCCCCCGCATTTTTGTTTCCCTATAAGAGTCGATCCGCCATTTTACCCACCCGCCTTTTTGTCGTTGCTGTGCCACCTCCATTTTGAGACGTTACCTGATGCCTTTTTTTGCCAAGGGGAGTGTCTTTTGCCTACGGATAGATTGGTGAAACAGTTTGATGGCAAGGTCTGCCGTGCCAAGCAATGCAGGCATACATTTTCGCAGGAGGGGTGGGTGGGGAGAGAGGGAGGAAAGAAGGAAGCAGCAGCTGGTGGGTGAGGGGAGATGGCAGAAGCTTTGTTAGGCCCCTTCCGCATTGTCGGAGTCGACCTTAGATTGACTTGAGTCCGACCCGAGTCCTCCGCACAGATGTAGCGTCGGACTCGTGTCTGACTCGACTCACCTCCCTCTCGCCATTGAATTTCTGAGCTCTACTGGGGAGTTGAGTCGACTGGCGGACTTGCGTTGCAGAATCTCCGTCGACTCAACTCTGCCATGTAGCCAATCACAGCTAAGTATTTCGCCCATGCGCAGAAGGGGAGACTCGTGGCAGCGTGAAAAGCTTTGGGCATGCGCAGAACAGGGGACTCAGAAACCAATCGGAATGCAGCGCAGAGAGGTGGTCCTGCCCTCTGAGCTCGGCTCCAGAGACACGAGTCGGCTGCTGTGCGGAGGAACGGGAGGACTCGAGTTGAGGTACGACGAGTCGAACCTGAGTCGTCTCGTGTGTCCGGAAGGGGCCTTAATCAGCCCAACCTCATCAATTTCACCAGGTTCACTGCTCTAGTCTACCATTCCAGCAATCAACTTTAAATGTGAAAATTTTTGAAAAAGAAATCAGCAGGGGGACCTCCCCTGACCTTCGGATCATCCTGAAATGGTGGCTGATAGAGTGGGAAGAACTACTGTAGCGTGGGCATGGAAAGGCTGGGAGGAGCGAGAAAACCCTAGGAAAGCTTAACTCCTGGCAATCTCCTTCACTTTCCCTGCACAGGGAGAAAAAAAGTCGCACTCAAAAAGCTTTTGCAAACTTCACGGATTCTCTGATCTGAGAGCAGGATGAGTGTGAAGGAGGGGAAACGTGTGGATAACTGTGAATCAAACCTGAAAAGGAGGAGACCACACAGATGTAAATGACCAAATGTGCTAAAAAGCAGGAGAAAATATACTCACAAGAAGAAGAGTGGTGTCCTAGAGGGCAGTAACAAGCCGGAAATAATCTAATCCACCCATTTAAAAATAGTATGCTTGCTTTGTTCCTATAGCTATATGCTGGTTCGAAAAAACGAATGTTAAGCAATAGTTCATCTTTAGGCAGAGGTGGGATCCAACCAGTTCTCACCACTTCTCTAGAAGTGGTTACTAATTTTTTCTGAGTGCCGAGAAGGGGATACTAAAGCAACCTCCCTGCCCAATAGGGACTGGAGGTGCGTGTGTGCGGCGGCGCCACTGTTTGAATCCCACCACCATCGGAACCTGTTATTAAAATTTTTGGATCCCACCACTGTCTTTAGGCATAATGCACTGTGCACACACACAAATGCACACCCAATATTTGGACTGAATAATTTTAGATTTATTTAGAATGAGTACGTATGCTTAGCTATTCTGCGAGTGAGCTCTGTTTTGCCCACCGAGCATTTTTTTTCTAAAGTATAGTACTTCCTGACATTTTTATCTTGTTTCAGAAAGGGAAAATCTTCTAATACGTAGAGGGAAATTTCTTGCTGAAAGTTTGCAGACACTGACAGTACAGTGGCAGTGTGGGAGGGGAGAGATTTGTATGCCCAGTGGGGGCATAAGTGTAGCAAGCGCAAAGCTGGTGCGGGAAGCAAGTGACAGACCCAGGAAGATCTTGATGCATGGCTGAGCCCCAGGATAAAGAGCTGAGGATGAGAGGAATATAAGTGGAAACTACATAACCTCTGACCCCAATGGCCAGGATAGAAATGTGGCGGCCAGCCCCACAAACGATGCTGCTGAAGGGGTGTAGTTTGTTTATTTCACTTAATTTTGGCAGTTGGGACTGCATTCCTCGGCACAGGTGCAGAAGGAAGATTTATTTTCATTTCAGACTGAGGCTGCATGCTGAGTAGGTGCTGAACAGCTACCCCTCCCTGAGGCTTGTGAAGTTTGCAGACGCAGTTACCTTACAGAATTGTACAAACGGAGGGTAGTAGGCTTGAGAGAACCCTTTTAAGTTGGCGACGGTGCGCACGAACAGACTGCGAAAAGCATAAACGCCACTAGTTCAGAAGAAAATCTGAACATGATGAGCTGTCAAGTTTTACTTGAGATAAGGACGCATGATCAAGGGGCTGCAACACACAGCTGCACAGCCAAACCTGGTTCTTTAAAACAGAAAGTGAAAGCTGTCAATTAAGGTATGTTGGAAGGGTAGGAGGGACGCTAGAATAGCCAGAATGCGAGGGGAACGGCAAGCAAAGGTTATTTGGGGACAAAATGGATTCTTAGGCCCCTTCCCCGCAGCAGAATAATGCACTTTCAATCCACTTTCACAATTGTTTGCAAGTGGATCTCGCTATTCTGCACAGCTGCAAAAACGCATTGAAAGTGGGTTGAAAGTGCATTATTCTGCTTGTGCAAAGGAACATTGAAGAAGAAGAAGAAGAAGAAGAGTAGTTTGGATTTATATCCCCCCTTTCTCTCCTGCAGGAGACTCAAAGGGTCTGACAATCTCCTTGCCCTTCCCCCCTCACAACAAACACCCTGTGAGGTGGGTGGGGCTGAGAGAGCTCCAAGAAGCTGTGACTAGCCCAAGGTCACCCCGCTGGCGTGTGTGGGAGTGCACAGGCTAATCTGAATTCCCTAGATAAGCCTCCACAGCTCAGGCAGCAGAGCGGGGAATCAAACCCGGTTCCTTCAGATTAGATACACGAGCTCTTAACCTCCTACGCCACTGCTGCCAGGAGTCCAGATGCACACCATTCACAGATTTATGCCAGTGCACTGAAATAATGGTGCAAGGTGCTCCTGTGTACGACTGAGGTCTCATAAACAGCTGGTGTTTCAACAGTGGAAACCATATGTCAGCTATCTAGTTTTATTTAGGCAAATGGCCTTTCTGGTACCTTTGTTGATCTCTTTGTGCTGATTACTGATGTAGTCTGGCTCTTCAGTCATCAAAAACTGCAGCCCCCAGCATATGGTGAGGTTCTACAGCCGCCTTGTTTGTTACAGTTAAATACACACACACACACACACACACACACACACACACACACACACACCCCCCTACACACACACGATTGCCTCGTGTGATGCCTTAGCACCGTGGTGGCGAACCTTTGGCACTCCAGATGTTATGGACTACAATTCCCATCAGCCCCTGCCAGCATGGCCAATTGGCATGATTTCTCTTTTCCCAGGGAGGCACACGGGTGGGGTGAGGTGGGGGGGCGGTCGGGCGGCAAACAGGGCTGAATCTGGTCTAGTCCCATATTTAGTAATTGTTGTGGTCTTAGGTTGTTTAATAAAGAGATTTATTTCCACTGCAGGGACTTACTTCAAGGACAAACTAATAACACAACTATTCTCCATTTAAAAAGAAAACAAGGATTAAATAACAACTACAAAAAGGGGACTAAATTACTTAACAACAGAAAAGACACAAGACTATATATCTGGAGGATTTGGGCACCCAAAAATGATTTTATCAAAATTTTTTTATCATATTTCATTCCTCCAACCTATCATTAGAAAAAAAAATTGAATTTCTTTCCTTTTTTCTTCACCGTAAAATACAGTCATGGAAAATTAAAGTAATCCTAAGGAATAGTTAGAATAGTTAGAAAAATAATTCAGGATTGTAGATATCATATTCCATCTGGGAAATATGGCAAGAATTGAAAGGTCTTGACAGGATTGAATTTTTCAATATGAAATTATTTCTAATTCCAAAAACCATGTGCCATCAACCAATAATCATGTGGGGTTTTTTTAAAAAAATTCACTTGTAATACTCTGAATCTCAGAAAGAGGATTCTGCAAGAGAGGAAAGGTATAATGAACTCCTTCGCTAAGAGTAAATGTCTGATTTGTGGATGAAAGGAAACAATTCCTTCCTCTCTCTCCTCACAATTTAGGCTGAGTAGGTGACTGGCCCAAGATCACATAGCATGCTTTGTGACATCAGTGGATTCCACACAGCAATAGGAATCATATGAGAATAGTCCCTTGTAAAAACTGTAGCAACCTGGGGAGTTACTTACCGATTTTAAGAAGTATGTGGCTTTCCGATTGTTAATAACTGTGAAGGTAAGCAGAGAAGAAAGAAATGTAAGGTACAACATGAAGGGATTATTGGGCAGCCAATGCCTTTATAATATCATTCTCAACAAATGCTCTAGCTGTGCCTCAGCACCAGTGGCGTATCTACCTAGGGACAAGGGGTACCCCTTGTCCCCGGGCGCCACTCTTCTGGTCACCTGGGGGGCGCAGAATCGGCCCCCCACGTGACCAGGAAGTCCTGCTGCCTTGTCATTTTCATGTGCTTCGACCCCCTTTCCTGCCAGCCGGCAGAGGGAGTCTGGAGGGGGAGGTGGGCACCCTAGACCTTGCCCATGTCCATGGTGACATGGGCGGGGTTGAGGGCAGTGAGGGGTGGAGCCTGGGGAATCAGGGGTGGAGCTGGGGTGGTGGGGGGCAGAGCCTGAGGGCATCCTGGAGACAATTTGTCTCGGGGCGCCATTTACCCCTGGTACGCCTCTGCTCAGCACTGCTTTTCCCCCAGTATGAAGCGAAGGAAGAGAATGGTCCTTGCTCATTGTTTAATACTTGCAGACATGGATGCAATTGCTTCTTGTTCAGTAAGAAGGGCCAGTGAGTGTGGGGAAGGTCTATGGCTCAGTTGGTACAGTATCTGCTTTGCATGTAGAAGGTCCCAGGTTCGATCACCAGCTTTTCCAGTTACTGGAATCACACTCTAGTCGATGTGAAAGACCTGAGACCTGGGAGCATTGATTAGAAACCTCTCAACTACTTACCACTCTGAGAAGTCTCTGGCCTTCCAGGCATCCATGACCTCCACAATGTCCCCCACAATCTGACCATTGGGTAGTCTGAAGTCATCTGAGATGTCTCTGTTGAAGTTCCCACAAGGAGCACACATCTTTCCTGAAAGACTGTCGTTGACTTTCACCTCTACTTGGCCATTGGGACTGAAAAAGACTTGCATCCGGGAGCTCTGGTCGATGACAATGTCGTCTTGAGATTGGGTGATGGTTACAGCATTGGAGACGTTCAGTGGAAGCTGAACTAGAAGCCCGTTGACCTGAAAGTCAAGGAAAGTAACATGAAGCAGAGTGGGGCTGAGAGACAGCTGTCCAGCATCTGCTTTCCACCTTCCAATGAAGAAAGAGAGAAGCCAGAGAGACACTGGGAGTGAAATATTCTAGATCCAGAATGTGGTCTAGTTCAGGGATCTTCATGAGCTACCGGTAGCTCACTGGTTAGCTCATGCTTGCCCTAGAATACCCCGCAAAGAGCTCATGAACAGATCTGCTGTAGGTTTTTTTTAAAAGTTAGTTTGCAAGATTTTTCTTGGCACTGTTTAGCAAACAGCTTCATTGTTGGTGCTCTTCCTGGTCCATGTTCTATTTTTAGGACAGAACAAAACTTGGAATCGTGCTGGTGGGGGTGGGGAATAGCTTGGGAGATTCTAATTACTCAGCTGTCATTTAAAAAAAACCCTCTGCTCTAGGACCATTATGGGATTGAGTGGCTGCACAACAGCAGTGACTTACAATGAGACAGCCAAGGTGTGCACACTCTACTAGAGGTGTAAGGTGGCCAATCTCCAGGCAGTACCTGGAGATCTCCTGCTATTTCAATCGATCTCCAGATGACCAGGATCAGTTTCCCTGGAGAAAAAGGCTGCTTTGGAGGGTGAACTCTATGGCATTATACCCTGCTGAGATCCCTCCGCTCTCTAAACCCCGCCCTCCCCAGGCTCCGCCCCCAGAATCCCCAGGAATTTCTCAACCCAGAGCTGGCTACTTTAGAGAGATTGATTCACGTAAGAGCTCATTTTTTGAGCAGGGATCTGCCATGCTGGTTGGTCAAAAGCAGTGCCAGTCATTTGGATACCAGAATGCAGGTTGGAGAGGAGCAGCAATATACTCATAATCATTGCTCCAAATTGGATTTATTTGTCAACAATCAGCAGTGTTCAGTATCTGAACATATATATTAAAAAACCAGCTTTTGCCCATATTGTGTATTTGGCTTTTAAAGGCTGGTATTATTATTATTATTATTATTATTATTATTATTATTATTATTATTATTATTATTATTATTATTATTATTATTATTATTATTATTATTATTATACACATAACAACACAGCACAAGTGTCTGGAATTCATCTCTGAATATCGAGTCCTTCCCAAGGACCTAGGATATTAGAGGTATTTGCATAGAATATGCGCAGTTCCTAGAAGTGCTGCTTTCTGCAGCATGTGGACTGATGTTCTTGGGGGGGGGGGTGGGGGGGGGGGGGGGTGGGGGGGGGGGGGGGTGGGGGGGGGGGGGGGTGGGGGGGGGGGGGGGTGGGGGGGGGGGGGGGTGGGGGGGGGGGGGGGTGGGGGGGGGGGGGGGTGGGGGGGGGGGGGGGTGGGGGGGGGGGGGGGTGGGGGGGGGGGGGGGTGGGGGGGGGGGGGGGTGGGGGGGGGGGGGGGTGGGGGGGGGGGGGGGTGGGGGGGGGGGGGGGTGGGGGGGGGGGGGGGTGGGGGGGGGGGGGGGTGGGGGGGGGGGGGGGTGGGGGGGGGGGGGGGTGGGGGGGGGGGGGGGTGGGGGGGGGGGGGGGTGGGGGGGGGGGGGGGTGGGGGGGGGGGGGGGTGGGGGGGGGGGGGGGTGGGGGGGGGGGGGGGTGGGGGGGGGGGGGGGTGGGGGGGGGGGGGGGTGGGGGGGGGGGGGGGTGGGGGGGGGGGGGGGTGGGGGGGGGGGGGGGTGGGGGGGGGGGGGGGTGGGGGGGGGGGGGGGTGGGGGGGGGGGGGGGTGGGGGGGGGGGGGGGTGGGGGGGGGGGGGGGTGGGGGGGGGGGGGGGTGGGGGGGGGGGGGGGTGGGGGGGGGGGGGGGTGGGGGGGGGGGGGGGTGGGGGGGGGGGGGGGTGGGGGGGGGGGGGGGTGGGGGGGGGGGGGGGTGGGGGGGGGGGGGGGTGGGGGGGGGGGGGGGTGGGGGGGGGGGGGGGTGGGGGGGGGGGGGGGTGGGGGGGGGGGGGGGTGGGGGGGGGGGGGGGTGGGGGGGGGGGGGGGTGGGGGGGGGGGGGGGTGGGGGGGGGGGGGGGTGGGGGGGGGGGGGGGTGGGGGGGGGGGGGGGTGGGGGGGGGGGGGGGTGGGGGGGGGGGGGGGTGGGGGGGGGGGGGGGTGGGGGGGGGGGGGGGTGGGGGGGGGGGGGGGTGGGGGGGGGGGGGGGTGGGGGGGGGGGGGGGTGGGGGGGGGGGGGGGTGGGGGGGGGGGGGGGTGGGGGGGGGGGGGGGTGGGGGGGGGGGGGGGTGGGGGGGGGGGGGGGTGGGGGGGGGGGGGGGTGGGGGGGGGGGGGGGTGGGGGGGGGGGGGGGTGGGGGGGGGGGGGGGTGGGGGGGGGGGGGGGTGGGGGGGGGGGGGGGTGGGGGGGGGGGGGGGTGGGGGGGGGGGGGGGTGGGGGGGGGGGGGGGTGGGGGGGGGGGGGGGTGGGGGGGGGGGGGGGTGGGGGGGGGGGGGGGTGGGGGGGGGGGGGGGTGGGGGGGGGGGGGGGTGGGGGGGGGGGGGGGTGGGGGGGGGGGGGGGTGGGGGGGGGGGGGGGTGGGGGGGGGGGGGGGTGGGGGGGGGGGGGGGTGGGGGGGGGGGGGGGTGGGGGGGGGGGGGGGTGGGGGGGGGGGGGGGTGGGGGGGGGGGGGGGTGGGGGGGGGGGGGGGTGGGGGGGGGGGGGGGTGGGGGGGGGGGGGGGTGGGGGGGGGGGGGGGTGGGGGGGGGGGGGGGTGGGGGGGGGGGGGGGTGGGGGGGGGGGGGGGTGGGGGGGGGGGGGGGTGGGGGGGGGGGGGGGTGGGGGGGGGGGGGGGTGGGGGGGGGGGGGGGTGGGGGGGGGGGGGGGTGGGGGGGGGGGGGGGTGGGGGGGGGGGGGGGTGGGGGGGGGGGGGGGTGGGGGGGGGGGGGGGTGGGGGGGGGGGGGGGTGGGGGGGGGGGGGGGTGGGGGGGGGGGGGGGTGGGGGGGGGGGGGGGTGGGGGGGGGGGGGGGTGGGGGGGGGGGGGGGTGGGGGGGGGGGGGGGTGGGGGGGGGGGGGGGTGGGGGGGGGGGGGGGTGGGGGGGGGGGGGGGTGGGGGGGGGGGGGGGTGGGGGGGGGGGGGGGTGGGGGGGGGGGGGGGTGGGGGGGGGGGGGGGTGGGGGGGGGGGGGGGTGGGGGGGGGGGGGGGTGGGGGGGGGGGGGGGTGGGGGGGGGGGGGGGTGGGGGGGGGGGGGGGTGGGGGGGGGGGGGGGTGGGGGGGGGGGGGGGTGGGGGGGGGGGGGGGTGGGGGGGGGGGGGGGTGGGGGGGGGGGGGGGTGGGGGGGGGGGGGGGTGGGGGGGGGGGGGGGTGGGGGGGGGGGGGGGTGGGGGGGGGGGGGGGTGGGGGGGGGGGGGGGTGGGGGGGGGGGGGGGTGGGGGGGGGGGGGGGTGGGGGGGGGGGGGGGTGGGGGGGGGGGGGGGTGGGGGGGGGGGGGGGTGGGGGGGGGGGGGGGTGGGGGGGGGGGGGGGTGGGGGGGGGGGGGGGTGGGGGGGGGGGGGGGTGGGGGGGGGGGGGGGTGGGGGGGGGGGGGGGTGGGGGGGGGGGGGGGTGGGGGGGGGGGGGGGTGGGGGGGGGGGGGGGTGGGGGGGGGGGGGGGTGGGGGGGGGGGGGGGTGGGGGGGGGGGGGGGTGGGGGGGGGGGGGGGTGGGGGGGGGGGGGGGTGGGGGGGGGGGGGGGTGGGGGGGGGGGGGGGTGGGGGGGGGGGGGGGTGGGGGGGGGGGGGGGTGGGGGGGGGGGGGGGTGGGGGGGGGGGGGGGTGGGGGGGGGGGGGGGTGGGGGGGGGGGGGGGTGGGGGGGGGGGGGGGTGGGGGGGGGGGGGGGTGGGGGGGGGGGGGGGTGGGGGGGGGGGGGGGTGGGGGGGGGGGGGGGTGGGGGGGGGGGGGGGTGGGGGGGGGGGGGGGTGGGGGGGGGGGGGGGTGGGGGGGGGGGGGGGTGGGGGGGGGGGGGGGTGGGGGGGGGGGGGGGTGGGGGGGGGGGGGGGTGGGGGGGGGGGGGGGTGGGGGGGGGGGGGGGTGGGGGGGGGGGGGGGTGGGGGGGGGGGGGGGTGGGGGGGGGGGGGGGTGGGGGGGGGGGGGGGTGGGGGGGGGGGGGGGTGGGGGGGGGGGGGGGTGGGGGGGGGGGGGGGTGGGGGGGGGGGGGGGTGGGGGGGGGGGGGGGTGGGGGGGGGGGGGGGTGGGGGGGGGGGGGGGTGGGGGGGGGGGGGGGTGGGGGGGGGGGGGGGTGGGGGGGGGGGGGGGTGGGGGGGGGGGGGGGTGGGGGGGGGGGGGGGTGGGGGGGGGGGGGGGTGGGGGGGGGGGGGGGTGGGGGGGGGGGGGGGTGGGGGGGGGGGGGGGTGGGGGGGGGGGGGGGTGGGGGGGGGGGGGGGTGGGGGGGGGGGGGGGTGGGGGGGGGGGGGGGTGGGGGGGGGGGGGGGTGGGGGGGGGGGGGGGTGGGGGGGGGGGGGGGTGGGGGGGGGGGGGGGTGGGGGGGGGGGGGGGTGGGGGGGGGGGGGGGTGGGGGGGGGGGGGGGTGGGGGGGGGGGGGGGTGGGGGGGGGGGGGGGTGGGGGGGGGGGGGGGTGGGGGGGGGGGGGGGTGGGGGGGGGGGGGGGTGGGGGGGGGGGGGGGTGGGGGGGGGGGGGGGTGGGGGGGGGGGGGGGTGGGGGGGGGGGGGGGTGGGGGGGGGGGGGGGTGGGGGGGGGGGGGGGTGGGGGGGGGGGGGGGTGGGGGGGGGGGGGGGTGGGGGGGGGGGGGGGTGGGGGGGGGGGGGGGTGGGGGGGGGGGGGGGTGGGGGGGGGGGGGGGTGGGGGGGGGGGGGGGTGGGGGGGGGGGGGGGTGGGGGGGGGGGGGGGTGGGGGGGGGGGGGGGTGGGGGGGGGGGGGGGTGGGGGGGGGGGGGGGTGGGGGGGGGGGGGGGTGGGGGGGGGGGGGGGTGGGGGGGGGGGGGGGTGGGGGGGGGGGGGGGTGGGGGGGGGGGGGGGTGGGGGGGGGGGGGGGTGGGGGGGGGGGGGGGTGGGGGGGGGGGGGGGTGGGGGGGGGGGGGGGTGGGGGGGGGGGGGGGTGGGGGGGGGGGGGGGTGGGGGGGGGGGGGGGTGGGGGGGGGGGGGGGTGGGGGGGGGGGGGGGTGGGGGGGGGGGGGGGTGGGGGGGGGGGGGGGTGGGGGGGGGGGGGGGTGGGGGGGGGGGGGGGTGGGGGGGGGGGGGGGTGGGGGGGGGGGGGGGTGGGGGGGGGGGGGGGTGGGGGGGGGGGGGGGTGGGGGGGGGGGGGGGTGGGGGGGGGGGGGGGTGGGGGGGGGGGGGGGTGGGGGGGGGGGGGGGTGGGGGGGGGGGGGGGTGGGGGGGGGGGGGGGTGGGGGGGGGGGGGGGTGGGGGGGGGGGGGGGTGGGGGGGGGGGGGGGTGGGGGGGGGGGGGGGTGGGGGGGGGGGGGGGTGGGGGGGGGGGGGGGTGGGGGGGGGGGGGGGTGGGGGGGGGGGGGGGTGGGGGGGGGGGGGGGTGGGGGGGGGGGGGGGTGGGGGGGGGGGGGGGTGGGGGGGGGGGGGGGTGGGGGGGGGGGGGGGTGGGGGGGGGGGGGGGTGGGGGGGGGGGGGGGTGGGGGGGGGGGGGGGTGGGGGGGGGGGGGGGTGGGGGGGGGGGGGGGTGGGGGGGGGGGGGGGTGGGGGGGGGGGGGGGTGGGGGGGGGGGGGGGTGGGGGGGGGGGGGGGTGGGGGGGGGGGGGGGTGGGGGGGGGGGGGGGTGGGGGGGGGGGGGGGTGGGGGGGGGGGGGGGTGGGGGGGGGGGGGGGTGGGGGGGGGGGGGGGTGGGGGGGGGGGGGGGTGGGGGGGGGGGGGGGTGGGGGGGGGGGGGGGTGGGGGGGGGGGGGGGTGGGGGGGGGGGGGGGTGGGGGGGGGGGGGGGTGGGGGGGGGGGGGGGTGGGGGGGGGGGGGGGTGGGGGGGGGGGGGGGTGGGGGGGGGGGGGGGTGGGGGGGGGGGGGGGTGGGGGGGGGGGGGGGTGGGGGGGGGGGGGGGTGGGGGGGGGGGGGGGTGGGGGGGGGGGGGGGTGGGGGGGGGGGGGGGTGGGGGGGGGGGGGGGTGGGGGGGGGGGGGGGTGGGGGGGGGGGGGGGTGGGGGGGGGGGGGGGTGGGGGGGGGGGGGGGTGGGGGGGGGGGGGGGTGGGGGGGGGGGGGGGTGGGGGGGGGGGGGGGTGGGGGGGGGGGGGGGTGGGGGGGGGGGGGGGTGGGGGGGGGGGGGGGTGGGGGGGGGGGGGGGTGGGGGGGGGGGGGGGTGGGGGGGGGGGGGGGTGGGGGGGGGGGGGGGTGGGGGGGGGGGGGGGTGGGGGGGGGGGGGGGTGGGGGGGGGGGGGGGTGGGGGGGGGGGGGGGTGGGGGGGGGGGGGGGTGGGGGGGGGGGGGGGTGGGGGGGGGGGGGGGTGGGGGGGGGGGGGGGTGGGGGGGGGGGGGGGTGGGGGGGGGGGGGGGTGGGGGGGGGGGGGGGTGGGGGGGGGGGGGGGTGGGGGGGGGGGGGGGTGGGGGGGGGGGGGGGTGGGGGGGGGGGGGGGTGGGGGGGGGGGGGGGTGGGGGGGGGGGGGGGTGGGGGGGGGGGGGGGTGGGGGGGGGGGGGGGTGGGGGGGGGGGGGGGTGGGGGGGGGGGGGGGTGGGGGGGGGGGGGGGTGGGGGGGGGGGGGGGTGGGGGGGGGGGGGGGTGGGGGGGGGGGGGGGTGGGGGGGGGGGGGGGTGGGGGGGGGGGGGGGTGGGGGGGGGGGGGGGTGGGGGGGGGGGGGGGTGGGGGGGGGGGGGGGTGGGGGGGGGGGGGGGTGGGGGGGGGGGGGGGTGGGGGGGGGGGGGGGTGGGGGGGGGGGGGGGTGGGGGGGGGGGGGGGTGGGGGGGGGGGGGGGTGGGGGGGGGGGGGGGTGGGGGGGGGGGGGGGTGGGGGGGGGGGGGGGTGGGGGGGGGGGGGGGTGGGGGGGGGGGGGGGTGGGGGGGGGGGGGGGTGGGGGGGGGGGGGGGTGGGGGGGGGGGGGGGTGGGGGGGGGGGGGGGTGGGGGGGGGGGGGGGTGGGGGGGGGGGGGGGTGGGGGGGGGGGGGGGTGGGGGGGGGGGGGGGTGGGGGGGGGGGGGGGTGGGGGGGGGGGGGGGTGGGGGGGGGGGGGGGTGGGGGGGGGGGGGGGTGGGGGGGGGGGGGGGTGGGGGGGGGGGGGGGTGGGGGGGGGGGGGGGTGGGGGGGGGGGGGGGTGGGGGGGGGGGGGGGTGGGGGGGGGGGGGGGTGGGGGGGGGGGGGGGTGGGGGGGGGGGGGGGTGGGGGGGGGGGGGGGTGGGGGGGGGGGGGGGTGGGGGGGGGGGGGGGTGGGGGGGGGGGGGGGTGGGGGGGGGGGGGGGTGGGGGGGGGGGGGGGTGGGGGGGGGGGGGGGTGGGGGGGGGGGGGGGTGGGGGGGGGGGGGGGTGGGGGGGGGGGGGGGTGGGGGGGGGGGGGGGTGGGGGGGGGGGGGGGTGGGGGGGGGGGGGGGTGGGGGGGGGGGGGGGTGGGGGGGGGGGGGGGTGGGGGGGGGGGGGGGTGGGGGGGGGGGGGGGTGGGGGGGGGGGGGGGTGGGGGGGGGGGGGGGTGGGGGGGGGGGGGGGTGGGGGGGGGGGGGGGTGGGGGGGGGGGGGGGTGGGGGGGGGGGGGGGTGGGGGGGGGGGGGGGTGGGGGGGGGGGGGGGTGGGGGGGGGGGGGGGTGGGGGGGGGGGGGGGTGGGGGGGGGGGGGGGTGGGGGGGGGGGGGGGTGGGGGGGGGGGGGGGTGGGGGGGGGGGGGGGTGGGGGGGGGGGGGGGTGGGGGGGGGGGGGGGTGGGGGGGGGGGGGGGTGGGGGGGGGGGGGGGTGGGGGGGGGGGGGGGTGGGGGGGGGGGGGGGTGGGGGGGGGGGGGGGTGGGGGGGGGGGGGGGTGGGGGGGGGGGGGGGTGGGGGGGGGGGGGGGTGGGGGGGGGGGGGGGTGGGGGGGGGGGGGGGTGGGGGGGGGGGGGGGTGGGGGGGGGGGGGGGTGGGGGGGGGGGGGGGTGGGGGGGGGGGGGGGTGGGGGGGGGGGGGGGTGGGGGGGGGGGGGGGTGGGGGGGGGGGGGGGTGGGGGGGGGGGGGGGTGGGGGGGGGGGGGGGTGGGGGGGGGGGGGGGTGGGGGGGGGGGGGGGTGGGGGGGGGGGGGGGTGGGGGGGGGGGGGGGTGGGGGGGGGGGGGGGTGGGGGGGGGGGGGGGTGGGGGGGGGGGGGGGTGGGGGGGGGGGGGGGTGGGGGGGGGGGGGGGTGGGGGGGGGGGGGGGTGGGGGGGGGGGGGGGTGGGGGGGGGGGGGGGTGGGGGGGGGGGGGGGTGGGGGGGGGGGGGGGTGGGGGGGGGGGGGGGTGGGGGGGGGGGGGGGTGGGGGGGGGGGGGGGTGGGGGGGGGGGGGGGTGGGGGGGGGGGGGGGTGGGGGGGGGGGGGGGTGGGGGGGGGGGGGGGTGGGGGGGGGGGGGGGTGGGGGGGGGGGGGGGTGGGGGGGGGGGGGGGTGGGGGGGGGGGGGGGTGGGGGGGGGGGGGGGTGGGGGGGGGGGGGGGTGGGGGGGGGGGGGGGTGGGGGGGGGGGGGGGTGGGGGGGGGGGGGGGTGGGGGGGGGGGGGGGTGGGGGGGGGGGGGGGTGGGGGGGGGGGGGGGTGGGGGGGGGGGGGGGTGGGGGGGGGGGGGGGTGGGGGGGGGGGGGGGTGGGGGGGGGGGGGGGTGGGGGGGGGGGGGGGTGGGGGGGGGGGGGGGTGGGGGGGGGGGGGGGTGGGGGGGGGGGGGGGTGGGGGGGGGGGGGGGTGGGGGGGGGGGGGGGTGGGGGGGGGGGGGGGTGGGGGGGGGGGGGGGTGGGGGGGGGGGGGGGTGGGGGGGGGGGGGGGTGGGGGGGGGGGGGGGTGGGGGGGGGGGGGGGTGGGGGGGGGGGGGGGTGGGGGGGGGGGGGGGTGGGGGGGGGGGGGGGTGGGGGGGGGGGGGGGTGGGGGGGGGGGGGGGTGGGGGGGGGGGGGGGTGGGGGGGGGGGGGGGTGGGGGGGGGGGGGGGTGGGGGGGGGGGGGGGTGGGGGGGGGGGGGGGTGGGGGGGGGGGGGGGTGGGGGGGGGGGGGGGTGGGGGGGGGGGGGGGTGGGGGGGGGGGGGGGTGGGGGGGGGGGGGGGTGGGGGGGGGGGGGGGTGGGGGGGGGGGGGGGTGGGGGGGGGGGGGGGTGGGGGGGGGGGGGGGTGGGGGGGGGGGGGGGTGGGGGGGGGGGGGGGTGGGGGGGGGGGGGGGTGGGGGGGGGGGGGGGTGGGGGGGGGGGGGGGTGGGGGGGGGGGGGGGTGGGGGGGGGGGGGGGTGGGGGGGGGGGGGGGTGGGGGGGGGGGGGGGTGGGGGGGGGGGGGGGTGGGGGGGGGGGGGGGTGGGGGGGGGGGGGGGTGGGGGGGGGGGGGGGTGGGGGGGGGGGGGGGTGGGGGGGGGGGGGGGTGGGGGGGGGGGGGGGTGGGGGGGGGGGGGGGTGGGGGGGGGGGGGGGTGGGGGGGGGGGGGGGTGGGGGGGGGGGGGGGTGGGGGGGGGGGGGGGTGGGGGGGGGGGGGGGTGGGGGGGGGGGGGGGTGGGGGGGGGGGGGGGTGGGGGGGGGGGGGGGTGGGGGGGGGGGGGGGTGGGGGGGGGGGGGGGTGGGGGGGGGGGGGGGTGGGGGGGGGGGGGGGTGGGGGGGGGGGGGGGTGGGGGGGGGGGGGGGTGGGGGGGGGGGGGGGTGGGGGGGGGGGGGGGTGGGGGGGGGGGGGGGTGGGGGGGGGGGGGGGTGGGGGGGGGGGGGGGTGGGGGGGGGGGGGGGTGGGGGGGGGGGGGGGTGGGGGGGGGGGGGGGTGGGGGGGGGGGGGGGTGGGGGGGGGGGGGGGTGGGGGGGGGGGGGGGTGGGGGGGGGGGGGGGTGGGGGGGGGGGGGGGTGGGGGGGGGGGGGGGTGGGGGGGGGGGGGGGTGGGGGGGGGGGGGGGTGGGGGGGGGGGGGGGTGGGGGGGGGGGGGGGTGGGGGGGGGGGGGGGTGGGGGGGGGGGGGGGTGGGGGGGGGGGGGGGTGGGGGGGGGGGGGGGTGGGGGGGGGGGGGGGTGGGGGGGGGGGGGGGTGGGGGGGGGGGGGGGTGGGGGGGGGGGGGGGTGGGGGGGGGGGGGGGTGGGGGGGGGGGGGGGTGGGGGGGGGGGGGGGTGGGGGGGGGGGGGGGTGGGGGGGGGGGGGGGTGGGGGGGGGGGGGGGTGGGGGGGGGGGGGGGTGGGGGGGGGGGGGGGTGGGGGGGGGGGGGGGTGGGGGGGGGGGGGGGTGGGGGGGGGGGGGGGTGGGGGGGGGGGGGGGTGGGGGGGGGGGGGGGTGGGGGGGGGGGGGGGTGGGGGGGGGGGGGGGTGGGGGGGGGGGGGGGTGGGGGGGGGGGGGGGTGGGGGGGGGGGGGGGTGGGGGGGGGGGGGGGTGGGGGGGGGGGGGGGTGGGGGGGGGGGGGGGTGGGGGGGGGGGGGGGTGGGGGGGGGGGGGGGTGGGGGGGGGGGGGGGTGGGGGGGGGGGGGGGTGGGGGGGGGGGGGGGTGGGGGGGGGGGGGGGTGGGGGGGGGGGGGGGTGGGGGGGGGGGGGGGTGGGGGGGGGGGGGGGTGGGGGGGGGGGGGGGTGGGGGGGGGGGGGGGTGGGGGGGGGGGGGGGTGGGGGGGGGGGGGGGTGGGGGGGGGGGGGGGTGGGGGGGGGGGGGGGTGGGGGGGGGGGGGGGTGGGGGGGGGGGGGGGTGGGGGGGGGGGGGGGTGGGGGGGGGGGGGGGTGGGGGGGGGGGGGGGTGGGGGGGGGGGGGGGTGGGGGGGGGGGGGGGTGGGGGGGGGGGGGGGTGGGGGGGGGGGGGGGTGGGGGGGGGGGGGGGTGGGGGGGGGGGGGGGTGGGGGGGGGGGGGGGTGGGGGGGGGGGGGGGTGGGGGGGGGGGGGGGTGGGGGGGGGGGGGGGTGGGGGGGGGGGGGGGTGGGGGGGGGGGGGGGTGGGGGGGGGGGGGGGTGGGGGGGGGGGGGGGTGGGGGGGGGGGGGGGTGGGGGGGGGGGGGGGTGGGGGGGGGGGGGGGTGGGGGGGGGGGGGGGTGGGGGGGGGGGGGGGTGGGGGGGGGGGGGGGTGGGGGGGGGGGGGGGTGGGGGGGGGGGGGGGTGGGGGGGGGGGGGGGTGGGGGGGGGGGGGGGTGGGGGGGGGGGGGGGTGGGGGGGGGGGGGGGTGGGGGGGGGGGGGGGTGGGGGGGGGGGGGGGTGGGGGGGGGGGGGGGTGGGGGGGGGGGGGGGTGGGGGGGGGGGGGGGTGGGGGGGGGGGGGGGTGGGGGGGGGGGGGGGTGGGGGGGGGGGGGGGTGGGGGGGGGGGGGGGTGGGGGGGGGGGGGGGTGGGGGGGGGGGGGGGTGGGGGGGGGGGGGGGTGGGGGGGGGGGGGGGTGGGGGGGGGGGGGGGTGGGGGGGGGGGGGGGTGGGGGGGGGGGGGGGTGGGGGGGGGGGGGGGTGGGGGGGGGGGGGGGTGGGGGGGGGGGGGGGTGGGGGGGGGGGGGGGTGGGGGGGGGGGGGGGTGGGGGGGGGGGGGGGTGGGGGGGGGGGGGGGTGGGGGGGGGGGGGGGTGGGGGGGGGGGGGGGTGGGGGGGGGGGGGGGTGGGGGGGGGGGGGGGTGGGGGGGGGGGGGGGTGGGGGGGGGGGGGGGTGGGGGGGGGGGGGGGTGGGGGGGGGGGGGGGTGGGGGGGGGGGGGGGTGGGGGGGGGGGGGGGTGGGGGGGGGGGGGGGTGGGGGGGGGGGGGGGTGGGGGGGGGGGGGGGTGGGGGGGGGGGGGGGTGGGGGGGGGGGGGGGTGGGGGGGGGGGGGGGTGGGGGGGGGGGGGGGTGGGGGGGGGGGGGGGTGGGGGGGGGGGGGGGTGGGGGGGGGGGGGGGTGGGGGGGGGGGGGGGTGGGGGGGGGGGGGGGTGGGGGGGGGGGGGGGTGGGGGGGGGGGGGGGTGGGGGGGGGGGGGGGTGGGGGGGGGGGGGGGTGGGGGGGGGGGGGGGTGGGGGGGGGGGGGGGTGGGGGGGGGGGGGGGTGGGGGGGGGGGGGGGTGGGGGGGGGGGGGGGTGGGGGGGGGGGGGGGTGGGGGGGGGGGGGGGTGGGGGGGGGGGGGGGTGGGGGGGGGGGGGGGTGGGGGGGGGGGGGGGTGGGGGGGGGGGGGGGTGGGGGGGGGGGGGGGTGGGGGGGGGGGGGGGTGGGGGGGGGGGGGGGTGGGGGGGGGGGGGGGTGGGGGGGGGGGGGGGTGGGGGGGGGGGGGGGTGGGGGGGGGGGGGGGTGGGGGGGGGGGGGGGTGGGGGGGGGGGGGGGTGGGGGGGGGGGGGGGTGGGGGGGGGGGGGGGTGGGGGGGGGGGGGGGTGGGGGGGGGGGGGGGTGGGGGGGGGGGGGGGTGGGGGGGGGGGGGGGTGGGGGGGGGGGGGGGTGGGGGGGGGGGGGGGTGGGGGGGGGGGGGGGTGGGGGGGGGGGGGGGTGGGGGGGGGGGGGGGTGGGGGGGGGGGGGGGTGGGGGGGGGGGGGGGTGGGGGGGGGGGGGGGTGGGGGGGGGGGGGGGTGGGGGGGGGGGGGGGTGGGGGGGGGGGGGGGTGGGGGGGGGGGGGGGTGGGGGGGGGGGGGGGTGGGGGGGGGGGGGGGTGGGGGGGGGGGGGGGTGGGGGGGGGGGGGGGTGGGGGGGGGGGGGGGTGGGGGGGGGGGGGGGTGGGGGGGGGGGGGGGTGGGGGGGGGGGGGGGTGGGGGGGGGGGGGGGTGGGGGGGGGGGGGGGTGGGGGGGGGGGGGGGTGGGGGGGGGGGGGGGTGGGGGGGGGGGGGGGTGGGGGGGGGGGGGGGTGGGGGGGGGGGGGGGTGGGGGGGGGGGGGGGTGGGGGGGGGGGGGGGTGGGGGGGGGGGGGGGTGGGGGGGGGGGGGGGTGGGGGGGGGGGGGGGTGGGGGGGGGGGGGGGTGGGGGGGGGGGGGGGTGGGGGGGGGGGGGGGTGGGGGGGGGGGGGGGTGGGGGGGGGGGGGGGTGGGGGGGGGGGGGGGTGGGGGGGGGGGGGGGTGGGGGGGGGGGGGGGTGGGGGGGGGGGGGGGTGGGGGGGGGGGGGGGTGGGGGGGGGGGGGGGTGGGGGGGGGGGGGGGTGGGGGGGGGGGGGGGTGGGGGGGGGGGGGGGTGGGGGGGGGGGGGGGTGGGGGGGGGGGGGGGTGGGGGGGGGGGGGGGTGGGGGGGGGGGGGGGTGGGGGGGGGGGGGGGTGGGGGGGGGGGGGGGTGGGGGGGGGGGGGGGTGGGGGGGGGGGGGGGTGGGGGGGGGGGGGGGTGGGGGGGGGGGGGGGTGGGGGGGGGGGGGGGTGGGGGGGGGGGGGGGTGGGGGGGGGGGGGGGTGGGGGGGGGGGGGGGTGGGGGGGGGGGGGGGTGGGGGGGGGGGGGGGTGGGGGGGGGGGGGGGTGGGGGGGGGGGGGGGTGGGGGGGGGGGGGGGTGGGGGGGGGGGGGGGTGGGGGGGGGGGGGGGTGGGGGGGGGGGGGGGTGGGGGGGGGGGGGGGTGGGGGGGGGGGGGGGTGGGGGGGGGGGGGGGTGGGGGGGGGGGGGGGTGGGGGGGGGGGGGGGTGGGGGGGGGGGGGGGTGGGGGGGGGGGGGGGTGGGGGGGGGGGGGGGTGGGGGGGGGGGGGGGTGGGGGGGGGGGGGGGTGGGGGGGGGGGGGGGTGGGGGGGGGGGGGGGTGGGGGGGGGGGGGGGTGGGGGGGGGGGGGGGTGGGGGGGGGGGGGGGTGGGGGGGGGGGGGGGTGGGGGGGGGGGGGGGTGGGGGGGGGGGGGGGTGGGGGGGGGGGGGGGTGGGGGGGGGGGGGGGTGGGGGGGGGGGGGGGTGGGGGGGGGGGGGGGTGGGGGGGGGGGGGGGTGGGGGGGGGGGGGGGTGGGGGGGGGGGGGGGTGGGGGGGGGGGGGGGTGGGGGGGGGGGGGGGTGGGGGGGGGGGGGGGTGGGGGGGGGGGGGGGTGGGGGGGGGGGGGGGTGGGGGGGGGGGGGGGTGGGGGGGGGGGGGGGTGGGGGGGGGGGGGGGTGGGGGGGGGGGGGGGTGGGGGGGGGGGGGGGTGGGGGGGGGGGGGGGTGGGGGGGGGGGGGGGTGGGGGGGGGGGGGGGTGGGGGGGGGGGGGGGTGGGGGGGGGGGGGGGTGGGGGGGGGGGGGGGTGGGGGGGGGGGGGGGTGGGGGGGGGGGGGGGTGGGGGGGGGGGGGGGTGGGGGGGGGGGGGGGTGGGGGGGGGGGGGGGTGGGGGGGGGGGGGGGTGGGGGGGGGGGGGGGTGGGGGGGGGGGGGGGTGGGGGGGGGGGGGGGTGGGGGGGGGGGGGGGTGGGGGGGGGGGGGGGTGGGGGGGGGGGGGGGTGGGGGGGGGGGGGGGTGGGGGGGGGGGGGGGTGGGGGGGGGGGGGGGTGGGGGGGGGGGGGGGTGGGGGGGGGGGGGGGTGGGGGGGGGGGGGGGTGGGGGGGGGGGGGGGTGGGGGGGGGGGGGGGTGGGGGGGGGGGGGGGTGGGGGGGGGGGGGGGTGGGGGGGGGGGGGGGTGGGGGGGGGGGGGGGTGGGGGGGGGGGGGGGTGGGGGGGGGGGGGGGTGGGGGGGGGGGGGGGTGGGGGGGGGGGGGGGTGGGGGGGGGGGGGGGTGGGGGGGGGGGGGGGTGGGGGGGGGGGGGGGTGGGGGGGGGGGGGGGTGGGGGGGGGGGGGGGTGGGGGGGGGGGGGGGTGGGGGGGGGGGGGGGTGGGGGGGGGGGGGGGTGGGGGGGGGGGGGGGTGGGGGGGGGGGGGGGTGGGGGGGGGGGGGGGTGGGGGGGGGGGGGGGTGGGGGGGGGGGGGGGTGGGGGGGGGGGGGGGTGGGGGGGGGGGGGGGTGGGGGGGGGGGGGGGTGGGGGGGGGGGGGGGTGGGGGGGGGGGGGGGTGGGGGGGGGGGGGGGTGGGGGGGGGGGGGGGTGGGGGGGGGGGGGGGTGGGGGGGGGGGGGGGTGGGGGGGGGGGGGGGTGGGGGGGGGGGGGGGTGGGGGGGGGGGGGGGTGGGGGGGGGGGGGGGTGGGGGGGGGGGGGGGTGGGGGGGGGGGGGGGTGGGGGGGGGGGGGGGTGGGGGGGGGGGGGGGTGGGGGGGGGGGGGGGTGGGGGGGGGGGGGGGTGGGGGGGGGGGGGGGTGGGGGGGGGGGGGGGTGGGGGGGGGGGGGGGTGGGGGGGGGGGGGGGTGGGGGGGGGGGGGGGTGGGGGGGGGGGGGGGTGGGGGGGGGGGGGGGTGGGGGGGGGGGGGGGTGGGGGGGGGGGGGGGTGGGGGGGGGGGGGGGTGGGGGGGGGGGGGGGTGGGGGGGGGGGGGGGTGGGGGGGGGGGGGGGTGGGGGGGGGGGGGGGTGGGGGGGGGGGGGGGTGGGGGGGGGGGGGGGTGGGGGGGGGGGGGGGTGGGGGGGGGGGGGGGTGGGGGGGGGGGGGGGTGGGGGGGGGGGGGGGTGGGGGGGGGGGGGGGTGGGGGGGGGGGGGGGTGGGGGGGGGGGGGGGTGGGGGGGGGGGGGGGTGGGGGGGGGGGGGGGTGGGGGGGGGGGGGGGTGGGGGGGGGGGGGGGTGGGGGGGGGGGGGGGTGGGGGGGGGGGGGGGTGGGGGGGGGGGGGGGTGGGGGGGGGGGGGGGTGGGGGGGGGGGGGGGTGGGGGGGGGGGGGGGTGGGGGGGGGGGGGGGTGGGGGGGGGGGGGGGTGGGGGGGGGGGGGGGTGGGGGGGGGGGGGGGTGGGGGGGGGGGGGGGTGGGGGGGGGGGGGGGTGGGGGGGGGGGGGGGTGGGGGGGGGGGGGGGTGGGGGGGGGGGGGGGTGGGGGGGGGGGGGGGTGGGGGGGGGGGGGGGTGGGGGGGGGGGGGGGTGGGGGGGGGGGGGGGTGGGGGGGGGGGGGGGTGGGGGGGGGGGGGGGTGGGGGGGGGGGGGGGTGGGGGGGGGGGGGGGTGGGGGGGGGGGGGGGTGGGGGGGGGGGGGGGTGGGGGGGGGGGGGGGTGGGGGGGGGGGGGGGTGGGGGGGGGGGGGGGTGGGGGGGGGGGGGGGTGGGGGGGGGGGGGGGTGGGGGGGGGGGGGGGTGGGGGGGGGGGGGGGTGGGGGGGGGGGGGGGTGGGGGGGGGGGGGGGTGGGGGGGGGGGGGGGTGGGGGGGGGGGGGGGTGGGGGGGGGGGGGGGTGGGGGGGGGGGGGGGTGGGGGGGGGGGGGGGTGGGGGGGGGGGGGGGTGGGGGGGGGGGGGGGTGGGGGGGGGGGGGGGTGGGGGGGGGGGGGGGTGGGGGGGGGGGGGGGTGGGGGGGGGGGGGGGTGGGGGGGGGGGGGGGTGGGGGGGGGGGGGGGTGGGGGGGGGGGGGGGTGGGGGGGGGGGGGGGTGGGGGGGGGGGGGGGTGGGGGGGGGGGGGGGTGGGGGGGGGGGGGGGTGGGGGGGGGGGGGGGTGGGGGGGGGGGGGGGTGGGGGGGGGGGGGGGTGGGGGGGGGGGGGGGTGGGGGGGGGGGGGGGTGGGGGGGGGGGGGGGTGGGGGGGGGGGGGGGTGGGGGGGGGGGGGGGTGGGGGGGGGGGGGGGTGGGGGGGGGGGGGGGTGGGGGGGGGGGGGGGTGGGGGGGGGGGGGGGTGGGGGGGGGGGGGGGTGGGGGGGGGGGGGGGTGGGGGGGGGGGGGGGTGGGGGGGGGGGGGGGTGGGGGGGGGGGGGGGTGGGGGGGGGGGGGGGTGGGGGGGGGGGGGGGTGGGGGGGGGGGGGGGTGGGGGGGGGGGGGGGTGGGGGGGGGGGGGGGTGGGGGGGGGGGGGGGTGGGGGGGGGGGGGGGTGGGGGGGGGGGGGGGTGGGGGGGGGGGGGGGTGGGGGGGGGGGGGGGTGGGGGGGGGGGGGGGTGGGGGGGGGGGGGGGTGGGGGGGGGGGGGGGTGGGGGGGGGGGGGGGTGGGGGGGGGGGGGGGTGGGGGGGGGGGGGGGTGGGGGGGGGGGGGGGTGGGGGGGGGGGGGGGTGGGGGGGGGGGGGGGTGGGGGGGGGGGGGGGTGGGGGGGGGGGGGGGTGGGGGGGGGGGGGGGTGGGGGGGGGGGGGGGTGGGGGGGGGGGGGGGTGGGGGGGGGGGGGGGTGGGGGGGGGGGGGGGTGGGGGGGGGGGGGGGTGGGGGGGGGGGGGGGTGGGGGGGGGGGGGGGTGGGGGGGGGGGGGGGTGGGGGGGGGGGGGGGTGGGGGGGGGGGGGGGTGGGGGGGGGGGGGGGTGGGGGGGGGGGGGGGTGGGGGGGGGGGGGGGTGGGGGGGGGGGGGGGTGGGGGGGGGGGGGGGTGGGGGGGGGGGGGGGTGGGGGGGGGGGGGGGTGGGGGGGGGGGGGGGTGGGGGGGGGGGGGGGTGGGGGGGGGGGGGGGTGGGGGGGGGGGGGGGTGGGGGGGGGGGGGGGTGGGGGGGGGGGGGGGTGGGGGGGGGGGGGGGTGGGGGGGGGGGGGGGTGGGGGGGGGGGGGGGTGGGGGGGGGGGGGGGTGGGGGGGGGGGGGGGTGGGGGGGGGGGGGGGTGGGGGGGGGGGGGGGTGGGGGGGGGGGGGGGTGGGGGGGGGGGGGGGTGGGGGGGGGGGGGGGTGGGGGGGGGGGGGGGTGGGGGGGGGGGGGGGTGGGGGGGGGGGGGGGTGGGGGGGGGGGGGGGTGGGGGGGGGGGGGGGTGGGGGGGGGGGGGGGTGGGGGGGGGGGGGGGTGGGGGGGGGGGGGGGTGGGGGGGGGGGGGGGTGGGGGGGGGGGGGGGTGGGGGGGGGGGGGGGTGGGGGGGGGGGGGGGTGGGGGGGGGGGGGGGTGGGGGGGGGGGGGGGTGGGGGGGGGGGGGGGTGGGGGGGGGGGGGGGTGGGGGGGGGGGGGGGTGGGGGGGGGGGGGGGTGGGGGGGGGGGGGGGTGGGGGGGGGGGGGGGTGGGGGGGGGGGGGGGTGGGGGGGGGGGGGGGTGGGGGGGGGGGGGGGTGGGGGGGGGGGGGGGTGGGGGGGGGGGGGGGTGGGGGGGGGGGGGGGTGGGGGGGGGGGGGGGTGGGGGGGGGGGGGGGTGGGGGGGGGGGGGGGTGGGGGGGGGGGGGGGTGGGGGGGGGGGGGGGTGGGGGGGGGGGGGGGTGGGGGGGGGGGGGGGTGGGGGGGGGGGGGGGTGGGGGGGGGGGGGGGTGGGGGGGGGGGGGGGTGGGGGGGGGGGGGGGTGGGGGGGGGGGGGGGTGGGGGGGGGGGGGGGTGGGGGGGGGGGGGGGTGGGGGGGGGGGGGGGTGGGGGGGGGGGGGGGTGGGGGGGGGGGGGGGTGGGGGGGGGGGGGGGTGGGGGGGGGGGGGGGTGGGGGGGGGGGGGGGTGGGGGGGGGGGGGGGTGGGGGGGGGGGGGGGTGGGGGGGGGGGGGGGTGGGGGGGGGGGGGGGTGGGGGGGGGGGGGGGTGGGGGGGGGGGGGGGTGGGGGGGGGGGGGGGTGGGGGGGGGGGGGGGTGGGGGGGGGGGGGGGTGGGGGGGGGGGGGGGTGGGGGGGGGGGGGGGTGGGGGGGGGGGGGGGTGGGGGGGGGGGGGGGTGGGGGGGGGGGGGGGTGGGGGGGGGGGGGGGTGGGGGGGGGGGGGGGTGGGGGGGGGGGGGGGTGGGGGGGGGGGGGGGTGGGGGGGGGGGGGGGTGGGGGGGGGGGGGGGTGGGGGGGGGGGGGGGTGGGGGGGGGGGGGGGTGGGGGGGGGGGGGGGTGGGGGGGGGGGGGGGTGGGGGGGGGGGGGGGTGGGGGGGGGGGGGGGTGGGGGGGGGGGGGGGTGGGGGGGGGGGGGGGTGGGGGGGGGGGGGGGTGGGGGGGGGGGGGGGTGGGGGGGGGGGGGGGTGGGGGGGGGGGGGGGTGGGGGGGGGGGGGGGTGGGGGGGGGGGGGGGTGGGGGGGGGGGGGGGTGGGGGGGGGGGGGGGTGGGGGGGGGGGGGGGTGGGGGGGGGGGGGGGTGGGGGGGGGGGGGGGTGGGGGGGGGGGGGGGTGGGGGGGGGGGGGGGTGGGGGGGGGGGGGGGTGGGGGGGGGGGGGGGTGGGGGGGGGGGGGGGTGGGGGGGGGGGGGGGTGGGGGGGGGGGGGGGTGGGGGGGGGGGGGGGTGGGGGGGGGGGGGGGTGGGGGGGGGGGGGGGTGGGGGGGGGGGGGGGTGGGGGGGGGGGGGGGTGGGGGGGGGGGGGGGTGGGGGGGGGGGGGGGTGGGGGGGGGGGGGGGTGGGGGGGGGGGGGGGTGGGGGGGGGGGGGGGTGGGGGGGGGGGGGGGTGGGGGGGGGGGGGGGTGGGGGGGGGGGGGGGTGGGGGGGGGGGGGGGTGGGGGGGGGGGGGGGTGGGGGGGGGGGGGGGTGGGGGGGGGGGGGGGTGGGGGGGGGGGGGGGTGGGGGGGGGGGGGGGTGGGGGGGGGGGGGGGTGGGGGGGGGGGGGGGTGGGGGGGGGGGGGGGTGGGGGGGGGGGGGGGTGGGGGGGGGGGGGGGTGGGGGGGGGGGGGGGTGGGGGGGGGGGGGGGTGGGGGGGGGGGGGGGTGGGGGGGGGGGGGGGTGGGGGGGGGGGGGGGTGGGGGGGGGGGGGGGTGGGGGGGGGGGGGGGTGGGGGGGGGGGGGGGTGGGGGGGGGGGGGGGTGGGGGGGGGGGGGGGTGGGGGGGGGGGGGGGTGGGGGGGGGGGGGGGTGGGGGGGGGGGGGGGTGGGGGGGGGGGGGGGTGGGGGGGGGGGGGGGTGGGGGGGGGGGGGGGTGGGGGGGGGGGGGGGTGGGGGGGGGGGGGGGTGGGGGGGGGGGGGGGTGGGGGGGGGGGGGGGTGGGGGGGGGGGGGGGTGGGGGGGGGGGGGGGTGGGGGGGGGGGGGGGTGGGGGGGGGGGGGGGTGGGGGGGGGGGGGGGTGGGGGGGGGGGGGGGTGGGGGGGGGGGGGGGTGGGGGGGGGGGGGGGTGGGGGGGGGGGGGGGTGGGGGGGGGGGGGGGTGGGGGGGGGGGGGGGTGGGGGGGGGGGGGGGTGGGGGGGGGGGGGGGTGGGGGGGGGGGGGGGTGGGGGGGGGGGGGGGTGGGGGGGGGGGGGGGTGGGGGGGGGGGGGGGTGGGGGGGGGGGGGGGTGGGGGGGGGGGGGGGTGGGGGGGGGGGGGGGTGGGGGGGGGGGGGGGTGGGGGGGGGGGGGGGTGGGGGGGGGGGGGGGTGGGGGGGGGGGGGGGTGGGGGGGGGGGGGGGTGGGGGGGGGGGGGGGTGGGGGGGGGGGGGGGTGGGGGGGGGGGGGGGTGGGGGGGGGGGGGGGTGGGGGGGGGGGGGGGTGGGGGGGGGGGGGGGTGGGGGGGGGGGGGGGTGGGGGGGGGGGGGGGTGGGGGGGGGGGGGGGTGGGGGGGGGGGGGGGTGGGGGGGGGGGGGGGTGGGGGGGGGGGGGGGTGGGGGGGGGGGGGGGTGGGGGGGGGGGGGGGTGGGGGGGGGGGGGGGTGGGGGGGGGGGGGGGTGGGGGGGGGGGGGGGTGGGGGGGGGGGGGGGTGGGGGGGGGGGGGGGTGGGGGGGGGGGGGGGTGGGGGGGGGGGGGGGTGGGGGGGGGGGGGGGTGGGGGGGGGGGGGGGTGGGGGGGGGGGGGGGTGGGGGGGGGGGGGGGTGGGGGGGGGGGGGGGTGGGGGGGGGGGGGGGTGGGGGGGGGGGGGGGTGGGGGGGGGGGGGGGTGGGGGGGGGGGGGGGTGGGGGGGGGGGGGGGTGGGGGGGGGGGGGGGTGGGGGGGGGGGGGGGTGGGGGGGGGGGGGGGTGGGGGGGGGGGGGGGTGGGGGGGGGGGGGGGTGGGGGGGGGGGGGGGTGGGGGGGGGGGGGGGTGGGGGGGGGGGGGGGTGGGGGGGGGGGGGGGTGGGGGGGGGGGGGGGTGGGGGGGGGGGGGGGTGGGGGGGGGGGGGGGTGGGGGGGGGGGGGGGTGGGGGGGGGGGGGGGTGGGGGGGGGGGGGGGTGGGGGGGGGGGGGGGTGGGGGGGGGGGGGGGTGGGGGGGGGGGGGGGTGGGGGGGGGGGGGGGTGGGGGGGGGGGGGGGTGGGGGGGGGGGGGGGTGGGGGGGGGGGGGGGTGGGGGGGGGGGGGGGTGGGGGGGGGGGGGGGTGGGGGGGGGGGGGGGTGGGGGGGGGGGGGGGTGGGGGGGGGGGGGGGTGGGGGGGGGGGGGGGTGGGGGGGGGGGGGGGTGGGGGGGGGGGGGGGTGGGGGGGGGGGGGGGTGGGGGGGGGGGGGGGTGGGGGGGGGGGGGGGTGGGGGGGGGGGGGGGTGGGGGGGGGGGGGGGTGGGGGGGGGGGGGGGTGGGGGGGGGGGGGGGTGGGGGGGGGGGGGGGTGGGGGGGGGGGGGGGTGGGGGGGGGGGGGGGTGGGGGGGGGGGGGGGTGGGGGGGGGGGGGGGTGGGGGGGGGGGGGGGTGGGAAACCCAAACTGTGGGAAAGGGAAAGAATTGAAAAGGGTCCAAATGAGTGTTTTATTACAACTCCTTTTTTATGGGCATGGGAAGAACTTTCCAATGGATTAATGTTGACAAGGTCAATAGGACGCTTGGGAATGTCTGTCCCCTAAAATGAAACATTTTGTATTGTCTGTTTTTAAAACCTAATAAAAGTTTTTTTTTAAAAAAAAGAATAAGGTCTTTTGTTTTTTGGCAAAGTGTGGTAAACTGATAAAAAGAATGGAGATAGAAAAGAAAGAGGACAGCAGCACTGTTGTTACCTTTCGCACAAACTGCGGGGGAGCCATATGCCTTCTCGTTTCCAACCCCAACACTCAGCAGCCCAAAGACAGCTGTGGGGTGCTCCACGACGTGGACTACGGCTCTGCGGCCCAGGCTGTGCCATGCCCAGGAGAATTCAGTGCCAGAAACTGGATTCCACTGGAGATTTCTCAATGGCCGCTTGTCCAAGGTGATCCCAGAAGCCTCCGATGATTTGGCAATGATCAGCGCGTAGTTCTCAAACTGGTCATGCCCATAGATGTTGTAGGCTTGACAGTAGCTAGAGACAGCGGGGATTGCCATGAAGAAAGGGCCGTAGTGGAAGTTATTGTGAGTGCCCCCATCACAGAAGAAGGTAACTTGGATGCCCGAGGCAGCGGAAAGGAACAAAGCAGTCGAGCCTTGAATGCCATACAGGGTCGATCGAGCAGCGGCCAAGACTCGGCTGGTCTTGCTTCCTCCAGTTTGGGAATCAACGTGAGTTTTTTGAGAAGAAGAAACATACACTATGTCGTACCCTGTGTCAAAGGGCATAGAGGGGACAATGAAGTTGGTACCCCAGCTAGAAACAGGCAACAGCTGCTCAGAAACATGATCACAATGGACTTGCCTAGAGACACACGTGTGGCCGCTGTAGACAGCCACTGTTTTCTGAGAGACGATTCTTGTGCCAGAGACATCCACCCCACTTTGGAGCTGGACAGCTTGGTAGGGACTAAGCGTAATGGAGATCTTGCTGCCATGGGAATATTTTTTTCCCTGAAACGTCACAGTCCCTTTGAGGTACACATCAACCAGTGTGGGCTCTTCCCAGGCGATGATGGCAAACTCTCGATAGCGTTCTGTCCCTACAGTTGGAGTGACAACAAAGTACTCAGTTCCTAAACTTGTCACTGGGTAGACAATGGTAGTATCGATTGAATTGGTTTTGTGACTGGCAGAGAGGATGGAGATATCTTTGTCGGCTCGGACAGTGACCGTGCTGTCAAATAAACCGGTCCCAACCATCTCCGCTTCACGTGGGATTTTCACGGACAGGGTTTGACCTGCATTCACTGTGGCCTTTGCCCTCAATGCTGGCCTCTTCATGTAAATTATGATAGACGTGTTAGGAGCGTATCCCGAGACCATCAGGGTGAAATCCGCCTGCGACGTTTGTTGCAAACCATTCTGCATGAACGCTGTGGCAAATTCTTTGCCTAAAGGACTCGCTATCACCAAGCCAGGAGCCATCGACATTCCTAACAAAGAAAAATAAAGCTTTTAGAGAGTTCTAAACAAACATTTCACTGTGTTTTAGGAGGTCATCAAAGTGAGTGTGCTTATGCTGTATGGGGGGGAATAGATATGAGGAGCGGATTGGCCACTATGGTTGCTGAGAAAATTCTTGGTGGACTGATGACTTGGAGGCTTCTCCCAACCACTGAGCTGGCCCAAGATGAGACTTACTTTGCCTGAGGCTAGGATTAAAAATGGTGACATTATCCGAATATGCGTGTCATTGAAGACAGGGCAAAAATGACCAAAAATGATATTTACCCTAAGGGAGAGAGTGTCATTACTAACATTGTACTAGTCTATGATTGCGCTAACCTGTTGATTTCAGTGGGCTTGTACTCTGTCTCAGTAAAAGCCGCTAGTATGGTCAGTTGACATGCAGTGGTTGAAAAAATTGTATGCGTCTGCATTAGAATATCTCTCTCGAATGAATATGAGAATTATCATTCATTTTGATGTGCTGCCTTTCTCAAAATTATTATTTTGTGCATTATCAAACATGGTATTTTGATACAGGAGCAGTTATACCATGTTTCCCCGAATATGTTAATGTTTGCTCCCAAAGATGTGCTATGTCTTATTTTCAGGGGATGTCTTATTTTTCCTGTGTTCTGTTTGTCGGGAATGCTTCCAAACAAAAACTTTGCTATGTCTTACTTTCGGGGGATGCCTTATCTTTCGCACTTCAGCAAAACCTCTACTATGTCTTATTTTTCGGAGATGTCTTATATTAGGGGAAACAGGGTAGTTCATCAAATTACTATCAAACGGCTGGGGAGAAGCAGGGCTAGGTGGGCGCTAGGACTCTGGTGGAATATTCTGCAACAAAGAAGGTCTGGCATGTTGAGTTCCGTGGCAGAGGAACTGACCACCCTAGTAACATCTTTTTTTTCCGAGACAGACTACAGAAGGATACAATTTGGCTTACAGTGGCATGGTTAGGGCACTTTTGTCTGTGCAGAATAATGCACTTTCAATCCACTTTCACAATGGTTTGCAAGTGGATTTGGCTATTTCACACAGTAAAAGCCAGCTGCAAAGTGTACTGAAAAGTGGATTGAAAGTACATTATTCTGCATGTACGAAAGTGCCCTAGTGATGCAGTACATGACCCTTTCAACAGCATCATCCAGTAGCACCTTAGACATCAACAAGAATTTTGAGCGTAAGGTTTTAAGAATCAAAGTTTCCTTTGTCAGATACAAGACAAGACAACCTTTAGCAGCATAGTTAAAATTATTAAACTGGATACAATGCTAAGCCCATCGAAGTCTCTGTTAGACATTAATCATAGTCTTTCCTTAGCACTATTAGCAAGATTAGATAACCGCGGATCAGAGACTGTTAATAAAAGAATTGCCACTTCAAAAGTAACAGTCAAGTTTCGGTCCATTAATGAGAACTGAAGAAGCTCACGTTTGTCCATTCTTTGGTAAAATGGTGTTACAGTCCTAAATGATTTCTCCCTTACACAGAGGCATAGCTGGGCCATAGTGAGCCTGGTGCACACTCTGTGTTTTCTGCCCCACCCCCCTCCATGGCACCCTGCCCCCCCACTCCACACACACTTACCTTCAAGAAACAGTGCAGGCTGGAGAATTGACCTGTTCCCTTCAGGCTGAAAATGGCCTCGTGGGAACTACATTTCCCATGAGACCTTGGAGCTCGCAAGGTCTCCTGGGAAGTGCAGTTCCCACCAGGCCGTTTTCAGCCTGAAGGGAACAGGTCAATTCTCCAGCCTGCACTGTTTCACTAAGGTAAATGTTTGTGTGTGTGTGTGTGTGGGGGGGGTGATTTCCCGCCCCTCCCAGGCGCATGCCCAGTGCAATGCGCCCCCCATCCCCTGGCAGCTCCACTTCTGTCCTTACATCTTCACACAGGCTCATTCCGCACATGCAGAATAATACACTTTCAAACTGCTTTCAGTGCTCTTTAAACCTGTACGGAATAGCAAAATCCACTTGCAAACAGTTGTGAAAGTGGTTTGAAAACACATTATTTTGCGTGTGCGGAAGGGGCCACTGTTGACCATTCAACAGGATCTGAAACAGGGAATCAGGGGATCTGCATCTGCCAATGCAGACTCTTTCAGAATACGAAATTCACTGATATCTGCCATATAAGACTGCTGAAGATAGTGTGTTCTGCCTTGCATGAATTCTCTTCTGAGTCTAGGATTGTCTAGTATTGTCAAGTAATTCAGACAGATAATAAGGGTGTTGGGTTTGGAATGGGGATGTCTGAATTCAGGTCTCCACTTAACCACTCATTGCAGTAGGGTGGCCTCAACCTAGTCACAGGCCATCTTGTCAGAACCAACTCTTGACTGTCATGTAACCTGTCGTGTAACCTGCTTTTTGTTACGCTTGATTGATGTGTCGTCGTATCTGCTGAGTGTCATGTAGAAGGGACCTGTCTCACTTTCCCCTTTGATGTCCCTTGCTTGATAACAAATGTAGAGAACTAGATGAAACATCCTGTCATCCTGTGCACCTCAGGGGGGAAGTTTCGCAGGTGGCATAACTCTCCCTTTGACGTCTTTGAGACGTTGGCTCCTAAAACAATCTCCTTTGCACTTTTGCTGGGAAAACTGGGTGGGGGATGAAGCTAGGGATAAAACAACCCAGGAAAGCCAAGCCATCAGGACTGGCTTTCTCAAGCTAGGGTATGCTGCCTTACTGCTTTCAATAAACACTTCTGATCCATTATCAAGAGCCTGTTTATTGGCTTAAGGACTGAGACACAGTGGCGTAGCGTGCAGGGGAAAGGGTGGGGCATCTTGCACCAGGCATGCTCCAGTGCCAGGGCGTTCTGGGGGCATTCCGGGGCATGGTGGGGGTGGAGGGGGGCATGGTAGGGGTGCGGGGTGCACACATGCCCTGGGCGCAGTTCCCCCTCACTATGTCTCTGTTGAGCACCCCAGAAATCTAGCCCTGCTGTATATTTAGAACAGCTTGTTAACTATAAGTGCAGATGGGTCATGACCAGAGCAAGGTGCAACTCATTCCCCTCTGTCTATCTTCAAGCTCGTTTCCTTAACATCCCACGAAGTGAGCGTTGTTGTCGGTACTGTCCCAACGCTATGGACCCAATTCCTCATATCCTGCTTTACTGTTCGAGGTATAACGATATTAGAACCGATCTGGGAGCTTTACTACCTCTAGAATTTATGTTTTTCTCAGACAAACTAAAAACGTCTAAGCTATTGAACGGCCCTAATGTAGAAATTTCTGAAGCAGCTGCCACATTTTTAATCCGTGTTCTACGTGATGTGTAACAATGATCCTGTTATTGTACTTGGAATGTATGGTACTTCTGGTTTTATGCCTAATAAAGGTTTTTGGATTGGATTGGATGGGCTCTGTTGAGACCTAACACATCTGCACCCCAATCTTCACTCAGTCATCACAAGGATGAAAATTGGTTACATGATATAAGGATAAAAAGTGGTTAACCCCATATATGTCAATGTACACTCCTTGGGGGAAAGCAGACAACAAAATATAGCATACGGAAAATACTTTTAAAAACTGATTCCTCTGCTGATACTTTCCCCCAACTCTGAAGTAGAGAGGAGAAGAAGAAGAAGAAGAAGAAGAAGAAGAAGAAGAAGAAGAAGAAGAAGAAGAGGAGGAGGAGGAGGAGGAGGAGGAGGAGGAGGAGAAGTAGTAGTAGTAGTAGTAGTAGTTTGGATTTATATCCCCCATTTCTCTCCTGCAGGAGACTCAAAGGGGCTTACAATCTCCTTGCCCTTCCCCCCTCACAACAAACACCCGGTGAGGTAGGTGGGTCTGAGAGAGCTCTGAGAAGCTGTGACTAGCCCAAGGTCACCCAGCTGGCGTGTGTGGGAGTGTACAGGCTAATCTGAATTCCCCAGATAAGCCTCCACAGCTCAAGCGGCAGAGCTGGGAATCAAACCCGGTTCCTCCAGATTAGATACACGAGCTCTTAACCTCCTACGCCACCTGGGGATTTCCTGGAATTACAGCTCATCTCCAGAGTACAGAGTCAATTTCCCTGGAGAAAGAGAGGGTGGACTCTGGTGTGTCTGTCCTCTCCAGGTTCGATCTCCAAGTCTCTAGGAGTTTCCCAATCTGGATCTGGCAACCTGAGCACCCTGTTCGCTGCCAATGGTCAGGAGGGACCTGGCAACCTTATCTTTAACAGTTCAGAGCTGAGGTTTCAAGCAGTTGAAATAAAGGTCATGCCACTCTCTTTGACTACAAAGTGCCCACGACCGGCTTGCGCAGCCTCAATTTGTTTTAGATTTTCATGGGAAAGAAACAGGAAACATGACCTTTCAACTTCCACTTGATAATTCATACTGTGGTATGCCCAGGGGGCATTCATTGAAAATGCTGGGGCGAACAATTAGGACTAATAAATGGAAACACTTCTTCACGCAATGTGTGATTGGTGTTTGGAATATGCTGCCACAAGAGGTGGTGATGGCCACTAACCTGGATAGCTTTAAAGGGGGCTTGGGCAGATTTATGGAGGAGAAGTCGATCTATGGCTACCAATCTTGATCTCCTTGATCTCAGATTGCAAATGCCTTAGCAGACCAGGTGCTCAGGAGCAGCAGCAGCAGCAGAAGGCCATTGCTTTCACATCCTGCACGTGAGCTCCCAAAGGCACCTGGTGGGCCAATGCGAGTAGCAGAGAGCTGGACTAGATGGACTCTGGTCTGATCCAGCTGGCTTGTTCTTATGTTCTTAGGTTCTTATGTGGTCTCCCGTTCTGCTGGGAGCATATTCATAGGAAATTTTCTTTTTTGGAGGAGACAATTCTGTACCGTTAAAGTGCTAACAAAGGAGCATGGAAGCATGGATTCAGTCTGTGAAATCCCCAGGAAGTTGAAGCATTAAATGCCCTCTTCTTGTTTGCATTACCCCAAGGCAAACTGAAGTTTCATAAGTTTGCTGTTCTGTATATTGACGGGGGTGATTGATTTTATCTCGCCTGCTTTTGTCCTTATAGATGTGTGTATTGAACAGGCAGCTCAATCATGCTAATTTGTGCAGTTCTGATCTGGCAAGAATCCGACAGATGTGCAGCCAAGCCTCTTGGCCCTGTTCCTAGTGAATTAACTTGGGACAAAGTGTTCCAAGTTCTCTCTAACAGCCAGTAGAATCCCCTCTTGGATAACTTATGAAGAAACGAACAAATGCAGGTACTTACCCCATAGAACACATAATTTGGCCCAGAGTCTCATCATCCACATGCTGGACAACAGATTGACAGAGGCTGCAAAATAAATTTTGAGATCAGCTTGGAACATTTGGTTCTTCCAAAGACTCATCCACTCATCTGGTACTTGGCAGATGAAAAAGGGTTACATGTTTTGCATAAGAATAAGTCATGAGATCCGAACAAGCAGACACAGTTCAGTCAGGGCTCATGTGATACAGAAGCATGCAGACTTTTGCATCCTTGCAAGTAAGGAAGCAAATGTCATTCAGGACAATGGGATTTCCTCACGGAAACATGGGTGAATGATTACTGGAATCTAGAGTCAACTCAATGCATGGCAGATGTGAAAAAGGCAAACTCCATGCTGGGGATAATTAGGAAACTGCAAAGATTGTCATGCCCTTATATAGAGCAGTGGTGTGACCGCACTTGGAGTACTGTGTTCAGTTCTGGTCGCCACATCTCAAAAAGGATATCAAAGAGATGATTGAAGGATTGGAGCACCTTCCTTATGAAAAGTGGCTGCAGCGTTTGGGACTCCTCAGTTTGGAGAGGAAACGTCTGAGGGAGGATATGACTGAAGTCTATAAAATTATGCATGGGGTAGAAAATGTTGACACAGAGAATTTTCTCTCTCTTTCTCACAATATTAAAACCAGGGGGCATACATTGGGGGGAACAATATGGACTAATAAAAGGAAACACTTCTTCACGCAACGTGTGATTGGTGTTTGGGATATGCTGCCACAGGAGGTGGTGATGGCCACTAACCTGGATAGCTTCAAAAAGGGCTTGGACAGATTTATGGAGGAGAAGTCGATCTCTGGCTACTAATCTTGATCCTCCTTGATCTCAGATTGCAAATGCCTTAGCAGACCAGGTGCTCAGGAGGAGCAGCAGCAGAAGGCCATTGCTTTCACATCCTGCATGTGAGCTCCCAAAGGCATCTGGTGGGCCACTGCGAGTAGCAGAGTGCTGGACTAGATGGACTCTGGTCTGATCCAGCAGGCTTGTCCTTATGTTCTTATTTTTACATGTAAATCTCCACACAATTACTTTATAAAGAGTGTCTCCGCTCAGGGCAGAAGGTATGTACGTTTACATGTTTAAAGTTCCCTATACTCTGTCTTTCACTTTGTTCTTATATATATAGCTTCTAAATTTTAAATTGCTGGATTTATCCAGCAAAATCTCCAGGGATTTTCCAGGCTGGAGTTGGCAACCATGTCTCTCTTGAGCATGAGGGCTGAGAACCATGAGTAGTTCATGCCTGCAGCATTTACTTCATCCTCATTCAGTCCAATTTGAATTCTTTTGAGAAATATCACAACAGTGAGTCATGATCTGGGAAAGCTTTTGTATGAGCTGTTCAGTGTGCCAGAATTACCAGGAAGGCTAACTGATATTTAATTGCAACAAGGATACATAGGGTTGCCAACTCGTTGTTGGGAAATTCCTGGAGATTTTGGCAGTGGAGCCTGGGGAGGATGGGATTTTGGAAGAAGAGGGACCTTAGTATGCTATGAATAGCACATCCACCCACACACCCACCCACCCATCCATCCATCCATCCATCCATCCATCCATCCATCCATCCATCCATCCATCCATCCATCCATCCATCCATCCATCCATCCATCCATCCATCCATCCATCCATCCATCCATCCATCCATCCATCCATCCAATCCCATGTGATCCAGACATCTTGTTCATTTTGTCTCAGTGAATTCCCTTCCTAATTAAATCTATCTATCTATCTATCTATCTATCTATCGATCTATCTATCTATCTATCTATCTATCTATCTATCTATCTATCTATCTATCTATCTATCTATCTATCTATCTATCTATCTATCTATCTATCTATCTATCTATCTATCTATCTATCTATCTATCTATCTATCTATCTATCTATCTATCTATCTATCTATCTATCTATCTATCTATCTGCCTGCCTGCCTGCCTGCCTGCCTGCCTGCCTGCCTGCCTGCCTGCCTGCCTGCCTGCCTGCCTGCCTGTCCAACGTACATAACAAACATCTTTAAACATGAATGGGATTATTCCAGTGGCTTGAGTCCTATGCATGTTAACCTGGATGAAAATCCCATTGAACAGAGTGGGAATTACTTCTGAGCAGGCAAGATAGATGCATCGGAGGAACACTGTTTTGACACTCTCCCTGTCCTGCGGTCTGGACCCCTGGAGCAGCCTGTGCCTTCTCACTCTTTTGGTGCTCCCTCAACTCTGTCATCTTAGGTAATTGCCAATGTTTGCCTGGGGGGGCGGGGGGAGAAGAGGATGTCCAAATTTGAACCACCTTCTTTTTTATAGCAGTGGGGAGCAGAACTTCAACAGGAAAAGTGCTACCTGTCACCAAATTTCCATTCTGGGAAAATTCCCACCTGGTGAATTCCTGTCTGTCTGCACAGTTTTGCTGGAGGAAAAGATGTCAATCCAGAGCTACAACATGGAAGTCTGAATGAATTCAGGAAGTTTAACATTGCTAACTATTATATTGGTCTAAATAAAGTATCAGAGGTGCTTCCAATCCCATGTGATCCACACATCTTGTTCATTTTGTCTCAGTGAATTCCCTTCCTAATTACATCCCCTGTCATAAGAACATAAGGACAAGCCTGCTGGATCAGACCAGAGTCCATCTAGTCTAGCACTCTGCTACTCGCAGTGGCCCACCAGGTGCCTTTGGGAGCTCACATTCAGGATGTGAAAGCAATGGCCTGCTGCTGCTGCTGCTCCTGAGCACCTGGTCTGCTAAGGCATTTGCAATCTGAGATCAAGGAGGATCAAGATTGGTAGCCAGAGATCGACTTCTCCTCCATAAATCTGTCCAAGCCCTTTTAAAAGCTATCCAGGTTAGTGGCCATCACCACCTCTTGTGGCAGCATATTCCAAACACCAATCACACGTTTAGTGAAGAAATATTTCCTTTTATTAGTCCTAATTCTTCCTCCCAGCATTTTCAATGAATGCTTCCTGGTTCTAGTATTGAGAACATAATTTGTGAGAACATAGTATGTCCTACATAATTTGTGTCCATGAAGGTCCTCCTACATATCCTTGGTGGTCCAAGGGGACTGTTCTTTCCTTTTTCACCACCAGAAAAGTGAGTTGAATTCATCTCATCAGATCTGCTATTATTTTCCATATGAGATTGGAATTTCTAGAACATGCTGAAACTCGAGAGTAGGAAGTAATTACAGGCAACATGGACTTTCTTACCTTCGGATCTTCTGTTTTCTGATATACTGGAGTCAAGGGAGATGGTGCCGTTGTGTGAATTTTCCCCTTTCCAAAGCTCCCCTTTATATAGTAAACGTCAAGTGCCAGTTCTGGGAACTCTTTGGCAAAACTCCCACTAACTCTAGGAGGATTAGGGTCTTTTTATTATTATGAAACACTTGAATTAAAGCGGGGCGTGAAGATAATGAGCAAGTTTGGGATCAAATTTTTTGGACCAGTCCTCTGATGAGGTTATGGTGATAGCTTTGGTTGTGTAACGTCTGGCTCTTGGGAGGCCGGGAGTGATTCATAGGAACAAGTTAGTATTGGCTGCTCTGGCGTTCTCAAAAACCAACCATTACCTGGTCACAGCTGACATCGTGCTTAGCTCTTGTAATGACTGTTGCAGCTGGAGACAAAATACTTTATCGGGTGTTGTGGGCAGCAATAATTTTAGCATCCGGCCCATTCAAACCAAGACCCTAAAGGCTTGCCTGAAACTTTTCAGGGGAGACTGAGAGAAGTCTCCCATTCTAAACCAGCAGAATAGAGGCTCCTTGGGGGTCGTTGCCAGTAAATGTGGAAGCCAAATTTAATATTTCATCAGAAATTTCATAAGAAATTTTAGCATACAGAAATTCAAGGTCTCTGCCGGACCTCAGGCCCAACAGCCAACATTTCTTTGCTTGTCAATAACAGAGGGTGTGGAACCAGATGGGGCTTTGGGAGAACCGAATAAACAAAAAAATATATTGTTTACCATGACAAAACAATTCAGGAGAAATATGAAAGAGAAATGGAAATGTGAGCCAAGGGGAAGAAGTCAACTGAGCTGACTTCGTATGAGGAAATTGGAGGCAGATGTGAAAGGTATATCTCGGGCAAAACATCGGTAGGAATTTCAACAACAATGAAATGGTTTCCTATAGATCAGCACTTGGGTGGGGTTTGAACATTTCTAGCGGTGAAATGTTTTTTCCCAATGCCACATTTCCATGGCAGGAAAGCTTAAATGAGTTGATAAGTGAGTTTTGATCTTACTTCAGTTTTTTAATGGTTGATTTCTCTCTCTGCAAATGAGGTGAAATTTTACTGCTGCTGCTGCTGGTGGTGGTGGTAGTGATCTCTCCTTTCCCCCCACAGCACCTAGGAACAACTAGAAAAGCCCCTGCCAAGATACTTGCTCTGCTGGGTCACTATCTTCCTCCATCCCTGACTGTGCTCAGTTTGGAACACCTCTCTGATCCAAATACATACATACATATGCCTTTATTGACATCAAATGATCTGATTAAAGTTTCTATATCCTGGCAGATTCCTTGCCATCCAAGAAGTGCCTTCGGCTCATTCCGCACATGCAGAATAATGCACTTTCAAACTGCTTTCAGTGCTCTTTGAAACTGTGCAGAATAGCAAAATCCACGTGCAAACAATTGTGAAAGTGGTTTGAAAACGCATTATTTTGCCTGTGCAGAAGGGGCCTTCAAGAGGGGAGGAATGTATCTCCTGAAGTCAGTTTCCTAGCTGGTAGTTCTCTATCTTGGTCTAGAGAGATAGTGTTCAGTGGCTCCCCAGCCATTTTCGGACTGCTGCCTCCTTGGTTCCATAAACTAATTCCCAGTGCCTCCTACCCTATAGAAAGCATTATTCAAAATAGTGGTTTATATGACTTGCTAAGGGAGATAATGACAATTAAATGGAAAATAATAACAGTTAATGCACATCTATTCAAAATCCAATTAAATTTTTAAGACAAATTATTCAGTAAAATTGATGAACTTGACCCAGTGACTCATTCCGCACATGCAGAATAATGCACTTTCAAACTGCTTTCAGTGCTCTTTGAAGCTGTGCGAAATAGCAAAATCCACTTGCAAACAGTTGTGAAAGTGGTTTGAAAACACATTATTTTGCTTGTGCGGAAGGGGCCAGTGATGCCAGCAAAGCCAGAAAAAAATTCTAATAGTTTCCACCAGATTTGCCGGCATGATTCCATAGCTTGATCTATTGTAAATAAGTGAACAACTGAAAGGGCCCGCCTCCAGTACCCCACTCCCCCCCCCCCGCCTCTTAGCGCTCCTTAGGTAATTCCTCTGCCCCCAGGAGACAGTACCACCCACTCTGGGAACAATTGTGTTAGACAGTAGTAAAGAAAGAGATGCTGAAAGATTGGCCATCTTTATATCATATAATTGTTAAAGTGTCTACTTTGTCTTGGGAAATTCATGAAGATTCAGGGGTTTATGTCTGGGAAGGGGAGTGCTTGGGGAATGGAAGGCACTCCCAAGGAATGGATTGTCACTGGAGAACTTCTGTTTCTTCTATACTCTGTGTATACCATAGAGACTGTCACAGCCCTCTGAAGCTGCTGTTTTCCCTAGGGGATCTGCTGTCTGCAGTTTGGAGATCAGTTGTAATTCCAAGAGAGCCACACTGAGATTGGTACACTTCATCAGTTTGATTCATATGAGCCTTAGAATTCTAAGATCATATTCTTTTTTCATGTTGGGAATAGCGGCTGTGATTTGACCAAGGCTGTCCAAATAGCTCCTGACAGAGCACAGACTTGAGTCTAGATCAGTGGTTCCCAACCTTTTCGACGTCGCGGTACCCTTGACCTTGCTCTTCATATCTCAAGGTAACCTTGAGGTTCATTTGAATTTTTTTTGCATTTCTTAAGGGTTTTTTCCTTTTTTGGCCTGTAAGTAGGGGGAGTGGCAAGCAGGGGGAGGGGAGGGGAGGGAAAGCAGCATTGACAGCCACGTTGTTTGTTTGCCTAAATTCGGCATGAATTTCGGGGGATTTAAAGGGAAAGCTCCCTTTAAATCTACACCCCCCCCCCAATCCACACCGCATTTAGGCAAATAAAACAATGCTGTTTTAAATGTTGTTTAAAGGAAGCCCATGAGGTTTCCAAACCCCCCTCCCCCCACCCCTTCAAAATCCATTTGATTCTGGTGGGGGGGGGCAGGCGGTAGCATTGTCAGGGTACCCCTGGGATGTGCTCATGGTACCCCAGGGTACCACGGAACCCTGGTTGAGAATCACTGGTCTAGATGGATGATCACTCCAACGGGTTATCCCATTTGATCACATCCTTGTTTAGCTACAACCATTGTAGGGTGGCACCAGCTCTGCACATTCATTTTGCGTATGCAAGGAGAGCAAAATCCTGCAAATAAAATGACATCACTGGAAGAGGTTTCCAAAAAAAAGTTTATTGATTCTTAGGGAAAAGGGTTCCAAGTTTTTTACTGGTTATTGAGTATGCTTAATGGATGGTTGAACCACATTAAACGGCTTTGAGGAACACTCAACCCAGATGGATGGTGCTCTAGGATCGAACTGTTGCTACCAACTCTCAGCAGTACAGGGTGGGGTCCACAGTGGCTAGCCTGTATTTAGGAATCGCTGGAAAAGAAAAACAGGAAGAATGATAAGTGAGACCTTTGCCAATATCATTCCCAGACCACTGTGTAATTATATTGTAAACATCATTTCTCCATCTATGTATTTTTCACCTCCTGGATGTATTCATTAAATCCTTCTGAAGTCTCCACATTAGGGATATGCTGCCAAATGATATCAGATGATCGTGTGTCAGTGCCCCTTCCCGCTCAATTCATTTTGAAACATTTTGAAGCAAGAAACAAAATGTTTCCTCTATGGAGTTCCACATTGTTTTAAATCTCCAAACATTTTGTTTCCAGCCTCAAAATATTTTAAATGAATGCGCTTTTTCAATGATTTTCTGGTTGATCAATCAATCATTTATTTACAGTCAACGACCAGTACAACAAAACAAATATGCATCAATTTCACAGTGCCATTAGCATAAACTATATGTGTGCAAAAAATAAACTAAAAGCACAGATCAAGGATAATCTGGCCCCTGTCTGGTGGAACACTCTTCCTCCAGCTGTCCGAGCCCTGCAGGATCTTGGTGAGTTCTGCAGGGCCTGTAAGACGGAATTGTTCCGCCGGGCTTTTGGAGTGTCCAGTCGCTGATAGGTGCCCCCTCCTCTTCCTCTTCTTCACTTATCTGGGTCTCTTACCATCTATGGGGCCCGTTTTCTCCCCCCTTTTGGGAGGGTTTTAATGAGGGTTATTGCGGACATTGTTTGTTACTGATCGCTGCTTTTTAAATTGTTTTAATGTATTTAAGGGTTATTGTATGTATGTGATTTATGTTGTTCACCGCCCAGAGCCCTTCGGGGGTAGGGCGGTATACAAAACCCAATAATGACTGACTGACTGACTGACTGACTGACTGACTGACTGACTGACTGACTGACTGACTGACTGACAAACAAACAAACAAACAAACAAACAAACAAATAAATAATATGTAATCTAAGGTATATACAAAGGGGATATTTGCATGAACTGAGTATTATTGTTATTATTTATTTACAGTCAATGACTAGTACTTAAAATCCCATCTCATCATAGTAGCGAAACAGTAGATAAAATACATTGATTGGAACAGGAATTAAGAATTTAAAATTCACAGACTTTTAAAATACCTTTGCAGTCTTACTAAAAGCGCCTACTGAAAACCCAGGCTTCCAACGAGATCGTCTAAAGATTGAAACTGATTCAATCATCCCGTCCCTTTACCATTCAGCCGCCAGATGTCTCTTTTTGTGTTTACAAATAGATGAGTAAAAGCGAGCCATTTCCCCTGTGATTTTCTGGTCCCTGACCATTAGTATATAGGCCAGCGTATCTTTGTCATTTAAACCAGTTAGGCCTGTCAGGACTGGGCTGAGGGTTTCCTTGCAGAACTTTTCATAAGTGGGGCATCTAAAGACCATATGTTCTATGGTGTCTGTTTCACCTAGAGGGCAGGGTCGATTTCCCTGGTTGAAATGTTTTGAAATGTATGCTGTGCGATCTATTGTCTACTTCCCCCTTTTTTTCTGCTTCCCTGAATTTCCTCCTTGGCGCCATTTTCTGAACTCACTCAGTTACCGGAATGTTTATTTGCAGCATTTCTCTTTTTGTGCCTTTTTTTTTGGGGGGGGGGGGAGGTCTTTGAAGCATTGTGGCGTAGGAGGTTAAGAGCTCGTGTATCTAATCTGGAGGAAACGGGTTTGATTCCCAGCTCTGCTGCCTGACCTGTGGAGGCTTATCTGGGGAATTCAGATTAGCCTGTGCACTCCCACACACGCCAGCTGGGTGACCTTGGGCTAGTCACAGCTTCTCGGAGCTCTCTCAGCCCCACCTACCTCACAGGGTGTTTGTTGTGAGGGGGGAAGGGCAAGGAGATTGTAAGCCCCTTTGAGTCTCCTTACAGGAGAGAAAGGGGGGATATAAATCCAAACTCTTCTTCTTCTTCATTGAGTATACAAGTATAGAATGCAACATGAGGCTGTGAAGCATTGAAACATCAGTTCAACACCAAACCCAACAAAATAAAAGGGGAAAATCACAAAATGGCGGCCAGGAATCATTTTGAGGTGAGTACAGTTATACATTGTTGTACAGGGCAGGGGATTTAAAACATTTTAGAAAAATTTAGGGGATCTGTGTGGGAAGGGCAAGTTAGTTAGTTTAATGGCCTGTTTTATCCTCTTTAGCCCCATGACAAAGAGTGCCACTCACCAGCCAGAGAAGTCGTTGGCCTTCCAGGCATCAATGACATCAGAAATGGTTCCTGCGACTTTCCCACAGGGCAGCTTCAGGTCATCCAGCTCATCACCATTGAAGTTCCCACAGGAGGCGCACAGTTTCCCCTCCAACTGGTCACTGACTCGCACCGTCACTTCCCCACAAGGTCTGAGGAGAATGTGAACTTCAGAGGCTAAATCAATCAAAACCCCATCTTTGGAGTGGCTCACGGTCACATCTTCAGAGGCCACTGGGAGGTGCACTTGATGCCCATTGACCTGGAAGGAAGAAGGAGGGTGTGTTGGGGTTGTGTGGAAGAAGGAAGATGAATGGACATCTTAAATATCCTGCAGTAAAGGATGCAAAAGTTTGGTTTTCTATAAAGTAGAGATCCACTTCCTGATCTCTGCATCTTCTTAATGGCCAAAGCAGGAACTAACTCAGAGCATGGCCGCTACGTGGCCATGGTAGTTACGTGACTGCACCCAGCTGGCAAGGCTGTGGGTATGAGGTTATGAATCAAGGAAACATCACTGTAGTCTCAAAAACCACTTTGCCAGGCCAGACTGGGGAGAACACGCTAAACACACCTATCAGATCCTATCCGAGGCTAAATATGCATATATGCACTAGGACTAGCCTTGAACTGCAAAGCAAATTTCTTCATTTCTTTCCCACCCAGACTTTTCAAAGGTTCAAGTCTGACTTTTAGAAAGGGATCGGATTTAAACCCACAGTCCATTCCTGCATCACGTCACTAGCTCTTACCCATATCTCCTTATCGTTTTTCAGAGTGATGAAAACTCCTCGGAAGAATACATGTACTGTTGACACAGCATCCACATTCCAGCTGCTGCATTCCTGGACAACAGCTAGGACCCTGAACCAGAGAGGGTCACTTTCATTGCAATGGGAGGCCACCTCATAGACTCCTGCATGGCGGATTTCCCCAGAGGTGCCATCAAAGGAGGTCAGCCGTGCGCCAGGAGTGAGTACGCACTCGCCTTTCTCTCCTATGCAGCCACGCACACCGTTTCGGAGGGCGCATATCTCTCCTACTTGGCAGCTGGCTTCCTGGCAGACCAGCTGACCCGAAGTGCCACAGGTACATTTCTCCAAGCAGCCATCCAAGACAATGCTGTCTCCAACCTGTAAAATGTACCCAGAATTAAATTCAAGGTCCTACAAGATGAAAAGGAAAGAGGTCTCTCTGTGCCTAATATCAAGTTATATTACTATGCGGCTGTCTTGGTTTTGATTACAGATTCGGCTTAAAATCCAAAACGAAGACTAATAAAATTAGATAAAACTGACTTGAAAACTGGCATACATAGTTGCCTATGACCAGAAAAGTTATCACATGGGTGCTGTGTGGTTTCCGGGCTGTATGGCTGTGTTCTAGTAGCATTCTCTCCTGACATTTTGCCTGCATCTGTGGCTGGCATCAGGATCCTCTGAAGATGCCAGCCACAGATGCAGGCAAAATGTCAGGAGAGAATGCTGCTAGAACATGGCCATACAGCCTGGAAACCACACAGCACCCAAGTGATTCCGGCCGTGAAAGCCTTTGACAATACAAAATTATCACAGCCAAGAGACATAGCACCATAAAGATGAACATGTACTAAGAGGCTTATTTGGAACTTGGACAAAAACATACAAGATTAAGCATGCCAACTTCACCTTTAATGTCCCCAATTGGAGGTGGTTTTTTTTGACATGACCATCCAAAAAAATGATACCACAATGTATAAGGACATGATTAACAATCAATGGAAAATTAAATCTTGGCAAGAAATCAAAGCAGAAAGGAAAAACATTTGGTGGATGACATATTTTCAAATAGCATCAAGACTAAGAAGAAATTAGCAGACAACAGGAGGTGCTTTAAGAGAAATGTCAGAATTTGAAAAAGAAATTAATCAGCAGAAGCAACATTTATTAGGAAGAATTTATCAGTTATTACTTAAATATACCACATGCCTATCATAGCTGAAAAGAGCACAAAACACAGACAAATGTGTAGTAGTGTCTGGGCAGGCCAGCTTGGTTAAGGGACGCTGGGCACAGTTGTCTACCAGAAACAACAAACAACATCTAATATCTTTCATCAGGATCACCCACAATGGCAAAAAAAACATTGTACAAATATTTGGGTCTGTCAGAACTCTTCACCGAACTGGATGTTACAACATTTAAAAAGATTAGAAGAGAGGAAAGCAGATTTTTCAGGGATCCTATTTGTGGTAGAGTTAATGGAGCCTGGATTTTTCCCAGAATTACAACTGATCTCCAGAGATGAGTTCCCTTGGAGGAAATAGCAACATTAGGGATAGGGAGTGGATTCTTCCAGTGGTGGGATTCTAATAATTTAACAACTGGTTCGTTCACTCACTCACTCACTCACTCACTCACTCACTCACTCACTCACTCACTCACTCACTCACTCACTCACTCACTCACTCACTCACTCACACACTCACACACACACACACACTCCACCGTGCCCCCCACTGCCCACTTACCTATTGCTTTTAGCAAGGTGGCAAGGCAGTTGACTGCTCCAGAGCTCTGAAAGCTGCTTTTAACAACTGGTTAACCAAACTCAACAAAAAATTAGGTACCGGTTCTACCAAATGGTGCAAAACAGCGGAATCCCACCACTGGATCCTTCCTTCCTTCCTTCCTTCCTTCCTTCCTTCCTTCCTTCCTTCCTTCCTTCCTTCCTTCCTTCCTTCCTTCCTTCCTTCCTTCCTTCCTTCCTTCCTTCCTTCCTTCCTTCCTCCCTCCCTCCCTCCCTCCCTCCCTCCCTCCCTCCCTCCCTCCCTTCTATACCTTACCTTATCTCCCCAGTAGTGACCTGAAGTAGCTTACATTGTTAAACTCTCTTCTGTTTAATCTTCACCACAACTATGTGGGATGTGTTTGACTGAAAGTGGCCCAAGGTCACCTGCAACCTCCCAGGGAAAAGTGGGGGGAAGGAATTTGAACCTGGATCTCCCAGTTCCTAGTCCAGCATTCTAACAACTACACTGCATGCCTCTCATTACACCCTGAATTGGAGTCACTCAGTGGGAGGGCAGCGAGAGCCCAATTCATTTTGGGAAGGATGGAACATGGCCTTTAAACATCAGTGTTCTGCCCATGAGATCACAGAAGAAGAAGAAGAAGAGGAGGAGGAAGAAGAAGAAGAAGAAGAAGAGGAAGAAGAAGAAGAGGAGGAGGAGGAAGAAGAAGAGGTAGAAGAAGAAGAGGAAGAAGAGGAGGAGGAAGAAGAAGAAGAGGAGGAGGAGGAGGAAGAAGAAGAAGAAGAAGAAGAAGAGGAAGAAGAAGAGGAAGAAGAGGAAGAAGAAGAAGAAGAAGAAGAAGAAGAAGAAGAAGAAGAAGAAGAAGAAGAAGAAGAAGAAGAAGAAGAAGAAGAAGAAGAAGAAGAAGAAGAAGAAGAAGAGTGTCAAAACAGTTTATAAGCACCTTCCCTTCTCCCACACAGCAGGCACTTTGTGAGGTAAGTGGGGCTGAATGACTTCTGAGATAACTGTGACTAGCCCACCAGGCTTCATGTGGAGAAGTGGGGAATCAAATCCAGTTCACTAGATTAGAATCCACTGCTCTTAACTACTACATCACCGGAACCGTACCTGATCCTCAGAGTCATTCGGACCATTTTGGCCCACTTTTTTGGCTTTCATGAAAGTGAGCTAGATGATCTGGACCTTGTGGTGTAGTGGTTAAGAGAGCTGGACTCTAACCTGGAGAACCAGGCTTGATTCCCCACTCTTCCACATGAGTGGTGGTCTCTTATCTGGTGAACTGGATTTGTTTCCCGGCTTCTCCACATGAAGCCTGCTGGGTGACCTTGAGCTAGTCACGGTTCTTCAGAACTCCCTCAGCCCACCTGACTCACAAGGTATCTGTTATGCGGAGAGGGGTTTATAAGCTGCATTGAGACTCCTTATGGTAGAGACAAGAGAGATATAAATGTCACTTTATCATTTTTTCTTCCCACAAGCCTAACATTTTGAGAGGATATCCTTTTAACAAGGAGACACCTGAATCAAAAAGGGAGGGGCTCTAAGAACGGCATCCTGCAGAGTAGTGAAGAACCATGGAGATGCACAGAACACTAGATGCTGAAGTTGCCATAAGCCCAGTTGGGTTCAGATAGTGATATGTATTGTAAACACATGAGATGCCACTGGGGCTGGAACCCTTGCCTTGATGTATTGCCCGTCAAGCAAACAGCCGCAGTTCTCTATCGCTACGCATTCATCACTGGCAAATAGGTAGCCATTTTCACACTGACATCCCTCAAAGCACCTCTTTGCACACTGCACTGGCGTGGACAAGCTGGTGCAGGTGAAATCGCAGGTCTTGGTGCACAATTCGTAGTGGCTGTTGGGTGGGCAGTTGAGAGCTGAAAAGAAAGAAAGAATCCCAGTGGTGAAAGTGGGAATCTTCTGAACTTCTGGGGGGGAAAAATTGCCCGCATTCTAAAGAATATGGAGTACCAGCAAAACATCGACCCTTTCTGCACAAATCTCTAAAAACGTTTCTAAAACACTTTCAATCCTCCCCACCCCTTACAATGATTTGTGTTTGCACTCACTCCCTCCAAATGATTTCTGGGTGACATTTGTGATTGTTGTCTTTTATTTTGAGTTTGTTGTGTGGAATTGCTGTTTCAGCAGGGTGTGCAATTCTCTGAATGTTGTGGGTTTTCCAGGCTGTGTGGTGGTGGTCTGGTAGCTTTTGTTTCCAACGTTTTGCCCACAATCAGCCCGAATATGTCCTGTCCGAATATGAGCGAATCCGAATGCACCCAGATTCTGGCCAAATCCAGGATTCGGTGCACCCAAATCTCCAAGCGTAGTTAGGAGTGCTTTGATTGTGTGTTCCTGCATGGCAGGGGGTTGAACTTGATGGCCCTTGGGGTCTCTTTCAACTCTATGATTCTAACCACTACACCATGCCTGCTTAATAAGAGAAAACAGATTTAAGAAGTGAAACTTCCAAGTTCAGTAGAAACTTACGGCAGAAGCTGTCTGTTCGCCAGGCTCCAACCGTAGCCCCAGCTATTTGGCATGCAGCTGTATATGCCTGAAGGCTTTGGCAGAGGGTCTGCCCTGTCCCGTTGGCTGCACACATGTCATACAGACACTGGTTGAAATATTTGATAGGGGCCACCAATGAATGACAATTTCTGAATGGGCCCGCTGTGGCTTGGATCATTCCACAGGAATTATCTGGTCGATATGGTGCGGTCTTGGTTGCATCACAGACAGGACATCTCTCGCCACAGCCGTCTGAGCAATCGACACCAGCAACCTTCCAAGAAGCCCCAAATTCATCCACATTCTGGGTGGTTTTCCCATCAGGTAGATGGAAGTCATCTGTTTTGTCTCCATTGAAATTGCCACACAGGCCGTTCACGTATCCTTGATAGTTGCTGGGCACAGAAATTAAGATGTAAGAGGACGAATCGAAAAGGACTTTGACGCCAAAGTCAGAATGCACAACGATATTGTTCCCTTCCTGATTGATCCAGAGTTTCCCATCATCTTTTCTCAACGGCAGGGCGTAGATCTCTCCATCTATCTGTATGAACAACAGCAAAGAGAGTGCACAATGCTTTTAATTATAGGCATAGCCACAGCAAAAGTCAATTTTAATTATAGGCATAGCCACATCAAAGAGCTCAAACTCAGAATGGAACATACCCGGGCCTGCCACTTCTTTCCCCTCTCGAGTGCGATTTTATACCCGTGCAAGGACACCATCACTGTCTTTGTCCAAGAAATACGCCCATCGTCAGACTGCTGATTCTCCACCAACACAGAGAAGTTTGCCAGCTGGGAATTTTTTCCGCGGATTTCGGCTAAAGTGTAACGGCAAGCACCTTGGAAGTCATAGGTTCGCCCATCGAAAGTCAAATAGTGGGAGCCTCCGGTCACACTGCAGTGGCCACAGCCCACGGGATGGCAGCCTTGGATGCCGTTCTCCACCCGGCATTCTTCGTGGGCCCCACAGGAGGCGTTCCAGCATTCAACGACTCCATTGTTCACACAGCGACATTGCAGCTGGCAGGAAGCGGTGGGGTAGAACTCCTCGTCCTTCTTGTAGTACGCGCCTTGGTACTCGCAGCCACAGCTCCCAATAGGGACACATTGGTCGGCGCTCAGGACAAACCCAGGGTTGCAATAACAACCTTCTTTGCAAGATACGTCACACCCTTCTGGAGCTGAGAGACCGAGGCAGGTGGCAGGGCAGCCATTTCCACAGAGTTCGTAGTGAGAGTCACGCGAGCATCTGGGACCTGGGAGAGAGGACAAACTGAAATCAGTTTCAAGGTGGTCTAGATGCTATATTGGACATGCTGAGCCCCCTGCTGGTTCTCTTTAATTCACAGAACAGGCAGAGGTTTTGCAAAAAGCAATGCAGACTGTAATCCCTACCCCCCCCTGCAGTGTTTGTGTTGGAAGTGAAGGACTTGGCATTTTCTCTTAGCATCAGACTTCAGAGGATGACCATAGAGAGCTAGAGTGATGGACAGGTCAGGACCTGTGTATCCCTTCCTTTCTCCTCTTCTGATCCTGCCCCTTTGAAATGCAGATTGCTACTCTTAGGGAATCTCCCTTCCATCTAACACCTTGCTCTCTCCCCATTTTGCATCCATGAGGGCAAGACACACTTTGTGTATGTCCATGGTAGTATAGCTAGTTAGATTACCCCTACCCTATACTGAATAGAGTTCCTCATATTTGTTTTATGGAGACTCATCTTTGCTTTACCAAATATAAAAGCAGACCCTGTATGAACTTTATTTCCTCTGTATCACCCACGCACAAATTCTGCTGTTCCATATGTCTGTGGTTTGACATCTTCCAATGTGTTGGTTTAAAACTAGAATAAATTTGGGGAGGGAAAACTCTCAACCCAAATGTCAACTTTCAAAATGAATTTAATTTCATGTTCTGGCAACCCTATGCATGTAGTGTGTGTTATATCCACTCCCTCGGCAGTTTCCCTTCAGAACAGAGAGAAAGGGCTGATTCAGAATACTTACTGCAGAAAGTGTCTGATCTCCATTGGTCAATCTGGATGCCCAGGGCCTGGCAGGCTGCCACATAGGTACTGATGGCATTGCACAGAGTGTCATGTTGGCCATGGTACTGACAGGTGTCAAAGACACAATTGTCAAAGTAAGGTGTGGGGTCAATGGTTCCGTGACATTGCCTGAATGGTCCATCGTTTTTGGTGAGCATCCCACAGTGGTGGTCATCCTTGTAGATCTCCTTCTGTGCCTCCTCACATGCTGGGCAATCGCCCCCAGTGCATCCCACTGAGCAACCAGGGACTTCGGCCACCTTCCAGCTCTCTGCAAATTGGGAAATGCTGGCTGCTTGGCTCCCGTTCTTCATGGCCAAGTCATCGTTGGGGTTCATGTTGTTGTTGCCACAGAGGCCACAAGTGGCGTTGGCATAGGTGTTGGGTACGACGACTTGGATGTAGCTGTTCCAATCAAAGGTGACGGTCAGGTCAAAGTTGGTCTTGACGAAGGCATGGCCCCCACTGATGTAGGCCTTTATCTCGTCTTCTTGGTAGAAAGGCATGTTCACAAAGATTCCATTGACCTGGAATGGGATGCAACAGGAGCGATCGTCACTTATCCTGATATACATCTGGGTAGATATACATCTGGTGACACCACTTATCCTGATATATCTCCGTTTACTTCCTGATGTACATTTGGTGACACCATTTATCCTGATATACATCTGGTTACTTAAGAATATACATTCCCAAATTGTGTTTTAATCACTCAATAGAATGACTGACTTGAGAATTGAACTTAGCGACGCATGTCAGATCTCATGCCTGAATGCATATAGACTAGTGGTGGTGAACTTTTGGCACTCCAGATGTTATGGACTACAATTCCCATCAGCCCCTGCCAGCATGGCCAATTGATGGGCTGATGGGAATTGTAGTCCATAACAACTGGAGTGCCAAAGGTTCGCCACCATGGATTATAGACACTTGAAGTTGTCTTATACTGATTCAGACCATTGGTCAATTGAGGTCAATGGTGTCCTCTCTGTCTGGCATCCAGAGTCTCAGAAAGAGGCACATCACCTATCATCTGATCCTTTTAACTGGAAATGCTGGGGATTGAACCTGAGATGAACATCTTGTTTCACACAGTGGTCAAATGTTTGCTCAAGAGGACTAACAAACAGGGCACAGAGGCCAAAGCCTTCTCCTGCTCCAACTTCCCAGCACTGGTATTCAGAAGCCCATCATCTATGAATATGGAGGTGACCTTTACACACCATGGATAGTAGCCCACTGATTGACTTCTCTTCCATGATCCATTTCTGCATGCATTTTCAAAATCACACATTTTACATGGGCATCTTTAATTTTAAGTGATGCTTACACCTAGGGACTCAATGTTGATTATACAGTAAGAGACAACGAAGAGAAGTCCCAGTGAGGAGATCTAAAATAGGTATTGTCGAAGGCTTTCACGGCAAATGATTCCCTGATCCTCTGAAGATGCCAGCCACAGATGCAGGCGAAACGTCAGGAGAGAATGCTGCTAGAACACGGCCATACAGCCCGGAAACCACACAGCACCCCAGATCTCAAATAATTATGAACTTTGAACTACTGCAACTTCAAGTGAAGCTAGCCTGTCCTAATTAAACAAAGTTTAAGATAAACTCTGAGAAGAGGGAGAGGAGAGACTGCATTTTCACCTTTTCTGTGTTCTCTTGCTCAGCCTGATATGCTCAAAGAGAACACATACAGGCTTTCTATTCTTTTATTACACTTTTTTCTATTCTGAACACTTGTGGCCTGATCACTGGAAAAACATGACACCTATTTGGTCTTGCTGTTGAATTGTGGTAACAGGGAGGAGCACCCAGTAAGCTCGCCAGCCCTGGAACCCGGGTAGCTTAAAAATGCAAAGTGGCAACACTCGCTTGTAGGAAGGCAACAGGTGGCACGGCAACTTGGCAGAGCCTCCAAATGGCAGCACATGTATAGAGTGCTAGATGTATGACTCTGTCTGACACAAGATGCTGTCAGAGACATCAAGTGGTGGCAGGAGGGGCCCATTTTGTTTTTGCCACCCTTGGAAAGTAAAGGGAAGGAGTGGTGTTGCTGAATGTCAACTTGGGATAGTGTGGGAATCAACCAGAGGAAGTAAAGGGGGCTTGTGAGTCTGTTTAAGACTAATATTGACTTTTTCCCAGGATTCCGAATGAGGTCAATATTTGGCTGACCATAAAATACATTTATTTTATTGACCAGACCACATCAACCATGGCCTTTCCAGGGGGTGTATCTTGGGGATAGGGAGGTAATTTGACCCAGGTGCCATTCATGGGGGGGTGCATCCCTCTCCCCCACCCCCGTGCCCAACTTCTGGCTGAATTCTCTGCCTCCCCTGCAATGTGCTTGGGTCACAAGGACTGTCAAATGGTGCAGGTTGTAGATCTGACAGCTGAACTGGCCCTGGCCCGTCCCCTCCACACAAGTGGCCTTTCTGCCCCCTTCCCATCAGCTCTGCCAGACAGGTGAGTGACCTGCATCCCACTTGGCTCCGGGCTCAATTTGCACCCATCTAGGCCCTTGCTGCTCTTTCCCACCCAGGATCACCAGCCCCTCCTGGGAGCTGCTCTTGAACCCCTGGCTCTTGAACCCCCTCAACTCTCCTCCACCATCCCTCCCTAGTGCCAGAAGCAGAACTCCTGCCCATGGCCACCTCTTTGCATACATCGCTCCTTTCTAACCTGGTAATGAAGTGCCTGCTTAGCCCTTTAAGGTCCCCGCCTGGGTCTTCCTAACCTAGCAATGTGGGAAGGAGGTGGAGCTCTGGAGCCCAACCAGACCTGGCCAGCATTTTGTTGGGATCACAAGGAGCTGACCAAGCCTGGTGGGGGCATGAAAGACTCCTACCAACCTTGTGGTGAGAACCCACTGGATGCTTCGCTGTAGGAGGGGTAGGGGCGGGAGATGATAAGTCTGAAAAAGATTTGTTGGCTTTTGGAGGGGCAGTGCAAAGGGGGGGTTGTCTGGGGGCTAGGGAGTTCGGCTGGGGGCTAGGGGTAATGCCTGGATCTTGTCCCAGTGAAAATGAAGAAAACTTGTACCCACAGGCTACAATGAAGACTTCAAAAAATTAGTTCTCCCACTGGAGTAGCAATTTACTTTTAAGTAACCAAAATAAATTTATAATTTTACTCCCATTGGAGTAATATATATATAAACATAAGTTAGAACGGCACGGCAAAGTAATCTCGATGTAAATACAACAGCAAATACCAGTGAGGACAACGCTCTGCAATTGGTTTGTTCTTATGCCTCTCGAAACGTCCTTAACCCCAAGACAGAAGCAACCTGGTTACTGTTTGTAAAAGTATAAATTTATTTTGGTTACTTAAAAGTAAATTGCTACTCCAGTGGGAGAACTAATTTTTTGAAGTCTTCATTGTAGCCTGTGGGTACAAGTTTTCTTCATTTTCACTTTTGTGTGTACCTTCCCCTCTTGCTTAGCATTGTCCCAGACCCTGTTTTGTGGCGGTATACCACTGGGCCTTGTTTGTCTCACCAATTTCAGAATGTGAATAGACCTAACAACTAGAGTTAAGACGGCCTGACAGATTTACTGCAGTCTGCCACTGTTCAGTATGTTATTGTATCTCTGCCAAGCTTCCAGAAGAATTTCAATGACTATTGACAAATTGTACTTGCATAAATTGCTCAGCGGGAGAATGACAGAAGCTCCTGAAAAACATGTTCTGGAAAGAACTCAACCAATACTCTTCTAGGCAGCTTGCTATATGTTAGGTTTCGATGCTGCTAACTGCAGGTGTCTCGACAGCCATAGCCAGAATCCGAAAGGCCTTGTAACGCTGCTCACACACACATGTATACATCCAGCAATTTTAACTATGTCAGTACCTGAATCCTACGTGGATGCTCCTGACTCAACACAATGGTTAAATTGTAGACCTCCAACGTCACCACTTTGGTGTAGGATACTTTCACGTTGCCTCGGTGGTTGTTCTCCACTTTGATGCTGAAAGGGTGGAGGGGTAGGTCACTGGAGCACAGTTCAGCCAGCTGGTAAACACAGGTGCCCATGAAATCGTATCTCTTTCCATCGAAGGTGGTGTAGTGAGGGTCTCCGGAAGCTGAGCAGGTAGCAAAGCTGATGGGGTTACAGCCCCGCACCCCGTTGACCACAGTGCACTTTTCATTGGCTTTGCAACCAGCCGGCATGCACACTGCGATGCCCAGGGTGGGGTCACACCTGCAGCGAGAGCTACAGTCCTCATCGGCCCAGAATTTCTCCCCAGGCTTGTAGTAGAATCCATTGTATGTACAGCCGCAGCTCCCAATGGGGACGCACTTGTCGATGCTGAGGACAAAGCCGTCGTTGCATTGGCAGGTTTCTAAGCACGGCTCTTTGCAGGAGGAGGGGGTGGTGCGATCGGAACAGCTGGCTGGACAGGCATTTCCACAGGCTTCATAGTGGCTATTCTCAGGACAGGGCAAGGCTGGAAAAAGGCAAGGGGAGAGAAACAACAGAAGTCAACCATTGATGAAATGTTCTAAAACCACAGCACTTGTTTCAAATAATAAGTTTGTGGAATGAAAGCATAAAGATATGGGCACTTGGAGTACTTTGTCCTGCTTGGAGCCCTACTCAGTCTGACCTGATGTTCTGCTCAGCCTACCACTACATCTGCTGATGCTGAGGGTCACATGCCATCCCCTTTTCATAGAAAGTTATAATGCATGTGTTTGCAAATCACTGCTGAGTCACAGACAGTACCGGATTTAGATGAAGAGAGGCCCCGAGGCTATTCCACCCTCCCAATCCCCCACCCGCATGATTAGAAAAAGATGGAGTCCACAAAATGGGGTCACAAAATGAGGTCCACTTCAGTGAAGTCCTGGAAGGACAAAATCGGCACAGAAATCAATGCTAGTGTTGAGCTATTGGCTTAAGACAGCATTGTTCTGAAAGAGCAGCTGTGATTGACCGCGGCGGCCATTGCTGCTGGGGAAGGGACAGCCTCCATGATGCTGCCTCCTCCCCCAGCCTCGTGAGCTCCTCAGGGCTCGCGAGGATTGGCAGCGCATGAAGCACGGGCCGGGCAGGCTTCAGGGCGCCAAGTGTTTTTTACCACACACAAATGTTTGTTGTATTTACAATTTCTCTCAAAGGGTAGGAGGGTATTAGCTGCTTCCCTCAGGCAGCAAATGGAGAGCTAGGAAAATTGCTGAAGGGTTGTTTATAGAATACAGCACATTATGACAGCATGTGTAAGAAAGGTCTATGACCATGTCAAAAATATTATACACCTTGGCTGAAGGCCCCCCCAGATTTTGAGGCCTTTGGCTTTGGCCTGCTGAGTCTATAGGTAAATCCGGCACTGGGCCTGTGACAGTGTCAAAAATATTATACATCTTGGCTGGAGGCCCCCTAGATTTTGAGGCCCTTGGCTTCAGCCTGCCAAGCCTATAGGTAAATCTGGCAGTGGTCACAGGGAGGCACAACTGCAGACTTGCTAATTTGATCACAATTTGTTTCACTTCCCTCAGATTCCTGCACATACTGCAGCAGCACTCTCCAGACATACTTCAGGTCAAATCTGCTGACCAGTCCAGCTGCATTATATCCACAGCGAAAGCATATAAGCCACTGAAGAAGGAGCCCTTACCACAGCCAGAAGATGTCCTCCAATCATACACGGTAGCGCCTGCCTTCTTGCAAGTAGTAGCATAGGCCTCCAGTGCCTGGCAGAGGATGTTCTTGGCTCCCCCGTTTAGGCACACATCATAAATGCAGTTGTCAAAGAAGTTGTCTGGATTCACTCTGGCGTGACACTCTCTAAAGGGTCCTCCGGTTGTTTGGCTGATCAGCCCACAGTACGATAGACCTCCATACAGATCTCTTTTGCCCTCATCACACGTTGGGCAATTCCCTCGGCAGACATCCCAGCAGAAAGGATCCCTGTCCGGGATTTTCCAGCTGCTCGCCCAGCTTACGATGGAGGAGGCCATGGTGCCATTGAGGTAGGTCATGTCATCAGCTGGATTTTGGTTGAGGTTTCCACACAGTCCGCACATGGACCCGTAATAGCTGCTGGGAACATTCAGGGTCAGGTGCCAATTCCAGTCGTAGGTCACTTGGAGGCCAAAATTGGTTTGCAACACAGCGTTCTGTCCATTTGAGTGAATCCTGATCATGCCATTTTCTAAAGTCACAGGCAGGCTGGTAATTTCATCATTTATCTAGAGAAAGAATGGGGAAAAAGAGAAATCAAAATAGCTTTCCCTTTGGTTTTCCAAGTGTTATGTTCTCCAAAAGACTGCCTAGTACCCATAGAAACAAGAATAGGCAAGTCAACAGTGGCGTCATAGGAAATCTCTACCTAAGAGGTGCCGAAGTTCAAACTCTGATCCAGAGGCATAGCAAGGGGGAAAAGCGCCCGTGCACCGGTGCATCCTGCACCCCTGTCCCGCCCCGGAATTCCCCCGCCACCTCCCCGGAACACCCCCAATACGTCCTCGCCGCACCCCCACAGGGGCACCCGCCCGGTGCGTTGCACCCCCCGTCCCCTTGGAACTACACCTCTGCTCTGCTCTGATCTGCTAAGTGTGGGGTACTCTACTAAGGATAGGATTGGCAACTTGCAGGTAGGATTTAGAGTTCTAGAATTACAATTGATTATCAGGCTAAACAGATCAATTTCCCTGGAAGAAATAGCAGCTTCAAAGAGTGGACTCTATGTCATAACACCCCTGCAGAGCTTCCTCCCCTCCCCAAACTCTGCCCTACCTAAGCACCACCCGCAAATCTCCAGGAATTTCCCAAGCCAGACTTGGAAATCTTAATTCAGAGGCAGGGTCTATTGTCCGTTCATGTTTTCCTGGGCTGACACCCAGCACTGGAATTGCTTGGACATGAACACATGTGCAGCAGTGGTCAGACCATCGGTCAGAGCCAGCCAGTTGTTTTGCTGAATCTCCTCTTCAGTACAACCACTATTTCACATGGCTTTTGTCCATGCAAGTCCCACAAGCCCTTAATATAGCCTTGTTGTTGGTCAAAGGGAAGTCCATCTTCTCTTTTCCACCAGAGGAGAAGTTGGTTGGATCCAACCACATTGTTCCTTCCCGATCAGTACAGTCTGCTCTGACTTGCAGTGGGTCTCCAGAGTCAAGGTCTTTTGCATCACCGAGGTCCCTTCCGCACACGCAAAATAATGCGTTTTCAAACCACTTTCACAACTGTTTGCAAGTGGATTCTGCTATTCCGCACAGCTTCAAAGAGCACTGAAAGCAGTTTGAAAGTGCATTATTCTGCATGTGCGGAATGAGCCCTAGTGTCTTTTAGCTGAAGATGCTGGGAACCGAACCTGGGACCTTCCGTGTGCAAAGCGGGTACTCTACCACTGAGCCACTGCCGTGTCTATTAACTCTGTTTTGACCTATGCTAATGAATGTATTTCTAAATTTTAACCCCATCTTTCCGGGAGTTAGCTCAAGGGAGAAAACAAAAATCAAAGTGGCATCAATACAAAACAGTAACCTTAGGGCTCGCTCTTTCCTTATAAATAAATAAGCAGTGGCAAGCAATCGATACCAACCGGTGGCTGCAGTATGGATGTCTAATGGCAAGTTGCCCTTCTGCCATGTATTATATTCTATGTTCCTCTTTAACTTGACATTTCTGCTTTACATACCAATTGCGACTGAATGAGGGTCTTGGCTTGTTAAAGATCTTTAGCACCTTCTCCAAACGAATGACAGTCCCCCCTAGAGAGAAATCGCTGGACTATTCCTCCAATTTAAATGGAATTTTAGGATTCACAGTGAATGCCATCTTTTAGCTCCATTCCTGATCCAAATAAACTGTTGTGACAGCTGTTACAGAACATGGGTACAAAGATATAGAGCAGGGGTCTGCAACCTGCGGCTCTCCTGGACTACAATTCCCATCAGCCCCTGCCAGCATTGGCCAATTGGTCATGCTGGCAGGGGCTGATGGGATTTGTGGTCCATGAACATCTGGAGAGCCGCAGGTTGCAGACCCCTGAAGCATCCGTCTTTGTTTACATGCAGGCAGGGAAGTTGCAGACATTCAGATGAGATGAAATGTGGTGGTGTGAACTGGTTACATACTGTGAGATACCCACTCTGCCATAAAGATGATCTTGAAACAGCCTGCCTCTCTCTTTCTCTCAACCTCACCTACCTGGCTGGGTTGTTGTGTGGATTAAACAGAGCAAAGGAGAGAATCTACACTGTCCTGAACTCCTTGGAAGTAGGGCAGGTTAAAAGCATATTAAATAAATGACAGGAAAAGAAACAAATCCTTAAAGAGTTTGCTTCATGCATCTGATGAAGGAGATTCTTAGGAAAATGTGCTGGAATAAATTAGTGTCGCGGGACTCTTTGTCTGCTTAGCTATGACAGACTGAATGGCTGCTCTGCTACAATCTCCCCCTCTGGGAGGAGAAGAATATTTAATTCTGAAGCCAGCCAATGTTTGAAAATTGCATTTGGAGGGGAAATAAAGGATATAATGTTATCCAAGTGGAAAGAATCAGCAGAATGTAAAATGATTCAGGGAAAACTGGCCGAGGTTTGTATCCCCCACCCCTTGTTTAATAAGCTTGGTTTAATATGGAGCTTTTGCCCTGGACTGTCTTCAGACTTGGTCACCGGGGTTGTTTATAATCATCGCTATTCACACTGAGTCACCATTACCTTCCTGCACATTCTCGCTTGAAAGAATTATAGCTCATCTCTTACTCCCAAGTGACCATTTTAGCCTAACTTACTGATGTGATTTAGCAAGGATCCTGAGTCATCATCCCTTGTTTATATCCTGGTGGCAAATTTGCAGTTATTCAGAGGTGGACTTCAATTCGAGCAATCTTTGTGTAAAGGGCAAAATGTCCTCAGACCTCATGCTAGTATGTAAACTAGAGCAGCTGAATACTGATGCAGGGCAGCCTTCAAGCTCGTACATAAACTCCCATCAGCCCTCTAGCATGGTGTACTGGTTAAGAGTGTCAAAATAAGATCTGGGAGAAGCAAGTTCAAATTCCCACTCTGCAGTGGCAGCTCTCATGGTGACCTTGGGCCTATTGCTCCGTCTCAGCCTAACCTAAATTACAGGGCGGTTGCTGTGAGGATTAAAAAAACAGGGGAGAATGGTGTAAATTGAGGAGAGAATTGGGATACCCTGTTTCCCCGAATATAAGACATCCCCTGAAAATAAGATGTACTAGAGGTTTTGCTGAAGTGCAAAATATAAGGCATCCCCCGAAAGTAAGACGTAGCAAACTTTTTGTTTGGAAGCATGCCTGATGAACAGAACACAGAAAAATAAGACATCCCCTGAAAATAAGACATAGCTCATCTTTGAGAGCAAAAATTAATATAAGACACTGTCTTATATTCGGGGAAACACAGTATGAATATATTTAAATAATCATTCCACATGGTAGCCCAGGGGTCTGCAACCTGCAGCTCTCCAGTTGTTCATGGACTACAAATCCCATATGGACAATTGGCCATGCTGGCAGGGGCTGATGGGATTTGTAGTCCATGAAGATCTGGAGAGTCACAGGTTGCAGACCCCTAGGCTAGCATAATGTTGAGGTTAGAATTGCCAGCTGCAATTTGAGAAATACCTGGAGATTTTGGGGATGAAGGGTGGTGTTTGGGAGGGGGGAGGGACCTCAGTGAGGTATAATGTCATATAATCCACCATCCAAAATGGCCATTATCTCCACGGGAAGACCTCAGTCACCTGGAGATCAGTTGTCATCCCAGAAGATCTCCGCCCATCACCTAGTTAGGAGCTCAACGCACCTGGGTATCAGAAATGAACATCTTGGGTTGCATCTAGACTCAACTATCAATCTACACTACAGATCTCCCACACATCCTTCTTCAGGCCTACTGTCCCCCATGGCAGTGTTTTATGGAGATCCATGGAGTACAGTAGGAGGTAGGAGAAAGAAAAGTTTCATACTGCCAGTGGAGAATTTAGTCTGGATCCAGCTCTACATTTAGTAGGAGTAATTTCCCCCTCCTATTGGCTATCCAACCTACCCGGATTCTCCCAGTCTCCTGTTTGTATATGGAGATCTTGTACCCAAGGACATAGATGTTGACCAGCCGCACATAGGACACCGCCTGATTCCCCCTGTTGTCATTCTTCTCTTCTACAGAGAAAGGTACCAGGGTGGAGTCATTTCCGCAGTACTTGGCAATAGTGTAAGTGCAGGTGCCCTGGAAATCAAAGTCCAGCCCATCGAAGGAGTGGTAGTGTGGGTCTCCCCAGCCCCAGCAGCTTGCTGTGAAGTCAGGGATGCACGTGGCTTGGTGGTTCTCCACTTTGCATGTTTCTTTGGGTCGACATTTCAAGGCTTTACAAGGATCTGAAACGAAAGAGCAAACTTGAGAGAGTGACAGATTCTATTGAGGTTGAATAAGAATGCGGGGGTGGGGGAAGCAATTTTATCTACAGATATTGGGTGGAGGAACAAGAATAACCACTCTCACTTGGTGGACCCAACCACTCTGGTCATCTTCAGAGGCCTTGCTTCAGGTTCCATAGGAATCTAGATGGATGGCTTCATCAAAAAGGACCTTATAGGTGATGGCACCAAAACTTTGGATTGGATCTCCCTGCCTAGGGAGAGTCATCTGTTATCTTCTGTTGTTATCTTCTGGCAGTGGGTGAAGACTTTTTTGTTTGGTTTGGTGTTCTTCTACTAACTCTTACTAGCCCTCCTTCCTGTTTGTGTGTTTTAATGTGTTTATGTGCTTTACTTGTTTATATATTTATGCGTGTGTGTTTTTTAAATGTTTTTTAATGTGTGAAAGACTTTAGTATTTTTAATGTTGCTACCTTGGGAACCCTGAATTGGGTGGAAAGGAGGCATAGAAATGTTTCAGGTAAATAAATAATAAATAGGTTTCATTGCATATTTATCATTTAATAATTGAAGGCAGATTCGGCTATATACAAGAACTACGATGGCAGGACCATGATAATTATGTGCAAATGGAGTCACTGTACCATTATATCAATATAATGCTTGGCATCAGTCACCATTCAGGTGTCAGTATTCAACTGGAAAGCAGAGTTTCTAGACAAGATTCACAGGAACCAGGAACTAATTGTACCATCAGATCTGCAATCATGTGATAGGTGAACCAAGAGGCATCCTTAGGAAATTACTTGCTAAAGAATCCCATTTCAATATTAACAATGCCATTCTAAGAACGTTATCCTGTAAACTCTACTGAATAGACCTGACTAGGATTTAGATTACACAGGACTGCTCTCTAAATACATTGGATTGTGGATTCAATGCTACGTAGATTCAATGTGAGAATCAGCATGGCTTTGAAGATTCAAGTCTTTGTAGCATTGAAGTCACGCATGCGTTTTTTTAAAAGGAATTATTTTCACAACAAACGATCTGAAATGTTTTACTTTTTACAGGCTACGCAGACAAAACCCATGATGATTTTTTCAAAACATTTCTGAAACATTTGGCAAACATTTTAAATGGTCATCACCATTATTACTTTTATTGGCAAAAAAAGAGTTAAATACAAAATTTTTAAATCAGCTAACACTGTTGTTCTCTTAATCTTATAGCTGAGGCAAGAAATTTAACTATGGTGTTACTAACAGTTGGGTTAAAAACAGCTAATAAATAGATCACAGTTGTCTCATCAGATGAGGTGCTATATGAGTTTATCAAAGGATAAATTAAAGTTTTCTGAATGTTTTCATAAAAGCGACAACACAAAAACACATGCTGAACAGTTTCTATCTCCTTCAAGGAACAAAGACAGAGTCTGTCTTTAAGGGGGATTTTGTTAAATCTTCCCTGGAGCAGAGCAGAAGGTAATGTGTTTGTTCTGGCTAATGAAAAGGCATGTTGCTATTGTGCGGAAATTAAATTATTAAGGTAAGTGACTCCTGATCCATAAGATGGTAAAATGCTCAGTGACTGGGGGCAGCAGGGGACTCAAGCTTCTACAATCCTATTCACATTGTATTACTCTTAACTGTATTTTTTAAATATATATATTATACCAGTAAACTAAACCAAATTGGTTCATTATTATTTGGCACAGAATCAAATTTTTAAATATAAAATATGATACATAAAACAAACGTAGAACTTTTTATAAAAGATAGGTATCTTCTCCAATCTGTCTAATATTCGACATGGTAGGATACCTATTGCTGTATTATTTTGCTTTTAACTTGCTAAACAGATCTATTTTTATTGCAATTTTATATTAGATTGTATTTTTACATTGATGTGTAGGGGTATTTACTGTCATTTGCTCTGGCTATTTCTTTTAAAAAAAACCTGAAGTGATTTGAATCCCTCGAAGTCAACCGTCAAGTTATGTGGACTATTTCCTTGCTACTGAACTATACTTGAGACTGCAGAATGTGTCTGTGTAAATCTTGATCTATCTATGCCTAATAAAGGTTAATAAAGATAAAGATAAAGAAAGCTTCTACAATCCTAAATCCAGCAATCATCTCTAAATCATGCAGTAAGCTTGGTTTTTCTCCAACAGGTACAGCAATTCAATATCAATACCAATGGACGTTATCTTCTTGGTCCATTAGAATTGGGTGGTGTTTTGGATCAAAGAAAAGGTCAAGCCCAGGGGTCAGCAACCTTTACCACCCAAAGAGCCATTTGGACCTGTTTTCCATGGCCCCGAAGGTCTACCGAGCCGGACAGCTCCGGTTCGGCCCCTCCACTTACCTTTCCTTCCAGGGCTGCTCAGGAAGGCTGGAGGGACATGCCCACGCTACCCTCCAACCTCCAGGCCATGTGGAGCTGCAGTATAAGGCTGAAAGAGCCGCATGCGGCTCTGGAGCCGCGGGTTGCAGACCTCTGGTCAAGCCAGAGGAATTGGATCAATAATGAAGCTGCAGCCGGTATTTGCCTGTTTACATCCATGCTTGTGTGAACTTTTTAAATGCTTTGTATGGAAATGGCCAGACTTGGAGTTAGGGCAGGAGTGGTTATAGAGGAGCCCTGAAGCATGGCAAAAGGGTCTGTGGTCTTTGATACATTTGAATTGTGGTTCTTAGGTTTAGTCGTGGTCTGACACGCAAACTGGGTCAGGATTTCCACTGGAGTAGCTGTAGCTGCTCTGCTTCGCCGAACATCTTACCTTTATTAATGCAACCCATGACTCCATCCCGAATCTCACAGGTCTCATCTTCGGCACAGCTGTGGGCCTCACAGATCACCCCCCGGCCTGGAAGGCAGGTGCAGCTTTGACGGCATTCCCCCAGCAGAACTTTCTCATTGGGCTGACGGGAGATTTGAAAAAAGAACAATAACAATGGCTGTGTTTTGACTACAACAAGATGGCACGTGTAGGTTAGGACTGGCACCTTGCCCAGTACTTTTGAATGTTCTTATGTAAGCCAAAGGAGCCGTGTGGCGTAGTGGTTAAGTGCTTGCACTGCCACTCACACGGTCAGGAGTTCGAGCCCCCTGTGGGTCAGATATCCTGGCAGCTGGCTCATGGTCAACTCAGCCATCCATCCATTCCTTGGTCGGTAAATGAGTACCAAGCACATAGCTAGGGGGTAAAGAATAGCCGGGGGAAACAGTGGCAGACTACCCCACAAAAACGGCTTGCCTATGAAATCACTGCTTGCAGTGGTACCTGAGGGTCAGACACGACTGAAGGGGAAACTTTACCTTACTTTATGTAAGCCAAAGAAGCTTTGGAACTGATTCAAAGTCATTATTTGTGTGATGGAATTGTGCTGTAGTTAAGCCACGTTGGATAATTTTTGCACAGATGTAAAAATATATTTTGCACTAAGTAGCTCTATACATAACATATAAACTGCCTTTCTCATGATTACAGTGTACCAAGCCATGCACGTGGATTGTTGAAGGTCAGAATCAACTGGGTGTTGTGGATTTTCCAAGCTATGTGGCCATAGTCTGGTGGGTTTTGCTCCTAGCATTTTGCCTGCATCTATGGCTGGCATCTTTAGAGGCATGTCACAGTAAGATGTGTTTCTCTCTGTGACATAGTTGTGTTTCTTTCCACACTATGCTGTGAAGAGAAACACATCTTACTGTGACATGCCTCTGAAGGTGCCAGCCAAAGATGCAAGTGAAATGTTAGGAGCAAAAACCACCAGACCACATCCACACAGCCTGGAAAACCCACAACACCCAAGCCATGCACATATTATCATAGTATCACATTTCAAGGAGATACTGACAAGCCATTTTCAGACTGCATATCAGCAGCATCGTATCACCACAAGCAGAATGCTTTTTGATGGAACCGGTACTGTCTTGGGAAGCTGGCCATCACGTGTGAAATTTAGAGACAAAGGAACTCGTCATACAACAGTTCAGAAATTTGCCACTGCGCCATTTCTGTATCTTCTTGCAGCATGGAAATCAATTAATTGATTTCAAGAAACAGCATGAGACACTCAATTTCCCCCTCTTAGTTAGCGAATCCTGAGATCCACAAGACTTGTGATATCTGATTTGAAACAGCATGACACTATGGGGAAAGGTGTAGAACAGAAGTTCTCAACCTGTGGGTCGCGACCCCTTTGGGGGTCGAACTACCCTTTCACAGGGGTCACCTAAGACTCTCTGCATCAGTGTTCTCCATCTGTAAAATGGATAAATGTTAGGGTTGAGGGTCACCACAACATGAGGAACTGTATTAAAGGGCCGCGGCATTAGGAAGGTTGAGAACCACTGGTGTAGAAGAACAAATATATAATCTGATATGTCATGACCTGATATGCAATATTCCTGCATGGCAAGGGTTTGGACTTGATGGCTCTTGTGGTCTCTTCCAACTCTATGATTCTATGAGTTGTGATAGCAATAAAAACAGAGAGTGGGAACACAATGTTTGGAAGACCAGTTACCTTGTAATACAATCCATTCTCAAAACAGCCACAGTGCTCTGCAGTAACACAATTGAGACCATCGAAGAAGAAGCTGTTGTCGCACTGGCAGCCCTCAGCACAGGTTTCAGGACACGCTCTGGGGTCTGTGATCTTGGCGCAAGTGGTGGCGCAGATGTCGGCACAAATCTTGTAGTGGCTGTTGACAGGGCAGCTTAGAGCTAAATTAAAAGAATGTATTGATTACGCATGGTGCTACTCCAAATGGAAGGGAAGGGGAGAGAGATGAACCAAGGTTCTGGCAAATGAAAGAAATAACGGCACTAGACTCAACTGGGCTGTAATTGCAACAAGGGGCAGGGCACAGAGAGATCTCCGGAGCAGGGAACATGCATGCCCTGGGTTGGCTGGGCAGCTGAGCCACACCCGGCCCTGATCACGTGATGCGCACAAGTTGGAAAGGGTGGAGCACACTCCCTATATATTAGGCAGCACGCTGTTGCCCCTGCCTCTTTCAATGCCTGGAACCAAACTGATCCACCTGCCCTCCCTAAATTTTAAGGGTTAGGTCGGCTGTTTTATTGTCACAGCCCTGGCGGTTTGGGCAGAGGAGAACATCCTTCTGGGGAGGCCGAGCTTACACGATGGACCTACTCACGGTTGGGGGCCTCCTTAAGAGGCTTGGGGTGGGGCGGGGTCATGGGCATGCCACGGAGGCCTCTGCAAGTTGAGCCTGACACCCCAGCAGTTAGGGGGCCACAAAGGGCGGGCGCCCCGGTGGCCATATACTTCTCTGTCCTCCCCAATAGGGATTGGGGTTGGTGCCGGGGCCAGCCAGGGGTGCTGACCAGCTGCTGAATGGATGTGCTCCTCTTGATGCCCAGCTTCAAGAATGAACTGCGGCTCATTCAATTCCAAGACATGCCCTGTGGTTATTCACCAGATAAGCATCTGCACATCTGGACGCAAAAGACAGCAACTAGTGCAGGACCAAATCGCAGATTCCACCACTCTACCTTATGATAACAATTGTGAGTCTTCTTTCATAAAGCAGTATTAAGACCCATGTATGGGTGGAATTAAAATTAATTTTGGAGGAAATATCAATTAAAATCTTCGCCAGCAAAAATGTGGGATTTTCAAACTGGAATTTGCTACGGTGATAGTCTCAAACAAGTTGTTGTTGGTGGACACCATAGCATCTGCCAGTTTGGTTCCTGGTGCCCATTGTCTTCTTTCCTAGAGCAGACAGACCATTTTGGTTTTATTCCACTTCAAAATTGATTCAGAAGACCCCAGAAGGTTTTATATTTGTGTTAAAAGGAAGTATTTATTTGGGAAAAGATGCCTTTATTAGAGGAGGATACTTACTGGAACATCCCAATGTTTTTGATTGGACCTAACCCACAGGACAGCCAATTTTTGGTGGTGCTCAGAACATGTTTTCAAAAATTAAAGAAAAGGGACTACGAGTTTAACCAGGTTGGGGGCACTTGCTCTAGGCTGCATGACAGTGGAATACACTGCCTCGTAGGGTGGTGGAGTCTCCTCCTTTGGAGGTTTTCAAACAGGGGATGGATGGCCATCTGTCGGGAGTCTTTGATGGTCTGTTCTTGCATGGCAGGGCGTGGACTTGATGGCCTTATTGTCTCTTCCAATTCTATGGTCCTATGCTCAGGTTCAAAACCATTTAGAACTTAACAGGTAAGAACATCCCCTTTTAAAACTTTCCCCAGAACTGATCAAGAGTTAAATAAAACACTATTCCTATTTCACATTTTCAGTGATATAGCCCTAGCTAGGGCTCAATCATCACCTGTTATGTGGTCACTATTGTGAACCTCTATTTATTGTATATATATGGATGTTGTGCACTGCCCAGAGCCCCCTGGGGATGGGGCGGTTTATAAATCGAATAAATAAATGAATGAATGAATGAATGAATGAATGAATGATTAATTGATTAATTAGTTAATTAATAATAAACAATAAACAATAAACAATCACTCACTCACTCACTCACTCACTCACTCACTCACTCAATCAATCAATCAATCAATCAATCAATCAATCAATCAATCAATCAATACTCACGACAGAAGGAATGAGTTCTCCAGGGCTGGATGGTGACCCCGGCCTCTTGGCAGGCGGATACATAACTCTCAAGACTCTTGCACAAGACAGCGCTGTCTCCATTGCCCAGACAAAGGTCATAGATGCAGTTACTGAAATAGGCACTAGAGTTTACTTTGTTGTGGCAGGCTCTGAAGGGACCATCGGCAGCAGTGAGGAGACCACAGTAGTTGCGCTCCTTAAAAACGTCCTCCTTCATCTCCTCACAAACTGGACAGTTATTTCCAGAACACCCATCTGAGCAGGATCTGCTTTCCCCAGGGATGGACACTTTCCAGGCAGCTCCAAATTCAGCTGCATCAGACACCACCCGGCCATCCGGGAGCAGGAAATCGTCCTCTTTCCGCCCGTTGTAATTCCCACACAGGCCGCCGACTTGGCCCTGGTAACTCCCTGGGACAGTGACTCTGACTTCGTAAACCAGGTCATAGCTCACGAGGAGGGCAAAGTCAGTTTCGATCACAACTTTAGTGCCGTGTTGATAGACTCTCAGTTGTCCGTCAGAAAGGGTCACTGGGAGAGGCTGGAATATACCATCCACCTGCAGGAAGAAGGTAATTTCTGATTGGAGTAGGGTGATGTTGTGAATTAGATTCTACCAGCTTTTCCAAAAGGGAGGAAGGCCCTTGACCAACAGAAAGGGCATCTTGAGATCTGCATGGATAAAAGCCATGTGGGATGTGGCAATGAGTGGAATTAGACAAGATTGAGTAGAAACAATGGTTCGATTCAACCCAATATTTTGTTACTTCTTTCAGCAGTAGTGGCCCAAGGTTGGAAGACTCCTACCGGCAGCAGATACATGGATCCAATCACTCTAGTAGAAACATTTTAGACATTTTGAAGGCCTTGGAAATAACGGGCATCCGTGAAAAAATGGGACTGTTTGAAGTACTGATCTACATATTAAATCTAAATGCACCATATACTACTTAGCACATGCAATTATATTGTTAGCCTTATTTACGAAGTTAAAATATTGTTTAGTTCGGAACCAAACAGTAATACCTAGTATGAGTAATAGAAATGCATTGTGGTGTGATCCAAAGTTTCGCAAACATATCTCTTTGCCAGCTGGCAATAGGAAAAATAAAAACAGAAAGTAGAAGTCCCTATCCACAGAGAAAGCCAAAAGGGGGGTGGTTGTAGTCTATTTAGTTTAAAATAGCATTCAGACCTCAGTATTGCACAGAAACAGAAGATATTCATTGTTCTACAGGAAAGGCTTTATGTAGAGGAGGGAGGGGCACATTTGATGGAGTCTGTAGCATAGGGATAGCCAGGAATCTGTAGCATAGGGCCGTGGTGGCGAATTTTTGGCACTCCAGATGTTATGGACTACAATTCCCATCAGCCTCTGCCAGCATGGCCAATTGGCCATGCTGGCAGGGGCTGATGGGAATTGTAGTCCATAACATCTGGAGTGCCAAAAATTCGCCACCACGGCATAGGATTCGCCACCACTGGCATAGGGATAATACCCACCTCAGCATTAGTAGAACTCACAAAAAAATCACTGATAATTCTGCAGGATGAAAATATTTACCATGAGGTTTGTTTTCCCATTAGACCCAGAATGATCAGTGTTTCCACACTGAGGGTGAAAATGGTAGGGGATCATTTTGTCTGGGGTACACAACACATCTAGAACCAATACTGTTTCTCCTAGTCAAAACTGAAGACATATATTTATGTTCCAGTATGGTGCCACCTCGTTACATATAGACATTCATGGAATACTCAGGAGGGAAATCAGCCTTTTGGGGAATTTTTTTTACACTGCACCACTGCCTCCCTGTAATTACTAGAGATGGGGGGTTAGACTGGGGCAGACAGGCTGCAGAACACTGAAAGAGTGGAGCACATTCTACCATTCAAACACCTTGTGTAAATCCACAGCAGCATAGAGTCCTAGTTCATAAGATCTTTCTTCGTTAACAATCATGGAAAGACCCTTGCAAACTGGGACTCTGCATGGCTGGGCACTCATACAGAGGTCTACTAGAGGCTGCCTATACTGTAGAGAAGTGCTTGCATCAGCCTTCCATATCGAGTTGCAGAACGAATAGAATGTTCAAACCATGGCAAAGAATTAATGAATGAAGGGATGGCTTCAAGGACTCACCTGCACTTGTCCTTTCTTGTTCTGCAGTACTGTGAGTGTGATGTTATAGACCTCGACAGAGACCTTCTTGGTCACCGAGACCTTCCCGTTCCCCCAGGGATTGTTCTCCACAGTTATAGTAAAGGGTATCAGTGTGGTATTGGCTTTGTCAACCTTCACCAGGGTATATGAGCAGGTGCCCTGAAAGTCAAAGCGGAGTCCATCGAAGGAGACATAGTGGGGGTCACCAGAAGCAGAACAGGTGGTGCTGCCCACTGGGTGGCACTTCAGGATCCCATTCGACAATCTGCATTCCTCATAAGGTCCACAGGAGAAAGGTTGACACTTCACAGTCCCACCTGGTTGACACACACAAAGTTCTCGGCATGTCGGGTAGAAAGTCTCTCCTGACAAGTAGTAATGACCTTGATGGTGGCAGCCACACTGGGATATGGGGACACACCGATCACCGCTCAGCACAAAGTTCTCGTCACACACACAGCCTTCCTGGCATTTTGCAGGACAAGGGACTGGGACATAGATGCTTCCACAGGTCTGGTCACAACCCCTGGGACACAGCTCGTAGTGACTATTCTGAGCACAAGGAAGACCTGTCAATTTGAATCAATGAAATGAAAACTGAAGTGAAAAGTGAGGAAATGAAATAGCAAGGTTATTACTAACTTGGTACACGGGGGCAAAAGGTTCAGAATGACACACTCACTAGGATGGTAGGACTGGTACAAGCTGATTCAAGGCAGCTTCCAGGCAAGAGGAAGAACTGGTATCGAACCATTTCTCTTTGAGTCCAAAGTTCACCAAATGCATACTTGGGGGTGGAAAGTGCCATCAAGTTGCAGCCAACTCATGGCAACCCCACAGAGTTTTCAAAGCAAAACCCTATAGAAGTTCTTTGATATTGCTTGGCTCTGTGTGGCATCCCTGGATTCTTTGGTGAGCACCCATCCAAGTACTAACTGGGACCAGCCTTGCTCAACTTCTGAAATCTGAAAAGATGGGGATAATATGGGCCATCCAGGACAGGGCAAAATGGCGGAACTACACATCATTAGGGTACATGTCATTATGAGGATGGAGAACCACAGAAAAAGGGGTGTACAAACACATGCGTCTTTTAACTCCTTTTAACATGTAGTTCCACACATTCATTCTGCCTCAAAAGAAGAAGAGTTTGTTTTTATATCCCTACCTATCTCTATCCCTACCTATATCCCTATCTCTATTTTTAAGGCCATGCCCCCGAGCTTATAAAAGCAAAGGCTCCAGCACGAAGCCTTCCAGTTGCTTCTGTCCTCCCTGCTGCCTTGCCGTCTTCCTGGTCACGTGAGGGGCCGATTTTGTGCCCCCATGTGACCAGATCAGTGGCACCCTGGGACAGAGGGTACCCCCTGTCCCTAGGCAAATACGCCACTGTGTTGGAGTGTACAGGCTAATCTGAATTCCCCAGATAAGCCTCCACAGCTCAGGCGGCAGAGAGGGGAATCAAACCCAGATCCTCCAGATTAGAGTATACCTGCTCTTAACCACTACACCACTGCTGCTCTCCTTTTGCTGGCTTGTTTTTAAACACTACTATCTTTATTAATCAGTAGTTGAGGAAATTTGGTCAGCATAGTTGCACTTACTATAGAAGGTCTCAAAAACTATGGTGCAAGCTTGAAGTTCTGACATACACAAGGGCTTTCCCATTCAATGCAGAGTATGAGATACATCTTACTGTTCCTCTAAAAGTTTCCTGGTAACTGGAAGACCAGAGTACTCACAGAAGGTCAGCATGATATAGATTCTGCTTACTCTTTAAAAACTGCTTACACTATGAAATGTGCTTTGAGTAGATAACTGATTATTTTTTTAGAATTCTTTTCTTTGACAAATAATCATGGTGGCTTAGAACGAATGATAATTATAATTGTTGGCATGCAGTCCTGGAGCTAGACCTGAGGGGGTGTCATTTCGAAGGCCCTGCTATTCATTTCTTGGTATCATATACAACCCAGACGAATGGAGCAGAAAAAGGGTAAGACGGAAATTTGGTCAGCAAAGCTGCACTTACTACAGAAGGTTTCAGACCTCCAGGCATGGATGGTCACCCCTGCTGCTTGGCAGGCCGCAGCATAGCTGGCAATATCCTGGCAGATCACGGCTTGCTGGCCTTCAAAGAAGCAGTAATCGTACACGCAGTCATGGAAGTATCCGTCTGGATCAACTTTGCTGTGACACTCTCGGAAAGGGCCACTCCTGTCTAGGATCAGGCCACATTCCTTGCTGAGTCCCTGTTGGTGTCTCTCAATGGCGGGTAGATTAGCACACTCTTCTTTATCATCCCCTGTGCAGCCTGGTATCTCCCGAACTTTCCAGCTCTGACCAAATGCTGACGGGGTTGGAGCCATGCTGCCATTTTTCATGGTCATTTCATCTTGTTTGTTGCCGTTGAAGTTCCCACATAGACCGCAAAGGGCTCCCGCATAGGTACTGGGCACCGACACGGTGACCCGGCTTTGCCAGTCAAAGGTGACCATCAGCTGGAAGTCAGTCTGGACTACAGCATCTTGTCCTCTCCTGTACAGGGAGATCTTGTTGTTGTCTGTACTGTAAGGTAGGTTGGTCAGCAAGCCATTCACCTGGGAACCGTTCGAAAAGGGAAGAGTGGGCATTTCCGAGGTGCTTTTCGATGAGACTTTCACAGCTTCCCCCCCCCCCCAATTAACTACAATGGCCCCCACAAATAAATTATCTATAAGGCACACTCTTGCATAATTGGTCCGATAATCTTTGTACTGATCTCTGATACAAAAAAACAACAACAGTCCTCTATGTCAGAATAGGCCAACATTGCAACCGTCCTTTCAAAAAGCACTAGCCTTAAAAGATGGACACTTTTCATATAAAATCATCTGTCTCCAAAAACATTGTAAAGAGGGCGGAGGACAGAAGAACCCAATAAACGTTTCTGGTGGAAACTGCATAGTGACAGCAAGGAATGATCTCCAAACTGTCTTAATAGCCCTAACCTAGCCAAGCATGTCTATCAACCTACTTGTCCCAAATCCCTTAACTTACTCAGAAGGTGGACAGAAAGCTAAAGTAAAGTGAAGATAATGAAAGAGTTGTGGGACACCTGTTTCCTGGAGGAGACCTCCACATACGCAGACCATTGTGCTAGGAAGAATGATAGGAAGAGTAATCAGACCATCTTGTCTGATTCAGTCAAGGGTTACAATGTCGTCACCAGCCAGCAGACCAGGTATCTCCTCTGCCCTCTCTTGCATTGGCATGCTTCAGATTTCAGACTTTCCTACCTTTTATGGACATCTTGCTACTGATCAATGGTGACTGGAGTCAGAACTGATGGAAGACATGGTTCAACGAAATGGAAAAATAATCCGTCATTTGAAAAGGAATGAATCTCTCATGAAACTCACCATGATTTTGGAAGGGTTTTCTCTGCTGATCACTATTATGGTGTCGTAAACATGGATTTCCACAACTCGCGTGAAGGACACCGACTGGCTACCTCGATGGTCATTTTGGACAAGCACTTGGAAGTTCACCAGGTCCTGTCTGTTCTCACAAAGCCCAGTGAATTGATACATGCAGGTGCCCTGGAAGTCAAACCTTAGACCATCAAAACTGATGTAGTGAGGGTCCCCTGAAGCAGAGCAGGTGGCATAGGTGGTAGGGTAGCAGTTTTGGATGCCATTCTCCACACGGCATTGTTCTCCATTTCGGCAGTTGGATGCCTGGCAGGTCACTTGTCTGGACTGTGGGTCGCAGACACAACGCCGTGTGCAGGTGTCATCTCCCCAGAACTGCTCATTGGGGGCAAAGAGTTTCCCCTCAAAAACACAACCGCAGGCAGACTGGGGGATACATTTCCCAGCATCCAACACAAAGCCTTCATTGCACTGACAGGTCTCCACACAAGGCAATGAGGAACAGTTGGCAGCTTGGTCGTTGCAAGTGGCAGGACATGCAGACCCACAAGCCTTATAATGGCTGTTTTCAGGGCAGGGCAAAGCTGTCAGAGAGACAAGATAAAAGGACACGGTTTCTCATCGTGGTGGTGGAAAATGCCTCCAAGTCATAGCCAACCTCATAGGGTTTTTCATGGCAAGAAACAGACAGAGGTGGTTTGTCATTGCCTGTCTCTATGTAGCAACCCTGGATTTTCTTGGCGGTCTCCCATCCAATTACTAACCAGGGACAGCCCTGCTTAGCTTCCAAGATCTGGCAAGACAGGGCTGACCTTGGTTATTCAGATCAGGATATGGGTTTCCTTTGCCTAATATACCTCAGAAAGTATTGTGCAGATCAAATGAAAGAACTAACCTGAGCTATTAGAAAAATGGGAGTGACACTGTGTAACTAGAGTGACCCATAGTGGATGGGTGGGGGAGGGGACCCAGCATCTGGACATGGCCCACCCACCCTAATGGAGGGAGGGGGAGGAGTTGCATGCAAGGGAAGGGGAGGGAGGGGAGGAAGTAAGGGGTGGCATGCAAGGGAAGGGAGGGAGGGGGAGGGCATGCAAGGGAAGGAGAGGGAGGGGGAGAGGACCCGACATTTGGACATGGCCCTCCCACCCTAATGGAGGGAGGGAGAGGGGTGGCATGCAAGGGAAGGGGAGGGAGTGAAGGGAGGGAGTGAGGGATATCATGCAAGGGAGGGAAGGAAGGAGGGGCATGCAAGGGAAGGGAAGGGGAGGGAGGTGAGGGAGTAAGGGGTGGCATGCAAGGGAGAGGAGGGAGGGGGACATTAGTGTCTTTCTCCATCCTTCCAACCCTTGGGGTTGTCTGTCATGAAGGCGGAAAAGCAAGGTATCAACTGTGATTAATAAAAAAATACAAGTAAGTAAATAAATAAGGTACTAATTTTCTATCCTTGCTCTCCCACCCTGGCTGTCTTTAACTCTAAAACCACCCTTCTCTATAGCTCTCTGAGATACTCACAGCAACCAGTGGGTGTTCTCCAATCAGAGATGGTCACTCCTGCTTTTTGGCAGGTGTCTGCATAGTTCTTTAGTGCTTCACAAAGGACATCCTTGAAGCCGTCATTCAAGCAAAGGTCGTAGACGCAGTTCTCCAGAAAGATGCTGGGGTCAACCACAGAATGACACTGGGTGAAGGGGCCCCCTGCTCCTTTGCTGATCCAGCCGCAGAATGGCTCGGCTCGGTACTTGTTGGCTGTCTGTGGTGGGCAGCTCTTGCATTCCCCATGGCAGTCATCCCAGCAGAATCTGTCACCATCCTCCACCTTCCAGCTTCGTCCAAACTCTACAGGGGTGGGAACCAAGACCCCACTAGGGTTTTGGAAGTCATCGTTCGGATTTCCATTGTAGTTGCCACACAGGCCACATATATTCTCCGAGAAACTGCTGGAGATCTTCACCACCAGGTAGCTGTTCCAATCATAAGAGACCCTCATGGAGAAGTCTGTCTGAATAATGGCAGAATTCCCACTCTGATAGATGTGAAGTTTCCCTTCGTGCAAGGAGATGGGCAGCCGGGAACGCTGGTTATTCACCTGCAAGATGAGTTGGGCATAACAAACAGCAGAAGTTGAATGTGTTTCTTCCAGAAAGACGTCATATGCTCTGCTGAAGGATATGTATTTAGAGTAGGGATCTTTTGTAGACTAAATATTTGTACCCTAATAAAGACAAGACATGAAACTGAGGGAATGCCAAAGGCAAACTTAAGTTATAGAAACGGTCGCGACTTACCATGGCTGCCATTGCTGATGGGGAAGGGACAGCCTCCCAGGTGGCCTCGCGAGCTTCCAAGTGCTCGCGAGGTTTTTCCGGGCCCTAGGGTGCCAAGCAGGGACACTGGGCGCCCTGATGTTGGTGGGGAGGTGGGCCTAGGCAGCCTTTATAAGGCTGGGCCTGGCCTACAGCCTCCCCATTGGCCGGAGCTTTGTGTCAGTGGGTAAAATACCCGCTTTATTGGAACCTCCTTATGAGGTTTGGGGTGGAGCAAGCCAAGGGGTCACCTGCCCAGACGTGGGCTTCTATGGCTTGCGCCCCTGGCAGCTAAGAGTCTTCAGGAAGTGGTGACCACCCACCTGGAATCTCACAGCTGCTCCAGCGTGTGATAATTTTTCATCGGCAGGCGTGCTGAGAAAAATTTAGGTGTCTGGGGGACAGCACTCGTGCTGCCCAGCACACAGATCATACCCTCATGCTGCGCCTTACGCTTTGTTTACCTTGAGCCAATTTTTGTTAATAAAATGGCTATGGCCAACTTTCCCCCACACAAAAAGTGTGTTGTACTTTCATTTATTCCAGGAATGGCTAGGAGGCCTTTAGTTACTTCCCTCAAGCAGCAATCAACCCCCTTTCAAATTGGGCTACAGCCTTCCAAAATTCAGCTTATTTCACAGAGGGCTTAATTGTACACCACTAGCCTTCCCTCCCACCCTTCCCCCACAATGAACTACAATGGATAGTATGTCCAATTTTTAAGATTCCCATGTTGTTCCATAGAATAGGGACAGAACAAAGTAAGAGGCAGGGACAAATGGAGACCAAGAAACAAGGTCAGTCTCTTCTAAATACATCTAAGAAGTATGGGAAAGCTAAGTATTGGTCAGATATCTAGAAAGTTCAGATCTCAAAACAGAAAATAGAACATAAAAGTTCAAAGGTTGCTCCTCAGGAAGAAAGAAGCCAGTATCAGTACATGCTTGGTAGACACAGTTGGGCAGTGTGTGGTAGGTCTGGGTGGAGCTTCATGGACAATTAGATTGGAGACAGTACAAATATATCAAGCCAAGGTCATCTGTGGAACTCTTAGGATAAACCGTACATACATTTAACATTCTAAAGTAGAAGAAAGATGACCTGTCCCCTTGCTTCTGGCGGCTCAGTCAGAAATGTTGCCCTCTTTGCTTAGAGACCATGAAAATGAGTCTGAAACTCTGAAGTATTGGGTGAAACTTTAAGACTTGGAAAGCTTGGGAACAGCAATTTTCAACCAGCTGCTTCTGAATGGAGGGTTCATTACCAATGCAGAGTTACAGAAACAATTTCTACATGCCAGTAAGACAGAAGTACAGACAGCAGCTACGCATGAAACTACTCTGGGGAAAAGAGAAGACTACGTATCTGTCAACCTCACCTTCACGAATCCAATTTCATTTCTGGAAATCAATATGGTGTTGTTGTAGACTTCGACAGCCACAGAGCCAACATAGGAAACACGAGTATTGCCCCTGTTCTCATTCTTGGCCTCAACTCTGAAGGAAGGAAGAGAAGTGTCTGACCCGCAAGTCTTGGCAATGGTGTAGGTACAGGTTCCCATGAAGTCAAAGTTCTTCCCATCAAAAGTGTGATAGTGAGGGTCTCCCTGTGCCCAGCAGGTTGATTCAGACTTTGGCACGCAGACTGGCTCTTCATCGACAATCTCACATTTCTCCTCTTTTCTGCATTGCGTTGAACTGCAGGTGGGTTGCGGTTTGTCTGGAAGAGTCCCACGGCATAGTCAAAACAACCAGTGGAAGGTGATCATAGATAAACATGAGGCATTTGAAGCTACACTAGGCTATGGAACTACTTGTGAAGTGAAAGGCAGTGTAGAACCAGGGGGCATACATTGAAAATGCTGGGGGGAAGAATTAGGACTAATAAAAGGAAACACTTCTTCACGCAACGTGTGATTGGTGTTTGGAGTATGCTGCCACAGGAGGTGGTGATGGCCACTAACCTGGATAGCTTTAAAAGGGGCTTGGACAGATTTATGGAGGAGAAGTCGATTTATGGCTACCAATCTTGATCCTCTTTGATCTGAGATTGCAAATGCCTTAACAGTCCAGGTGCTCGGGAGCAACAGCCGCAGAAGGCCATTGCTTTCACATCCTACATGTGAGCTCCCAAAGGCACCTGGTGGGCCACTGCGAGTAGCAGAGAGCTGGACTAAATGGACTCTGGTCTGATCCAGCTGGCTTGTTCTTATGTTCTTAGTGTTGAAGTATCTTTTTGTATACCTTACTCTATTTGTTGAGGTTTTGATGCCGAGGCAAACCTATAGCCAGACAGGAGCATCATTTCTGCTGGGGTCAGCAGGGCCCTACCAGTCCTAATCTTGATATTGTGAACAGCCCTGTCTCATGAAGCAGAGCAAGGGTAAAATGGATGCCAATCATAATATAAAGGTTTGATCTCTAGAGAGCCTCCATAACATGACATCGTTCTTTCCCCTCCTGAATTTAGAATACGGACCATTCCCCTCCAAGGACACAGCTACTTGAATCTGGTGAAAAACACCCCAGCCATGAGCACCTGGCTGCAGCTTCACAAAGAACTTGCAAATGTCCACACTTTGATTTTATCAGTGAACCAGCTAAATCACCCTCTGCCCGTTCCCCTAAAACGTTAACCTTCATCTCAAGCCTTCTGTCTACTATTAAGGGCCATCAACCCTCCAGTATTTCTTTGAGTAGTCCAAGCTACTTGTCCCTGACTGAATTTCATCAGCACTGCCCCAAAATAATAAATTCTTCGACTTTCCCAGATCTTAATCTCATCAAATCATTTCCAGTAGCATTGTCCATGCCTGGGAACAGAACTTTGCTGTACCTCAGGAAGATTGTCCCTCTTATCATTGCCAGACAATCCATTTTTCCTATAACTAGACCCACCAAAATCTATGGCAAGTTGCACTTGGAATTCCTCCTTGAGCCCAGAAGTGCTGGCCACTTTTACCCCACTCTTCTTGGACCTCTTCTGGAATGGTAAATATCACCCTTCCCAATGCCCTTTTCTATTTCCTGCTATCACTTATCTCTTTGTTTCCTAGATCCCTGACAATCCTGCGTGTGTTTGCTAGCTTGCAAGTGTATTTTTATTATTTTCAACTCCTTATTACAATTGTAACCCTTTCCCACACAATCCTAAATCGATTTCTTTGGGGAGTGACCTCTCTCTCTCTCTATATATATATACATTGGAGAAGATTTCCCTAGCCACCTCTTGAATTACAGGTCCCCCCCCCCCCAGGTAATTCCCCCAATTATTAAAGGAAACAGACCAGACCAATTCGGGTAACAAGATTAATGAAGTTTCAAATTAAAGCAGCCTTGCTAATAGCCACTTTCCCAATCAGTGTGGTGACTAGTGGCTGGCTGGCTGGCAGGCAGGCAGGCAGGCAGGCAGGCAGGCAGGCAGGCAGGCAGGCAGGCAGGCAGGCAGGCAGGCAGGCAGGCAGGCAGGCAGGCAGGCAGGCAGGCAGGCAGGCAGGCAGGCAGGCAGGCAGGCAGGCAGGCAGGCAGGCAGGCAGGCAAACAAAATATGAGTGTTGTCTGGAACCTGGATTTTCATAGTCTACTTCCATGAGCCCGAAAGGTGTACAGAGGATGGCTGCTTTACAGACCATCAGGAAGCCCCAAAGTCTATCTGCAGCTTTTATATACTTAAATGTCATCAAGTTGCAAGTGATTTAGGGTGACCTCAGCAAAGGGTTTTCAAGGCAAGTGAGTGGTAGAGCTGGTCTGCCATTGACTTCTCTGCAGAGTCTTCCTTGGTGGCTTCCCATCCATGTAATGACCCTGCTTAGCTTCTGAGTTCTGTCATCTTCCCACAAACCTGCACCTTTTCTTGAGAAGAAAATAGCTATATTGCTCACTGCTCCATGAAAACTTAACTAAACGAGGATATACTTACCACAGGCACAAAGGGCCACAGAGCCGTAGCCATTATAGCGTGAGCCCCCAACAACCAGGAGCCCAAAAGGAGTGCTTGGGTGCTCTAGGAATGAGGCTTTTGCATTGGTGTCCAGCCTGGGTTGGGCCCAAGAATATTCTGTGCCAGGGACTGGCTTCCACTGGATTTTTCCAATGGTTCTCTTATTTAATGTGATCCCATCGGATTCTGAGGTTTTGGCTATGATGACGACATAATTGTCAAAGTTTCTCATCCCATCGATGTGATATAACCTGCAGTAGCTTGTTATGGCTGGGATATTGATGAAGAACGGGTCGTAGGCTCCACTTCCCACCAAAGCTCCAGTGAAGAAGAACAGAACTTGAATTCCGGCATCAGCAGAGATGTAAAGCGGCCGAGACGCTTGTACTTCCAACTGGATGACTTGCCCAGCAACCACGTTCCGAGAGCTTTGGGCAGACCCAAAACCGTACTTGATGCAGGTTTTTTGGGAAGCAATTACATAGGCAATGTCGAATCTATTTTGGAAGGACAGCGGGGGGACAATGAAGGCAGTGCCCCAGCTTGGAACGGGAAGTAGCTGTTCAACAACAAAGTCACAGCCTGTGTTTCGGACAGCACAGCTGTGCCCGCTCAAAACTGCCACAGGCTCTGTGGATTCAACCTTGGTACCAGACAGGTCGAACGCACTTTGCAGCTGGATGGCTTGGAATGGCTGGAGGTTGGCAACAAGCTTGCTTCCGGCAGCATAAACCTTCCTTTTGAATACCACCGCTCCTTTCAAGTGAATGTCAACTCTAGTGGGAGCGTGAGAAGTTACAACTGTGAATTCCTTGAAAGCGTTGGACAATGAACCCATTGGGGTTACCACATAATATAGTGTACCCAACTGTTGGACTGGATACACAATGGTGGTTCCACTTGTTACTCTCCTGTAGTTGAAGGAGGAGACGGAGATATCTTTGTCTGCTTGGATCAGCACCGCCTTATCTAAGATGTCTGTCCCTGTCATCTCGACAGAGATTGGGAGCACAACAGACACGGTCTGTCCCTGATTGACAGAAATAGTTTTGCGGAAGGTGGACTTGTTTGCTGTCACAGTGACCGTGGTTGCAGGATGATAACCAGTAATAAGCAGCTGAAATTCAGGGTTGGGTTGGTATGGCCAGCTGTTGTGCATGAAAGCTGTGACAAATTCCTTTCCTCGTGAACTGGCAGTACACAGGCCTGAAAGAAGAAAGGAAAAATTATGAAAGGGCTAGAAAGCTATGGAGTAATCAGCGCAGCAGGGACATAGGTATAGATTTTTATGGGGGGGGGTTCGGGGGTGGGGCCACACACACCCCGCCCCTAGGGCATGGCCATGCCTCCCCAAGCCCCGCCCCTGGCCTAGCGCTTATAAAAGCAGCTCTCCGAGGCTGGGGATGGCAGACTCCCTTGCCCTGCCCTGCCCTCCCCTGCCCCCCACCAGCTGGGCTGCCAGCCGGCAGCCAGCAGTTCCTTCTGCCCTCCCCTCTGGGCAGAGGCATAGAGGGAAAATGGAGCCAGGTGCAAAATCTGAGTTTTGCTCTCCCCCCCACCCCCGCCGGCATCTGTGGTGATGCTGGAATCTACCCCCAAACAGCATCACTTTCAATGGTGTTTAAACTGGAGAGCCCAAATTCTCCTTTTAAATCCACCTTAAAGGGAGAATTTGGGGTCCCTAGTTAAACTACATTGAAAGTGATGCTGTTTTGGTGTGGATTATCCCCCACCCTGAAACAGCATCACTTTCAATGTGGCGTAGTGGTTAAGAGCAGGTGCATTCTAATCTGGAGGAACCGGGTTTGATTCCCTGCTCCGCCACTTGAGCTGTGGAGGCTTATCTGGGGAATTCAGATTAGCCTGTGCAGTCCCACACATGCCAGCTGGGTGACCTTGGGCTAGTCACAGCTTTTCGAAGCTCTCTCAGCCCCACCTACCTCACAGGGTGTTTGTTGTGAGGGGGAAAGGGCAAGGAGATTGTAAAGCTGCCCCTCTTGAGTTTCCTACAGGGGAGAAAGGGGGGATATAGGTCCAAACTCGTCTTCTTCTAAACTGAGGACCGCAGATTCTCCTTTACTAAATCCAATGCTGGAAAGGGCATGGATTTAAAAGGAGAATCTGGGGAAATTTTGGGGGGTGCCTGCTCAAGGTCAGGGGGGGTGCAATTATTAAAGCTCGAAGCACCAAACTTTTCTTGTAGGGGTATCTTTAGGAGACTCCGCTCTAATTGATATGGACCTAGTGTTTGGTGAGGTTTGGTTCAGGGGGGCCAAAGTTATGGACCCTCAAAGGTGTAGCCCCCATCTCCTATTAGCTCCCAATGGAAACAATGGGGGATGGGGCACCCCCTTTGGGGGTCCATAGATTTGGACCCCCTGGACCAAACTTCACAAAACCTGGGTGATATCAATAAGAGACTTTCCTGATAATACATCCCAGGTTTGGTGAAGTTTGGTTTAGGGTGTCCAAAGTTATGGACCCTCAAAGGTATAGCCCCCATCTTCTATTAGCTCCCATTGGAACCAATAGAGGATGGGGCACCCCCTTTGGGAGTCCATAACGTTGGACCCCCTCAACCAAACATCACCAAACCTGGGTAGTATCACCAGGAGAGTCCCCCAAACAATTCCTGAAGGTTTGGTGCTGCTATCCCAAACAATGCGCCCCTTGCAGGCCAAAAACCGAAAAAACACTAAAATGTTTTAAAAACCCACAAACGGGTGGGCGGAGCTTCGGACATGAATGGGGCATTTGAAATCAAGAAACACCCTCCCCCCTTACCTACGTCCTTGCATGACAGTGACTTTCTATGAATCTCGTAGCAAGTGTCCCAACTTTTTTGAGCCGATAGGCACATTTGAAATTCTGACACATTGTAGTGGGTGCAGGAACAAAATGGCTGCCAAAAAATGGTTGCTGCAGGAGGTGGAGCCAGTCACAAATTGATTGCCACAGCTTAACCTCAGCAATACAATGTAGATCCTTGTACTGTGGTGGCAGTTACTTCTAAAGCAGCCTTTAAAAAATCTGCATAGCCTATCAAATCTGCAATAGATTGATTCCACACAGCAAATGTATAATAGGTTTCAGTCGTGATAAAGGAACACATTTTCCTGTTTATCTGTTCATGTATGTTCCATGCAGGCAGCGATTGGAGTCCACGGAAACAATTTGGGTTGCTGTTGCATCCTTTGCATGGAGATGCTTCTCTCTCTTTTTAATTACTTGCCACATGTGCATAGCTACGCAGGCATGCACAAATGAGCACCCACAGCCATGCCGATCATCCCACAATATGACTGGCTGCACCTGTGTAGCTAGGCAGATGCAACTGCAAAATAAAAAAGGAAAAGGGGGCTCCCTGCATGGACCGGGCAATGGCCTGACTGCCTGACTGTGGAGGACAGGGTGGAAGGGAGGGAAATAAAATGCTCCCTGCCTGGCCATTTGCTTGAGAGTATCTCCAAACCGGGATTTTTCAAAAGGATTGCTTGCTTAGCGATTTTTTAAAAAATTGGGTTGGGGTAAATTGAACAGGGCAGACTCATTTTGGGGATGGGACCTGTGTGAAGTTCCCCCCACAGTGGGTTCTGTAGCATCCTACACCCATTATATTTGCCCAGTGTAGAATCAGCCATTGTTAGTCAGAAGCCATGTTGGGCAAAGGCCCTATGTGGCCTGACCTACTCTGTAAAAATACTTGATGAGTACCAGAAGATGTGTCATTGGGTGCCACGGCACATGTGGGCCCCATGTTGCGGACCCCTGATTTGTAGTGTGGCCTCATCAGAGGCAGAGCGAGGGGAAACTGCGCCCGGCGCGCATGCTTTGCACTCCTGTTGTGGTGTCGCCCGTCCCAGAATGCCTCAACCCGCCACACCCCAGCCACGCCCCCTCAACAGCCCAGCCATGCCTCCACCACTGCTGTGCCCAGGGCGTCACGCTCCCCCCGCCCCGTGGGCGCAACACCACTGGGCCTCATATATCTGCAATTTGGATTGCCCCATTACAACAAAAAGAGAGACAGAAAATGACAAAGGGTCACAGCACCCTGCCTAAGATGTAAGTGTCCAAAACTTAAGCAGCATGAACTTCTCCTTCTTCACAAAACTAGAACTGCGAAGCATCCAGTGAATTTCTTCAGACCGCATACAGTTAACGTACAGGAGTATACTGTTGGACATTTCTGAAAAGCCAGTCCTGGATTAGATGCATTTTTAACCTATTACTATAGTGAAGATATGTTCTTTAGCTATTTTTTTAAATACAAGAAGCTAGAAGAAGAGTTTGGATTTACATCCCCCCTTTCTCTCCTGCAGGAGACTCAAAGGGGCTGACAATCTCCTTGCCCTTCCCCCCTCATAACAAACACCCTGTGAGGTAGGTGGGGCTGAGAGAGCTCAGAGAAGCTGTGACTAGCCCAAGGTCACCCAGCAGGCGTGTGTGGGAGTGCACAGGCTAATTTGAATTCCCCAGATAAGCCTCCACAGCTCAGGTGGCAGAGCGGGGAATCAAACCCAGTTCCTCCAGATTAGATACACAAGCTCTTAACCTCCTACGCCACTGCTACGCAGAAGACCCCAAGACACATTTTTCATCTGGAGCTCCTGCAGTCCTCTTGCTACCCAGCTTCCAGTCAGCCCTCTTCTGTTTCCGGAGGGAATAGTGTCCCCCCTCCAGTGTTCAGACTGTAGTGACCATTTGTGTTGCCCTCACTTTTTAAAACTGCAGCTTTTCTCTCAGTTTCAAAGTTCACTGCCTAGTGCCCTACCTTGACTAAATAAAAAATGTATATTGGAAAACAATGCCAGGCCCAATAATCAGTGAGACTCATAATGTTGCCAGTTGAAAGTTAGTGCAATATGAGCCAAACTACGTTGTATGTCCAACACATGCTGGGCCACAGGTATGATACCTGACAAGCAGTCAGATGTATATCAATGGAATGTATCTGAAACAGTGTTTTTTAAAATGGGGGGGATGCTTTGAAGCATCACGTATATGAGCTATGAGAATCGCAGCAAGAAGCACTGAAGCATCGATTCAATACCTAACTAAGGAAAAAGGGGGGGGGGGGCTAATGATGGCCAGGAATTTTTTCAAGGGAGTGAATGCAGACAAAAATTGTAAGGGGGGACAGAAATGTTTTAGAAATGTTTTAGGTGATTTGTGCAGAAAAGGCCAGAAATCAATTCCCCTGGGAAAAAAAAATGACTGCTTTGTAGAGTGGATTTTATGGCATTATACTCAATTGAGGTCTCTCACTTCACTAAATGCTATGCTTCCCAGACTCCATCCCCCAAATCTCTAAGGCCGTTTCCGCACGGAGGCGGAAGCGGCTAGGTCGGCGCATTTCGCGCTGACCCGACGATAAGCTGAAGGACCGTCAACCGCGATAAGGACGGTTCCTGGAAGAGCCGAGGATGCCGGGACATCGCCAGAGTGCATGGCGCCTCGCACGGACCCGCTGCCAATATGTCCTCGGCCTCCGGCATCGCTGTCAAGCCTGAGGGACACGGGCCTGCGCTCCTGCACGCCTGCTCCAGGCGCAGCGGTAGGGCATGGAAATCCCTGTGGCCTCGGGCGACGCGTGCGAGGCCCGGGACAAGGTAAGCGCCGGAGGGAGTGAGGGCGTCTTGAAGCCGCTGCCCGTTTGCTTTCGGCAGCAGCTTCAAGGCGGGCGTGCTTCCCCAACAAGCATGCGCTTCTGCTAATAACTGAGGGGAAACGCCCGGCTTTGTGGCTGCTGTGGGCGGCGCGAGGGCGGCGCGGTCATGCTGCATGCAGCTGCGCGCCTCTGTAAGTATCAGGACAACATGGGCCTGGGACGGGCGCTTTTGCCATCCCTCAGTAATACCACCATATTCCGCCGCGTCGCAAGGAAAGCGGCCTGGCATATTTCTTCACTAATAGCTGGCAACACTAACAGATGTCAGGCTATGGGTGGTGCCTGGATTTCTCCAGAAATTACAATTGATCTCTATTTCCTTAGTCTATAACCTCCTTAGCCTCCACTCTCAAGTCTCCAGAATGTCCTTTCCCACAATTGGCAACCCAAGCTCCATGGCATGCTGCGAGTGTTGTATTTTGGCTGGTCTGAATGGGCCCTGGTTTTTCTTTGTTCACTGATAGCAGATTACTATGGTGTTATGTGTACTGGTACATGTCTTCAAATACATGCCTTACAAAATTTAGTCATAACCTTATTTCAACCAGGTCCTTTACAATTTTAAATTGTTTGATTACGGAGCGGAGCAGCAGTGGCGTAGGATGTTAAGAGCTTGTCTATCTAATCTGGAGGAACCAGGTTTGATTCCCAGCTCTGCTGCCTGAGCTGTGGAGGCTTATCTGGGGAATTCAGATTAGCCTGTACACTCCCACACACGCCAGCTGGGTGACCTTGGGCTAGGCACAGCTTCTCAGAGCTCTCTCAGCCCCACCTACCTCACAGGGTATTTGTTGTGAGGGGGGAAGGGCAAGGAGATTGCAAGCCCCTTTGAGTCTCCTGCAGGAGAGAAAGGGGGGATATAAATCCAAACTCCTCTTCTTCTACTGGTTTTATTTCTGTTCCTGAGATGGAACTGCCCATGAACTCCTTATGGTCAAATGATATCTTGGGTACAGGAATAATATCTTTAAAGTTCTCCTATCTCCTTAATCTCTGTTTTCTCTGCAATAAAACTGCCCATGCTTTTCAGCCTCAAGTCCTAATCTAGAACTATCCTTGTAGTCACTTGTCCCCAGTTTCCAGGCTCATTCTAGACTGAGGTTTAACATTACCTTTCAATCCACCCATTCTCTTCAAAGAGTCAAAGATCGGAATTCAAACTAAAATAGCTCCCTGTATTTAATTATGAAGGCCCCAAGGGAAAAATCCGAATAAGTTTGCGTTGTGAATGGAAAACTGGCCACCACATCTTGTGCCACAACTCTAAGGCCCCTTCCGCACAGGCAAAATAATGCGTTTTCAAACCACTTTCACAACTGTTTGCAAGTGGATTTTGCCATTCCGCACAGCTTCAAAGAGCACTGAAAGCAGTTTGAAAGTGCATTATTCTGCATGTGCGGAAAGAGCCTAAGTATCATTAAAAAGTAAGAAAAAAATCTTTACACCCCAAGATAGGTAAAAAGTGTTAAAGAGCAACTTTCAAGTATGATTGTCAATGCCAATGAGTTCTTCGCTTTGTATAGGGATTCCTCCCATTATATTATTCATCATGGTACACTTTCCTAGAATTATCTTTTGCAACTGTATTGGTGACCCTATTACTCAGTGAGATGCGTGGGGGAGAGCTGGGCCTATTTTGGCTTCAAGGCACTTAACTTTGAATGGAGGCACCTGGAAATAGCTGACCGGTTGGGTTGCCAACTCTGGGTTGAGAAAGCCTGGGGGATTTGGAGGTGGTGCCTCGGGATGTGGGCTTTGGTGATGGGAAGGCCCTCAGCAGAGTATAATGCCCACCCTCCAAAGTAGCCATTTTCCTGAGGGAACTGTGATCTCTGCCATCTGAAGAGCAGTTGTCATTACAAGAGATCTCCAGATCCCACCTGGAGGTTGGAAACCCCATAGAACCAACAGCTGCCATTGTTATGCTGCCTTTTATTATTCTGCAGGAGCTTTAACAGCTCACACTGTACTTGGATCTTTGCCACCGTTTTCATGGATGTTATAAACTGGAAGCCTTTTCCTGCCAAGGAGAGGAGCTTGCAAAGGGGCGGGCAACAGTTTCTTCAAGTGGATTCACCTCCCTGCTTGCTCCACGGGAGCGAGTACAGAAAGCCTCTTTTATGGGTATTGGAACTCTCATTGCTTCTGAAGAGGTCCCATGACATTGCACCTTCTTGAAAAGGCAATTACAATGAGGGTCAAACTGTCTGCCCTTCAATACCAAACTCACCACAGAGAAGGGCCAGCCAGGTCCCGAGAAGCAGCAGCCGCGTTGCCATGGCTACAAAAGAGAAATAAGAAATTAATTTATCTAAAGAGGAAGATGTCGCCCTCCCTTTCTCACTGTCAATCTCTTTAAAGCCTCTATCTCCCTTTTCAGAGCTTGAACACAGGAATTCTGGCTCCCATACCTTCTTTACCTGGCCTGCATCTATGTGTGTGTGTATGTGTGTGTTGTCCAATCACAGCTGATTTATGGTGTCCTTGTAGGGTTTTTAAGGCAAGAGGTGGTTTGACATTGGGTGGTTTGACATTACATGTCTCTGGCCCTTTCCGCACGGGCGTTTTATGGCGCCCTGGGGACGGCAAAAACGCCGTCCCCAGGGAGCCATTCGCACAGGGAGTGCAGCTGCTGTGCAGCCACGCCGCCCTCACGCCGCCCGACCGGCGCCAAGACGGCGTTTCCAGAGTGCACTTGGAAGCGCACTTTCCTGGAAACGCCGGCTGGGAGCCGCTTCCCCCCCACTCCCTTCCTTCACTTACCTGGTCTCCAGCCCTCCGGCGCGTCGCCAGGGCCTGGGGACATGCCCCCCCCGCTCTGCGACGCTGAAGCAGGCGCACAGGGCAGGGGAGCCGTGTCCCCAGGCCCCGGCGATGCGCCGGAGGGCCGGAGACCAGGTAAGTCCACCGGGCGATGGCGCCCAGCGGCGCCGTCTTCCCGGTTCTTTCTGGGACCGTCCATGTGGACGGTCCCGGCGTCATCGGGTCTGCGTCAGTTACGTCGACCCGAGCCCTTCCGCCTCCGTGCGGAAGCGGCCTCTATGTGGGCTGAGAGTTCTGAAAGAAAGGGAACTAACCCAAGATCACCCCGCAGGTTTCATGTGGAATCAAATCTGGTTCTTCAAATTAGAGTCTGCTACTCTTAACCACTACACCATGCTGGTTTAGCAATCCTTCATTGCATTTTCTTTCAAAAAATCTAAATAGCTTGAATTGGAAGCTCCTTGTGGCAGAAAATCACCTTCTGCTCATGCTACAGAATAATGTTACATCTGCCACATATAATGTCATAATCCGAGGCTAAAGTTGATATTTTCCCTCTTCTCCTTTGTGCAATTATTCCCTTCTGATACTGGGCACACAACAACACAAGCAGTGTGAAAACTACGTATCTTGCAGGTTGGGGTTGGACTCAAGGAGACCTTATGCAAATCCTGCTGTATTTCGGTTTCTCATTTATGATTGCATGGAAGTGACTGCAAAGATTGAAACAGAACTGAAAATGCAATTTGGGTGCAAGAATGCTGATGTGAATTTTATTAATCAGAACAGTCTAGCAAAAAAGCATTTGCGTCCCATTTTTATTCTAAGAAGCTCTTTTGGACTATGCAGGGATTGTACCTGTTTCTCCCAAAGAAGGGGGAACTGATCCCATGTCAACTATGGTACATCCCTTAGCAGAATTACATCCTGATAAGCCCAATGACTTCTCTTTTTTCTTTAATTTTTTAAACTATTAAAACCTTAGAAGCTTACAAACATAAAATAAGAGAAAAAACAGACAGAAAAAAATTCACAAAGGGGCTCCCAGTTTCATCTGTACCAAGTATTAACACATTACTTACTTCCTAATTGCCTTTATAACAATAATTCAGAACAAGAGTATCGGGATATGATAACAGCTGCGAGGAAAACGTGTTCCCCCCTGACCCTGCTTATTCCAATTGAACAAGGACACATGGCCAATTATTTACAGTGGATCACCAACCCTAAATTAAGAAGAGCTTTAACACTGGCCAGATTCAATCTAATGCCTTCTATGCTGCTCTATGGCAGATATCAACAAATTGATAAACAGAGGAGGCTATGTCCATGCAATATGGGTCAGGTGGAGACACTCGATCATACCCTCTTTCATTGTGTAAGGTTTGCAAAAATCAGAATGTCACAATCTGCACTTATCCCATTTCTGTATAACAATCTAACTGATGCTCTTAAGATACCTATGCTTTTGAACAACATGGATCCCACAGTGTGTGAGAATGTAGCAAAATTTCTGCTAACAATAATAGACGTAAGTCTAGATGAATACCAACCAATGTCTATGTATTATGACCACATATAGCCAGCAGTAATTTTGCTAGCTTCTGTCAGTATCCGATGACGTTTAAGTGAGTTAACTTAGCTGAAGGAATGTCCTATAGTTACAGAAGGACCATGTATATATTTTAGTATTTAGTATTTTAGTACCAGTGTCTATAATTGTGAGCAATAATGGGCAAATTTTGTATGCTGATTTTGTATGTTTATTTTATGCCAATAAAGGCTTGTGACTGACAATAATTCTTAATTATTATTGCTAATCAGTTCCACACTTTTCTCTTGTTATTTTTTCCCCTTAATCTTATATTCCCCACTGACTTCTTCAGGACTCGTGGCCTTCAAGGCTAAGCAGAGTTTCATCCAAAACTCTGAAATTCAAAACAAGCAAAAGCCCTTGTTTTTGGCAACGGTCACAATTATAGAGAGGGCTGGATCTGAGGATGGGAAGAGTTATAATATCTTTCTAACAAATCATCCAACTTCTGTTGACAAAGTACAGCACGGGTTTGGAATTGTGATTTAGAACGGGTGGTGATGAAGCGTGTCATGAAGCCATAGACGTATGGCAACCTGTCAGGCAACAGATTTGCCACTGCTTATCTCTGCGTAGCAACCCTGGCTTTCTTTGGTGAGTGGGACTAACCCTATTTAGCCTTTGAGATCCGATGAGATAGGATTGAATTAGCATTGGGCTTCTGAATTCTCAAAAGGGAGATGAAGTCCTCGCTAATTTCCTGCCCTCCCGTATCATTGAACGCTCACTTGGTTCCCGAAGAAAGGAGAAAATTGCACTTACCTGCCTGAGATCACCTGCCTAGTTCAGTACCTAGAGTAGCTAGCTTTTATAATAGTTTACTCTGTCATTCCAGCGAGGGTGGCAGGAAAAAAGACAGCATTTTTGCACAATGCAATGATCAGGAACAGCTGATAACATGTAGCTGTTTCCATTTTAATAAAAGCCATATCTTTCGACAAACCCTACAAAATATATATGCACATCACAGCATGATTATGTGTAAATAGCTATAATATAAAGTTCTTGATGAGGATGTGGAAATGAGGGCAGAGGGCAGGGCGGCAAGCAGGAGCAGAGATAATTTTCAAACATGAGTCAGAGGATGGTTTTTATATTGGAGTCCTGTGTTCTGCAAAGCACTGCCTGGTTCCATTGCACAAGACCACTGCGGAATGCTTGTGTTTCCAGAGGAGCAGTGGCAAGTTATGCCAATCACGTCTCTGAAGACATGTTGCTGCTATTCATCCTCATGGTAACTAAAACAGGAGTGTAGATCTGAAGTGGGGCTTAAAAAGGACTTACCTTTTATGGGTTTACTGCATTTCAGAGGCTGCAAAGTGCTGATTAGAGCCAGTTTGGGGTAGTGGTTAAGAGGCGTGGACTGTAATCTATAGAACTGGATTTGTTTCCCTGCTTTTCCACATGAAGCGGGGACCTTGGAGTCAGTCTCTCAGAACACTCTCAGCTCATGAGGAGCCAGGCAATGAAAAAACCACCTTGGAATGTCTCTTGCCTTGAAAATCCTAAAGGGTCCCCATAAGTCAACTGTAACTTACTAACACTTTACACACACACACACACACACACAAAAGAGCTGATAGCAATGAACCCTTTTTGTGAGCCCCTTTGAGTTCATTCTTTTAGATGAAAAAACTTAATGGACATCTCAAACTTCACCATTTGAGTTTGGACCATTAGTCCTCTGGACATAATATCAAATGACTTGTAGAGTTGTTACCTTTCCTGTTGGGGTCTTCAGTTTTCTTGGAATTACAGTTTATCTCCAGATTTAACAGAGGTCAGTACCTCTGGAGGAAATGACAGCTTCAGATTGTGGACTTTATGCCATCACATTTTTGCTGACCTCACCCCCATACTCCCCAAACACCACTTTTCCTAATCTGTTCCTGAAATCTCCAGGAATTTCCCCACCCAGATTTGGCAACCCAAAGTGACTGGCTGGAGCAATCTGTAAGACAAAATGTCCAGCCTGCAAGCCAAAGAGAAGATGGCATCACTTTCCTCTCCCCATCTTGTATGAGGAAGTCCTTTTGCGACTCACTCACCACAGTTTAGGATTTTTAGCTTCTCAAATAACTGTAATCTGAAAATTCGGCTGTCATCTGAAAATTCGGCTGTTTCACCATTTGCCCTGGCTCCACACTACAATAACCCCCACATTATTAAAAATAGCACAGATTGAAACCACAGAAGACTCCACTGATAATGCCCTTGCATTGTGAAAACTGTCCGTTTGCTCCTGCCCTCCACTTTTTCATCCAGCTCTCAGCCTCTCACGTGTCTCTTGTTTTTGGACTATGGAAGGAGACATTTTAATTTTGTCAAACACCTTTTGAAAATTCAGCTGTATCATATATAGCAGGTAACGCAATCTCCATGATTTTTCATCCAAAATTTTAAAGAATGACTTATGAGGGGAGATTGCTTTTTAGAAGCTGTGCCCACCCTTCTTCACAGCTAGGCTTTTTCTACATTTTTTGATATTCTGGCCTTATTATTACACATGACACAGAATATAGTTTGAGATACCTGCAGTTTCCTAATTTTTTTTTAAAAAAATTACATTTTTCCAGTGAGCAAACTGAATTTTGTTTTTATTTCATTGTATGGTTTTATTAATACACCTTAAAAAGGAAGATTACAATTACAGTTCATCAATACCGTACAATTACAATTAATTAATAACTTATCAAACCTCAAAATATAACTTCATATCTATCTATCTATCTATCTATCTATCTATCTATCTATCTATCTATCTATCTATCTATCTATCTATCTATCTATCTATCTATCTATCTATCTATCTATCTATCTATCTATCTATCTATCTATCTATCTATCTATCTATCTATCGAGATAGAGAGATAGAGAGATATGAAGCAGTGGCATAGTGGTTAAGAGCAGGTGTACTCTAATCTGGAGGAACTGGGTTTGATTCCCTGCTCTGCCGCTTGAGCTGTGGAGGCTTATCTGGGGAATTCAGATTAGCCTGTACACTCCCAACACATGCTAGCTGGGTGACCTTAGGCTAGTCACAGCTTCTCGGAGCTCTCTCAGCCCCACCCAACTGTAACGACCCAAAGGACCCCCAGAATATTATTTATATATATTTCTGCTTTAAAATCATATTGGCAAAAGCCAGTTGCCAAAAGCACTCCTATGTGGGTGTAGGAGGTAGCAGCATGTCAACAGGTCAAAACTACTTTAACAAAAGCTAAGATAATGAGTTACCCCAGCATAACCTGGAGGTCTCATTTGAGTAACTAGAATGCTTGATTACCTCACCTTGCAAAGATACTGTTAAGACAAAGAATATGGAAAGCCAACTTGCTATCAGATTCTGCATTTCCCTATCTGTTCTGGGAAACCAAGTTAGCAACAAAGGGTTGCTTCTCTGCATTTCCTTCCCTTTGTCATGACTCTCCTAAATCACTCACCTTATCCTGATCTAATTGTCTCAGCTAAATCTGAATATCCTGGGCAGTAACTCTCAAGAGTTAACCTGCATGGAAGTCTTTCAGCATTTCCTCGTTTAGCTTAACAAAGCAATTTTGGCCCCGTTGTCACGGGCTTAGCAGTAGACAAGCTGACTAATTACCTCAGCACCCCCAAACACAGCATGGGAAGTTCCAGAGAAAACTCACTTGTTCCCGCCTCTTCCTGGGCAAAAGAGTATAAAAGGTCAGTTCACCCCAACACATGTGCTCTTACTAGCCTGTACCTCCCTTGGTTTGGTCAGTTTGAGACACGATATCATCCTTCGCCTGGATTCAGATGCTGGTCATTTGAAATCCTTGCCTTCTACAAGATCTTCTTCAGCTGAATTTAGGTAACGTATTACCCCCCAAAAAAACCCCTCCCTCTCTATCTCCAATCTATATTTTAACACCTTTCTATATCTCAGGAACTTGAATGTATGTGCCCTTGTGTCTTACTGTGTGTGTGTATTTTTAAACAAATTTATATAAAGCTTTTAAATTCAATTTGGACTCTTGCATTACTCTGTGGAATATCCATTGTCAGAATTCCTTCCCCGTATCATACAGTCTAAAAGATCTCCTCCTGGCCCCTCTCGCTGCCAACGTGAGAGCTCATTCCCCTTTCCTACTTATAAAATCCTATGTTTGCTGTTATACTTTTAGCAGCTGGTGGAGAATCCCTTTAATAAAACCCTTACTCCTGTTAAGGCCATAACACACCTCACAGGGTGTTTGTTGTGAGGGTGGAAGGGAAAGGAGTTTGTAAGCCCCTTTGAGTCTCCTACAGGAGAGAAAGGGGGGATATAAATCCAACTCTTCTTCTTCTTTATATACACAAAGTAATTCAGATTCATTTGTTACACACATAAATTTCCCACCAAACCGTCGAGAGATAACTTTCAAAATTTATCCCACTTACTCTTAAGTTTAATAACTGAAAAGAGATTACTTTGCCACATACAGATGTTTCTTATATAGTTCAATCATAACAATATTAATTTTTCTCCATCTTATCTGTAGTTTCTCTCTTCTCTCCTCCTTGAAGCTTATCACCATTAATTTATTCTTATATATATATTCAAGATAGCTTGTTAACTGTGTCTATTCATCCTTAAACTTGGATAACATTCTCCCATTAATAATTTTCGTTAATTTTGCCATTTGGGCAAACTCAGCTATTTTCATATGCCATTCCCTGATAGTTGATAATTCACATGATTTCCATTTTCATGCCCAAACAATTCTAGCAGCTGTTGATAAATACTAGAAGACTTTAACAACTGTTTTCTTCATTTTCTTGTCTATGAAACACCACAAATATAATTTAGGCTTAAATTATATTTTCAATTTAAACATTTTTTGAATTTCATTATGCACACTTTGCCAGAATGTTTTTGCTTATTTACACAACCACCACACATGATATACAGTTACCTTTTCTTTCTTACACTTCTAACATTTATTTGAAAGTCTCCTTATTTTTGACAATTTGTGTGGGGTCATGCACCATCTATAATACATTCTATAGATAATTTATCCAAGATTGTAATTAGCTGTGAACTTTACTTCTCTTTTCCCCATGTATTGCCAATGTTCTAATGCTATATTCTAACTTAAACTCACTGCCCATTTTATCACGAGCTCTTTAACTGTCTCCATTTCTGTATCTAAGTTCAACATCAACTCATAGTTTTTACTTGTTAGGCAATTTTTTTTGCATAATTGTTTTTCAAATGTTGTTGAATAAACTGAATTTTGTGATGCTAGATCGGTTTATATCTCTGTAGGTTTCTCTATGGCACAATCTTCACAGGTGTCTGTGAGGAGGGGGATTTGCACAGAACTTGCCCCCAAAATGCTGCTAACCCGCTTTAATGGTCAGAACCTGGGTTTGATGAAACTCACCAATTCTGTGAGTTTTTCATTAAACCCAGGTTGCAAACGCTTCCTGCTTGCCTGTGCCGACTACGGTAAGCAAGAGCATTCAATCCCCATCCCTCCACCATTATGGTGGATTCCCCAGGCAGCCACCATTAGAGGGGATACTCTAATAGGTGGATATCAAGCCATGCAGTTAGGTGGGGGTGGGATATTTGGGTGGGGGTGGAGTCTCAGGTGTGGTGGATTCTCTGGGAGTGGATTCTCTGGTGGGGGGGAATCTCAGCTGCATGGTTTTCACAGAAACACAGTGTTTCTGTGTGAACCATGCTGCCTTTTGCCTCTGGGATCCCAACGATCTTGGTGGGCTTCTGTAGCTGTCGTGCAAATGACGGCAGCACAGCAGAAACAGGTTTCATGAACCCGTTGCTGCCTGTGAGGAAGGGGCCTTTGGTCAACAATAGCTCAGTTAGGCTGCAATACTTTTCTGAGAAGTACTGCCATTGAATGAAATGGGATTTACCTCTGAGTAGACCCACTTAGGCATTCTTCCATAAATGTGTGCTACATTAACTAACCAGGAACGAGATTAAAGTGTAGGTTGAGACCCTAATGGTGATTTGAACCCTGTGGGCAGGGCAACTTTGTCCTTCGCTTCCAGCTTTGAGTCAAGCAAGCCATTTCAAATTGTTCTCTGTGTTCAGTTTCGCTAGAAACAATATAGGTACACCAGATCAAATTCTGTTCCCTGCCAAATTCAACAGTAAAACCATTTGCATTTATAAGTATCTTTCTCTTAGCACTGAATAAACACACATGGAAATTATCACTCCAGTTGTTTAGAAAAATACACACAGACTATTTGCAAAAGGTTTTCTTTTTGATTGCAAAGGGTGTCAGCAGCAATAAAAATCTCACATGGTGTATAGCATTGTTAGGTTGCACAAATGGTCAGGGTTTACCAAAGCATTAGATAAGAAAAGGTGAATGTCTCCCTTAGCATTATCAACGCAAGTGGATAGATCAGGGGTCTGCAACCTGCGGCTCTCCAGATGTTCATAGACTACAAATCCCATCAGCCCCTGCCGATTGACCATGCTGGCAGGGGCTGATGGGAATTGTAGTCCATGGACATCTGGAGAGCCGCAGGTTGCAGACCCCTGGGATAGATAAAGTGCTGATCTACGGCTCAGTAAAATGCCATTGATGGTCCTGGCTTGTTAAAGTGTCATGGCCGTTCTCTGTGCAAACACTGATATAGTTCCCAGTTGCATTCAAGAAAGAAACATCATGGACACGCTTTGACATTTGTGTGACCTGTTGCCAGACTGATCAGTGGTGGACCAAGGGACCTGGTTTTTAATAAACAACAGTGGCACCTCTATCACCTCAGCCAAACCTTGGGTGCTTGCCAGCACAGTGCCTCAAGATGGGGGAATCTATTTTGGACTTTGGCTCAATGTACCTACAAGGAAAAAGAACTTTATCTGGACTTGTCTCCCTCCTACAGCTTAACTTCTTGCATAATGTTCTCTGGCGACACTTCCTGACAAGATTAAGTCTACACAAAAGACTGTACTCAGGTGAAGGCAATACATGTATTAATATGCTTACCATGCCCTGTATTGTAGTAACTCAGTGGTTCTCAACCTTCCTAATGCCGCAGCCCTTTAGTACAGTTCCTCACGTTGTGGTGACCCCCAATCCTAACATTTATCCATTTTACAGATGGAGAACACTGATGCAGAGAGTCTTAGGTGACCCCTGTGAAAGGGTTGTTTGACCCCCAAAGAGGTCCCGACCCCCAGGTTGAAAACCACTGTGCTAACTACTGTTTCTTTCTCTGAGTAAAACCTTGCATGACCACATCACTTTGCAATGTCATTGTTTCACAGTTGTAAACTTTTCAGCTAACTTGCCTGGACACTTCAGGCTGATGTCTCAATCCATTAAACTAACGGTCTAGCCATTAAAGTTTATGTCTGTCTCTTGTCCTTCCCAGGAAGAGCAGGAAATCCCTTTGTCTAGGGCAGGGGTAGGGAACCTGCGGCTCTCCAGATGTTCAGGAACTACAATTCCCATCAGCCTCTGTCAGCAAGGCCAATTGGCCATGCTGGTAGGGGCTGATGGGAATTGTAGTTCCTGAACATCTGGAGAGCCGCAGGTTCCCTACCCCTGGTCTAGGGAGATTTAGGATCACTCTGCATAACCCTATGAAGAAGCCGACTTCTTCCCAATAGACAGTGTTCAGTCTCTCTGGACATCTCTCTATCTGTGACACTGTTCCACAGTACTGTTTCTTACAGAGCTAAGTGCGGGTTGCACAGTTCTGTTCCTTGGACCATTCCATTCCTAGATCAGGTGACTATAACCTTTATTGCCCCTCCCAATTTATTCCTTATCTATTCCACATCTATCCCCTCACAACTGTCTAATATCCTAGGACCGTGCATGTGTTCTGCTGTTCTATTGTGTGCCTGTGTGCCCCCATTTTTATCCCTTAATAAAAATTGTTAAATTGCGACCCACTCTCCTGTGTGTTTCTATATAAAAGCTCACTCTCGTATAAATAGGTGGTCAAGATGCCGTGTTGCCTGGCCTTTTGCATTGCCAAGAGTCTGCTCCAGCTAATTTCCCCACACGAAAAGGGAGAGGCTTCCCACCACTTCGAGTAACAGACCTTTTTCCTAGAGCATCCAGCATATAATTCAAGCTCTCTGTTTTCTCTTCTGTACAGGTGGACAATACACTTCTGAAGTATACAGATGTCCGGCTGACAAGAACTTAGAGAGACTGACGTAGGGGCAGTCATTTAGTCCAGAATGCAAATATGCATTTATGGGTGTGTGAGAGGTGGAGGAATTTTTATGAGACCTGCGGAATCGCGTAGTTAACCAGCTGTTCAGGAAAGTTGTCTTAATGAGCTGTGTATTGCTATGCCTGAAATAAATGCCCATCCATGGACTTCCTGATAAGGAAGGCTTTGTTCTCCTGTGGGAATTGCATGCAGACAGAAAATGTTTTTCTGAAGTCTGTAAGAGGCTGTAGCAGGGGCTCATTGGTAGATCATCTGGTGGGCATGTGTAACCCCTAACTGTGGGTTTTGTGGGGCAGAACTTGGAATGAGTTTGCAACAACAAATTTTAAAAAACAAAATGGTTTACTTTCTTAACATAGAACATCAACATTTAACATCACATTTCATGTGTCCTGTTCAGGTTGCATTTTCAAGTCCTTATATTTACAGTCTACTGATATTGCCAAGTCCAATTCTTCTTTGCCAGAGGGTTGGCTGCTGAAGACTCCAAGGGCTTGAGGAACAGGATTCAACACGATGAAGGTTTCCAGGAGAACTCTCACCCATTACAAACATAAAAAGAAACCCTGAAACAATAAACTCCAACATTTACAACATAGCAAAAATAAACAACTACCTTCCTAGTAGTTCCCAACAACATTGCAGTTACCTTAACAAGGTGTTAAGGGCTTATACAAATCAAGGTCCGAGTCTGGTAGCCTTGTCTCCTCCAAACTACATGAGCTCCGCAGTCTCTTGCTGCTTTGAGTCTCCACCCCTTACTGGGTCAACCCATTCTGAGCATGGGGGTTACACATGCAGAAGATCCTGGCTTCAATCTCTGGTCTTTCTAGTCAAAAGAATCAGGAAGGAGGTGATGCAAAGGATCTCTTTCTGAGACCACGGAGAGCTGTTGCAGTTGTAGTAGTAGCAGCCACAGAAGGCCATTGCTTTCACATGCTGCATGTGAGCTCCCAAAGGCACCTGGTGGGCCACTGCAAGTAGCAGAGTGCTGGACTAGATGGACTCTGGTCTGATCCAGCAGGTTCTTTCTTGTGTTCTTGTATGTTCTAGTATATTGGACTGATCTTGATAGACTAGTGAGGTCTATTTGGATATGAGATATGAGGTGGTTTCTTCAGCTAAAAAATGCGTAAATCTTTCAATAGTGTTAGAAAGAGAGGCTATCAGCCCAATGTGTTGGGAGGACCAGCTCTTGGGACCGGCCTGGTGACTACACTGGTGGATTCAACCTCCCTTGGGCACTTACCTTGGCAGTGGGCTGATCCCACAAGTGTGCTGCCATCGCTGCCACTCCCTGGCAATGGGAACACAGTGTAGAACACCGCGGCAGCATCCTGCATAGCAGGACTGGCCGGGGGCATGGCCAGAGAAGGGCTGGCTTTAGTTGGATCCCTCCAGACCATTCGCTGCCCTACACCAGCAGTGAACAATTCAGACTTAAGCCACTAGAAATGGTGGGTTAAGTCTGAAAAACTCCATAGAGGCTACTGGATGGCAGGGAGGCCTCTTTCCTTTACAGGGCTTCCCATGCCATCAGGAAGCTTATGTGGGAGTGATGGGGCACCCATGGCTGTGGGGCCATAGCTGTGCAGCCTCCTTGTGCATTGGGCTGCCTGAATGCTTCAGATAAAGAAATTTAACCCTTTCCATAGAAAACAACTTAGCACTGGCCATTCTTATATAGCAACTCAGATCCACCTTTCCATTGGGGAGCTCATGATGGAGAAATGTCAGTATTTTCTCCATCTTGGTGGATGCCCCCCCCCCCCCCCGCCAAATTAGTGAAAAGTTTGGTTTCATGGGCGGTCTTGTTTCTTGTTCTCAGGATGGCTGGTTTCTTGATTGGCTTTCTTCCTGCATGCTGACCCTTTAACCCGCCTTCTTCTTCTGGAGCAGCAGTGGCATAGTGGTTAAGACCAGGTGCATTCGAATCTGGAGGAACCGGGTTTGATTCTTCCGGGGGGAAGAATTAGAACTAATAAAAGGAAACACTTCTTCACGCAACGTGTGATTGGTGTTTGGAATATGCTGCCACACGAGGTGGTGATGGCCACTAACCTGGATAGCTTTAAAAGGGGCTTGGACAGATTTATGGAGGAGAAGTCAATTTATGGCTACCAATCTTGATCCTCTTTGATCTGAGATTGCAAATGCCTTAACAGTCCAGGTGCTCGGGAGCAACAGCCGCAGAAGGCCATTGCGTTCACATCCTACATGTGAACTCCCAAAGGCACCTGGTGGGCCACTGCGAGTAGCAGAGAGCTGGACTAGATGGACTCTGGTCTGATCCAGCTGGCTTGTTCTTATGTTCTTATGTTCTTATGATTCCCCGCTCTGCCGCTTTAGCTGTGGAGGCTTATCTGGGGAATTCAGATTAGCCTGTGCACTCCAACACATGCCAGCTGGGTGACCTAGGGCTAGTCACAGCTTTCCAGAGCTCTCTCAGCCCCACCCACCTCACAGGGTGTTTGTTATGAGGGGGGAAGGGAAGGAGATTGTAAGCCCTTTTGAGTCTCCTACAGGAGAGAAAGAGGGGATATACATCCAAACTCTTCTTCTTCTATGTCAAACAAAACTTATTTTATATTTGTTTGTTTTTATGAAACACTCACCGGTAATAAACATAGTGTAGTTTGTCGGTCAAAATGGAGAGGTACAACAATGCAGAAATTCCTAGTGTTTGGGCAGTCCCATCCAAATGGCTGGGTGCCCATATGTGCACTGCAGCCATGCTGCCCACCATTTCTTGGAGGACTTTCTGGTGGCATGGAGAGCCAAGGAGGCAAAACCACCCCTCTCCCGCTGTTGGAAAGCCTTTCATAGGATTCCCAAAAAGGCAACTCTGGATCTGGTACTGCCAGTTTGTAGTATAATGTGCTCTTGTGTATTCCCTCGGCACAGACCCGTCGCAAATCCTGGCTTACAAATGAATGTGCTTGTGTGAGACACATTTCCCTCATGCATAGAATGTAAAGTTGCTCTTAGCCTCAGTGAGTGTCTGGCTGTTTCCACCCGGCACAATCATACTGGGTTACAATCAGCATCTTACAATCTGGGTCTGTTTTATCCTGGTTTCTCGCTTCGCATGGCTGCCCATTTTGTGAAGTTATCCAGTGAAGACCAGGAGAAAATACTCCAATTTCTTTCACAGGAGCCCAGGTCTTTTGTATTTACATTGCAAGCATATCCATGCATGCCTGGTGTCCCGCGTTCTGATTGGCTGCTGTTTTTGAGTGACAGCTTGAATGAATGTCAAGCGGGAGATCAGGGGGGTAGGGGGCAGGGTGGGAAGATCAGGCGGCTGGGCAGGAAAAATAAACTGGTTCTGCTCCCATGGTGTTTGCATGGTAACAGGCTCACCCCGGGATTTTTGAAAAGAATCACCAGGCAAACCCACTTTAGGACCAGGAACTTCTGAGCCAGACTGGGATATTTCCCTTGCTCAATCCAGGATATTTGGACCGTACGAAATGGCCTCTGGCAGCCACTTCAAAAATCGTGTTTGTTCCCTTTGACCTCAAGGGCAGAGTACAACCCGAGCACATGTCTGTTCCTTGAAACAGTCTCGATTTAGGGCCTTCCCATTTCAACACTGCTGTGCCAGTAGGGATGGTAGACTCCAGGTGGGACTTAGGGATCCCCTGGAATTACAGCTCATCTAGAGATTAGATCAGTTCCCCTAGAGAAGGTAAACTCTACGGCATTGTACCATCCTGAGTCTGTCTTCCCCAGACTCTGTCACCAACTCTATCTCACCCGGTTCCCTGTGAGTGGGTAGGGGGCACCTGGCAGCCCCATCTGCTGGCCTCTTCACCTTCCCTCATCTCCTCCCTATCAGCAGAGTTTAAAGCGGAGTCACTCTGGTAAGATGAGAAGGTTTATAGTCTTCTTGCACTCACTGCAAACTTCTAGCACTATTGGAAAAGAATACTCTCCACACAAGATGTTCTTTCCATAGAAATGTTTTACTTTAGCAGTAGCAAGGTTACACAAGTCTATGCAATACGAGACTATAAAACTATACAGAACTCTTCAGTAAGAACAAAGTTCAACACACACTGAACTTAACTCTCAGTTTGAACTTAGCATATACAATACATTGTTTATACATCCAACTGGATACTCCCTCCCCCCCCCCCGCCCCAGCAACAGCCTCTCATTGGTCTAGAGAGTCACAGTTGAACTCACCAATCATGTTAAAGGTTAACTGTTGCTACTTCTTGCCCCTAGACCAGGGGTAGGGAACCTTTAACACTCAAAGAGCCATTTGGACCCGTTTTCCACGGGAAAAGAAAACACTTGGAGCCACAAATAATTTTTGACATTTAAAATAAAGATAACACTATATATATAGGGTTTTTTAACCTTTTACTCAGCTCATTCTGAGAAGCGTATGGATGCGCCTGCCCTGCTGCCTGCAGGGCAGGCAAGGATGTAGCCAGTGGCTCGGCCTTGCCGGCCTCCAGGAAAGCACCCACCCTGCTCCAATGGAGCGGGCGAGAGGGGAAGCCCGTGGCACGGCCCAGCCGACCATGGGCAGTTGGTGTGCCCGCCCTGCTTCCTGCAGGGCGGGCAAGGATGGGGCCGGCGGCTCGGCTTGTGGAGCCACAGTGCAAGGGCAGAAGAGCCGCATGCGGCTCTCGAGCCGCAGGTTCCCTACCCCTGCCCTAGACTGACTGTCTCCGGCCTTTGAGTTGGGCAAACTTCTGCTGGCTAGAAGATGATCCTTTGGTGAACCTTTACTCTCTTTTTTTATATCATGACACCCCCACTCTCATGGCAGGTACATGGAAGATGGATGAGAAAGACGGTTGAAGGGATTTTTGGAGTAAGTGGCCAGTCAGCTTTCAGCTCCCTGGTTATTGGGGCCCTCTGAACGGATAATCACGGACTCTCATCTGGGTCTCCAATAGCAAGGAGCAAATTTCAAAAGCCAGGATGTAATTTGAAAGCCAGTAGTTCCTGATTGTGTGTTTTCTGGTACTGATTAAAAGGAAACTCTAGTATTTTGTTCAGCTGGAATGTTATCAGGTTACATTGACATTTGGAGGCCTCGCCCCTCAACCCAACCCAATTATTGCTCAACTATCACACAAATACTTCTGCAAGTACATGAGTTCTGTATGGAAGGTACTTCTGTTTATGGCGCGTTCTTCATGGATATTGACAGAAGCCGTGCTGACGAGGGCACTTGGGTGAGGGAAGCTCTGCCCTTGTTCCTTCACCCAAGTGACCTTGCCAGATGGTTCGGGTGAGAGGCTGATCTCAGCTAAGAATTCTGCAGTCTGTGATTGTTTTAAGGGCAGAACGAGTTGTTATCTCAGCAAACACACACTTCCAAATCTGGGGGCCAGGCGGTGGTGGGATTCAGCAGGTCCGCACCACTTCGGCAGAACCGGTTGTTAAAATGGGGCTTGTCATCAACTGTCAAATTATTTGAATCCCAGCACCGGAACTGGTTGTTAAATTGTTTGAATCCCACCACTGGGGCCAGGATAGTTTTTGAAAGGGGAGGAGTAGGGACCAGCTGATACAGGGGCTTAAACTTTTCATGTCCACTGATTTTAACCTGAAGATTTCATACCCACCAATTTTAACCTGCATCGTCATCTCTGAGTGCTCCCTGAGTGCTTTATTTCTCATTTTAGAGTTCAGCAATTGGGGGGGAAAAACTTGAAATTATGGCCAAACTAGAAGAAGAAGAAGAAGAAGAGTTTGGATTTATATCCCCCCTTTCTCTCCTGTAGGAGACTCAAAGGGGCTTACAAACTCCTTGCCCTTCCCCACTCACAACAAACACCCTGTGAGGTGGGTGGGGCTGAGAGAGCTCCGAGAAGCTGTGACTAGCCCAAGGTCACCCAGAATGCATGTGTGGGAGTGCACAGGCTAATCTGAATTCCCCAGATAAGCCTCCACAACTCAAGCGGCAGAGCTGGGAATCAAACCCGGTTCCTCCAGATCACAGTGCACCTGCTCTTAGCCACTGCTCTTAGCCACTACGCCACTGCTGCTCCCCATCATATTTATCCTGGGTCCTCTCACAAGTTCAAGTCTACACATTTAGGCATGTTAGATACGTGCTGTTTCTGTCACACCTTTTGCAGACACCTTTTGCAAATGAGCATGGGTTGGCCTTTGATTCTGCTGAGTTTTCAACAAAATAATCTCCAGGGCATCTTATGGTTCCCTGAAGCCAAGGGTGGGTTAGGAGGGAAAAACAGCTCCAGTAAAGGCCCAGCTCAGATTCACCCTGGTGCCAATCTCCACCCATTTTATTTGAAGGAAATTTGGGATTACCGCTTGGGGAGAAATATGCAAGTTTTGAGAGGAAACAAAATTTTAGCGGGACCAACAAAAGTTCTCATGGATTTCAATACATCCCTACCCTAGGGTTGCCAACTTCCAGGGGGCACCTGCAGATCTTCCACTAATACAAATGGCCAAGGTCAAGTTCCCCAGGAGAAAATGGCTGCTTTGGAGGGTCGGCTGCTGAGGTCACTCCCCCTACCCCAGCCCCACCCACCCCAGGCTCCGCCCTCAAAATCTCCAGATATTTTCAAGCCCAGAGCTGGAAACTACCCTCCCCTCCCTTCCACTTTCCCCTATGATGTAGTACCAGATACCAATAGCTCCCCCCATGATGGGAGTACACTTTTTGAAGGTCAAACATATGCATACATCTTACCTGAATATTTAGGCATATCTATCCATTGCTGATATAAGCCCCCTACTTGGATAAACCGAACAGGTCAACTGTTCACGGAATCTACTTGGTGGGATTTTGTGTCTCCATGGGATATTTGGAACCCCACGTTGTGTCCCTTACAGTGTTCTTTCCTTGGAGCCTCTTCACCAGTAATGGTTTATTATCAGATTCCCATGTAATTCTCCTAGAATGTAACAAAGAATAACGTTCTGCATTTGTTTATTGCCACAATTCTCATAGCTCTTAAGAACAAGCCCCCTCCCATTCCAAACAATCATGTGCAGAAAGAGTTGACTTCAGGAAAGTGTGACTTCATCAAGGCAACTGAGCAGCCCAATCCACAAGCTCCCTTGCCACTGTGCCACTTCCAGAGGGCTTTCAGGTGGCATGGGCAAGAAGCAAAAACAACTCCGGCTTCCTGAAATACCTCCATAGGGATAAACGGAGTTAACCTTTTGGGTGGCATAAGTCAGAGGTCCTGGCTTGAAAGCCCGGGCAGAAGCCAATTACAGTTGGCTCCACTCCTGGGGAATACCCTGGCCCACCCCTCCATCCCCGGGGAATACCCTAGCCTACCCCTGGACTGGCATCCACTCAGGTGCTAGCATAGCTCTGTGGCAACGCCCACTTCTGAATTTCATCACTGTGGAGCTCTAGTGCACCTGGACACTGGCATCCTTTCCCTCTCTCCCTGCAGGGTGCCCCTTTCAAAAGTGCAGGAGGGCCAATGTGTGGCGCAGCCCCGCACCTCGTCCAAGAGGTGACCCCCCCTCCCTCTGGATTAAGCTGCAAATATCTTCTGCGGAAAATGGAACTGATACTTCTTTGAATTTGAACAGTTTCCTCACGGAATTATATTGTTTCTACTCATTATAGCCAGCAGAGTATGGCACATTTTTTTGTTTTTGGAAAGGGGCTCAATAAAGTATGAAATCAAGCCCAAAAAGTATGAAATCAAGCCAAAATGATGTCACTCTGGAAAAATTTTGTAAACAAGGTCTGGTGATTTTTCAGTGAAGGTGGGGGGAGTTCCATTGTTTTATTGGTAATCAAAGTATGTTTGATGGTTGACTGAACCTCATTGAACACAACACCAGAGAACACTTAACATTGTGGTTGAGAGTTTAATCGTGAACAGTTGTTGAGCAATACCGGGGGGGGGGGGGGGCATGATGTCTCAGTTTTTAGGTACCACTGGAAGAGAAACAGTGAAGAAACAATTATGGGGTGATATGTTCCCAAGCAAGACCCTTCCCGGAACCATCCCCACATCTTTGTAGAATTAGGTTTAAAGCCTAATTGCTTAGCTTATGGGTATTCAGATATGCTCTCTGAATCTGTTTATTCTTTCCAAAGAATTCTCATCAGTGTCCTGCTGTCTATCTAAAGCAATTCTACTGCCTACATTGTTCCATGTTCTCCCTATCACAATGGCTGTGTCAAAGAACAATTCACCTGCCAGAGAAATCTTTGGTCTAGCAAACACGAATGACCTCAGCTATGTTTTCTTCCAACTCAGGGGTAGGGAACCTTTAACACTCAAAGAGCCATTTGGACCCATTTTCCATGGGAAAAGAAAACACTTGGAGCCGTAAATAATTTTTGACATTTAAAATAAAGATAACACTGTATATATTGGGTTTTCTTACCTTTTACTCCGCTCATTCTGAGAAGCGCATGGATGCATCCGCCCTGCTGTGTGCAGGGTGAGCAAGGATGGGGCCAGCGGCTCGGCCTCACCGCTCCAACGGGGCGGGTGAGAGGGGAAGCCGGGCAATTGGTGCACCCACCCTGCTGCCTGCAGGGTGGGCAAGGATGAAGCCAGCGGCTCGGCCTTGCTAGCCACCGGGAAAGCACCCACCCTACTCGAACAGGGCGGGCGAGAGGGGAAGCCCACGGCGCGGCCCAGCTGGCCGCAGGCAATTGGTGCGCTTGCCCTGCTGCCTGCAGGGCGGGCAAGGATGGGGCTGGCGGCTCGGCTCGTGGAGCCGCAGTGCAAGGGCAGAAGAGCCGCATGCGGCTCTCAAGCCGCAGGTTCCCTACCCCTGTTCTAACTTCTCCGTCAGAGAGCCGCAGCTGGTCACTGAAATTCCTGCTGAAGTTTCCAGATGTGGAAAACTTAGCATTGCAGTGGCATCCTGTTTATTTTCAGATACCTCATGCTATCTTGGAAGTAGGGCTTCTACCTACCGGGTAGGATGTAGAGCTCTCTTGAACTTACAATTCACCTTCAGGCATCAGAGGCCTGTTTTCCTGAAGGACATGGTAACTACATAGAGCAGATTCTATGGTAGCAGTTCCCAATCTTTTTTGAGCCTATGAGCACATCTGTAATTCTGACATGGTATGGTGCCACAATTCTGACATGGCAGCTGCCACAAAATGGCTGCTGCAATAGTAGTCACAAGAGGTAGAGCCAGCCACAAAATTATGGTCATGCCTTCACTTTGGTAACACAGTGCAGATCCTTGTGGTGGCAGAGCAGTATTTTGAAAAAATCTGCACAGCCAATCAGAACTCAGGCTGTCAGTCAGAAATCTTGCTGGACAAAAGCCTTACATCGTCCCACCCACCTCCTAAAAACACTTGGCAGGCTTCAGAAAAGGGGACCCCTGTTTTATGGCATCACATCCTCTCTGTGCCTCCTTATCTCCACGAACTCTGCCTTCCCCAGGCACTGTCTCAAATCTCCAGGAATTTCCCAAACCAGAGGTGGCAATCCTATCTACCTCAGCAAGACCAAGGAGATGAGGAGGACAAAGTGAGTGTTATGCAAGTGTATAGGTCTAGAGGAGATAATGAAACAAATGCAGAGAATTTCCACAGATCGCAGAAGCGGTAGTGGAGAGACAGTTATGTGTGTCTTGGAGTCTGGATTAGGTTTGCGACTGCTGAAATTCTGTACAGAGTGGCATCTACTGGTTGGATTAGATACTGGCCCTTTCCTCACAAACCACGTTAAAATGTTCTGAGGCAGGAAATAAAACGTTTCCTCCATGGAGTTCCGCATTGTTTCCCCCTTATGTCCCAAAAACATTTTATTTCCAGCCCCAAAATGTTTTAAATGAAAGATTCTTTAGCCTGAAACATTTTCAAAATGTTTTGATTCGTGCAGTTCATTTACTACATTTTCCATGCCTCTGGGCCCTCCCTGAACTTCCCCCTCAGCACCATATTAACACATCACTGAGCTCACTCTGTTCCCCCTTGCCTGTTTATTTTAATCATTTCTCTGTTTTTTTTATGGGGGGGGGAGTAAAATCTTCAAAGAATTGATTACATGAGCTATATATGAGCTATAGAGAAGCATTGGGGCATCAATTCAACAAATAACTTAAACAAAAAGGGGGGAACCCTCATAGCAGCCCTAAATAGTTTTGAGGGGGTAAGTGTGGATAAAAATCTTGGTAAAGGGGGAGATTGAAAACATGTTAGAAACTTTCTAGGGCCGTTTCCGCACGAACGCTGGGACCGTCCGCATGGACGGTCCTAGAAAGAACCGGGCAGCTGGCGCCGTGGAGCACTGGCGCCCGGCCAACCCGGCGTGTCCCCGGCCCTCCGGCACATCGCCGAGGCCTGGGGACATGCCCCCTGGCCCTGCGCGCCTGCTCCAGCGGCACAGGGCGGGGGGGCGTGTCCCCAGACCTCGGCGACGCGCCGGAGGGCTGGGGACAAGGTAAGTACAGGGAGGGAGTGGGGGAGGGAAGCGCCGGGAAGCCGCTGCCATTCGCATGGCAGCGGCTTCCAGCCGGCATTTCCTCAATAAGTGCGCTTCGAAGCGCACTGGGAAAACGCCGGCGTCGGGACAGGCGGCCGGCGCGAGGGCGGCGCGGCTGCAACGCAGCTGCGCCCCCTGTGTGAACGGTGGCCTGGGGACGGCGTTTTTGCAGTCCCCAGGCCGCCGTTTAGGGCCCGTGCGGAAAGGGCCTAGGTGATTTATGTGGAAAGGGCCATTGACTAAGTTTGGCCTCTCTCTCTCTCTCTCTCTCTCTCTCTCTCTCTCTCTCTCTCTCTCTCTCTCTCTCTCTCTAAATAATATTGCTGTCACCTTTTTTCTGCCTCAAATAAATCCTGCCTCACAGAGGTGCAACTATACAGAACATAAACACCATATAAGTTGTAACCACTAATAAACTATTTAAAACCCAGTGAACCCACAACAACCACCTAACACATATTATGTCTTAAAGTTAGTTACCTGAAAGACTTCTCGGACTAGATGCAGACTGTACAAATTAATTAAAAAGGTCAACCCTTTAATAGAAAGGGTTGGGTACATAGAAATGTTTTAGGCTGGTGCCTAAAAAAATAGTAGGGTAGGTGCCAGTTGAGCCTCAAGGGAAAGGGCATTCCACAGTCAAGGTGCCACCACAGAAAAAGCTCTGTTTCTCGGAGCTGCCTGCCTTTCCTCTGAAGGGGCATGGAGAGTGGGTTATGTTAGGAAGATCTCATACCTTCCCAGCACAAAACGGATTGCACAGATTCTTCAACAGAGAGTTGATTGCTGTGTTCGGGTCCTTGCGGCAACTCTGGCCTTTGCCCTCTATGTGCCATATTAGCAATGGGATCATGACCTAGGTGGGAAAGAGAAACTTGGTTTAAAAGGGAGATGCATGTTGTGCCACAGGAATGGGGGGAAAAGTAAGTAAATATTGGCATTCCGGATTTATGGTGAGGTTAGAACTAAGATTGACTGGTTTTATTTTAGATTGGCATGAAAGCAAATCAAGGAAGAAGCTGGAGAGTTTTGTGTGAAGCATTGTTTAAATATTGACTTATACACTAGCAGCTGACATAGAGATAAAGCCAAATATTATTTTCTGAAGAAATGAAATAACAAACAAGCACGCTGAGGCAGCAGAGGCAAATGATTAAAAATTAACGAGATCCTCAAATATAAAAGTTTAGAAGGTTAGATTATTGTCATACTTCAGTCGTTAACAAATGTGCAGGTTAATAAATACTCCTTTATTTTTCTCACAACAATGGGAATAAGAACATACGAACAAGCCAGCTGGATCAGACCAGAGTCCATCTAGTCCAGCTCTCTGCTACTCGCAGTGGCCCACCAGGTGCCTTTGGGAGCTCACATGCAGGATGTGAAAGCAATGGCCTTCTGCGGCTGTTGCTCCCGAGCACCTGGACTGTTAAGGCATTTGCAATCTCAGATCAAAGAGGATCAAGATTGGTAGTCATAAATCGACTTCTCCACCATAAATCTGTCCAAGCCCTTTTTAAAGCTATCCAGGTGAGTGGCCATCACCACCTCCTGTGGCAGCATATTCCAAACACCAATCACACGTTGCGTGAAGAAGTGTTCCTTTTATTAGTCCTAATTCTAACCCCCAGCATTTTCAATGGATGCCCCCTGGTTTCAATGGATGCCCCCTGGAATGAAGGTGCACATCCCGTAAGATATTTGAATATACAAGATGCAGGTGGACAATTTAAAGAGGAAGCAGCTTACTAGTACTCTTTAAAAAATAGTTTATTGTTAACAGTCTTGCTGTGGCCTTGCAAATTAGGACCATAGCTTCTTTCATGGTCAGTCCATCTCATATTTGGTCTTCTTTTCCTGTCTTCAACATTTCCTAGCAGTACTATCGTTTCCAGTGAGTCTCGTCTTTTCCTAATGTGACCCGAGTACAATAGCCTCAGTGTAGTCATTTTAGCTTGTAGGGAAAGTTCAGGCTTGATTTGATCTAGAACTCACTTATTTGGGTTTGTTTGGGGGTGGTCCACAGTATCTGTAAATATCTCCTCCCTCAACACATTTCAAATGAATCAACTTCCTTCCTGTCAGTTATTTCCATGCACAAATTAAACCACACTGGTATTTTTTGAATCAAACAATATAATCCAGGATACTCTGACTTGGATTTAGGGGTGATGGGAAGTGCTGCCAAGTCACGGCTGAGTTATAGTGTCCCAAGGCAAGAGATATTCAGGGATTGCTTGCCGTTGCCTGCCTCTACGTGATAACCCTGGACTTCCTCGGTGAGCTCCCATCCAATTACTAACCAGGGCCAACTCTGCTTAGCAGCCGAAATCTGCCAAGATTGGCTTAGTTTGCATTTAAAAATATCCCAAACAGCCATAAGCACTGTATTTTGAAGATTTTAACTACCAAGCAGCTGTGTTGTGCTCTTTAAAGGATTTATAAGAACAATTGTGTCTCATATTTCAAGCACAGGAAGAATTAATTTGCCCTCACTGGGCCTCCCTAATATGTTTTTTATTGAAAATACAGGCAGAGTGGTATTAGATACAGTAAAAATATCAGAAACACACATCACAAACCTGATGTCATAATATTGACACAGACATCTATAAACGCAAATATCATTTCCAGTTTAACCTTCTCCTCTGGTTTTACTGTTTTCCAGTACACAATAAAAGTTCTCTGTCTTTGAATAAAGGCTGCCTGCATGAATTTTCTGTCTATACATTGCAATCTTGTCCTTCTAGATGATGAACTAATATTTCCCAATACAGCTTTCTACTGAGTCTTCTATTACCAAAATTTTGCCAAACACCCCCCTCCAAATCTAGACGCTCAGAATGTTGTTAATGATTTGGTCAGCTTTCAGTCCCGTTGCTTAAAGAGGCGGTGCCAACCCATTCGTTTCAGAGATAAGAATCCCTAAGAAGAAGTTGGAAGACATCTGCGCAGTCTCATGCTCGCCAGTTCTCCATGTGTTGAACTTTAACTGCCAAAGATGACAATCACTTTATCAGAGTTTATAACAAGCTGATCTTTCCCCCAGTCACTCACCAACAGCATTTTTCATAGTCCAGCGGCAGCATAACAGGGGATAGGCAAAGTTGTCATCCCTGATTTCTCAGATGTCATGTATGTAAAGCTGTGAAACTACTGTAATGCTTTATTCCATGGTAAACACTAGCCCGAACTCTCATTAGAAGCTGAAATGACTAAATGGAGGTTATGGCTTAGAGCAGTGGTGGGATTCAAATAATTTAACAACTGGTTCCGGTGCTGGGATTCAAATAATTTAACATTTGGTGGATTACAAGCACCATTTTAACAATTGGTTCTGCCGAAGTGGTGCGAACCTGCTGAATCCCACCACTGGTTCAGAGGTATTCTCAGGATCCCAGCTTGCTTAGGTGTTGCACTGAAGATATGATTTTTGGTACTTCCTTGGGGTCTCATTCACTGCTACCTGCGCCTTTTTTGCTACCTGGGACTGTGTGTCTTATTATGGGTCTACTTCAAGCAAGGTTGTCCACTTCTTGGCTGATATTTTGTGTTATACTATGTCTCCCAGACATATGGCAACTATTGACCTATAAGTTGTTACCTTGAGAAGGTTGAAATGACCCAATCACATGAGCTCAAATTGTGGGCCTTTCCAATGAAATCCCCAAAATCTCTAGGAATTTCCCAACCCAGAGAAGATGCTGATTCCATACAACAACATTGTGTGGCTGTCTGTGCCTCCTGCAACAGCCATTTTCTAGCAGCCATTTTGTGACTGTGCCCATAACATTGCCAATTTCCATGTGGTGGCTGGAGATCTCCAGAGATTACAACAGGATTCAATTCCCCTGAAGAAAATGGCTGCTTTGGAAGGTGGACTCTATGACATTTTACCCACTGAAGTCCCTCCCTTACTCAAACTTACACTTCCCACCTTCCATCCTGAAAATCTCTGGGAATTTCTCAACCCAGAGCTGGCAACCCTACCTATTATACTGTGTCAGAATTACAAAGGTGCCCATGGGCTCAAAAAGGCTGAGGCCTCCACAGGGATGGAGCGAGGGGGAACTGCGCCAGGGACACACATGCACCTTGCACCCCACCGCGGTGCCACCCGCCCTGCCCTGGAACACCCCCGGAATGCCCGGAATGCCCCAGCCACACCCCTGCCGTGACGTGCACCTGGAGCATCGGACCCCATGTCCCATTGGTGCTATGCTACTGGGATTCCTAGTCTGGCTAAACAGGAGCCCAGCACCAGGACACTGTCACAGAGTGACAACGTCATTAAGAAGAGATCTTTCGAATAGAAAGAGATTATTGCTTAAAATTTAAAAAGGTGGTCTCTGTCACCGATAGCCCCAGCATTACCAGCCTCAAGAATGTCTAAATGAGAGCAGCTAGCCTTGGCTGGCCAAAAGGCCGTAATAATAAATATCTATATCTAGAGCAGCTAGCCTTGTGCCCAGGGGGAAAGCTGCTGCCATTGTCACCACAGGCTTGGGGTACAGACCCAGAGGCAAATGAGCCAAGCCGACAAAAGAATAAAATTAAAGAAATAATTTTATTCAACCCAACAAGGGCTTCCGCTAGAATCAGGGAATCACACCCAGTTGAGCAAAACCAGGGGCTTATAATCGGTACAAGCCAGAGTATATATATAAAAAAGAAAAGACCAATTGGTTCAGATAGAACTCTGTCATAATTAAGTCATCAATAAGTCAATATGCCAAGAGGTGGGTCTTAATGTTCTCAAAACATGCCGAGACTTAGCTTCGTTGTTTGACCCGATTCAGCATATTTCACACCATTGACATCTTGTTCTTTGGATGTTTCTACTTTCTTATCTGAACGTGCCTTTATGGCCCTGACTTAAACTAAACAAAAGGAGCTAAATATTGGCATTTTTCTGGGGAATTTCAGAATCTTGGAACCAGGGGAAGGCTTGTTTCTAGGCAAAGACAGGAGTTTTTCTCTTTATCATTAAGATGCCTGCATTCCAAGGCATGATTTAGAACAAAAGGGGTCTCTTGATGACACTATGAATTTCATTAGGCCAAATGCTAATAGACTAGGTCAGAGTGCCTAAGTGGCCCCTCGCCCAGCAGCTTATGGCTGGGATGTCCAGACACCTGGGATGTCCGGACACCTGGGATGTCCAGACACCTGGGTTTGTCCGGACACCTGGGATGTCCAGACACCTGGGATGTCCGGACACCTGGGTTTGTCTGGACACCTGGGTTTGTCTGGACACCTATTTTTGTCTGGACACCTGGGATGTCCGGAAACCTGGATGGTTTGTCCGGACACCTGGGATGTCCGGACACCTGGGATGTCTGGACACCTGGGATGTCCGGACACCTGGGATGTCCAGACACCTGGAATGTCCGGACACCTGGAAGGTTTGTCCAGACACCTGGGATGTCCAGACACCTGGGTTTGTCCGGACACCTGGGATGTCCAGACACCTGGGATGTCCGGACACCTGGGTTTGTCTGGACACCTGGGTTTGTCTGGACACCTATTTTTGTCTGGACACCTGGGATGTCCGGAAACCTGGATGGTTTGTCCGGACACCTGGGATGTCCGGACACCTGGGATGTCTGGACACCTGGGATGTCCGGACACCTGGGATGTCCAGACACCTGGAATGTCCGGACACCTGGAAGGTTTGTCCGGACACCTGGGATGTCCAGACACCTGGGATGTCCAGACACCTGGAAGGTTTGTCCGGACACCTGGGATGGCTGGTCACCTGGGATGTCTGGACACCTGGGTTTGTCTGGACACCTGGGATGTCTGGACACCTGGGTTTGTCTGGACACCTGGTATGTCCGGACCCTGGGAAGGTTTGTCCAGACACCTGTGTTTGTCTGGACACCTGTGTTTGTCTGGACACCTGTGTTTGTCTGGACACCTTTGCATCAGGGAACTCCCCTTTAGAATGGAAAATCATGGGGAAACCCCACTGCAAAGCAAATGTCAGGTCTATGATTTATTTAATGACAGACTCTGGATTTTATTAATTAGAAACGTTCATTGGAATGAACATGGAAGTTATGGCTTTTGTAAAGCCAGTTTTAATCTATATATTTAAATACCTATTGGTTTATTATCTCTGCTGTCTACTCTCTCCCCTGCCCCCAACTACGTAAAGCAAAAACAGGAAAAGTGAAGGAAAGTGAAAGTCCATTCACAAGGTCTAGGGAAAGATATGGAGTCATTTGGCCACCCCTCCCAGTATGAAGACCAGAGATGCCGCTGTTATTTATAGTTGCAAGCAGTGGTGGGATCCAAAAATTTTAGTAACAGGTTCCCATGGTGGTGGGATTCAAACTGTGGCGTAGCACCAATGGGGCTGGGCGGGGCACGCCGGGGGCGTGGCAGGGCATTCCGGGGGCGGGGCATTTCTGGGCAGGGCTGTCGCAAGGACACAGCCACTGCGTCGGTCCTTGGGCAGGAAACGAATGCATGCAGGCACAGGCTGCCACGCACGCAGGTGCACCTCCTGCTAGACTGCTTCAAGTTCTGCGTGCTACTGCTGAGAGGAGGGGCGTAACTAAGGCAAAAATCACGTGGCAAAATCACCCATTAGTAACCCCCTCTCGGCACACACAAATAATTAGTAACCTACTCTCGGGAACCTGTGAGAACCTGCTGGATCCCACCTCTGGTTGCAAGTATAGAGATAAAGAAGTAATGAATGGCAAGATTCAGCCCCCCCAAAAGGCCCCAGACACTACGACATTAAATGCACACTGACATTTTTGGTTTTTTTAAGGGCCCCTCCCACCTGGTCTATGAGGGTATGTTTTATAGAATGTTTGGATCTGTTTAGGGGTATGGATGTTATTATAGTCTATTTATTAAAGTTGGGGGTCCAATTAGTCTAGGTAATTAGGTATTCAGCCGCTCTGAAAGCAGTGAGCACAGAATAGCCCGTTGTAGCTTAAAACTGTAGATTTCCAAGGTAAGAAAGAGGTGGGCTGGATGGTTGAGTGAAGTTTATTATTATTGGATAGTAACTGTACCCTGGGTGCAGAGTTGACTGATTTGTTCAGAGGGTTTGTGTGTGAAGGGAAGAGGGAAGAGGGGAAAGAGGATGAATGAGATTCTGTGAAAAGTGAAGAAATCTATGTTCTTTGTGTGGAAATGATTAGCTGAAGTGGCCAGAAGAAATTAAGCCATTGTGGCTAGGTCTGTTTAAGAAACTCTAGAGAAAGAAGAAGAGTTACCTTGACTTGAAACCACTATGCTTGAAACCGCTACACTGAATCCATTATCGGTTATTACTTTTAAATAAACTCTATTTATGTTTATATAAAAACTGATCTCTCCTTGTTTCTCCCATGTACTGACCATTCTTTTATTCTACTGAAAATAACATAACCTATCCTGTTTTTAGCTTCAGCTAAGATGTTTAAGGCAGGAGCCCTTTGTGACAGCAAAAAAAATAATTAAGAGATGCTAAGGAAGCCCAGGAGGTAACAGAACACACATCGTCTCAGAACACTAAAGAGAGATGCCATTATAGGTGTTACATAAAGGGGTCACAGAAAAGGATAGGACAGTGGTGGCGAACCTTTGGCACTCCAGATGTTGTGGACTACAATTCCCATCAGCCCCTGCCAGCATGGCCAATTGGCAGGGGCTGATGGGAATTGTAGTACATAACATCTGGAGTGCCAAAGGTTCGCCACCATGGGGATAGGATGTTACAGAAAGAGAAAAATAATTTATAAATAGTTGAGAAGAGAAACAAAAGAAAGAGAGAAAATGACAGCGTTTCTGGGAGTTACTGAAGACTCACTAATTGAAAAGTGTGCAGAGCTTGTGAATCCCCCATGAGGGAAAATCTGTAGAAATGCGGGGAGTGTCTCTAATTCAGCACCAGACATTGGGGATCAGTAAAGAAGGAGCTAACAAGTTCAGGAGTATTTTCTACATCCCCAGAGTACACAGAGGTTCTAAAGCAGCAGATAAAAAAAGAGGCAAGAGAAACTTAGACGTGAGGAAATAAGAATTAGAGCTGAAGAAAAGAAATCAGAGTTTGAGAAGGAGCTGCAGATACAAATAGAAATTAAGAGACTTCAGTAAATGGAAAATTAGAGCTGAGGCAGAGAAATTAAATTTTAAAAGAGATAAGCTGGCATATGAGGACAAATCAAAACAGAAGGTCTAAACCCCCGACTGATAATGCCTAAGGATTTTATGTCATGTGTGGGAGGGGAAGATTCCCCTTGCTCAGGTCTTGCAAACTGAGCCCATGGGTTCCTTCAATCCATCTCATGTTGGGTTTTCCTCTTTTCCTGATGCCTTCAGTCTTTCCAAACATTGCCTTTTCTAGTGAATCTTGTCTTCTCATGATATGACCAAAGTATGGCTGATTCTGCATGGGACAATTAAAACGGGTTGAGGCCCTTTTTAAAAGTGTTGGGCGGCGGCGGGGGGGGGGGGAGGGGTGTTCCCACAGAACTCACCCCCCAAATGCTGCTAACCTGCTTTAGTGGCCAGAACCCAGGTTTAATGAAAATCGCTAATTCTGCGACTTTTCACCTTACACCTGGGTTGCAAACGCTTCCTGCTTGCCTGTGCAAACTGCAGCAAACAGGAGCGTTCATTCCCCATCCCCTTCCATCCACCATTATGGTGGGTTCCCCAAGCAGCCGCCATTACAGGGGAGTCTCTAATAGGCCATGCAGTTAGGTGGGGGGGGATTCTCAGGTGGGGGTGCAGGTAGGTGGGGGGATTCTCATGGGGGTGGATTCATGGGTGGGATAGCAATCTCAGCTGTGTGGATCCCATGCAAACACAGTGTTTCTGTGTGAACGAGGCTGCCTTCTGTCTCCAGGATCACAGAGATTCCAGCTGGTCCCTGTGGCTGCCATGCAAACAGCAGCAGAGGCAGCAGAAATGGGTTCCATGAACCCGTTGCTGACCATGCAGAATCAGCCTATGATAGCTTGGGTTGATATGCAGTGGAGACAGTTACAAACCACTTTGGGGTCACCATAAATCTGTTGCAATTTGAAGGGACTGAATTATTATTGTCTTAAATGATCTTTTAAAATGCTGGGGTTTCAAAGAAGGCTTAATGTGATTAATAGGGATTTATGTGCCATTTAGTATTATATTAAACTCTGAGGCACTGTTTGATTAAACTTTTTGGGGGGAGGCAGGCCTGTTGCAACATCAGTGCTTGCACAACTCCACTTAAAATGGGAGCAATTTTAAGGAACTATATACTCATTTAGAGAAGTTTATGGTGTGATTGTGACATTCGTATGTGCAGTATACTTTGGGGAAATTTCAGTTTTCAGGTCAAGAAGTTGCAGCAATATTTGGATAGGGCAATTTATCATGAAGAGTCTAGAAAGCAAAACTTTGCATGGACTTACTTCAAATGCACAAAATTCAAATCTCAATATATGCACTCAGTACACGCACCCCAGTTTTTTAAATGCAGCTAAAACCTGCTGCCCAGCATTTATGTCCCTGTGGCGCCTTAGAAGTTGGAGTTCCTTCCTTGTGGTTTGTCCCATTATCTCTATCTGGATGCTAGATCTAGAGTCATTTGCTGTAGCCAGCATGATGTGGTGGGTAAGAGCAGTGGATTCTAATCTGGAGAACCGGGTTTGATTCCCCACTCTTTTACATGAAGTCTACTGGGTAACCTTGGGCTAGTCACAGTTCTCTCAGAACTCTCTCAGCCCCACCTAACTCACAGGGCATCTGCTGTGGGGAGAGGAAGGGAAGGAGTTTGTAAGCTGTTTTAAGACTCCTTACAGTTGAGAAAAGGAGGGTATAAATCCAAACTCTTCTTGCTTTTCTTATTGTGGTAGTCTGAGCTAGCCTTGACTTGGGTTCAGTGGCAGAAATTTTTTTTCCCTTTTAATGGAGATTAGACCTTCCCATCACCTGCATGTATTTATAAGCTATGGTAACTGAAATAGCAGAAGTCCCCAACATGGTACCTGGCAACATGTTTGGGACATGGCCAAGTGGAGTATTTGCTCAGTAGGGCTACCGCTTAACCGTGCCAGATCAGATTGTCAGAATGGCTGTGTGACATTCCTTCAGCAGTCATTGCAATCACAACATAAGGCTATTAATTAGCTTACCGAAGATAAACAGTGTGAATGCAAGAAATTATGGCATCATTTTCAACAGAACCTAGGCCTGAAATATTGACAAATTACTGTTACTGTTACACATAACTTCACTGCCTGACATTTTGTGGTTGTACTCACCAACCTGCGATAGAATTCCAAAGATACCTGTAGTCTCAGAAGGATTGGGGACTTCAGTGATATAGTATGTCTGATCGCCAGAGTGGTATTTGAATGACCATGACTCTATGGTTGAGCATCTGCTTTGCACAATGGAGGTTCCAGGTTCAATCCCTGGCATCTCCAGTAAAAAAGATCAGGCAGAAGGTGATGTGAAAGACATACACCTGATACTGCTGGTCCAAGGAGACAAAACTGTCCTTGATGGATCAATGTCCGGATGTAATATTAGCAGCTTCATTTGGTCAGGGTGTATGAGCCACCTTTGACTTTGCCACAATTAAGGATCTTCCAGTTCTTCTGGATTACTGTTTTGTACAGTATATGGGTCTGCTCTTGAAGGTATCTCAGAAACTTCAGTTGGTGCATAATATAGCAGCTGGCCTTTTGAAAGGGTTTTCATGTTTCAAACACATATTGCTAGTTTTAAAGCTGCTCCATTGACAGCCAGCAATGTCCTGGGTCCTTACCTTTCTTCTCTGTCTACCTACATTCTCGGATGTGATTGACCCTTATTTGTACCCACTCACCAACTTAGGTCATTTATGTTTCTCCTGATAATTCCATCTATGGACTATGACTGACTTCAATAAAGGCTTGGTCCTTTACTATGATGGCCCCTATAATATGGAAACAGCTTGCTGGAGTAGTCCAAACTGCTTCTTTCCTCTTGGTTATAAAGGCATCTGAAGAACATTTGCTTGAAAGTGCCAATCAAACCATTTCTAATTCTTGTCTGGTTGTTGTTGTTGTTTTATTTTTGGCTGTAATGTGACATTTTCATTTTATCATTGATCTACTGTAAGTGGGAAACGAACCACATATCCATAGGAATCCCTCCGAAGAATCGCATTTACCCAGATTGTAAATACAGCTAAGATGGCATGTTTGCATCTCCATCAGGTCTGGTAGCTGGTCCCTTACCTGCCTCATGCTGACCTGACCACAGTGATCCATGCAACAGTCGCCTCTGAGTTGGGCTACTGTAACTTTCTCTGTGCAGCGTTGCCCTTGAAGTTGCTCTGGAAATTGCAACTGGTCCAGAATGCGATGGTGTGGATCCTTGCAGGGATCCCATGGACAACAAATATACAACCTGTGATCTGTCAGCTGAACTGACTCCAGACTGAGTACAGGATCAAGTTCAAAGTTTTGGTACTGACCTTTAAAGCCCTAAACAGTCTGGGAGCTTTGTATCTGCAGGACTGCCTCTTCCTGTATACCCCCCAGAAAGCTTTATGCTCTTTGGGAAATAACTTGCTGGTGGTCCCTCATCACAGAACTATCTGGCTGTCTTCAACCAGGGCTAGGACCTTTTTGGCTTTGGCCCCTGCCTGGTGGAACTCTCTATCTAATGAGACTCATGTCCTGTGGGAGGTCACTGAGGTTATTACTAGTTATGAAATTTGAATGCCATCTGTTGAAGTGAAATTGTATTTTTAAATTTATATATCTTTTTATACTGTAATGTATGCAGTTGAAAGATGTCCTGAGCACAGCAAAGCTGGGGGAGGATGTGGTATAAACTGAACTTTAAAAAACCAAATAAATAGCTAAAATAAAATCTATCGGAGGGGTAAATGGGATGCTAGAATCACCATGAGGTGAAAGGAATGTCAGGCAAAGATTTGGATTCTTATGGGAGTTTTACAGAAAGTAAAATGAGAGAGGTGAACTGTGGCCAGGAATCCAAATGCAAATCATGCATGAATTTATGGTGGCATTATTAATCAACTTGTCAATTTGATAACAACTGCATAGTTTCATGTATTCAAATAAGGTCTCCTGTACTAACTCTTAATTGACCTCTTGCTGTGCATTTTGACATAGTTTAATTTTAAAAGGCAGTGGAGTGCTGAGAAAGGGTCAGAAAAAAAGATTATTTGCTTACTCAACAACACAGACTAGCATGGCTACTGCAGTATAAGCTACTTTTAGAGTCATTTGCTGCTAACCTGTGTGCAAATTCTAATATGATGTTGCTGGCCCTTTTGTTGAAGGTCATCCTGCAATTAATAGGAATCCCTAAAGCTGACTAAATTCAACAAATAGGTCACCCCCAGGTTGCTGATTGCAACATCAGCAATTTTGCAATTCAGTTTTTAAAAGTTCCGGCACAATATTTAGAGAATTCTTTCAGACATGATGATTCAACTGTTGGAACATCCTGCCAATGCCTTTTGTTCAGATGGGTTATGCAGCTTTGGGTGGTCTACAATATTTGTTTAAGAGGGTTTTTTCTATGTTAGGGCATTTTTGTTATGAGATTTGAGATTCACAACCCCAAGAATTGGATGCTGGAGCAAATCAATCCATGAGCTGTAGAGGTATTACAACAGTTCTAGAGAGAGAGCAGCAGAATAAAGTCTAACCCAGGCCGTTTCTGCACAGCCACGATTGGGGTTGGGTCGGCGTATACGACGCTGACCCAACCCCCCTGGGACCGTTCGCGTGAACGGTCCCAGAAACAGCTGGGAAGACGGCGCCGTGGAGCACCGTTGCCTGGTCGACCTGTCGTGTCTGTGACCGTCTGGCACATCGCCGAGGCCTGGGGACATGACCCCCTGCCCTGCACGACTGCTCCGGCATCCAGGGCAGGGGGGCGTGTCCCCAGGCCTCAGCGATGTGCTGGATGGCCACAGACACGGTAGGTGGACAATGACAAGGGGGGAGGGAGGGCGTCTTCGAGCTGCTGCCGTTCGCACGGCAGTGGCTCGAAGTCGCCGATTTCCGAAAACCTCACTGGGGAAGTGAGGTTCGAGGAGGAGAAAACCTGACCAGCCGCCACCGCATCAGAGGCTGAGCGTGGGTGGCGTAGGCTCGCGAAAAGCGTTTTTGCCCGAATCCCCCCAGGGTGCTGTATTTGGCCCATGCGGAAAGGGCCCCTGTTTCTTTAATTTCCTGAAAGCAGAAAGAGAGCAGATATGGAGGTGGAGCTGAAGTGTCAAACTAGGGATTGGGAGACCTGGGTTTGAACCCCCACTCAGCAGCAGAGTGGTCTTTGGCTTGTCACTTTCTCAGCCTAACCTACCTCACAGATTTGTTTTTGCAAGAATAGAGTGGAGGAAGGGAGAACAAGGTTCTTTGGGACAAAGTGACCAAGAACAGATTCACATGATGCTGCAGCACTAATCTATCTTTTTTGTCAAGATTTAAAATTATTACCGTATATACTCAAGTATAAGTCAACCCAAATATAAGTCGAGGCACCTAATTTTGCCACAAAAAAACCTGGGAAAACTTATTGACTTGAGTATAAGTCTAGGGTGGGAAATGCAGCAGCTACTGGTAAATTTCAAAAATAAAAATAGATACCAATAAAATTACATTAATTGAGGCATGAGTAGGTTAAATGTTTTTGAATATTTATTTCAAAGAAAAACAGTAAACTAGATCTGTAAGTGGAAAAGAGGGTCAACAAGAACAATATGGTCTCAACAATAACTTTAAAAGTACAAAAACCTTAGCTCAATCAGCAACCAAGCTAAAACAAGAGTTAAAATCCTTCAGAACTGGATTCCTCATCATCATCTGTATGTCCAAATGTAACCCAACTTAGATTTTAAGAGGGATGTTATCAGAAATGGAAAAAGAGTTCAAGTCTCTGACAGTGTGATCCCACCTTGTGATCCTTAACATTCACCAGACTTACAACAAAAGAAACTTTTAATCTGTTTTCTGTTTCATAAATAATAGTGTGCAGTATAACAATGAAATATGGCAAACCAATACAGAGACAATAATCAACATATAATAGTTCTGGCCTGCTATGCAAAACAGACTAGCAGGGTCTCAGTCCTGTATACAGGCTCCAGGCCTCTTAACTGAACTCTGTGAAATTGACTGGCTCCAGCTACAGGCAGCACCCATTATAACATTTTATAACAGGAAACCAAAATATAAACTAATAGTCAATCAATATAAACACAATATCCCCTTCTCAACAATTAATACAAACATTCTCATACCTGAAATACAGGCCTTTTAACATCTGAGGGAATGGAGCCTTTACTTCCTTATATGGAAAATCAGAGCTCTTTAGCTCCCTCTAATTGACCCTGGGTTACACAAACAGAGCTTACATACAGTTACCGTATATACTGGCATATAAATCGACCCGAATATAAGTTGAGGGAGTCTTTTTCAGCATTTAAAATGTGCTGAAAATGTCGACTTATACACGAGTATATATGGTAATACTAAATAATTGTTAATACTAAGTTAGCCTGGCTACCTCATTCATTCCACCTTTTCTGCATGGATTTGAGAGCTGCACAAATTGTCCTCTTCGACCTTCATTTTTACTCTGCCTTTTCAGGAAATGTTTTCTGTTATTGCACTGAAATCCATTAGATTAATTGAAGATTTGCCAAAGATTTTTTAAAAAGTGTCCCTGATTAATTAGGAAGATTTTTTTTAAAAAAAACCCTTTAGTTATCTCATTCCTAGAAGAGACATTCCTCTTCTCTCACACAGGAAGGAATACCTCTTTTGAAATATTACCTGCTGTGAAGCATACAAGCATCATCTTTTTTTAAAAAAGGGAGGGGGGAGAAAAAAGAACTCCCACCCCATCACAGCTATACTTTCATATTCAGATATCTGCATATTTAAATGAGTAAGTAAATTAGTGGAAATGATCTATTATAGTGATGAACATTCATAAATTATCAAAAGATGTCTTTAAGTGGGCAACGCAGAGAGATTTTTCAAGCACTTTTAATTAATTAAAAGCCAATTTGTAGGAGTAGATTATTTATTTTCTAGTGAAAATCACAGCACAGCAACTCGTTGATCACATAATGTTAATACCAATCACTAACTTCAGTCCTAAACGGACTTTTATCCTTCCAGACCACTGCTTTCAGTGAGTTTATATGAACAGTCTGGCGAACTCTAGACAGTACGGGACATATGCCTGTGTCTTGAGAAGCCCCATACTTGAATGGAAAATATGAGAATCCATGCCCATTTTCAAGTCTGTGAAGCTTCGAAGACACATCCTCTAAAAGAAAAAAGGGAACGATCCAGCATGCGGGACTGAGTGCACCCATGATTGGGCTCTCTTCCCTACACTCCCACCTTGTTTCCCTAGATCTTCTGACCTTGGGAAGCAAAGGGGAGGGGAAGAACGCCTGATTAAGGAGAAGCGGGGGACGATCTTGCATGCCGGCCTGCTCAACCCGGCATTCAAGATGGCGTGTGATCTCCCTGTGCCTCTTCTGTCCCAGTCTGAAAGGGCTCAGAGAGGAGAGTGACTGAGGTTCTTTCCTTCCCCAACCCCCCTCCTCATGGTCTACCCCCAAATCTCCAGTATTTTCCCACTCTGAAGTTGTCAACCGTAGGAGGTTTACAGCTGAGTCTCAGATGTTCCCCCCCTTCCCTCTTTTATTGTCCCACCCTCTCTGCATGGTCAGACCTTGAGAATGGAGTGCTTTTCTAGCAAGTTCTGCTGTTGAAGGTCAATGGCTCAGTGCCAGGCGAAGAGTTGCAGCACTAAAGCTTATTGATATATAAGCTGATATAAGCAAAAATGAATATGCTAATCTTGAAATGCAGATGGTTAAACATTCAAAAGTATGTTTTCACTGCTGAAAAGACTGTGTAATGATACACTTATTTATGTCATTAGGTGTTTCGGTCGCCCTCCCTCAGGAGTCATACAACATTCAATATAAACTTGATAAAATCAAGACAAATACATTCCCAACAAATCTGGCACCATAAAATCAGTTTGAGGGAGGGTAGCTAAAAACTATTATTTGTTAAATTATTATTAAACTGGAGGTTAACTGGAAAGAGGGCAAGGGAAAGGGGGGACAAAAAAGGAAAGTGAGAAAGGAAGGGGTAAATGGGGATTTTTGGAATTTTGTACCAGTTTAAATATTTGAGAAATTCTTTCTTTTCTTTTTTTAACCCTCATATTATGTGAGAAGACAGGAGAAGCTGAAAACTCAAACCATCAAAAGTTCTGCTCCGTAGTTGGGAAGTTTCACTGAGCAGTGGGGGAGAATTGGAGGGAACATTGCCTGTAATCCCCCAGAATTTAAGCATTTATACATCTACTAATAGGAAAGTGTAATGCAGAGTGTAAAGGGAGGTGAACTACCAGTAGTTGCATCCTACTGCTTCCTCAGCCTTAGGCCTGGCAGAATAGCTACATTGCCTCAAGCATAGACCTGGCGGAATAGCTCCATACCAAATTTTGCAGGGCCCAAGTCTCACTTCATAGAGCATTCCACCAGGATGGGGCTAGAGCTGAAAAAGCCCTGACCTTGGTTGAGGATGGCTGGACAGCTTTTGGGCCAGGAACCACCAGTAAGTTACTCGCCAAGTGTAAAGCTCTTTGAGGAATCATTTGGGACAGTAGTCTTGGAAATATGAAGTCGCCTCCTCCCCCAGAGACTCCTGCTTACTTATATTTAACAAATGCATATGAATCTTTAGACCACTGCTGCTTCTCTTCTGTTTAAGGCCGTTTCCGCATGGAGGCGGAAGGGGTCGGGTCGGCGCAATCCGCATGGCGACCGACCCCTCTGGATTTCAGCTAATGGACGCGGTCCCAGAAGCGGCATGGTAGCGGCTTGGCCGCCAGAGCTGCGCCCGTCATCAAAGCGGCTAACTCTGTCCTGCGGCCCTCCGACGCGTCGCGCCCGAGGCAAGGGGACATGACCCCTGCCCGCAATGGAGCGACAGCTCCAGGAGTAAAGCGGAGGACAAAGGGGTGGCCGAGGAAGGTGCCTGGAAGCGGCTCCAAACCCCGGTGAAGCATTTTTCAACAACCTAAACGCGGCGAGTGAGGTCGAGCGCCCGGCCGGCAGCAGTCCGAGGCGGATCTTGGCCTTGGCCCGGCGGCGCAGCAGCTGCGGCCTAATGCGGAGAATGGCTTCCTGGGGATGAATTGATTGTTTTTTCCCGTCCCCAGGAAGCCATTCTTACTGCCACATCGCCGGGAAAGGGCATAAGAAAGAAGTTGTCAGGTCCCACAGCCTTGGTTTCTATATTAGTAAAGTGTGCAGACTGCATGCCACCAGCAGCCTTCCACTTTTACAGGGAACAACAGGTTGCTTAGCTGTAGCTGTTCTTCGAACGGTTGCTGGGATAGTCAAACTCATGGACTTTGTGCCTGATTCAGTCACAATTTGGAAACTTCTGGAACTAGGATGTAGGTGGGAAAATCTCCTTCCTCCAGGTGCATTGGCTAAGATCACACATGTGGTTCAAGATTTCTGGTGTATGTCTGCCTTTCCTTTGGGGCTAATTTCCGTGGTTAAACATTGGCCTGCCACAAAAAGTCAGGACTGCAGAAATAAAATTCTGGAGAACAGATTTTCCCATTTAAAGCCTAGCTCTAAAAGATTCAGAATTGTGGTTCTGAGCAGATGTACCAGGCAATATTTATCTGTATCACCCTCACAGACCACAAACAAGTTATATATTGTGGACAGCCTTGAAAACTCGAATTCACTCCTCTGGGCTATAAAACTTCTTAGGCCTTAAGCCAGGAAGATGCACCTTTCTAGGTTAAAAAAAAATCTTGTCAGGCTGTGTGAGACATAATAAAATGTTGCTTTTTCAATAGTATGATACATATTCAACTGTAATCAATTTTATATAAAACTGAGAGTGATTGGAAGCCATATTGCTGAACTTTGGCTAAACTAGAAAGTGCTGTTACCCCTGCTTGAACAGCTGTCTGGCCCAGTGCCCAGTCCACTCATAATTAGATCACACCTAATTAAATAAGGGGATGACATGTTCAAATAAAGATATATTGGGTAGACATTGAAATTCATATTATATATATATATATATCACTGAATTGATATTAAAAACATTATGCTATGTCTGTTAAAAGTTTAAATGATGTTGAACATGTAGAGGAAATGTAATTGGTGTAGAGCATGTTAGCAAAATGTCAAGTTGAGGATGAACAATGTATGACCTGATAACCCATAAATGAGGGCATCTGTACCTAAAAGGCCCCATTGTAACCTATTTGTGGAGTTTATGTACTAAAAACCCCTATTATGTCCATTTCAGATAATGAGCAAATACAAGAAAGGAGAATATAAATCAAACTGTATGACATGCATATACCCATGTTCATGAGCTATGTCAACTCTGACCAATGAGGAGAAAGGGGAGGACATGATAAAAATGTATAAAACATCTCTACCTCCTCATAGTAGGTGTGCTCCACTAGTGTGGACACCCATTTTACAAAATGTATTTCTGTAACTAATAAAACTTTGCCACTTCAGCAACTTTGGTCCATATGCCATTAAGGTCCATATGCCATTAAGGGTTGAATTGAATGGAATTGAAGCACCCAGGTTTCTTACAGTCTGTAAAAGCCACAAGACTTCTGCTTCTGCTAAGTGGTTGCTGTCCGAGGGTGGATGTTTTTTGTGCAAGTTCCTTTACCAATAATACACACTGCTCAATTGCTGGGGTAATAAATTGGCCATAGCCATTTTATTGAGCAGAAGCGTGAGGCTAAGCATGGGTCTGGGTCTGGTCATACGGGTGACGTGCGACAGCTCAACAGGGCGGATGCCTCGTCCCGAGCTTCATTCTATTGTGGGGCTCTGCCGGGCTGACGCTCCTGGCCAGAGATGTTCTCCTTCGGCCGGGTTCGACAGGAGCGGTCGCCTCTTGCCGCTGTTGCCGTTCCCAAGGGGAAGGCGTAGCTCCCTAGCTCCCTTCCCCTTCCCTTCCAGAGCCATACCCATGTGCCAAACCGCCAATCATCAGGGCTATGACAAAATAATCATGCATTAACATAAAAATTTAGGGAGAGGTGGGTGGGCAAATCGTAAGCCAACGAGCACATGGCCCGGGACAAAGGAGGGGAAGCCGCTTTAAAGTCTCACTCGCCCCTCCTTTCCTCTGGTGGCGCGCTAGTACTTCTCTAGCATGGCTCCTTCTCCCTTCCGCCCCTCCTTTAATGGGGGGATCACTGGCCTCGCTGCTCCCCATCCCCAGCAGCAATCACGCCTCGTGGTGATTCACAAGCGTCTATCAAAACATCCCCTTTGGAAGCTGCACAGGACTCCTGTCTTGTTTTAGATGGAATAATGTAGTCTCCTTGTCATGTACCTATAATGAAATCTCCTCTGGCAGCAAGCCATCAGAAGACTTCTGCTTGTTTTCTTTTAAGCAAGCGCAGATCAAGCACCAAGTCGCTGCAAGAACAGCACTTTCTAATCTAAACACAAAATAAATCTCATCAGGGTTAAAGCCCAAACAGGCCTCTTGCTTCTGTTGTCAGTGCCTTGTCTTATGAAGCATTTCCCTCATTACTGAGGAGAAAATAGTCCGCAGGCACTTTTTATTCGCTCCAGGCATAGCTGCTCCATTTTTTCCACTGGGAAAAATGAAAATGTCCCCAGAATTTTTAATACTGTACATTTTGTGAGGAAAAAAAAGCCTTGTCCTAAGAAGGAGGAAAAATTTTACTCCCTCATCACATTTTCTTTGGAGAATGCGCTCTTTTTTTCTGTTGGGATTGCAGACGAATGGAACTTATGTCCTCAAAGAGAGTCTAGTGGTTTGTAAGGCAACAAAGTACATGCAGGATGGATTTTAAAACCGATAGTCTGCTTTACTTTCTGTCAGTCATATTCTTAAATCAGAGAGGTCTTCTTTGGGGCTGGGGAATCCCACTACGTTATCTTTGCCACAACACAATTGTAGCAGATGCTGTTACCAATCCCAGAGACAACTGAGGTGACGTTTTCTGCAGACTTCTAACTGACATTTTTACCTCAGCCTGTCTGTGGCGAATGCAGACATTTCAGCCTTGAGGGGGGATTTTGCTCTCCTCAAAATACTTGTATGCCATCTTTGCTGCCACAGAGATAAAAGCAGCTTAGTAGGAGATTTGGTTGGGATTTAAGAACATTCCCCGAGAAATGATCTCAGCAGATGCAGCTGGTGGAGCTCATACACAAAATGGCGGGAAGAGACATAGTAATATTTATTAAAACAGCCCAAGGTCAGCAAATAGGGAGAGAAGTCCTAATGTGTATTGTGGGCACCACTGAGAGCCCCAGCTTTGGTTTCTGAGCAGACTCAATTCAACACCTCCACAACTCCGTTGCCCCAATTCTTCAGAGAGGCCAGGAACTTAACTAATTTTGCCATCCCTGTTGGGGGCATATCTTATGCTGTCTAACTTTAGAGGAGGCAAAAGAGGGTGGCAGCAAAACAAAGATGGGGAAGAGGCAGAGAAGGGCATCAGCAGGAAATGTGCTGCTAGGATATGGGCTGTGAGAAGAGGCTCAGTGTGAGTCACCTCAGGGTGATGCCACCTGTGCTCCATTGCGCTGAGGCAATCCCTGGAAATGAGGGAAGTGGTCCCCTCAATGTCTGAGGAGAATAGGTGTAGATCCATTGCTTTCCTGGCTGACAGGAGGTTATTTTGAACAGGGAAAATCTGCTGACATGCTTGGTGTGTCAACATTTTCTTTGCATTCTGTTTTTACTTTATATACACTGGTGGGAAAGTTCTACCTATTATTAACAAAACGCTCAAAGAGAAGTGATTTGGTGTATATGTGTGTCTAACTAAATTGTAAAAAGCCACTGACACCTGTTTTTCCATTAGAATAATGAACGAAGTCCTCAGGGTGTCTCAAGTGCAGTACTTTGACTCAGGGAAAACTTCACTTCAGGTAGTATTCCCTCATGAAGGTGTTTTTTTTTGTGTACTTGAAAAGGAGCAGCAGTGGCGTAGGAGGTTAAGAGCTCGTGTATCTAATCTGGAGGAACCGGGTTTGATTCCCAGCTCTGCCACCTGAACTGTGGAGGCTGATCTGGGGAATTCAGATTAGCCTGTACACTCCCACACACGCCAGCTGGGTGACCTTGGACTAGTCACAGCTTCTCGGAGCTCTCTCAGCCCCACCTACCTCACAGGGTGTTTGTTGTGAGGGGGGAAGGGCAAGGAGATTGTAAGCCCCTTTGAGTCTCCTGCAGGAGAGAAAGGGGGGATATAAATCCAAACTCTTCTTCTTCTTCTTCCCTTTTTCATTGGAATACTTGAAAAGTCCTCAGACTTTTCATTGGAATACTTGCTATACATGATAAAAGCCTTATCATAAGAATCATCTCTGTCACTACCAAAACATTGCTACCCCACAAAATGTCCTCATCAAAAAACCTGAATTCTCTCAATTTTTTTGCCCAGGTGTTTGAGTTAGAGTATGGTTTAAGACATCAGTTTGGAAAGGCCAGGTCGACACCCCCCCCCCCCGAGGTGGGATCCAGGAGGTTCTCACAGGTTCCCGAGAGTAGGTTACTAATTAATTGTGTGTGCCGAGAGGGGGTTACTAATTGGTGATTCTGCCACGTGATTTTTGCCTTAGTTATGCCCCTCCTCTCAGCAGTAGCGTGCAGAACTTGAAGAAGTCTAGCAGGAGGTGCACCGGCGTGAGCCTGCGCCTGCGTGCATTCGTTTCCTGCCCAAGGACCGGCACAGCGGCTGCGTCCTTGCCACAGCCCCGCCCAAGAATGCCCCGCCCCTGGAATGCCCAGCCACGCCCCCAGAATGCCCCGCCCAGCCCCATTGGTGCTACAACACAGTTTGAATCCCACCACCTTGGGAACCTGTTGCTAAAATTTTTGGATCCCACCACTGCCCCCACCCCATGCCACTGCACCCTCCCACTGTCTAATGTATACGCAAAATGTGCGTCAGTGGGAGGGGCAGATCTAACTCTGCAGGCAGGGACTTGAAAAACAGGGAAAGTTTCCCTGTCGAGTCGTGAGGGGGAGAGTCCAGGTCAACGCAGCCACGCACGTGTAAACAGATGGCTGGATGGACAGAGCCGGGGGCACCAGGGGAAGCCTGGTCTACCACCCTCAACAGGGGCTTTTAAAAACCCAAGGGGAAGGGGGGGGAGCCCACTCCTTCATTCACATGGGATAAAACCCAGTGTTTAAAGCTCCACAACACTCCTTTGTCTTTCCTATTCAACTCCCCACTGCAAAAAAGACCCCCTTGTCAGCCTTTTGGTACTGCAAGACCTCTTCTTGGTTCATAAAGACTAAAACCTTGTGAGCATTGAATGCATCACAAAGCTAATGGTACTTTCACGAGAGAAATCTAGCTACTGACCTGGATGAGGTCTGAGTCATGGCTCAAAAGCATCTAGGATGGTAGCACAGAAACCTCAAAAGGATGTCATGAGGATAAAATGAAGGAAAGGAGAGCAATATAATGGAAAGAGGCTTTATTAATATTCAAATGTATGCAGATTTAGTTGTGGCTCAGTGGTAGAGTATCTGCTTGGAATGTTGAAGGTTTAGATATAATGAGACGTTCCTTTGTGCATCTGATTGGAAGATCTGAACTAAACAATTTCTAAAGACTTTGCCTCTGAAAACTTTAAAAGCAGAATTCTCCAGGTTTGATCTATTGAAGGGTGATTATCAGCCTTTAATTATGATAATCCAAAATAGTAAGAGGTAGAGTTTGGTTCTTTGATACGTAACCAGCAAACCAGAGAACCTGTACAAACCTTTACCTTTTATTGAGATAAGAAGTTGTTTTCTTTATTGAGCAAAACAAAGACAAAATACAGACATGCAAAAATACAGACATGCAAAACCCCACAGTTTACTGTGAAGATAAATGCTAAAATTATCAGTATTCTTAGCATTGCTTAATCATATTATAGCGGGTAATGGTTTAAAAATCAAATCAGGTTGAAGCTTTTAAGAATGATCAAAAAGCCGAAGTTGCCCACCAAAAATGATATCATAGCTATGGCTGCACTGGTGCAGTCTCCGGCATTCTCGTTAAAAGATTCAGGTAGTAAGTAATGTAAAAGACCTCTCCCTGATACCCTGGAGAACTGCTGCAGCGTCTATGTAGACCAGGGTTTGTCTACCAGGGTTCTATGGCCCCTTCTGCACACGCAAAATAATGCGTTTTTAAACCACTTTCACAACTGTTTGAAAGTGGATTTTGCTATTCTGCACAGCTGCTGCGGGATCCAACCTCTTCTCCACACCAGCATAAGCTGCTTCTCTTGCATTGTAAGATAAACATTCGCTTCCTGCATCAGCTTGTAGCTCACAGCCCTGGACTGTATGTGACCCTGGAGCTTCCCTACCAAAGAGTTATTATTATTTTTGTTTGTGCTGTAAGTCTGTCTCCCTGGACCGTGCTGTCCGGCTGGGCGTCTGTCATTCTTTGCCACTTCAGTGGTGCCTTTAGTGCCTAATAAATAAATATTCGGCACAACTTCAAAGAGCACTGAAAGCACTTTGAAAGTGCATTATTCTGCATGTGTGGAATGACCCAATGCTAGGGTTTCAGGAGAGGTCACTAAAAGGTACTTGGGAGCAGTGGGGGGATTCAAATAATTTAACAACTGGTTCCAGTGGTGGGATTCAAATAATTTAACAACTGGTTGTATAAAAGCACCATTTTAACAACTGGTTCTGCCGAAGTGGTGTGAACCTGCTGAATCCCACCATTGCCTGGGAGGTTGTGTTTTATTTTAAAATTATTTCAAATTTGGGCCATGCGTTGTCACAGGGATAAGTAGAGATCAGACAAAAATCTAGTTACAACTTTTTATGAGATCTCTGTAGTGCGCTGGCAGGACTGTGTTTATGTGGTTGAATCCATTCTTAATTTTTGATGCGAGATAGTGGAGTCTGTTGACAACAGGTGATGTCGCAGGTCAAATTAAACAAGTTCATTCATGCATTTCACCCTGCCCTTTTTGCAATAATTGCAGGAAAATATTACATTTTTTGCCAAGTTACAGCTCTATTAATATAGATATAAAAATCATGTCTACTGCTTATCCAAACAGTGTGCTTAAAGGGAGCAGGGCATTATATCTGTTCAAAAACAAAACTCGTTGGAAATCTGACGGAGACAACAAATGCAAAAGGATAAAAGAGTTGTCAGCTGCTTCTATCAAATATTTGCTGATCAGAGTCTTCTGTTGTTATATCCTGTAAGATGATGCTGTCGTGATGATCTGGAATTTTCTGAAACAGTGTGCTGTCTGACAAAGTTATGAATTCCATTGGAAGGTTACCGGTTAGCTACAGGAAGAAAGGGTGATGGCGGATCCTTTTCACTTTAGTCTGTCAGGAACGTTTTCCATCTCTCATCGAATACAATGATAACAACCCTAAAAATAAAGGATATAGTCCTAGGGGAAGGAAGAATACCGCAGTTATTTCATAGGTTCAAAGTGATGGCTTTACTACAATCCCCATGGCAGTGCTGAAGGCACCAGGGGTCATTCTAGGCTTCAGAAACTTTAGAGAACACGAAGGGATGCAAGTTCTTCATTATATAGTGTCCTCTTGACTGTGCTAACAGAAGATATTTCATAGGTCCTATGCTCCTGTGGCCTAAAGCAGATATTTCTGGATATAATGATGCCTTCACTACAATCTACTCTGAAGACATGTAGATCCATGGAAGTATTGAGGCACCTGGGACTATTCTAGGTTGCAGAAATCTCAGAGCTCGTGGAGGGATGAGTGTTCGTCATTATACAGTTAGCTCTGAACTCTGCTAACATTAGATGCCACACAGTATTTCCAGATGAACGCAAAGATGCAAGTCAATGTTTTGCTTTCACAAAAAGAGGCTTTGTGTGTTGAGTCACTTACTAATGAGAGAAGTCTTTTGCCTTCCAAGCACGGAGGACCTCGGCAACATTCTTCTTCACCTCTCCGTTGGGTGCCTTCAGGTCATCAGCAGAGTCTCCATTGAAGTTTCCGCACGGGGCACATAATTTCCCTGCCAGGTCCTCCTTGACTCTGACTGTCAACCCTCCATCATGGTGGAGATGAACTTGCATTTGGGAGGCCTGATCAATCAAGATGTCACTACGAATAATGCTCACAGTTATGGCTTTGGAGATCTTGTATGGCAGTTTCACTAAGCGCCCGTTTACCTGGAACATAAGGAGATCATGTCAGGGGATGTGGACTTGAACAAACAACCAGCAGGAACTGCATGATTGTATTGTATTGTATTGTATTGTATTGTATTGTATTGTATTGTATTGTATTGTATCACATGGAAGAATAAATGGCTGTCAAAATAGGGGAAATACTGGAGTCTGCTATGCATAAACTTGAAATTGCATATACCGGTATGTGGACCACTTAATGCTAATCTTTAACACTGATGGGGTTGTAGAATTATTAATTCTTTATGTAGGTTAACTGGACTTATGTTCTCCATGGTCTTCAGTTCTCTATGTGGTAGCTTCTAACCTATGGAATGTACTGCCTGAAGACAGACTCTCATCACTTCGGATTTTTGGAGCCCAGGTCGGGAGTGCTGGGAAGTAGTATGCTGTAGTAGTGTCAGAACTAGGAGATTAGAGAGCCAGGAGATGTTCCTCTGGCAGGCTCCTTCTTCCATTGCTTGGCAGGGGAAAAATAAGGGGAAAGTTGCTATTGCATCAACAGTGTGATAACATACCTGGGGTGAACCCAAAAGTGACACCCTACCCCTATACATTTCAATGGGAACTCTGGGTTTACTACAGAAGTTCAGCTAAAAATAATTACATCCTTCTGAGCCCACTAATTTCAGCTCTGAAATGACGCAAAAGAATTTGTTCGCGACCAGCTGTTTAAAAGGATTATAAGGGCAGTTTCAAAGGAGCCCATATTGTCCAAGAAAACCAAGAGCTCACCCATGGCATATTTCTGCTTTTAGATTTCTTACCCATGTTCCTTTGTTCCTTTTCAGGATGATAGATGCCTCTTTGAAGTGGACGTAGACAGCCTTCCCAGCTATTACACTCTCCTCCTCCTCTTCCTCTTCAATATGCACTGACACCCTGAACCAGGACAACGAGCCTTCATCACAAACAGAGATTACATCATAGACTCCACTGCAGCTGTACTGAGCGGAGGCGCCATCAAAAGAGGTGAGCTGGGCTCCTGGGGTAAGTGTGCATTGGCCCTCTCGCGCCACACAGCCCCACACGCCATCCTTAAGTGCACAGGACCGTTTGGCAGGGCAGCTGGTTTCTTCACAGGTGAATTGGCTGGAGGCACTGCAGGTACACTTCTCTGTACAGTTTCTTGAGAAGAGGCTCTCTCCTGCCTGTTGGGAAACAGGGAAACAGAATGGACCTTCCAATGACTGCTGTTTCCTTAAATTATAATGTAGTTTTTGAAATAATTATGTTGTGCCTTTACATCTACAAGGATCCATGCTCTGGCTTACACTGAATCAAGATGTACTTTAAAAAAAATTAGACAAAGCAAAATGTTGGTGAACTGACAAACTAAACAATAAGCAAGATTTTTTAAAAATCAAAGCCAGCCTAACTTCAGTTGCCTCCAAAGCAATGTGAAAAGAAAATGGTCTTGACTTGTTTACTGAAATTTAAGGAGTGAACATGAATTTCTCCAGAGAGGGAGTTCCATGGGTGGGGAAATTTCTGGGTGGTGGAGTTTGGGGAGGAGAACAGAAGGGAATACAGTCATCCATCCTCCAGATCAGCCTTTTTCTTCAAGGGAACTGATCTCTATCATCTGGAGATCAGTAGGTATTCTTGGAGATCTTCAGGCCCTACCAGGAGGTGAACCATCTTACTGGGAAGAGTGACTTTTTCCTGGACCCTGCCTCTATTCCAAAGCCCCTCATCTTTTCCATGTGCCTTGAGAAACTTCTGGTCATTCTGATGGGGGCTGTGGCTGCCAAAGCCCCTCTCTGTCCACCTATAATATAGTTGGAAGGACAGGGAAGCAGTATGGACGATCCAATGACTGCTGTTTCTTTAAATTATAAAGTAGTTTTTGAAATAACTATGTTGTGGCTTTCAATGTACAAGGATCCATTGAAACAATATATATATTGTTTCTAAACACTAGGCAAGTTTCTAAACACTAGGCAAACTAAACACTAGACAAGCTTTTTAAAAAAATGACAAAAAATCAAATTCAGTTATAGGTCGATGTTCCACTGGCGATTAATTCTGGGATAGTCACCCAAAATATCCAGGTTTCCTCACGATCTCCCCACTGCCGAACTACAGAACACAGATCAGTCCTGTTTCTGGTGCTCCACCCCCCCACCCCCCACCCCCCACCCCCCATCACCTGCATGTATATGCACCTTTTTTGGGGGGGAAACACACTCCAATGGGAGCTAATAGGAGATGGGGGCTACACATTTGAGGGTCTATAACTTTTGCCCACATGAACCAAACTTCACCAAACCTGGGTGGTATCATCAGAAGGGTCTCCTAAAGTTACTCTGAAGAATTTCCGGTTGCTCCCTAAGCTTAACAAGGAATTGCACCCAAGTGACAGCAGGCACCACCCTCCTCCCAAAGGGGTTTGCCTGACAAGCGCCTTCAGTCTAGTAAAACTCTGTAGGCTGCAGTGAGGATGTTGGAACCTGGATGAAAAGGTGCTGATTCTTTTGAAACTTGGTTGTATCTAGATTCAATTTTCAGTGGGAATTCGGCCATAGATTGGGAAGTTCCTTGGGAGGTGGGGTTTGGGGAACAGAATAAAAGGGTATACAGTCATCCACCCTCCAGATCAGCCTTTTTCCTCAGGGGAACTGATCTCTATCATCTGGAGATCAGTAGATATTCTGGGAGATCTCCAGGCCCTACCAGGAGGTTAGCAATGTGTTGGGACGAATGGGTTTTTCCTGGACCGTGCCTCTATTCCAAACCTCCTCACCTTTCCACTGTGCCTTGAGAACTTTCTGGTCATTCAGGTGGGGGCTGCAGCTGCCCAAAATGCTCTCTGTCCACTTGATTAGCTAATGCCATTGCTTGCTTAATTTGGACTGCTAATGGAACAGGTGCCAAAATTGTAATATGTCTGATCGGCCAGCTGTGGCAGCCGGGTCTCTAAGCCAAAAATGGACAACAGGATCAGAATACAGAGACTGACCTTGAAGTAGAGTCCGTTGTACACACAGCCACATCTATTCAAAGGCACACATGTGTCCCCATCAAACACAAAGCCCTCATTACACTGGCAGCCTTCAAAGCATTTCTTTGTGCACTGGGCCACAGTAGACAAGCTGGCACAGGTGGAATCGCAAGTTGAAGTGCACGTCTCGTAATGGCTGTTGGCTGGACAGGTAAAGGCTGCAGGAAAAGAGAACAGTGGAGCACTTACAAATTAGATAATTTGTTATAATGTAAAAAGAGGGGAAAAATCAACAGGGATAACATCTGGAGAAATTTGAATGATACCCTAATTGACTTCCATTCAGATGCACAACACTGACAACATTCCAATCAGATGCACGTGTACAGGGTTTTTTTCCCTCCCATTCACCAACCCTCTCTTTGCCTGGAGAAATAAACCAATTGGCAAGGTGGCAAAAATAAGGCACATTTAGCCTGATTGGTTCATGACTGAATTTCAGAAATAATTTCATTTTTATTAGTTGGTGTGTTTATGTGGGTGAATTCCTTTAAAATCACAGTGGAATTATGGTAACTCCCAGCAAGGAGCTTTCAAGGCAAGTAAGGAACATTTGCCATTGCTTTCCTCTGCAGAGTCTTCCTTGGTGGTCCCCCTCCCAAGGACTGATCATACTTAACTTCCCAGATCTGACCAGTGAGCACTGGCTGTGCAGAGAAGGGCAACAAGGATGATTGAAGGATTGGAGCACCTTCCTTATGAGGAGAGGCTGCAGCGTTTGGGACTCTTTAGTTTGGAGAGGAGATGTCTGAGGGGGGATATGATTGAAGTCTATAAAATTATGCATGGGGTAGAAAATGTTGACAGAGAGAAATTTTTCTCTCTTTCTCACAATACTAGAACCAGGGGGCATTCATTGAAAATGCGGGGGGGAAGAATTAGGACTAATAAAAGGAAACACTTCTTCACGCAACGTGTGATTGGTGTTTGGAATATGCTGCCACAGGAGGGGGTGATGGCCACTAACCTAAAGGGGCTTGGACAGATTTATGGAGAAGTCAATCTATGGCTACCAATCTTGATCCTCTTTGATCTCAGATTGCAAATGCCTTAGCAGACCAGGTGCTCAGGAGCAGCAGCAGCAGCAGAAGGCCATTGCTTTCACATCCTGCATGTGAGCTCCCAAAGGCACCTGGTGGGCCACTGCGAGTACCAGAATGCTGGACTAGATGGACTCTGGTCTGATCCAGCAGGCTAGTTCTTATGTTCTTATGTTCTTATGCTACATTCCTTTCATGGATTAGTTTTTATACTGATATTAAAGAATGGGTCAGGTAGTATTTTGATGAGTAAATATCCAAATCCACACCCATGGCCAACAGTAAAGCTGAAGAAACTGGGGGTAACAGTATGGGCTTGAAGAAACAATGGATAGAGAAGATAAATAAGTTCAAGAAAAAGGGTAGAAAGCACAAAGCAGTGGCTTAGGAGGTTAAGAGCTTGTGTATCTAATCTGGAGGCCCGGGTTTGATTCTCCGCTCTGCCGCCTGAGCTGTGGAGGCTTATCTGGGGAATTCAGATTAGCCTGTGCACTCCCACACATGCCAGCTGGGTGACCTTGGGCTAGTGACAGCTTCTTGGAGCTCTCTCAGCCCCACCTACCTCACAGGGTGTTTGTTGTGAGGGGGGAAGGGCAAGGAGATTGTAAGCCCCTTTGAGTCTCCTACAGGAGAGAAAGGGGGATATAAATCCAAACTCCTCTTCTTCTTCTAATAAAGATGAGGGAAAGTCAAGCTCTCAATGTACATCTCAGCAGAGTCAAGTAGAGGAGTTTCCAAATTTTTGACATGCCAAGCCCAAAAGGTTTGCCATCACCCGTCTAGACCCTGGGAAGGCTGCAGTAACGTTACAAATTTCATGGAAAGCAAACCGTTGCATCAGCTGTTACCACATTATTGTAACCTGGCATACCATGAATGGTTATTTCAAATTGCTTTTTTAAAAACTTGGGTAGTCTCCCTTGATAAAATTGGGAAAGGGAATGCCTTTTTGCAAACTTACGACAGAAGGTGTCTGTTCTCCAGCTATCAACTTTGGCGCCAGCTGCTTGGCATGCAGTGACGTAGGCACGGATGCTTCGACATAGAGATTCTCGATTTCCATTGGCCACGCACAAGTCATGTAGGCAGTGCTGAAAGTACCGAGTGGGGCTCTCCACTGGATGACAGTCTCTGAAGGGGCCTGACTTGGACAGAATGATACCACAGGAGCCTCCGGACTTGTACGGTGCTGTCTTGACAGCATCACAGGTAGGACATTTCTCTCCACAGTCATCAGAGCATCTGACACCATCTAGAGGGACCTTCCAAGAGACCCCAAACTCAACCATACTTTCAGCAATTCTTCCATCAGGGAGCATGAAATCGTCACTCTGGTCTCCATTGAAGTTACCAGCCAGACCACACATCTGTCCTTGGTAGGTGCTGGGGACAGACACGCGCACGTAAGAGAGAGTGTCATAAAGGACTGTGAAGCCGAAAGAGGACTGGATGACGATATTACTCCCTTCCTGAGTAATCCAGAGTTTCCCACCATCCTTATTCATTGGCAGTGTGTGCAACTCACCATCCACCTGCATCAACACCAATAAATATCAATAGGGGTTAGTTCCGATCTCATAGAGAATGCTTTGAACACATGGTACATTTTTTTTCATAGAAGATCTACAGATATGTAGCAGATGAACACAAACAAGGAACATACCATCACTTTCCACTGTATTCCTCTTTGAAGGACAACAGTGTACCCATGAATGGAAACCATGACCATCCTTATGAGAACTTCTGGGCTGTCATTGGACTTCTCATTCTCCACCAATACCGAGAAGCTCTGAAGCTGAGGATCCTCACTACACACTTTGGTTAAAGTGTAAGTGCAAGAGCCGTGGAAATCAAAACTTCGTCCATCAAAGGAAATATAATGAGGGTCACCAGATGCTACACATGTCCCGTATCCCATTGGGTGGCAGCCTTGGATGCCATTTTCCACCCTGCATTCTTCGTGTGATGCACAAGAGAACCGTTCACACTCAACAGTTCCAAGGTTTGTGCAGTGACACTTTTCTTGGCAGTACAAGTCAGGGTAGAAATCCTCTCCCCTCTTGTAGTATGTGCCACGGTGCACACAGCCACACTCTGCAAGGGGGACACACTGATCCCCACTGAGGACGAATCCAGAGTCACAAAAACATCCTTCCGTGCAACGAGACTCACAGGTTGCTTGATTAAAAAGGCTGTTGCAAGTTTCTGGGCAGCCGTTTCCACATTGTTCATAATGGGAATTACGTGGACAGGGAAGACCTGGAAGGAGAGAAGAAGGAGAATTCTGCTGATCTTGGGAACATCAGAGTACTTGTTACATAACACAGTCTTTCCAGGTTGATACATGTGATCAGCCATTCATTATTTTAATATACCAATACTGACTGTAAGATTGCACCAATTTCTACAAATTTCTACTGTCTTGGCAGATCCTCCCCAGTAGGCTGCTCCTGAGGTCTAGTTTCTCTTTCTCTAGAAGAGAGAGAATCAGGAACTGGAAGAGACTTGAAAAACTATTTCAAGTAGGATAGTTTATATTTAGCCTCAATACTTCCTGTCACTTCTTTTGGCGAACAAGAGACCTGCAGGAATTGCAGGAGAGGCAAATGGGCATCTGCAAAAGGAAAGGAAAATGGTGAAAATCACACCTCCTCTTCCATTGGCAGAATTTTTAGTCTGTATCGCACCCAACGTTTTTAACTTCGTTGTAAGCTGACCACAAGACTTTATTGTTAACAGGAGGCCAAGCTAAACAGTTTATAATCAATAAACGGGAATACTTGTCACATACATTTTACCTTTTTAAAATAATAGATTTGATTGGGCTCTTTTCCAACACAGTTTGTTATGAAAAGGTAACACTTACTACAGAAGGAAGCCGATCTCCATTGCCCAACCTGGGTGCCTTGAGCTTGGCAGGCTGTTGCGTAGGCACTGATAGCGCTACAGAGAGTGTCATGGTGACCCTTGTACAGACAGGTGTCAAAGACGCAGTCATCAAAGGAGGACACTGGGTCAACGGCTTCATGGCACTGCCTGAATGGACCATCGTTTTGAATGAGGATCCCACAATACTCGTTACTCTTATAGGTTTGTTTCTCTGTCTCCTTGCACACTTGGCAGTTATCGTGGCATCCTGCTGAGCACCCTGGGACATCCTTCACTTTCCAGCTATCTGCAAATTGGATTTCATCGACTGTCTGAGTTCCATCCTTCATGGTGAAGTCATCTTGGGGATCCTGATTGGCGTTGCCACAGAGTCCACAGATAGCATTGGCATAAGTGCTAGGTATGATGACTCTGGCATAGCTGTACCAGTCGAAGCTGACTCTCAGGTCAAAGTCAGTTTTGATGAAGCCATGGACTCCACTAGCGTAGACCTTCAACTTATTTTCATAGGAGAAGGGCAAGTCCACGAAGACTCCGTTAACCTAGGAGACAACCAGAAGAAATCATCCAAGTTTTTTGTTTAGTAGGTTTTATAACTATAACTATAACTATAACTAATAACTATAACTAACTATAACTATAACTATATATATAAATAATATAAAAATAATGCCTGGATGACTGAGACTAGCCTGATTTCCTCAGATCTCAAAATGTAATCAGGATTGGTACTGATGAGAGACTGTCGAAAAAGTCTATGGTTATTGCACAGAGACAGACAATGACACACCACCTCTGAACATCACTTGCCTTGAAAGCCCTATGGAGTTGTGATAAGTCAGCAAAGTCTTGGTGGCAAAACACACACAAGGTTCCAAGTTGTCATTCTGACCCAGAAAGCTATTAATGTTTTTAGAACCTGTGTAGAAACTGCAACTCACAACACTCCCTTTTCTTTCAGAGCTGAGCAGACTGATGACATGCTATTGTCTCTCAAAAGCAAAAACTATAGGTTCTGATGTCTTAATTGTTGGGTGTATTGGTTAAAATAGCACGGTTTGCCCAGTCATGGAAGCGTGATATTGAGTACCATAAAAATCAGTCCTCCCAAGAAGTAAATTGCAAAAAAAAAAAAAAAAGAAAACTTACATTTTTTAAGTTGGATTCTGTTCACATTCTTGTTGCAGTTGAAAGAGAGATAGAAATCCTAATTCAAAGAATGTATTTTTCTATACAAGTAGCCAGCAATTCTGGCACCATGTGAGTGCAAGTATGGAATATTTATTTCTACAGGAAATGTTTGTGAATATAACAGTCTCATAGTTAACAGATGCTTAACTAAGCTTGTTAGAAGATCTATTAGTAGTCTAAAATGAAGTGTGTAGAAGAAAGGATTACCATCAAAATAGCTACCAGTGTTTTTTCCTCAAAAATTGATCTCGGTGTAGGAGAAAGAACATGTGTTTTTTTAACCTAAGAAAGATGGTGCTACTTTTCTAAGTAAAACTATCAGTTGTTCCCTGATCTTTGTAAATACTTTAGAAAATGTGTTAGGCAGGCCTCTTCTTTTGTTTGGGAACTACAGTCATTGGCAAATGTGAACTTACTTACATGCACACAAATGTAATTTTTTTAAATTCCCAAATTTTGTCGTAGCCCAACATTTGTACCTGAATCTTTTGTGGATATTCTTGGCTCAGGCTGATGGTCATATTGTAGACCTCCAGAGTCACCACTTTGGTGAAGGATACCACCTTGCTGCCTCTGTTGTTGTTCTGCACCGTGACCAAAAATGGAGTGAGGGCAGGGTCTTTGGAGCAGACGCCTGCCATCTGATAAATGCAGGTTCCCATGAAATCAAATTTCCTTCCATCAAAGGAGGTATAGTGTGGATCCCCACTTCCTATGCAGGTAAAGTGGGTGAGGGCTCGACAGTCCCGGACCCCTTTGACCAAGGTGCACTTCTGGTTGCCCTTGCAGGAAGACTTAAGGCACACGGCCTTGCCGAGCCTTGGGTCACACTTGCAGCGAGAATGACAGTCCTCATCTGCCCAGAACACCTCCTCTGCCCTGTAGGTGATGCCATTGTGGGTGCAGCTGCAGGTTTCCATTGGGACGCACTGGTCAGCTTCTCGGACATAGCCCTCATTGCACTGGCAGATTTCCACACAGGTGTCCTCACATGTGAGGGGAGCAGCCCGATTAGAGCAGGTAGCCGGACAACCATTTCCACACTTCTCATAGTGGCTGTTCTCGGGGCAGGGTCCGAGGGTTGATTTGGGCCCTGAATGAAACAATAAGCAAAACAACCCAGGTTAATTCTCAAATATTTAAGCCTTTCAAGATACCTTCATACCCAAGTTAAATTCTTATCTGAAACAGTAATTTGCAATTTATTATTCAAAAGCACATAGGGTGAAATCCAAATCAGTGTCTATGCCATTCTAAGTCCATCCATGCCAAAAGGTTACATCTTGTCTAAATGTTTGATGTGGACAATGGTGTATGTGTGGGGGGGAGGGATTCCACTTAATTCCACCTTCCTACTTCTCATGATTCCCCCCCCCCCCCCCGGAGCACCACAGGGGCATTTCTGGTTGCAGTGGAAGAGGAAAAGTAAGAAAAGTCACCCTTCTGAAAATGGAAAGCTGACCGTCTGCTGAAATCACAGATAAGATCCAAGCTAACAGTATTAGAAGGGTTTACTGTGTTTAGGACTGCATTGTTAAGGTCTCCTTTCCTTGCTGTGCTGTTTATCTATGGGTTTGCTGAATAAGTAGATGGGATGTAAACCATTTTGAATTTTATAACAGCAGAAAGTTGGGATAGCCATAGGGGTGGGTGGGTGTATAAAACATAAAAAGCCCCCAAAAACTCTTGCTTGTGTTACTGGAAAATATTTTTTTCCCCCAATCAATGGTCTGTAGAGAAAAACTGAAATCCATCCCAAAGCTTAACATTGCATCAAAATCTACCATTTACACTCTAAGGCCCTTTCCGCACGGGCGTTGTATGGCACCCTGGGGACGGCAAAAACGCCGTCCCCAGGGAGCCATTCGCACAGGGGGCGCAGCTGCTGCACAGCCGCGCCGCTCTTGCGCCACCCGACTGGCGCCAAGCCGGCGTTTCCAGAGTGCGCTTGGAAGCGCACTTTCCTGGAAACGCCGGCTGGGAGCTACTGTCGTGCGAACGGCAGCGGCTTCCAGGCACTCCCTCCCGCCACTCCCTCCCTTCACTTACCTGGTCTCCGGCCCTCTGGCGCATCGCCGGGGCCTGGACACACGCCCCCCTGCTCTGCGACGCTGAAGCAGGCGCGCAGGGCAGGGGAGGCGTGTCCCCAGGCCCCGGCGACGCGCCGGAGGGCCGGAGACCAGGTAAGTCCACCGGACCATGTGGACGGTCCCAGCGGCGTCGGGTCGGCGTCGACTACGCCGACCCGGCCGCTTCCGCCTCCGTGCGGAAGCGGCCTAAAGCCAAATAAAATCCAAGTGCTTTAGTTCCAGAGTCAAAATCTGGATTGTGAAACAAAAAAATTCCTGTGTTTTGGTAGGTTTGATTTCTTGTGCCGGTAGGTTTCTTTTCAGAGGGATGGGATGTAAATGATACAGCAACCTTGCTAAAGCTAAGCAGTTATGGATCTAGTCAGTGCCTGCCCATGGTAGAAGCCACCTTCAATTCCACAGTGGAAGAAAGACGGGATACAGTTACTGCTAATTAAAAAAGAACTTAAAACTAAAGCATCAAATAGTAAATTCCAAATATTTTGAGTTCAAATTCTAAATCAGGATTCTAAAATGTAGACTTCCTTAAGAGTTTCTTGTCAATTACTTGGCCATAACATCTAGCTTCCTACAGCTTAACTATATTTAACACTTAAGAGTATGCTATGCGTTACTCTAGCCCAAGTCAGTGGGAATCAGCTGGAGTAACTACACAGAATTACATTGTCAGACAGTCGTTGGTTTCCATTTCACCTTCCTGCAAAGGAAGGATAGCTTTTTAAATGTGAAACTCATCCACAGCCTCACAAATGAAGAGGCACAGTGGAGAAGTAAAACCATTCATCTAGTACCTTTTTGTCCCCCAACAAGGCCATAATTCCTCTTAGATGATAGTAACATTATGTGCAAGTGCTGGGAACAAAGATAACAGTCTGTCTGTACCAATTCATTACCTAATGAGGGAAGAGCTGGTGGTGCGAAACCATAGCCATCGAACTGTTTGCTACCAAAAACCAAGACGCCAAAGGGAGTTTCCGGATGCTCCAGGATTAGCGACTGGGCTCCTGCTTCCATGTTGTATGTACCCCATGAATAGAGTGTGCCAGGAACTTCTTTCCATTGAATGCCACTGATAGACTGCTTATCTCTAGTAATGCTTCCTCTTTTTGACCTTTTCGCTATGAGAACAGCGTAGTTCTTGAACTCTCTTATCCCATCGATGTGGTAAGATTTGCCATAGTTGGTCAGGGCAGGGATGTTGATGAGAAATGGATCGACGATCTTTTTTCCCGACTTCAACCCAGTGAAGAAGAAAAGGACCTGGATTCCAGCATCAGCAGAGATGTAGCGTGCCTGAGGGAAACTGATATCAAGCTGCACGACTTCCCCAGCCACCATGTCCTGAATTATTTTTTCAGTCCCCTGTTGATATTCGATACGAGTATTTTGGCTGGCTGCCACATATGCAATGTCTGCATTGGTTTGGAAGAAGACAGGGGGGACAATGAATGCAGTGCCCCAACCAGAGACAGGCAGAAGCTGTTCAACAACATGATCACAGTAGGCATTCTTTTCAACGCAGACGTGCCCACTTAAGACTGCCACAGGATTCTCCGACTGTATCCTAGTCCCAGACAAATCGCCTAAGCTTTGAAGCTGGATTATCTGTTGAGCCTGGAGGGAAACACGGAGTACGTTCCCCGCATGATGTGACTGTCCGTTGAAGGTAACATCTGCTTTTAAATGAATATCAACTCTTGTAGGAACTTTCCAGCCTATGATTGCAAATTCTCTGAGGTAACTTGTTGATTGCCTCCCAGATGGGGTGACCACATAATATTCTGTGCCAAGCTCCTGGGCTGGGTACACCGTCATGGCTCCCACAGAATGTAACTTCCTGTATACTAAGACAACGGAAATGTCATTTTCTGCTTGAATCAGAATGGAGCGATCGGATGTGTTGGTGCCTATCACTTCTGCAGATTCTGGGATCTCCACAGGCAACATTTCCCCCTTTGTGAGTGAGTAACTTTTCTGGTTTGGAGATGTGTTCATTTTCACTTGGACTGTGGTGGAATCATGGAAACCTGTGATGAACAGCTGGACGCTTGACCTAGTGGAATATTGTGAATCATAACTTTGCATGAGAGCAGTGATGAATTCCCGGCCGTAGAATTGCGCTGTGCAATGACCTGAGGAGACGACAATAAAGAGAGAGAAGATTGGTAGAATATTGACTGGCTAAAGAATCTTAACCAAATACGAAGTTAAAGACAGAGATAGAACTTGGGTGCTATGTGGTTTCCGGGCTGTATGGCCGTGTTCTAGCAGCATTCTCTCCTGACGTTTCGCCTGCATCTGTGGCTGGCATCTTCAGAGGATCTGAAACGTCAGGAGAGAATGCTGCTAGAACACGGCCATACAGCCCGGAAACCACACAGCACCCAAGTGATTCCAGCCGTGAAAGCCTTCAACAAGAGATAGAACTACTGTCCATCCCCCTGGGCATGGGCGGGGAGGGTCATCCTAACAGGAAGGAGCTTGTATAGAATGGAAGTGTGTGCTCCAGGCAATATTTTCCTTTTGAACAAGTTTGTCATCTTATGAAACTGGGCTTTTCTCGGGTGTCTGGGCTTCTCAGGGACAGCAAGGGGAAATGAAATGTTAGAATCATGGAGCAAATGTTTTACATGCCAACTCAGAAGAAAGTCCCATGTTATTTTTACTTCCATGATGGAGGGAAGAAGGAGTGGTATAGTCTGATCTCATCAGATCTCAGACCCTAAACATAAGGAGGGTTGGTACTTCAGTGGGAGACAACCAAGGATGGTTCTACAGAGGAAAGCAATGGCAAATCATCTGAACTTCGTTGCCTTGAAAGCCCCTTCCTGTGGTCACCGTGCATGACTTGAGACTTAACAGCACGTTATGCATGTGCATACTTAGAGGAGAGCGTCCTCAGGATTGCAGTCGCTATCCCTCCCCACCCTTTGCAAAGAAGCTAAAGAACTATTACTCAATGTTTGTGAAATGCTAGCCAAGATTAAAGGAAGGCTTTATATTCAACTCCAAGTAGAATGATTGCAGAGGAGGAGCGTTGCTGCATGTATCCAATTTCAACGACATCAAATGGAAAAAAAGTAAAGCTCGTTCATTTCTTTCAAAATTCTATTTCCTCATTGTGTCACAAAGAAATATCTTTCTTTGGTCCTTGCAGTGAATTATATGCATTAACTTCCTTACAAATTCATCTACAATACAAATAACTGGTTTATTTCTTTCAAGGCAGAAATAATATAATGCAACGATATTTGTTCAAAGCTACATAATATTTTAAAGGATGTAGCTCATGTTAAGTGAACATGGGGGTTTACTTTTAGGGCAGTGTGGGAAATAGGGTCAGTATGAAAACACACGCTCACTAGATCTCTGTCTGGATAGTGAAAGAGGAGCTGAAGAGCCATTCACTCACCACTCAGCAGCACCAAACCACTCAAGAGGAGCTGGAACGTCATCATTGCCATGGCCACAAAACATGAAGTTGAGGAAGCCAAGGTGAGAAGCAGGATGAACCTGGAAGCCAATGGCCCTTTGAAGATCCCAAAATGTATTCCAGCGTAGGTGATCCAGAGCTCACATCATCAGAGGCACTGGAGTACAAATGCATCAAGTTGATTTAATGACACAACAACAACATCATTCTAAACTCACTGGAAATGAATGCAGTGCAGTTATATTGAAAGGAAATTCATAGGTTGTGAGCATGCAGGAAATCAGTATAAATTGACAAACAGTCTTATAAGCATAGAACAAAAGCCTTTACAACAACTGGAGAGGTAAGCTAATACCACAGAGGGTGTGTACAATTGATCTGGCTTGCTCAGTCAAAATCATAATCTTTATTGGTTGAACGGACAAAAAAGAAAGTACAATGAAGTGATCTAGACCCCCAAGGGGTGCAAATAATCAAACTAGCTTCTTCAGTAACTTTCTATATAATATTAGGTAGTCAGAACGAGACAACCAGTATATTCAATCCCGTTTCCCAGGAAGTGGTTATTCTGCTGCTGCCTCAGTCTTTAGGAACTGTGAGATATCACATGCCATTACAGATAAAATGTAAAATACACATCAAATAAGTAGTAGCTTATCTTATAAATATATAAATAGTTGTGTACAAGTCCAATAAAATATTATGAATACAGATGTGTAATAAATATTGCATTTTAAAATATTGATATAAAAAGGTGCATTAACATATAAACAAATATTGTAAAAACTTCTATTAAAAACCAAACATTGTAAATACTCGCATCATGAAAGTCGAATTGTGCATATATTGTCCTTCCTTAAGGTTAGCTGTACTGCAGCAATTAGGCACTAAAAGGTCACCTGGGTGTTGCTATATAGATAGTAAGCATAAGCATAAGCATAAGCATTTTTATTGTCATTGTGCACGCACAACGAAATTTACAGCAGCATTCCTCGATGCACACAATTTCAGACTCATACCCCATCCTCACTTTTCCCTTCCTCCACCCATCCCTACACAGCCCCAAACACATCAACATCAACCACGAGAAGCATGCTTAAGAGTTTAGCATAGCCACAGCTCTACCAGAGTAGAAGCTGTCTCTAAAGCCTCTTTGTCCCTAGTTTTTGATAGGGACCTGTATGCGTCATGCCGGGATGGTAACAGTTCAAAAAAGAGAGTGTGCACTGGATGAGACAATGAGTCTCTCAGAATATTTTGGAGAAACTTTTGAGGCTTCCCAGGAATTTGTAGGAGATTCTTCCAAGGAGGGGAGAGGGCAGCCGATAATCCTCTGTGCAGTAGTGATCACCCTTTGGAGTGCCTTCCTATCTGCCACTGTGCAACTGGAGAACCATACACAGATGCAGTACGTTAAGACACTCCTATAGCACAGTGGTAAAAGGACACCAGGCATGTATGGAAAAAAATTCAATTGCACTTTTCTAGTTTTATTTTCTGGATCCTGACATAATTTATATATAATTTCTCCATAATGAATTATAAAAAAACCTGTGAAACTCCATATTCCCATTTAATCCTAAAGGCTGAACTGTATTTAACCTGAAAATCCATGCTTTCTAGTGTCTGTTTTCTTGTATAAATTTATTTCATATTTGTGCAAACTGCAAAATTTGATGTAATTCTCTGTGTGGTTATTTTGAATAAAATGAACCACCTAGGGTGCACCTAATTATTTATTTTTAATTTTAGATCTATGTCCCCCAAAATATGCGTTTTGACTGATCTTTGGCACATTCCTATGTAAATTTTTGAACAAGGGCATAAAATAGCACTGGAGTGTGAATGCGTCAGTGATTTAAAGGCACAGCAGAAAGGGAGGGTAGGTGGGATGCTACAAGGAGATTCTGTTTCAAGACATCTTAACATTTGTACAAGCCCCTGGGATTCTCCTAATGTACTGTCTGTTAAGGATATTTCTGCCTTTGACTTGGGACAGGTCTTTTCACCTTGGGGGCAGTGACAGGAAATTTGGATCCACCGTCTGTAGGGTACACCCTATAAATGTGCAAAATCAATATCTGCCAGTATTTGTGCATTCTCTATTGTGTCCCCGACTTTATTAAATGAGGAGACTAGGAAGTTTATCACTCTCCTCGTTTTCTACACACTACGGAAAACAGTTATTCAGGAGGGCTTTTTGACACAGTTAATCGGGCAGTATGGTAATGAAATGGTTCAGAATGATGCTTTAGTAGAGAGTTAGGGATTGTGGTGTATACTACAACTATTCAACTGATAGTAGGACTCTGACAACATGACTTAGAATATCTATCAAAATAAATAAAAACTTTTTTGCAGTAATTATAGTCATATGATGTAACTTCTGCATTCGGTCACGTTTAAATGCTTATGCTCTGTTTCAGATCTCTGCAGTCAACCCCCTGTTGCTTTGCTTAGTGAATACCTCAGCCTGTTGATTACATTGACTTCCACTGTGTAATCTGCCTTGAGTATCCAGTGAGTAAAGCAGACTTCAAATAACATAAATAAATCCATTATTTTTAAAAGGTGGCCGTGATCCTTTGAAATGAAATAGGGAAATGCATGTCATGGACCAAGTGAACAGACTCATCAAGGTCATGTTAGGTCTGATAAAAACCTCTCAAAGCAGCATTTTGGGAGGCTTCAAATTAGATTAAGCAGCTCCATCCCTGTATTGTCCAGAGCCTAAAGGCCAGACTTCCCCCTGCTGTGAAAAGAGACCAGCCACCCCCTGATAATTCTCAAGCGAGCTTTGCTCTCTTTGTATAAGGGAAGAAACAGTCAATGGTTTCTAGGGGGTGGGACTTTGCAAATTGACATTCCAGGATTTTGTATCCTTGCAAAGGTTAGTTTGGCCAGATGCAAGCAAGACACCTGTGATTGTGTAAGGCAGCTGCTTTACAAGCAGTAAGTCCAGTGGTGGGATTCAAATAATTTAACAACTAGTTGTTTACAAGCACCATTTTAACTACCGGTTCTGCTGAAGTGGTGCGGACTGGCTGAATCCCACCACTGAGTAAGTTCAAGGTTGGAATCCTGGCATCTCATGTTAAAAAGGATCCAGGAGGCAGTGCTATGAACACTCTTGGCCTAAGTCCCTGGAGAGCTGCTGCCAGTCACAGTTGGCAATGCTGACCTTAATAAATCAGTTGGAGGAAGTTTTCTGTGTTTAATTAATAAAAAAAGCAAAGCTTGTCTAGAACAGTTTCTACAGTTAACTTTATATGATTCTCCCCCCCCCCCCAAAAAAAAACCCCAAAACCAAAACAAAACAAATTGGTGTGCTGCTTTTTCTGGACAAATATGCACCAATCATAAAATCACAAAACATACAATTAATGCAGACAACAGCATAACCAGAGGTGGGATCCAGCAGGTTCTCACAGGTTCCCAAGAATAGGTTACTAATTATTTGTGTGTGCCGAGAGGGGGTTACTAATTGGTGATTTTGCCACGTGATTTTTGCCTTAGTTATGCCCCTCCTCTCGGCAGTAGCGTGCAGAACTTGATGCACCAGCGTGCGTGGCAGCTTACGCCTGCGTGCATTCGTTTCCCGCCCAAGGACTGGCGCAGCGGCTACGTCCTTGCCACAGCCCCGCCCAGGAATGCCCCGCCACCAGAATGCCTGCCACGCCCCTGTCATGCCCTGCCCAGCCCCATTGGCGCTACGCCAATGAATCCCACCACCATGGGAACCTGTCACTAAAATTTTTGGATCCCACCACTAAGCATAACTGTCTTATAATGGTAATGTTTTACTGTTTTTTTTAATTATGGTTCATGTTGTGGTTGTTCCCTGCTCTGAGCTCTTATGCAGAGAACAAGGTATCAATATGAAAATAAAATAAAAAATAATAAAAAATAATAAAATCACAAACACTGCTGCTACACTGCTGACATTGCAATCTTATGCAAACGTACTCTACAACCTTCAAAATCAGTGGGCATGCATTGGAGTAACTCTGCCTTGAATTGCACTGTTCCAGTATATTTGTTTGGAAAATCTGCATTGAAAAAGCAAGACTGGAGTCCAGTAGTACCTTAGAGACTTGTCTGAAAAAAGAGTCTCAATTTTGTTGGTCTCTCAGTGCTATTGAACCCAGTGCTCTTCTTCTGCAGCCAAGATTGCTACTGGCCTGACACTGCATTAAAAATGAGATGAGAAAAAAAAGGAGACGTTATGATCATTGCAAAGCAAAAGGGACAGAAATCTGATTTGAAAAATTAGCAGGATTGGTTTCCCCTGCAGGAAATATTTCCAGGATCTCTGCTTCTGCTGATTACATGGACTACTGTTAGTTGGCACCAATGGTAGCTAAGATTAGGGAGATCCGTGCTGAGGTCAGGTGAAGTGCGGCCTGACTTTACATCAGCAGAGATAGCTGAAAAGCATCAGAAGACAAAAATACAGTGCAAGTTTCTTACCTTTGGTAGCAGAGTCTCAGTTTGACAAAGGGAAGAAACGTTCTACCCACTCTCCTTATCTCTCTCTGCTCTTCTTTCCCTTTTTATAGAGGAAAAAAGCCTAGTTCCACAGAATAGATGGGGAAGTTGTGTTAACCCACAAGGTTATCAAAGCAGCAAACTTCATCCAAGGGTCAGAAGATAGGAACCCAGCCCTGGACTCATAGTCCCTAGAGAAATGCCAGGATTTAGTTAGTTCCTAGAGCCTGTAGGGAATGGTCTTTGACAGGCCCCAATGCTGTCTTTGCTAAGCTAAGATCCAAGAATATTTGTATGTCTGAGGAGGTCCAGAGAACTTTGTACAATTTTAACTAATGAATCAGAGCTGGAGGTCTCAGAGATCTGTTGAGTGACCACCTGTTACCAGTACATAACAGTGTTCTTACACAGGATCCAGTGAGGCATTTAATCATTCAAGGATTCTTTAAAATAACCTTGCTAGATAAGAGAACCTGCTCAGACATCCTGTATACATTGAAAATTGTAAATTCAGAAAATAGGCAGTAAAGATGAGGCAATGTTCTGCAGCAATAGTTTTACCATTTAAGAACCAAACTATGACAGACCTTGGATCAACAGATCAACCAAGAACCAGTATAAGGAAGCCCATTTGCATTACTGGAAATATACAATTTAATCTAAACACTGATTAAGTTGATTCATACATAATTACGTACAAGTCTTTGCTGTGTAGGGGAGGCCAGTGTTCGCCGCAGCAAGATTTCTTGTATGGATGTATTTTCTCAAGTCCCACTTTCACTTTCTACTTTGTTTGCAGCAAGCAAAACCACTTATAGCATGATTTAAATCTTGCTTCGCCACCAGAATGGGACGGATTTGCCTATGGGCACAGCTTTGCCCCAGTGTGATAGTCTGCCATTTCTGAACCATCTCCCTCGGCAGCGACTCTGAGCACTATTTCACCCAAATGTGTACAGCAATGGATTAATAATGGATTTCCTTTCTTTTTATTTTTTGGGTGCTCAGGGCAGATAGCTAGACAGATACAAACCTTTGGATGTGGATGGGACGTATTGCTTTGCTCCCATTTTGGATATCACAGCATTAAGGGAGGGGTGCATGCTTCACGTTTACATGTGTCATGGTTTCAAAGCCCTAAACTTTTTTTCCACGCTAGAGAAATGGGAGGGGGAAGTCCTGCTTGGGCTTCTGTGGTTGAGGTGGATTCTCCAATCAGAAGCGTTCTTTCAGCAGAGGGCAGGAGCAGGCAGAAGGGGGACTGTGATGATGAAACAGCCAATCAGACCGCAGGAAAAATGAGATTTTGCACCTGCGCAGCTCCATTTGCATTGTAAAAAGAAAAGTAGGTTCATGTGAAGAGGTAGAAAGAAAACAGATTGTTTCCTTCATGGAAAATGAGCACACATGCGAAGGACAAAAATGGAATGAAATAGACCCGGATTTAAAAATAATGGATGTAATCAATTACTATTATGCTGTGCAGAATCGACCTATGACAGAACTTAAAGCTACAGATCAACTAAGAACTAGTATAAGAAAGCCAGTAAGCATTACTGGAAATATACAACTTAACTTAAACAATAATTAAGATACTGATTAATACAAAATGTTTCCACAGCCCAAACAGCAGTCATTGTGAGTCCTTTGTTTAGGAAGTAGCACACACAAGATGACTTAAGGGAACCTCCATATCCATAAGCTCAGAATCTTTGAATACCGGTCCTGGGAGCCAACAAAAGAGGCGGCCTTGGCATCCATACTCTGTTTATTAGTCCTCCAAGACAACATGGTGGCCACCATGTTTTAGCGTATCGAGTGACGGAGGAAGCTTTTGGAAATAGCCGGATAGTCAAGGAAAAGTGGACATTACAACAGGAAGCGGGGGGAAGTAGGTGCAAGACTGTCCTATTACATTCATGGGAACGAAGCAGGAAGAAAAGTCTTGCCACAAGGAGATGCTGAAATTTCCATTATGACCATGCTGAGGTCACAGTTATGTGTTGTGTGGTCTGCCTGCCTTTAGCCTTTCCATCATGGTGTGTTTTCACTCACTTAAATTTTAGCATCCGGAATGTCCCAGACTAGTACTGAGCTTCTCAGAATTTAACAGCTAAGCAGCTCACCATAAATCAGTTACAGTTTGGCAGCACGTAATTATTGGAAAATTGTTGGAAAAATTGTTTCACAGAAGGTTGATTCGGATTAACAGGGATTTTGTGCCTTTTACTATTATGCTCAACTCTGGAGCACTGTCTGTTTGGTGGGACTTCTAATTTATTAATGTATTTATTGGATTTATAGTGGCAGGTCTTTTGCAACTTGAGGGTTTGTGCAATTCATTCTAAAATGGGATGCAGCAGTTTTAAGGAACTATATCCTCATTTTGCAGAAGTTTGTGATGTTTTGGTGATTGTGACATTGGTATGTGCAGTATACTTTGGGGGAACTTCATCTTTCAGGTCATAAGAACACAAGAACATAAGAACTAGCCTGCTGGATCAGACCAGAGTCCATCCAGTCCAGCACTCTGCTACTCGCAGTGGCCCACCAGGTGCCTTTGGGAGCTCACATGCAGGATGTGAAAGCAATGGCCTTCTGCTGCTGCTGCTCCCGAGCACCTGGTCTGCTAAGGCATTTGCAATCTCAGATCAAGGAGGATCAAGATTGGTAGCCATAGATGGACTTCTCCTCCATAAATCTGTCCAAGCCCTTTTTAAAGCTATCCAGGTTAGTGGCCATCACCACCTTCTGTGGCAGCATATTCCAAACACCAATCACACGTTGCATGAAGAAGTGTTTCCTTTTATTAGTCCTAATTCTTCCCCCCAGCATTTTCAATGAATGCCCCCTGGTTCTAGTATTGTGAGAAAAGGTCATGGGGTTGCAGCAGTATTTGGAATGTATGATGTATTATGAAGAGACTAGCCAGGAAAACATTGGATGTACTTAGGTCAAATAACATGAAGTGCAAACCTTCCCCTCTCACTCCATGCACTCTGATTTTTTTTCAATATATTTATGAATCTGTTGCCCAGTACCCATGTCCCTGCAGAGCCCTAGAATATAAAGGAACTTTGTTATGGTTTATCCCATTGTATCTATCAAGATACGAGTTCTAAATTTCTTGTGCTATTCTGAGCCAGCCTTGACCTGGGTTTGGTGGCAGAGGAAATTGTTTTTCTTGTAGCTGTCATCCATATGGTCTCATTATTCACACTTTCTGCTATGAAAAGCCAAGTAAAGCCATGCTCGATGCCTAATTTGTGGTGGTTTAATTTGTGTTTTTTAGGGCAGGATGTCTTCATTTTGCTCTATGTTAATTTTTATCTAATTTGCTTTTCTTGCTGTGTTTTCGCCTTCATCTTTTTTGTTAACCTTCATATTCTACACATTCTTAATTAAATGAAAGAATGTTACAGCCTTTGGCCATATGCAATGTACTTTTTAATACTACTATTTACCCGGGACAGTTTCCATCAAAAGTAGGAAGCCAGCTAGGGAAGCGGTAGGCCCGTTAGATGACAAAGGAACAAAAAGTGTGCTAAAGGATGACAGGGAGATTGCAGAGAAGCTGAATGAAGTCTATGCATCTGTCTTCACCAAAGAGGAGAGGAAAATTCCTGCACCTGAACCAAGCTTCTTAGGAGGCGACTCCGAGGAACTAGCGAAGATAGTGGTAGACAAGGAAGAAGTTCTGGCAGCCATTGATAAATTAAATGCTACCAAATCCCCTGGCACAGATTGCATTCACCCAAGAGTTTTTAAAGAGCTCAAGCATGAAATTGCTGATCTTCTCATTTTAATATGCAACTTATGAAATCAGCCTCCATCCCTGAAGACTGGAAGATGGCCAATGTCACACCAATCTTTAAGAAAGGATCTAGGGAGGACCTAGGAAATTACAGGCCAGTCAGTTTGACATCTGTTCCTGGTAAATTAATAGAATCTATCATTAAAGATAAAATTATAAAACATGTAGAAAAGTAAGACCTGCTGAGGAAGAGTCAGCATGGCTTTTGCAGAGGCAAGTCCTGCCTTACAAACTTACTAGAGTTCTTTGAGGGTGTAAACAGGCATGTGGATAAGGGGGAACCAGTGAACATTGTCTACTTGGATTTCCAAAAGGCTTTTGACAAAGTTCCTTACCAGAGACTATTGAGAAAATATCAAGGAATAAGAGAAGTCCTCTTATGCTGGATTAAAAACTGATGGGGAAACAGGAAGCAAAGGTTGGGTGTAAATGGGAAGTTCTCTCAATGGAGAGATGTAGGGAGCCGTGTTCCCCAAGGATCCATTTTGGGACCAGTGTTCTCTTTCACTTATTCATAAGCGACCTAGAAGTAGGGGTGGGTAGCCTGGTGGCCAAGTTTGCGGATGATACCAAATTATGTAGGGTGGAGAGAACCACAAAGGATTATGAAGAGCTCCAAGCGGACCTTTATAAATTAGGTGAGTGGGCTAAAAAATGGCAAATGCAGTTCAATGCAGCAAAATGTAAAGTGATGCACATAGGGGCAAAAAATCCAAACTTCACATACACACTACAGGGGTCAGTGCTATCAGTCACAGACCAGGAAAGGGATTTAGGCGTCTTAGTTGATAGTTCTCTGGGGATGTCAGCTCAATGCATGAGAGCTGTGAAAAAGGCAAACTCTATGCTGTGGATAATTAGGAAAGGAATTGATAATAAAGCTGCAAAGATTGTCATGTCTTATATAAAGCAGTGGTGCAACCACACTTGGAGTACTGTGTTCAGTTCTGGTTGCCACATCTCAAAAAGGATATAGAAGAGACAGAAAAAGTGCAGAGAAGGGCAATGAGGACAGGGGCGTAACGAGGCAAACTGTAGCCCTGGGCAAAACCTGAGTTGGATGCCCCCCCCCCCCGCCATGGGCGGCCACTCCACCACGACCAAAAAATTTTTTGCACCAGGAAATTGGTGCCTGCAGGAGGTGCATTTTTAGACATATCAGCACCACAATTTCAGGCTATCATCAGGAGACTGTCCTTATGCTACCCCCCAGGTTTGGTGAGGTTTGGTTCAAGGAGTCCAAAGTTATGGACTCCCAAAGGGGGTGCCCCATCCCCCATTGTTTCCAATGGGAGCTAATAAGAGATGGGGGCTACAGTTTTGAGGGTCCATAGCTTTGGCCCCCCTAAACCAACTGCACCAAACCTGGGAGGTATCATAAGTGCAGTCTCCTGATGATACCCTGAAAGTTTTGAGACTGTGCCTTCAGAAATGTACCCCCCCCCCCCCCCCAGCCTGCAACCCCCATTGAATGCAATACAGAAAACTCAATGCAGAACAAAGATTCTTGGCCAAATTTCTGGGATGTTCCTGCAGGGGGCGCATTTTTGTATGTATCGGCAACAAAATGTCAGGGTATCATCTAGAGACTGTCCTGATGGGACCCCCCAAGTTTGGTGCAGTTTGGTTTAAGGAGTCCAAAATTATGGACCCTCAAAACTGTAGCCCCCATCTCCTATTAGCTCCCATTGGAAACAATGGGGGATGGGGCACCCCCTTTGAGAGTCCATAACTTTGGATTTCCTGAACCAAACCTCACCAAACTTGGGGCATAGCATAAGGACAGTCTCCTGATAATACGCTGAAATTTTGGTGCCACTAGCCTAAAAACGGTGCCCCCTGTAGGCCAAAGATGGAAAACCACTAAAAATACCCAAAACCTTAACCTGCATTTTGATGCCCCCCACAAAGTGGTGCCCTGGGCAGCTGCCCACCTTGCCCAATGGGCATTACGCCCCTGAATGAGGATAACTGAGGGACTGGAGCACCTTTCTTATGAGGAGAGGCTGCAGCGTTTGGGACTCTTAATTTGGAGTGGAGACATCTGAGGGGGATATGGTTGAGGTCTATAAAATTATGCATGGGGTAGAAAATGTTGACAGAGAGAATTTTTTCTCTCTTTCTCACAATACTAGAACCAGGGGGGATACATTGAAAATGCTGGGGGGAAGAATTAGGACTAATAAAAGGAAACACTTCTTCATGCAACGTGTGATTGGTGTTTGGAATATGCTGCCACAGGAAGTGGTGATGGCCACTTACCTGGATAGCTTTAAAAGGGGCTTGGACAGATTTATGGAGGAGAAGTCGATCTATGGCTGCCAATCTTGATCCTCCTTGATCTGAGATTGCAAATGCCGTAGCAGACCAGGTGCTCAGGAGCAGCAGCAGCAGCAGCAAAAGGCCATTGCTTTCACATCCTTCACGTGAGCTCCCAAAGACATCTGGTGGGCCACTGCAGGTAGCAGAGTGCTGGACTGGATGGACTCTTGTCTGATCCATCAGGCTGTTTCTTATGTTCTTATTTCCTAGTATCAGTTCAGTGCCCATATTTTGCCTTTCGGGAGGACTAATTCTAGTACTGGCATACTACATTGGCAGTTCTTTTGACCTCAGCTCCCTTCTCCAGTTTTCTGTGAGCGGTTCAAGATGCATTCTCAGCTAGAGCACATTCCTGTCGATACATATGCCTGAACACTAAGAAACCAGTGTGCATGCTATAATTTCATTTTCTGATCACACTTCAAAGTTACAACCAAGTAGAGGGAACTGAAACTGCCTTGGTTAGCCTGAAGAGGAACTTGGGAGATGTGACTCAAAACAGTTGTGGAATCTGTAATATAGCATGTCTTATAGATTCTGTAGTATTTTAATGGCTGTGACTATGGGCTTTCCCCACTACAGAAGGAGCTAAGGTCGACTTGGTTCCCTTCAGTGGAGAGCGATTCCAGGCTGTCCCCACAGCAACTGAGTTGGCCCCCTGGAACTGAGCTAAGTGGGCGGGATCATCTTGGTGCCTGTTTCGCTCCTCGATCGTGATTGGCACTTGTGTTATGGCAGGAAACGGGAGCGTTCTTTTTTTTTACAGTTTTTACACTTTACACTTTACAGTTACATGTGCTTTCTGCCCGCCACAACTTTCCCGTTCTGTGCATGCCACAAAAGCGGCTCGTGATTGGTTGAATGGATGAGGTATTGTTTCAATGCTTCCCCACTTCGAAGCTTCGAAGCGGTATTGACCTTGTTCCGGCAGAAAAGTGTAGTTCATAACTGTGACAAGGATGTCGCAGTTCTGCCGGGGGGGGGGGCGGGGCGGAGACAAAACAATGTTGAGCTCAGTGGCAGTGGAGATTCACTGAGGTGAACCTAGGTAGAAACCAGTTCAACTCTGTCAGTGGGGAAAGCCCCTATGTGGTAGAGCATCTGCTTTGCCCACTGGAGGTATCAGTTTCAGTCCCTGGCATTTCCATTTGAAATTGTGTCGCCAGCTCCATGTTTGGACATATCTGGAGATGTTGGGGATGGATAGAGCTTACCACGTTAAAAAAAATCTTCTGAGTGTAAAATCCACAAGACTTCTGTTTCTGCTAAGTGGGTGAAAACATCATCCTTGGAAGCTGCACAGGACTCCTGTCTTGTTTTAGATGGAATAATATCTTATTAGTCTTTAGGGCACCACTATAGTCACTCTATCTTTTGCGTATGATGAAACCTCCTCTGGCATCAGGCTGTCAGAAAATCTCAGGCATACAGTCATTACAGGAAGAGCACTTTTAAATTACAAAATCAACCTCAAGAGTGTTAAAACCACAACAGGCCTCCTGTTTCGGTTGTCCCTGCGTGCTGCAAGAGGATGACTGGTAATTTTCGATTCTGCTTCTCTAAGAAGGAAGAAAGAAAGAAAGAAAGAAAGAAAGAAAGAAAGAAAGAAAGAAAGAAAGAAAGAAAGAAAAATAGATGAAACCTTCAGTTTGCTTAAGCACAGGCCAAATAAACAGGTGCAGGACATTGTGTAAATCGGGTTTTTCGGGAGGAATTCGCACAGGTCCCATTCCCAAAACGAGTTTGGCCTATTTATTCCCCTCAACCCCAGGATTTTCGAAAACCGCTAAACCAGCACAATCCCATCTTGGCTGTTCTCTGACACGAGCACAAAAGGCAGGAGATGGTATATATCCCTCCCTTCCACCTGTTCCCTTTAGGTTCCATGACATCCACTGACAGGGAGAATCTGCCCATCCGCCATTTTGTGCAGGTCCCCCAGCATGAAGGTCACACCTTAGTTCCAGGCTTTCTTAATAGAAAGAGGCTTTATTCATACTCAAGAGCATGCAGATTTAATTTTGGCTCAGAGTTAAGAAGCAAGCCTTTATTGGCATAGACAACAGTACAAGTAATTAAAAAAAAACAGATTAAAAAGCATATACAATACAGGTCGAAGGAAATCTACTGGCGTCTGGTAATTTCCAGGAGAAAGTCTGCCACTATCGTACAGAGAGAAGGATCAGGGTTGTCCAACAAGTAGTGTAATCTAATTAAATCGGGGAGATGGGGTAAATGTAAAGGAGTAAGATTCACATACTGGGATCTGATTTCCTCGAATCTGAGACAGGGTAGTAATTGGTGGGCCAGAGATTCAACTGAGCCGTCGTTACATGGGCACAATCTTGCTTATTAAATCTTTCTTGCTTATTAAATCTGCCATGTAACAAGGCAGAAGACATAACATTAAACCTGACGAGCATTATGGCTCTCCTTTGAACAGGGTTTATTAAGCAATACAGGTATTGTGCCAAGTGGCCCCGTTCAAATGGGAGAGAAAAATACAGGGGGGAGCACGTTTCTTAGGCTGCTACAAGGTGAGTTGGGAGGGTAGAGAACTCTCTATCCAATATGTTGACCTTGTATATTTCCTATAAGCTTCTTGAATAGGACAAGGGGTATAAAGTGAATCCACTTGGACAATGTCCAATAGAGGCCATTTTTCTTCAATTATGGAAAACCAGGGGTTGGAATGGGTGTCAGAGAGCAGACGGTGGACCAGGGAATTACAGTCTGAGAGAAAGTGAATTCGCAGCCAGAATCTAAAAGTCCTCAGCCAAGTGGCTGATTCCAAGGAGTTTTGACTTAACTCCAGACAAAGAGCTGCATAGGGCACTCAATTTGAGAGTCCAGTTATCTTGTGAAAAAAATTGGATTGAAGAAAATTCAAGGAGTGGTTAATAGCTTGAATCCAGATTGGGACTCCGTAAAGCAATCTTGAGGCGGCTTTGGCATTGAAAAATTTGAGGGCAGGAGGGATAAAGGAATGTCCACTGCTGTAAAAGAAATGTAGTAATGCTGACATACTGTTAGATGTAGCTAGGAGAGCGGCCTTCCTCTGGGTTGCCCATGAAAGGTTAAAGGAGAATAAGAAGGCCCAAGGTATTTTATAGCACTTTAACTCTGTTCTAATTTGGGTGCTTTTCATTGCCCATGTGAGCTTCTTAAAGGGTGCCTAGAGGTTAAGACCAATACCTTGGTTTGTTCATAATTAAATTAATATCATCAGTCTGTTGGATTCACAGTGAGTCCACACAGCGCTTCATTAAGCCGCCTGAGAGCCAACTCTGGATCGAGAGAGAAAAGGACAGCGTTATCTGCTTAGCGCAGAATTGATACATGGGCTGTTCCCAGTTTTTGGGCATGCGCTGTTCTCACTGCCTTGAGAAAGTAGGGGAGGTCACTTTAAGAAAAAAGGTTGAAAAGAGTGGGATTGCCAGAACGCGAGCCTCTGTTTGACCCCTTTGAGAATTGGAATACATACATCTGTCAAAAGGCCTCTCATGGAAAACACTTGATCCGGCAACTGGGTATTTGTGTGCAGTTGCCTAATTAAGAACAAGAGTCTGGAAGCGCCAATGTTGAGGGGGCAACCAGTTTTGCCTTCAGAGAAGTTCTCTCGGCACAGAGTCCAAAAGGCAGCCTTTAAAATCAATAATAAAGACAGCTGCAAGTGAGAGTTTGTTATCTGCATTGATTGAGTATTTACTGGCTAGAGTGTAATGGCCAGCACCAGGAGCGTGGGTCCAGAGGAGATTTCCCCTTGCGAAAGCCTTATTTGTTCGGCCCCCCCACTGCACCAGAGTGGGAAAGCCACAACTTCAAAGAAGTTTCTTCAGTAGCAATTTAAGCATAAATCTTCCCTATCACTGAGAGGAGGCTGATGGGGCGGAAGTTGGCAGCGGGCTCTGAAGTGACTTCCTTTTTTATGGATGGGAAACACAGTCGCAGACAGCCAAGTCTTGGGTGGTAGGATACCTGAGTTGTTTACTTGGGTAAAAGAGTGGCCAGGATAGAGAGCCCCACCAGAGATCAAGTATGAAATTTCCAGAATCTCTGGAATTATGAGAATCAGGAATGGCCAGGGGCTTCCCTTCCTTTGAGGAGTCCTCCTAACTGCTCAACTACTTCTTTGAGATGAGACAAAGAGGCCAACTTGGAAAATCTAAAGGGATAGGTGAAAAGGAGGAATCCATTGCCTTAAAAATATCATCATTAAAAAAGTTTGCTAAAATAGATCATGCCAAATATCAGGAGATAATATAGGGAGGGTAGGGGGGGCTTTGCTTCAGTTAAAAAATTATTCAGGACAACCCAGAGTAGAAAACTGGGAATTGTTTAGGGAAGTTACCTGCAGAGTGGGAGTATGTTCCCATTGAGTGATGAGACATGTTCCATGTATGGTTCTTCCTAATTAGCTGGCTTCAATGAAGTTGTTTTCTACAATTTATTAGCAGGACCGAGGAGGTCCTGGTCTCCTGAAGCCCTAAAGTTCGATATAAGGAGCAAATTTGTGACTATTGTGCTCCATGCACTCCTATCAAACCAAGGTGTTCTCTCTTTCTGTTTTTGCTGGGAGTTCCCCACGTTGGACGTCGAAGAAGACCAAATCCACAATTTGTTTTAAGAAGATCTTCGAACCTGGTAATAGTCTCCTGGGGGGGAATCTGCAGGCGAGGATACAACCAGAGGATTTGAGGCTACAAAGTTATGCAAAGCTAGGAAATGAGGTATTAAGTTTTGGATTTGGCTAAGGCCAGTTTGGGTGTCAAAACCTAGTCTGCTTGAGGCCAAACCAGTTCAAGTGGGCGTTCATTTTGAGTGAGTGAGGGAAGCTGCATGTCTTCACTAAACTTGATGTGATAAAACAAGTCTAAGGGGAAGGTGATCACCCAGCAGAAGATCTCCAATCTGGAAGGATAAAACAGATGATCTCAACTCTGGGGAAATGAGGAGATAGTCAATGACACTGCAGCCATGAGGAGAAACAAAGGTATAATCTTGAGCGTGGGCATAGCACTTTAAGCCGTTAAGCCAAAGTTTGTTGTGCTTGATGGCCAAATGAGTGAGTTTCCTACCAGCAGCATTGGAGTGAGTATCCTTGGAGTCACGAAGGGCAGGAAGTAAGAGTGAGTGGTAGGGTTCATCATCAAAACCTTCCTGCTCAAGAAGGGAAGCTAAATTTGCACCTACTCTTGCGTTAGTCCCCCATTAGAACAATCTCAGAGGAGGGATGACTACATCTCTCCACTGTGAGAAGCTCCTCAATATAGGTGGATAGGTTGTCCCAAATTTTACACAAGGTAGCTTTCTGAAGACCAGGAGGAACATAAATATTTGGCTCAGAGTTGAGAATCTGCTTGGTATGTAGAAAATCTGGGCATAATGAGAGATGCTCTCGTGTATCCAATTCAAGGATCTGAACTGAACAATTTCCCAACACTCTGCCTCAAATGTATAGCAGAGTGTTCTCCAGATTTGATCTATTAAAGGTGGAAGATCAGCAGGAATGGTATAGCGGTTAAGAGTGATGAACTCTGATCTGGAGGACCGGGTTCACTTCCCCACAATTCCATATAAAGCCTGCTGGTGTGACCTTGGACCAATCATAGTTCTCTCAGAACTCTCTCAGTCCACACACACGTAGGCAATGGCAAACCACCTCTAAACATTCCTTGCCTTGCAAATCCATTGGGGTCACCTTTAGTCAGCTGTAACTTGAGAACACACATACATCAGCTTTTACTTGTATAATCCAAAAGAGTAAAGGGGTGAGTTTGGTTTTTAAAAATATAACCAGCAAAACAGAGAACTTGTAGAAGCATTATCTTTTATTGAAATATGACATAATTCTCTTTATTGAGCAAGACAGAAAAAAATACAGGCATGTAAAAGCTCTTGATAGATATAAAAATCATGTCTATTGTCTATTGTTTATAGAAATACAAACATTGGCCAATTATGCACAAGGTGTTTGCTGTGTGATGGGGATAATATCGATCGTAGCATGATTTCTTATGCAAATGTATTTCTTTGAGCCCTGCTTTCACTTTCCATTCTCTCTGCAGCAAGCAACCCCACTTCTAGAGTGATTTTTAATTGCTTCATAGCCAAAGTGGGCAGATTTGCCAATGAGCTTTGCTCCAGACATCTTCTCTCTGCTTATGGCCACTTTACTTAGCTCCACCCTTCCCACTCTGCACACCTTCTCCCTTACCCCACTTCAATGTTACCAGCTTTTTCCTGCTTCTCTAAATGTTCACATTGAGATACTGATATCTTGATAGAACAATATTAGAGAGCTGGCTTTTCCAAGGAAAAGTACAAGCACAGTCTCTTTTTAGTTCCATCCTACTTCCCTTACTCTACTTTAAAGCTTTATTTCAAACAAGCCTCACTCTTCTCCAGCAGTGGCAGCAGCAGCAGGAAGTATCTGTTTGTGTGTACGTGTGTGTGGGTGGGTGGAGAGGAGAAGAGAATATCAGCTCTAAGACATGGTCCCCTTCTTCAGCAGTATGTGGTCTGGGGAATTGCTTTGCCTCTTTCATGTGGGGGTGGGATTATTTGGGGAAGGGCTACAATGGCAATATAACTGCAATAACAGAAATATCCATATCATAGTAATTTAAAAGCTTTTACAAAGCCATCAATTATTGGAGTTCTGGAAGACATGGCATCTCTTGTTAGCTCCCAGCTGCACTCACAGAAGGGTTCATACTCTAGCCTCCTCACCCATATTGAGGACCTTTAATTTGACAAGTGGGCAGGTTTGGGTTTATTTATTATTATCCACTAGCTCTGGTAACATTCAGGATCAGTGAGTGTAGGCATACCATTTTGACAGAACAGACAGCACTCTTCAATCATGCCCCCCCTTTAAAAGTTTCATACTTTTGTTTTCTCCTGTTTAAGATTTTCTTTTGGATCTGCAGTAGGGTTTTTTAACTACTGAAGTTCTTTTTAAAACAGACAATTTTACTAAGAAACAAAATAGAGTAGCCCTTTTGGGGGGTTGTTTGTTGTTTGAATTCTTGGTGTGATTTGTGGACACTTGAAAGATCTGAAGGACTAATTTAAAAATCTTCTGTTTGCAATGTGTTTTGTCTTTTGGATTGGAGTTACTTTAATTTTACCTGGACTGGACAGTTACGACGCTCTATGCCAGTGGTGGCGAACCTTTGGCACTCCATAACATCTGGAGTTCCAAAGGTTCACCACCACGGCTCTATGCCTTCCAAAATCTGTTGATTTGGAAAATACAAAACCTATGGACTTAAATACATTACAGATTGACAAGTACTTAATTGGAACAATAAAAGCAAAAGATCGTTGGAGGTACGACAAAGTTTTGAGTTCCATCGGAAGGTTACAGATTAGCTGCCTGAGGAAAGGGTGACGTTGGATCCTTTTCACTTCAGTTCTACCGGGGCATATTCCATCTCTCATTGCATACAATGGTAGACACCCGCAAAAAGGGGATATTGTCCTAGAGGAAGGAAAAATACAGCATTTATTTCACAGGTCCAATTCTCCTCTGATGTATAGCAGATACTGCTCAATATGGTGATGGCTTTACTACAATCCCAATGGCATTGGCAGCACTGAAAGTACGTGGGGTCATTCTAAACTGCAGACTTTTGAAAAAGCATGTTCTTGGTTATACAGTGTGCTCTTGACTGTACTATCATTGGGTGCTATACAATACTAGCAGTTATTTCATAGGTTCAATGTTCCTGTGACCTAAAGCTGATATTTCTGGATACAGCGATGACAACTGCAACCTGCTCTGAAGAGATGTAAACTCGTGGAATTGTTGAGATACCTGGAGCTATTCTCAGCTGCAGAAATTTCAGAGCTCACAAAGCGGTGCATATACGTCATTCTACAGTTTGTTCTGAACTTTGCTAACATTAGATGCCACACAACAAATACAAATCAATGCTGCCTTCATACAAAGAGGCTGTGTCTCTTGAGCTACTTACTAATAAGAGATGTCTTTTGCCTTCCAATCATGAAGGGTATCAGCAACAGTCTCCTTCACCTCTCCATTGGGTGTCTTCGGGTCATCGGCAGAGTCTCCATTGAAGTTTCCACAGGGGGCACATAATTTCCCTGCCAGGTCCTCCTTGACTCTGACTGTCAACCCTCCATTGTGGTGGAGGTGAACTTGCATCTGAGGCGCCTGGCTGATCAAGATGCCATCTTGAGCACTGCTCACAGATACAGCTTTGGAGATGCTGTGTGGAAGTTTCCCTAACTTGCGTCCATTTACCTGGAACATAGGAAGATAATGGCAGGGAAGATGTGGGCTTGAACGAATGTCTAGAAGCAGCAAGAAATATATGATACCACATGGAAGAGCCAACTGCTGTCAAATTAAAGGTAATTTTGGAGTTTGCTATGCATGAACTTGAAATTGCATGTATGTGGACCACTTAATGCTAATCATTAAAACCAGCGGGGTTGTAGGATTATTAATTCTTTCCATAGGTTAATTGGATGCATGCTCATTGTGGTCCTCAGGTCTCCCAGTGGTAGTTCCTCAGTTATAAAATGGACTCTGTAAAGATAAAATCCCTTCACTTCTGATTTTTGAGGCACCTGTAGGGAAAGTTGAGAAGTAATGTAATATAGTGGGGTGCTGTGTGGTTTCCGGGCTGTATGGCTGTGTACTAGCAGCATTCTCTTCTGACGTTTCGCCTGCATCTGTGGCTGGCATCTTCAGAGGATCTGAAAAAGGACCAGAGGATCTGAAGATGCCAGCCAAAGATGCAGGCAAAACATCAGGAGAGAATGCTGCTAGAACATGGCCATACAGCCCAGAAACCACACAGCACCACAGTGATTCCAGCCATGAAAGCCTTCGACAACACAATGTAATATAGTGATCATTTCAGAACTGGGAAACTGGAGTACAGATAAGACTGCCAGGAGATGTCCTGCTGGCAGCCCCTAACCTTCCCCCACCCCAACTGCTTGGTAGGGGAAAAATAAGGCAAACTGGTTGTTGCATCTACAGCACGATTTCATATCTCGGATGAATCCAGAAGTGACATCGAGCCTCTCTAGATTTCAATCGAAATGGATGTGATCCATTGCTGTCCTAATTCCCAGCTAAGTGATACATGAATGGGGGTTTAATTGCTATATCTCCAGCATTCTGATGGATTGAATTGCTATTGTGGCCTAGTGCTATAGTCAAAAGCAGAGAAGGAACACACCATAAAAAGAGGTGGGTACAAAAAGCATGGTCCCTTCAGAAATGCGCTAGATAGTTTAAACACCAGATCACAGTGATTCAGAAGCACAAAGAAAAGCTGGAAAAGTGAGAAAGTTTTTTATAAAGACTGCCTGAGCCCCACGTTGCAGACAAAACACAACTGGCTTTGAAAAGGTTAAAAAAATCCTTTCACAGCTGGAAACCAAAACGGTTGTGACTTAAACATCACAAAAAAATCTGTTAGCAACCAGCTGTTCAAAAGGATTATAAAGGTTGTTTGAAAGGATCCCATATTGCTCATGAAAACCCAGAACTTTCCCTTGGTCTCCTTCTGCTGAATGCTGTCTTACCCATATGTCTCTGTTCTTTTTGACAATGACGGAAGCCTCTCTGAAGTAGATGTAGACAGCCTTCCCAGTTATTAAATTCTCCTCATCCTCTTCAATACGCACTGATACTCTGAACCAGGACGGGGAGCCTTCATCACAAACAGAGACCACATCATAGACTCCGCTGCAGCTGTATTGAGCGGAGGCGCCATCAAAAGAGGTGAGCTGGGCTCCTGGGGTGAGTGTGCATTGGCCCTCTCGTGCCACACAGCCCCACACACCATCCTTAAGTTCACAGCTATGGCAGCTGGTTTCTTCACAGGTGAATTGGCTGGAGGCAGTGCAGGTACATTTCTGTGTACAGTTCCTTGAGAAGAGGCTCTCTCCTGCCTGTTGGGAAACAGGGAAACAGAATGGACCTTCCAATGATTGCTGTTTCTTTACATTATAATGTAGTTTTTGGAATAATTATGTTGTGCCTTTCCATCTACAAGGATCCATGCTCTGGCTCACACTGAATCAAGATATACTTTGAAAAAAATTAGACAAAGCAAGATGTTGGTGAACTGACCAACTAAACAGTAAGCAAGATTTTAAAAAAAATCAAAGCCAGCCTAACTAACTACCTCTGAAGCAATGTGAAAAGAAAATGGTCTTGACTTGTTTGCTGAAATTTAAGGAGTGAACATGAATTTCCCCAGAGAGGGATATCCCACAGGTGGGGAAATTCCTGGGGGGTGGGATGTGGGGAGGAGAACAGAAGCGTATACAGTCATCCACCCTCCAGATCAGCCTTTTTTTCTTCAGGGGAACTGATAATTATTATCTGAAGATCAGTAGGGATTTTGGGAGATCTCCAGGCCCTATCAGGAGGTGAACCATCTTACTGGGAAGAATGGGTTTTCCCTGGACCCTGCCTCTATTCCAAACCCCCTCACCTTTCCCCTGTGCCTTGAGAGCCAAAACTGGACAACAGAACCAGAACACAGAGACTGACCTTGAAATAGAGTCCATTGTGCACACAGCCACATCTGTTCAAACGTACACATGTGTCCCCATCAAACGCATAGCCTTCATTACACTGGCAGCCTTCAAAGCACTTCCTTGTGCACCGGGCCACAGTGGACAAGCTGGCACAGGTGGAATCGCAAGTTGAAGTGCATGTCTCGTAATGGCTGTTGGCTGGACAGGTAAGGGCTGCAGAGAAATGAAACAGAGTAGCATTTACCATATTTTTTATATTATTCAGAGAGAAAAACAATTCAACAGGGACAAAGTCATGAAAAATGTGAATTGTACCCTAATTGACTTGTGTGACAAATGCATTTATCCTGCATTCAGGTTACAGGGTGGAGCCGCCCCTGAAAGAGTTAAGCCCTGGCCAGCCCTGATTGGCCAGAGAAAAAACACAGATACTATAAATACTGTCAGCGAGATTGCTGAAAGGTTCTTGAATCTTGGTTCTTTCTTTGAGTCTTTTGACTTTTTGGCTCTGACTGAGCTTTTGTGCCTTCGGGTGCTTTTTTGTAGCAGCGTGAGGAGAATCCACCAGATCTCTCATGGCTGTTGTTAGATAATAGCTGAGGAAGCTATTGAGTCAACTAAAACCTGGGTTTGGAGGCGAGTGTCCGCCCTCAGGTGTTTTGTTTTCGAGGGAAACCTCTAATAGTCTATAGGTCTGTCCTCCAACACATTTAGCACCAGTCTTGGGAGGCCCAGTTCCTGTGGCAGAGAAGCCAGATTTTGGGAGTGTGGGAGAGGGAGGCTGTTATGCCTGAATCCCACTGGGCGTAGACTGGGTGTTTTATTTTGTGGTGAGGTGCAGCGGACTGAAGTTTTTATTTTTATGAGGGAGTGTGAAACCTCCAAAGAAACATCTTTGTGGAACATCTTTGTCTAAAGTGAAAAATCTTAAGTAAAGTGACACCTGCGAGTGTTCATACATTTTAGTAACTGAAGTGAAGTGCCTGCAACCATTAAGCTTTAAGAAACAATCTTTATCTGCAACCGTTAAAACAAACTGACTCTGCAACCGTTAAGCTTAAGCAAACTTTCTCTGAAACCAACAAGCGTAAAACCTCTCAAAGTTACCTGAGAAGCCTTTGTGAAGCCAGAAATAAAAGTTTTAAGTTTTTGTTCTGTCAAAACCTGTTCCAGTCTTCATTTATTTTCCTGTCTGTGTCTGTGTGTTCCCCAAACAAAAAGGGAGGTGGTGACCGTTTAAAATCAGTATTGAGTGGGCTATATATATAGAAAGAAAATTTATTTTTGGTGGCAGCGAAAAGAATATTTTTGGTGGCAGCGCAGAAAAGAATATATAAGCCCCTTCGTTTACAACTTGCATTAGAGTAGCCATGGTTTGGGCAACCAGGACCATCGCTTATATAGAGCCCTTTGGGGGAGGGCGGTTTATAAATACAATTAATAATAATAATAATAATAATAATAATAATAATAATAATAATAATAATAATAATAATAATAATAATAATAATAATAATAATAGATTCAAACGAACTTTCCACAAACCACTGGAATTTTCAATGACTGGGAGAAATGTTGTGCACAGAAATGCCAATTGGACTGCTCCTGTGCAATCAGGAAATCAGCCAACTTTTATGGTTGGACAACATTCCTCTCAGATGACCATGTACAGATCTGGTTCTTGTGGGTTTTCTAGGGTGTGTGACTGTGATCTGAAAAGCTCAGAACAGATAGTTGATTCCAGCCGTGAAAGCCTATTTTTTTGACTTGGATAATCTCCCTTGATAAAACTGGAAAAAGGAATGCCTTTTTGCAAACTTACGACAGAAAGTGTCTGTTCTCCAGCTATCAACTTTGGCGCCAGCTGCTTGGCATGCAGTGACATAGGCACGGATGCTTCGACATAGAGATTCTCGATTTCCATTGGCCACACACAAGTCATGTAGGCAGTGCTGAAAGTACTGAGTGGGGCTCTCCAATGGATGACAGTCTCTGAAGGGGCCTGTCTTAGACAGAATGATACCACAGGAGCGTTTGGACATGTATGGTGCTGTCTTGACAGCATCACAGGTAGGACATTTCTCTCCACAGTCATCAGAGCATCTGACAGCATCTACAGGGACCTTCCAAGAGGCCCCAAACTCAACCATACTTTCAGCAACTCTTCCATCAGGGAGCATGAAATCATCACTCTGGTCTCCATTGAAGTTACCAGCCAGACCACACATCTGCCCTTGGTAGGTGCTGGGGACAGACACGCGGACGTAAGAGAGAGTGTCATAAAGGACTGTGAAGCCGAAGGAGGACTGGATAACGATATTACTCCCTTCCTGAGTAATCCAGAGTTTCCCACCATCCTTATTCATTGGCAGTGTGTGCAGCTCATCATCCACCTGCATCAACACCGATAAATATCAATAGGGGTTAGTTCTGAACTCACACATAGAGAATGCTTTGAACACATGGTATATTTTTTCATAAAAGATCTACAGATACGTAGCAGATGAGCACAAACAAAGAACATACCATCACTTTCCACTGTATTCCGCTTTGAAGGACAACGGTGTACCCATGAATGGAAACCATGATTGTCTTTATGAGAACTACTGGGCTGTCATTAGACTTCTCATTCTCCACCAATACTGAGAAGCTCTGTAGCTGAGGATCCTCACTGCACACTTTAATTAAGGTGTAAGTGCAGGAGCCACGGAAATCGAAACTTTGTCCATCAAAGGAAATGTAATGAGAGTCACCACACGCTACACATGTTCCGTATCCCACTGGGTGGCAGCCTTGGATGCCATTTTCCACCCTGCATTCTTCATGTGATCCACAGGAGAACCGTTCACACTCAACAGCTCCAAGGTTTGTGCAGTGACACTTTTCTTGGCAGGATGAGTCAGGGTAGAAATCCTCTCCCCTCTTGTAGTATGTGCCATGGTGCACACAGCCACACTCTGCAAGGGGGACACACTGATCCCCACTGAGGATGAATCCAGAGTCACAAAAACATCCTTCCGTGCAACGAGACTCACAGGTTGCTTGATTAAAAAGGCTGTTGCAAGTTTCTGGGCAGCCATTTCCACATTGTTCATAATGGGAATTACGTGGACAGGGAAGACCTGGAAGGAGAGAAGAAGGAGAATTCTGCTGGTCTTGGGAATATCAGAGTGCTTGTTACACAACACAGTCTTTCCAGATTGATACATGTGATCAACCATTCATTATTTTAATATACAAACACTATCTGCCACAGGAGGTGGTGATGGCCACTAACCTGGATAGCTTTAAAAGGGGCTTGGATAGATTTATGGAGGAGAAGTCGATTTATGGCTACCAATCTTGATCCTGTTTGATCTGAGATTGCAAATGCCTTAACAGACCAGGTGATTGGGAGCAACAGCTGCAGAAGGCCATTGCTTTCACATCCTGCATGTGAGCTCCCAAAGGCACCTGGTGGGCCACTGCGAGTAGCAGAGAGCTGGACTAGATGGACTCTGGTCTGATCCAGCTGGCTTGTTCTTATGTTCTTATCTGTAAGATTACGCCAGTTTCTCCCAGATCCTCCCCATCCGGCTGTTCCTGAGGCCTGCTCTCTCTTTCTCTAGATGAGACACAGTCAGGAACTGGGAGAGACCTGAAAAACTATTTCGAGTTGAATAGTTTATGTTTAACCTTATTGCTTCTCCTGGGAGACAAGAGACACTCAAGAATTGCAGTAGAGGTAAATGGGGCATCTGCAACAGGAAGGGAAAAGGGTGAAAATCACAACTTCCCTTCCATAAGCAGAATTTTCGGTCTGAATCACACCAATGTTTTTTACTTTTTTCTAAGCTGCCCCAAGACTATACTGTTAGCAGAAGGACAGGCTAAACATTATACAATCAATAAGCTGGAATACTTGTCACATACATTTCACCTTTTTAAAATAATAGGTTGTATTGGGCTCTTTTCCACCACAGTTTGTAATGAGAAGGTAACACTTACTGCAGAAGGAAGCTGATCTCCATTGCCCAACCTGGATGCCTTGAGCTTGGCAGGCTGTTGCATAGGCACTGATAGCGCTACAGAGAGTGTCATGGTGACCCTTGTACAGACAGGTGTCAAAGACACAGTCATCAAAGAAGGACACTGGATCAGTGGCTTCATGGCACTGCCTGAATGGACCATCGTTTCGAATGAGGACCCCACAATACTTGTTGCTCTTATAAGTTTGTTTCTCTGTCTCCTTGCACACTTGGCAGTTATCGTGACATCCTGCTGAGCACCCTGGGACATCCTTCACTTTCCAGCTATCTGCAAATTGGATTTCATCAGCTGCCTGAGTTCCATCCTTCATGGTGAAGTCATCTTTGGGTTCCTGATTGGCGTTGCCACAGAGTCCACAGACAGCATTGGCATAAGTTCTAGGTATAATGACTGTGGCATAGCTGTTCCAGTTGAAGCTGACTCTCAAATCAAAGTCAGTTTTGATGAAGCCATGGACTCCACTAGCGTAGACCTTCAACTTATTTTCATAGGAGAAGGGCAAGTCCACAAAGACACCGTTAACCTAGGAGACAACCAGAAGAAATCATCAAAGGTTTTTATTTAGTAGATTTCATATATCTATACGTCTGTATCTATATAATGACGTGGATGACCGAGGCTAGCCTGATCTCCTCAGATCTCAAAATGTAATCAGGATTGGAACTGGTTTGTAGTTGGATGAGAGACTGCCATGGAAGTCTACGGTTGTTGCACAGAGATGGAAAGTGACACACTACCTCTGAACATCATTTGCCTTGAAAACCCTATGGAGTTGTCATAAGTCAGCAATGTCTTGGTGGCAACACACACACACACACACACACACACACACACGGGTTTTATGTACACAGTATTATCTTGACAAACATGACTGGAGGATGGGGCAAGCAAAAAGTGTCTTGGCAGATTGGCTATTAACTTGCAAACCTACCCGATTATGAACAAAGCATGGGACTTTGCAAACTTTAATACCTGATAGGTGCTACTGTGTTTATGATCTTTCGACAAACCTGCTCATCTGTCTGCTATCTACTGTCTATAATGGACAGTTTTCCCATCTCTAGGCCTTATGCAAGGTCTGCCCCCTCTTACTTTTCCCTTGGCTTCTCCTGGTTTAATTTTCCACTCAGACCTGTGTTGCCTGAATGGTGGCATTTTTGTGAACGATCTCAGGTCCCTGATTTGCAGTCCATGCCCATGCTGTCCCACCTATTTTCAGAGCACTATCTTCTAGCTCACCTGCCTAGTGTTGGGATAAGTGCTCCTGGTAGTTGGAGATCATCCCTATTTGCAGTTAGCAGAGAAACGCGAATTGGCTAGAGACATAGCTTAAAGAAGCCTTACACACCATTAATGAAAATTAGCGATGGATCCCAATGTGTGGCAAGCTTACACAAAAGAAAGTCAAAGTCAGTTGTAGTTTCTAATCTAATAAAAGGAGTATTTATTAGTGAACTCCATTCTGGATAGAAAGATGGAGAGATAGGTTCACTATGCTATCCTAATCTAGCTGGATGGAGGCGGATCCATCGGGGACACATCCTCTCCCTAGGCATGGTAGGAATAAGAAGAGTAGTGTTGAGGAGGAAGCCGGAAGGAAGTCCCTGAGAGTATCAGTCTAACATCAAAGGGATAGAACCAGCATGATAGAGTAAAGGTGTCAAATCCCTAGGTCCCTATCTAGCCACTGCCTATCTATAGTAAAAAAAAAACCCTCTGTAGATTGAGGAAGGAAACAGTGTAACAGTGTAAAGTCCTTCACTTCCAACACCTAGGACTGCTGCCTTCCTGTGTTTTCCTCTAAAAGACCTTCAGCCATCTCCAGACCAAGATTTTTTAAATCTGTCACCCCATCTTGCTTCACTTCCCTGATTCTTTGATGCTTTTCCTCATGCCCCCTTTCCTCAGGTTCCTGCGGCTGCAGAGCAGCACTTAGTCTACTTCATTCAGTTTCATTTCCTCTGTGCCCCTTACTGCTCAATTGTTCTGCCTCCCAGGAGACCTTCCAAGTTGTCATTCTGACCCAGAAAGCTATTAATGTTCTTGGAACCTGTGTAGAAACTGCAACTCACAACACTCCTTGTTCTTTCAATGCTGAGCAGACTGATGACATCCTATTGTCTCTCAGAAGCAAAAACTGCAGGTTCTGATGTCTTAACTGTTGGGTGTATTGGTTAAAATAGCAGAGTTTGCTCAGTCATGGAAGCGTGATATTGAGTGCCATAAAAATCAGTCCTCCTAAGAAGTGAACTTCGGGACCGTCTTACCCCATATGTCCCTCTGCTTGCTGGTTGTCCCTAGCCCCTCGATGATGCGGTTGGCCTCTGCCCGGGCCAGGGCCTTTACAGCCCTGGCCCCTGCCTGGTGGAACACTTTACCACCAGCTATCCGGGCCCTGCGGGATCTTGGAGAGTTCCACAGGGCCTGTAAGACCGAATTATTCCACCGGGCATTTGGAGGGGCCGACCGCTGATGTGCGCCCTCCTCCTCCCCCCTTTTACACTCTGGGCAGGGTGGGTTTATTACGTTTTATGAAGTTTCTGTTGGATGCCGCTGTAATTTTGTTCAATCCGCTGTTTTAAATGGGGTTTTAATGTTATTGTTTTGTTATTATCGTGTTGTTCACTGCCCAGAGCCCTTCGGGGGAGGGGCGGTATATAAAATTGATTATAAATAAATAAAAATTAATAAAGGTAGAGCTTACTTTTATTCAAGTCGATTCTGTTCACATTCTTGTTGCAGTTGAAAGAGAGATAGAAATCCTAAGATAAAGAATACATTTCTCTATACAAGTAGCCAGCTATTCCGGCATCATGTGAGTGCAAGTATGGAATATTTACTTCCACAGGAGAGACCTGTAGAAACACGTCTGACTACATGCAGATCAATGTGGAAAGTGAGACATAGCCAATGGCTACTGAGAGAGATGAGGTCAGAGGGCAGTTCCCAGGTACAGACGAAGAGTGGACATCCCACCAAAAGATAACACTTAAAGAGATATAGCAGCCTCCAGTGTCCAGGCATGCTGAGTTGCTCTCATTCCAACATTAATGCTCTGAAAATTGGAATGTTTGTGAATATAACTGTCTCAGATGCTTAACTATGGCCCCTTCCACACATGCAGAATAATGCACTTTCAAACTGCTTTCAATGCCTTTTGAAGCTGTGTGGAATAGCAAAATCCACTTGCAAACAGTTGTGAAAGTGGATTGAAAACATATTATTCTGCGTGTGTGGCAGGAGCCTATGTTAAGTTCGTTAGAAGATCTCTATCAATAGCATTCTAAAATGAAGTGTGTAGAAGAAAGGATGACCATCAAAATAGCTACCAGTGTTTTTTCCTCAAAGATTGATCCTGTTGTAGGAGAAAGAACACGTGGTTTTTTTAACATAAGATGGTGCAACTTTTTAAATTATAACTATCAGTTGTTCCCTGATCTGTGTAAATACTTTAAAAATGTGTTAGGCAGGCCTCTTCTTTTGTTTGGGAAATACAGTCATTGGCAAATATGAACTTACTTAAATGCAAACAAACCTAATTTTTTAACAATCCCAAATTTTGTCGTAGCCCAACATTTGTACCTGAATCTTGTGTGGATATTCTTGGCTCAGGCTGATGGTCATATTGTAGACCTCCAGAGTCACCACTTTGGTAAAGGATACCGCCTTGCTGCCTCGGTTGTTATTCTGCACCGTGACCAAAAACGGAGTGAGGGCAGGGTCTTTGGAGCAGACGCCCGCCATCTGATAAATGCAGGTTCCCATGAAATCAAATTTCCTTCCATCAAAGGAGGTATAGTGTGGATCCCCAGTTCCTATGCAGGTGAGGGGTCTTGATTTGGGTGCTGGATGAAACAAAAAGCAAAACAGCCTAGATAAATTCTCAAATATTTAAGCCTTTCAAGATACCTTCATACCCATGTTAAATGCTTATCTGGAGCAGTAATTTACATTTTATTGTTCAAAATCACATAGGGTGAAATCCAAATCAGTGCCTATGCCGTTCAAAGTCAACCAAAGCCAAAAGGTTACATCATGTCTAAATGTTCCATATTGACAATGGAGGGGGGGGGGGGCTTCCACTAATTCCTCCTTCCTACTTAGAACATAAGAAGAACATAAGAACTGGCCTGCTGGATCAGACCAGAGTCCATCTAGTCCAGCACTCTGCTACTCACAGTGGCCCACCAAATGCCTTTGGGAGCTCACATGCAGGAGGTGAAAGCAATGGCCTTCTGCTGCTGCTGCTCTTGAGCACCTGGTCTGCTAAGGCATTTGCAATCTGAGATCAAGGAAAATCAAGACTGGTAGCCATAGATCGACTTCTCCTCCATAAATCTGTCCAAGTCCCTTTTAAAGCTATCCAAGTTAGTGGCCATCACTACCTCCTGTGGCAGCATATTCCAAACACCAATCGCACGTTGTTTGAAGAAGTGTTTTCTTTTATTAGTCCTAATTCTTCCCCCCAGCATTTTCAATGAATGCCTCCTGGTTCTCACGATCCCCCCCAAAATATTTCTGGAGTTTCCCTAATGCCCTGGAGCATTGGGCGTTTCTGGCTGCAGTGAAAGGGAGAAAGGAAAGAAAGTCACATGTCTACAAATTGAAAGCTGGCCATCTGCTGAAATTACAGATAAGGTCCAAGCTCATGGTCTTAGAAGGGTTGACTATATTTAGGACTGCACAGTTAGGGTTTCCTTTCCTCACTTAGCTCTTTATCGATGCGTCTGCTGATTAGTAGATGGGAGGCAAATCATTCTGAGTTATATAATAGAAGAAAGTTGTGTTAGAAATGTAGCTCATTTTTTGCAAAAAAAAAAAAAGAAAATTAAGAAGGCCCCAAAACCTCCTGCCTCTTTAATTTGAAAATAGTTTTCCCCAAATTAATGTTCTGAAGGGAAAAGATAAAATCCATCCCAATGTTTTAACATTGCATCAAAATCTATACACTCAAAGGTCAAGTAAAATCCAAATTCTTTAGTTCCAGAGTCAAAATCTGGATTCTTAAAACACAGATTTCCTGTGTTTTGGTAGGTTCGATTTCTTGTGGCAATAGGTTTCTTTTCAAGTTAATTTCTACCCAGAGGGATCAGCTGGAAAGTACATGATACAGTAACCTTGCAAAAGCTGGGAAGGTATGGGTCTAGTCAGTGCCTGCCCAGGGTAGAAGCCACAAAATTCCACATTGGTAGAAAGATGGGATACAGTTATTACTAATTTAAAAAGAACTTAAAACTAAAACATCAAATAGTAAATTCGAAATATTTTGAGTTCAAATTCTAAATCAGGATTCTAAAATGTAGACTTCCTTAAGAGTTTCTTGTCAATGACTTGGCCATAACTCTATATTTAACACTTAAGAGTATGCTATGTGTAACTAAGGCCCCTTCCGCACATGCAAAATAATGTGTTTTCAAACCACTTTCACAACTGTTTGCAAGTAAATTTTGCAATTCCGCACAGCTTCAAAGCACTGAAAGCAGTTTGAAAGTGCATTATTTTGCATGTGTGGAATGAGCCAAAGTCAGTGGGAATCAGCTGGAGTAACTACACAGAATTACATTGTCAGACAGTCGTTGGTTTCCATTTCACCTTCCCACAAAGGAAGAATAGCTTTTATAACCCCAAATACATCCACAGCCTCACAAATGAAGAAGTATACTGAGTTACAACCATTCATCTAGTGCCTTTTTGTTCCCCCACAAGGCCATAATACCCTTTAGATGGTGGAAACATTATGCGCAAGTGCTGGGAACAAGGATAACCGTCTGTTTGTACCAAATAGCATTCATTACCAAATGAGGGAAGAGCTGGTGGGGCGAAACCGTAGCCATTAGAATCTCCGCCACCGAAAACCAAGACACCAAAGGGAGTTTCCGGATGCTCCAGGGATAGCGACTGGTTTCCTGCTTCCAAGTTGTATGTGCCCCATGAATAGAGTGTGCCAGGAACGTCTTCCCATTGAATGCCATGGATAGGCTGCTTATCTTTAGTAATGCTTCCTCTTTTTGACCTTTTCGCTATGAGAATGGCACTGTTCTCTAAGTCTCTTATCCCATTGATGTGGTAAGACTTGCCATAGTTGGCCAGGGCAGGGATGTTGATGAGAAATGGATCAACAGTCTTTTCTTTCGACTTAAACCCAGTGAAGAAGAAAAGGACCTGGATTCCAGCATCAGCAGAGATGTAATATGCCTGAGGGTAACTGATATCAAGCTGCATGACTTCCCCAGCCACCATGTTCTGAATTTTTTTTTCAGTCCCATGTTGGTAGTCAACGCGAGTATTTTGGCTGGCCGCCACATATACAATGTCTGCATTGGTTTGGAAGAAGACAGGGGGGACAATGAATGCAGTGCCCCAACCAGAGACAGGCAGAAGCTGTTCAACAACATGATCACAGTTGGTATTTTTATAAACACAGGCATGCCCACTTAAGACTGCCACAGGATTCTCTGACTGTATCCTAGTCCCAGAAAAATCGCCTAAGCTTTGAAGTTGGATTATCTGTTGAGCCTGGAGGGAAACACGGAGTATGCTCCCTGCACGATGTGACTGTCCGTTGAAGGTAACATCTGCTTTTAAATGAATATCAACGGTTGTAGGGACTTTCCAGCCTATGACTGCAAATTCTCTGAGGTAACTTGTTGATTGTCTCCCAGATGGGGTTACCACGTAATATTCTGTGCCAAGCTCTGGGACTGGGTACACTGTCATGATGTCCATAGTAGCTGACTTCCTGTATACTAAAACAACAGAAATGTCATTTTCTGCTTGAATCAGAATGGAGTGATCAGATGTGTTGGTGCCTATCACTTCTGCAGATTCTGGGATCTCCACAGGCAACATCTCCCCCTTTGTGAGTGAGTAACTTTTCTGGAATGGAGATTTGTTCATTTTCACTTGGACTCTGGTGGAATCATGGTAACCTGTGATGAACAACTGAATGCTTGTCGTAATGGGAGTTTTTGAAATAAAATTTTGCATGACAGAAGTGATGAATTCTCGGCCGTAGAATTGTGCCCTGCAATCACCTGGAGAAAAATAAAAAGAGAAAAGATTGGAAGAATATGGACTGGCTAAATGTCAGGAAGGGCAGCGGCCTTTCCTGGCATCCACCAACATGGTGCCGCATGGCGATGATGAGTTTCACACCTGGGTGGAGGAGTACCATATCCGCTGTATGGGGTTTGACCTATGCCAGTGGTGGCGAATCTATGGCACTCTAAGGCAAATCTATGGCACTCCAATTGGCCATGCTGGCAGGGGCTGATGGGAATTGTAGTCCATGAACATCTGGAGTGCCATAGGTTCGTCACCATGGATCTATGAAGTGTAACCAGCTTTCTGACATGTTAATGGACCTACTCGCTGTTTGATCTGTTTCTATATGCTTACAAATGTTGATAACTAGGCTCCCCCTGCCTGAGGCTCGGGAGGGGGAAGGAGGAAGGAGAGGGATTCATCAGGAGCTATCTCTGCTTTGGGCTTGGGATGCCTGTTTTCAAAAACATTCTTGTTCTCACTCTACTTTCATAAAATTCTCTGGGAAATAGGGAGGAGGAATTTGGGGAGTCAAAACGGGGAGAAAAATGGATTAAGAACCAGGCCCAGCAGAACTGGCTTCCTGCGTGTAGGGAATTTGTTGCCTACTCAATAAAGACTACTGATCCTGTATCCAGAGTGGGCTTATTGATTATTGGTCCAAGACCTAACAGTAAAGAAGCATAACCAAATATGAAAAAGACAGAGATCGCACTACTGTCCATTCCCTTGGGCATTGGGGTGGGGGTGGGGGTGTTATCCTAATCCTAGCAGAAAGGAGTTTGTATAGAATGGAAGTGTGTATCGCAGGCAATATCATCCTCTTGCAAAGGTCTGTGGAATACCCAGCTTGCTCAAGTCACTAATTTATCCTCCATCCTGTTTCAAGAGCTATGTTACCTCATGCAGACTTTTGTGCCCATCCAGATCACGCTCACATTGGTCCCATTAAAATATGTTCATTATGTTGTCTCACCCAGGCCTTTTGTGCCTATGGCCATTTGTCTCACAATAGCCTACTCAATAGCCTACTTTTCTTCCATTTTTCCTGCTGATGTCTGTCCGAGTGAGATTTAAACTTCAAGCCAGTGAGATTTGAACTTCTTCCAAAGCAAATTTGGAGTGGTCAGACCACCATCTACCCTGAGGAACTTCTTTTTCCTAAAAGAAGGACCCCCATGCCCAGCAGATGGTTCCTCAGTTCTCTGGTCCGAATCTCAGCTGTTCAGAACTCTGGTTTCCTTCTGAGAACTCCTGCTACACTCTGCAGGCTATTTCTCCTTGCTTTGCTGGCTCTTTGCTTTGCTCCTTGGATCTCTGTGGCATCTAATCCTGGACCTCTCCTCATGTCAAGTTTCCCTGTTTCCTCCCTTCTGCCTTTTATAAGTGTGCTCTCCCATTGCTGTGTGTATGTGCCTGTGTGATTACTTAGTACCGGTAAATTAATTATCTGGTGCCTAGTGTAGGTTCTTCACATTTTGATTTCTTTTTTATTTCATTTTGTACACAATACAGTTGTGTGTGTGTGTGTGTTTACTAGCGCTCTCTCTGTCTCTTTCACTCTCTTCATACTTTATTTTGAGGCAGCACTACTAAGATCCATCCAGCTGTGCAGAAGACACAATGTCTCGCATTATTCCTTTCTGGAATCCTTTTAACTTCTCTAGGTCCACTTTCGGTCACTGAACAGGCTAGCACCAACACCCTCTTCAAGTACAGGATATAATGTATAATGTGCCATTGAGTCAAAGTCAAGTCATAGTTGGGCGCCATCTGTGCATGCATCTGTGCATGTATTTTTATCTGTAATTTCTGGAATTGCTGCTATAATGTGTTTTAATGAATTTTAATGTTTTATCATTATATTGTATTTATGAGACCTTATATTGTATTTGTTTTATGTCTCATTGTACACCACCCAGAGCCCTTCGGGGGTTGGGCAGTCTATTAAGCCGAATTAACAACAACAACAACAACAACAACAACAACAACAACAACAACAACAACAACAACAGTGACCCCACACACGTGCTTTCCAAGCAAAAAAGATGAACAGAGGTGGTTTACCATTTCATTTCTCTACATAACAACCCCAGTCTTTCTTGCGGGTCTCAAGTAGACAACACTGCTTAGTTTTCCATGCTTTGATGAGACTGAGATTGGGTTCTTCTGGGCAGTTTGGGCTTCTCAGGGACAGCAAAGGGAAAGGCAGCAGAAAGTCCCATGCTATTTTTACTTGCATGAAAGAGGGAAGAAGGCATGGTATAGTCTGATCTCAGCAGATCTCAAAAATTAAACATAAGCAGGGTTGGTACTTCAGTGGGAGACAACCAAGGACGGTTCTGCAGATGACGCAATGGCAAATCCTCTGAACTTCTCCCTTGCATTGAAAGCCCCCTTCTGCGGTCACGTGCAACTTAACAGCATGTTATGGAAGTGCGTACTTAGAGGAGAGTGTCCTCAGGGGTGTACCCTCAATCCCTCTCCTTCCCACCCTTTGCAAAGAAGCAATCAGCATTACTGGGCAGGCAGCCCTCACTTGATAAAGCCAGCTCCTTGTTTAAGTATCCATGCAATCCCAAGTACAGTTACACATTTCCAAGTCCATTGAAGCGGGTGTGTTTAGAAAGGTGTAACTCTGCTTAGGACTGTGTAGATCAGGTGACTCTAGTGGCTGTGATGAAACGTAAGATCATTAAACAGTGAAAGCTGTTAGGGGTAAAAAGGCCTTCATGCTGAAGAACTATTACCCAATGTTTGTGAAATGCTAGCCAAGGTTAAATGAAGACATTATATTCAGCTTCTAGTAGAATAATTGAGGAGGAGGAGTGTTGCTGCATGTATCCAATTTCAACGACATCAGAAAGGGGAAAAATCCAGCTAGTTTGTTTCTTTCAAAATCCCATTTCCTCATTGTGTCATGAGGAAATATCTTTCTTTGGTCCTTGCAGTAAACTGTATGCATTAACTTTTTTGCAAATTCATCTAGAATACAAATGATTGGGTTGTTTTATTATTTCTTTCAAGACAATAATAATGTAATCCAAAGATATTTCTTCAAAGCTGTATCATTTTTAAAAGGAGGGAACTCATGTTGAGTGAACACAGGGATTTACCTTTCGGGCATGTGGGAAATATGGGCAGCATCAAGCCACAAGCTTCCTGGATCCCTGTCTGGAGAGTGTAAGAGGAGCTGAAGAGCCATTTACTCACCACTCAGCAGCACCAAACCAGTCAAGAGGAGCAGGAACCTCAGCATCGCCATGGCCGCAGAACATGAAGTTGAGGAAGCCAAGGTGAGAAGCAGGATGAACCTGGAAGTCCTTTGAAGATGCCCACAATTTGTTCCAGCCTAGGTGATCCAGAACTTACATCATCAGAGGCACTGGAGTGTAAATGCATCAAACTGATATAAAGGCACAGCAGAAAGAGAGGGTAGGATGCTACAAGGAGAGTCTGTTTCAAACCTTCTTAAAATTCACACAAGCCCCTGGAATCCCCCTGACTTGCTTTCTGTTAAAGATATTTCTGCCTTTGACAGGAGACAGCTCTTCTCACCATTGGGACGGTGACAGGAAATCTGGATCCACTGTCTGTAGGGTATACCCTACAAATGTGCAAAATCAATAACTGCCAGTATTTGTGCATTCTATTGTGTCCCCAACTTTATTAAATGGCCTGCTTGGGGAGATGAAGTTTCTTGCTCTCCTGGTTTTCTACACACTACGGAAAATAGGTATTCGTGGGGGGGGGGGGGTACACTGCTTTGGTAAAGGTTTATTGTGGACTATACTACAACTACTCAATTGATTGTAGGACTCTGAAGAGGTGACATAGAATAATCTAAAGAAATAAATAAAATCTGTACGATCTTTTGCAGTAATTATCATCATACCGGTATGATGTGACTTCTGCATTGTTTAACATGCCATGTTTATATGCTTATGCTCTGTTTTGGATTTCCGCAGTCAAACCCCTGTTGCCTTGCTTAATGGATACCTCAGCCTGTTGATTACATTGACTTCCACTGCGTAATCTGCCTTGAGTATCCAGTGAGTAAAGCAGACGTCAAGTAAGAAAAATAAATTCATTCTTTTTTAAAAGGTGGCAGTGATCCTTTGAAATTGAAAAGGGAAATGAATGTCATGGACCGATTGAACAGACTCATCAAGGTCATGTTAGATCTGATAAAAAACCTCTCATAGCAGCATTTTTTTTGGAGGCTTCAAATTAGATTAAGCGGCTCCATCCCGGTTTTGTCCAGAGCCTAAAGGCCAGGCTTCTCTGCCCTGTGAAAAGAGACCAGCCATCCCCTGGGGAGTTGCTGCCAGTCAGAGGCCCCATCCGCACATGCAGAATAAAGCACTTTCAGTCCATTGTCACAATTGTTTGTAAGTGGATTTTGCTATTTCACACGATAAAATCCAGTTGCAAAGTACACTGAAAGTAGATTGAAAGTGCATTATTGTGCATGTTTGGAAGGAACCAGAGTTGGCAATGCTGACCTTAATAGATCAGTTGGAGGAAGCTTTGTGAGTTTAATTAATAAAAAAACAAAGCTTGTCTAGAACAGTTTCCACAGCTAATTTTATATGATCTCCCTATTCCACCCCCCCCCCCCCCAAAGGTGGTGTGCTGCTTTTTCTGGACAAATATACACCAGTTGTAAAGTCACAAAATGTACAATTAATGCTGACAACAGCATAATAAAATCACAAACACTGCTCCTACACTGATGACATTGCAATCTTATGCAAACTTAAGTTACTGTGCAACTGGTTGTGGTGGGTTTTCTGGGCTGTGTGGCCGTGGTCTGGTAGATCTTGTTCCTAACGTTTTGCCTGCATCTGTGGCTGGCATCTTCAGAGGTGTATCACAGAGGGAAGTCTGTTACACACTGTGTCCAGTGTGAAGGGAATGTTTTAGTGGGGTTATATTGTCCATGTCCCAGGACACAGTGTGTAACAGACTTCTCACTGAACACATTGTGTAACAGACTTCCCTCTGTGATACACCTCTGAAGATGCCAGCCGCAGATGCAGGCAAAACGTTAGGAACAAGATCTACCAGACCACAGCCACACAACCCAGAAAACCCACCACAACCAGTTGAACATTTGTGAAAAGCTTTGACAATACATTACTCTACAACCTTCAAAATCAGTGGGCTTAGACTGGAGTAACTCTGCCTTGAATTGCACTGTTCCAGTATATTTGTTTGGAAAATCTGCATTGAAAAAGCAAGGCTGGAGTCCAGTAGCACCTTAGAGACTTATCTGAAAAGGGACTCTCATTGAAGTTCTACTGAACCCAGTGCTCTTCCATTGCAGCCAAGATTGCTACCTGCCTGACACTGCATTAAAAAGGAGGAGATGAGGAAAAAGTGGAGACATTATCATCATTGCAAAGCAAAAGGGAAAGAAAACTGATCTGAAGAATTAGTAAGATTGGTTTCCCCTGCAGGAAATATTTCCAGGATCTCTGCTTCTGCTCATTAAACGGGCTACTGTTAGTTGGCACCAACGGTTGCTAAGATTAGGGAGATCGGTGCTGAGGTCAGGTGAGGTACGGCCTGGCTGTAGATCAGCAGAGATAGCTGAACAGCATCAGAAGACAAAAATCCAGTGCAAATCTCCTACCTTTGGTAGCAGAGTCTCAGTTTGACAAAGAAACGTTCTACCCACTCTCCTTATCTCTCTCTGCTCTTCTTTCCCTTTTTATAGAAAAAAGAAGCCAAGCCTTAGTTCCACAGAACTCACGGGGAAGTAGCGTCAACCCACAAGCCACAGAGGTTATCGAAGCAGCAAACCTCACTCAAGGAATAGAAATAGAAATCCAGCCCTGGACTCATTGTCCCAAGAGAAATACCAGGATTAGGTTAGTTCAGTGGTAGGATTCAAATAATTTAATAACCGGTTCTGGTGGTGGGATTCAAATCATTTATCAACTGGTTGTTTACAAGCACCATTTTAACAACAGATTCTGCCGAAGTGGTGCGAGCCTGCTGAATCTCACCACTGTGTTAGTTCCTAGAGTCTGTAGGGAATGGTCCTTGACAGGCCCCAATGCTGTCTTTGCTAAGCTCAGATCCAAGAATATTTGTATCTCTGAGGAGGTCCAGAGAACTTTCTACAATTGTAATTAATGAATCAGAGCTGGATGTCACAGGGATCAGTACAGTGACCACCTGTTACCAGTACATAACAGGATCCAATGAAGCATTTAGCCATTCAATGATTCTTTAAAATGACCTTGCTAGATATGAGAACCTGCTCAGACATCCTGTATACATTGAAAATTGTAAATTCAGAAAATAGGCAGTAAAGATGAGGCAATAAAATGTTCTGCAGCAGTAGTCAGCAACCTTTTACCATTTAAGAGCCAAGCTATGACAGAACTTGGAGCAACTAATCAACAACTATAAGGAAGCTCATTTGCATTGCTGGAAATATACAACTTAATCTAAACACTGATTAAGTTATTGATTCATACACAAGGGCCGATTACACACAAGTCTTTGCTGTGTAGTGGAGGCCAGTGTTCGCTGCAGCAAGATTTCTTGTATGGCTGCATTTTCTGAAGTCCCACTTTCACTTTCTACTTTGTTTGCAGCAAACAATAACACTTATAGCATGATTTAAATCTTGCTTCACCACCAGAACGGGACAGATTTTCTCTTGGGCACAGCTTTGCCTCGGTGTGATAGATCACCATTTTAGAAACATTCCCCAAGCATATTTTCTCCCCCCTGGCAGCGACTGTGAGTGCCAAATGTGTACAGGAATGGATTCATAAATGGATTCCCTTTTAAAAATTTGTTGGGTGCTCACAGCATATAGCTAGCCAAATGCACACCTTTGGATGTGGATGGGACGTATTGCTTTGCTCCCAGTTTGGACAGATTTTATTATTTTGTATATCACAATGTTAAGGGGTTTTTTTTGCATGCTTCATGTTTATTTGTGTCATGGTTTCAAAGCCCTAAACTTTTTTTAATGGAGAAATGGGAGGGGGAGGTCCTGCTTGGGCTCCCTGGGTTGCAATAGATTCTCCAATCAGAAGCGTTCCCTCAGCAGAAGGCAGGAGCAGGCAGAAGGGGGACTGTGGTGATGGAACAGCCAATCAGACTGCAGGAAAAACAGGATATTTGCGCCTGCACAGCTCCATTTGCATTGTGAAAAAAAGAGGGTTTGCGTGAAGGGACAGAAAGAAAACAGATTGTTTCCTTCATGGAAAATGAGCACCCATGTGAAAGACAAAAATGGAATAAAATAGACCTGGATTGAAAAATAATGGACGTAATCTAGTATTATTATGCTGCGCAGAATCGACCTATGACAGAACTTAAAGCAACAGATCAACTAAAAACTAGTATAAGAAAGCCAATATGCATTATTGGAAATGTACAACTTAAACAATGATTTAGATATTGATTAATACAAAATGTGTCCACAGCCCAAACAGCAGCCATTGTGAGTCCTTTGTTTAGGAAGAAGCACACACAACATGGCTAAAGGGAACCTCCATATCCAAAAGCTGAAAATCTTTGAATACCAGTCCCGGGAGCCAAAAACAGAGGCATCCATACCCTGATTATTAGTCCTTCAAGACAACATGATGCCCACCATGTAAAATAGGATGGTGGGCTGGATAGATCACTGGTCAGATCCAGTAGGGGGTTTCTTACATTCTTATGCCCACAGGTATCTGTCACGTCTACAACCTCATTCAATGACGGATTCTGATTTTGTCACTCAGAAATCTTTATGGAAATTAATAGCACACACCTGGCTTTGCTAAAGTCAGTTCTAACCCTTCACACACTTACCCTCTGCTTTATCTCCTCCAAAGCCAACACCCCCTCCTTTCCCATTGCCATGAAATGCAAACGTAGGAAAGTGAAAGTCCATCCTCATGGCCGTTGAAGAGATAGGAAGCAATCTGCCCCCCCCCACCCTTCCTGGGAAGGCGCCAGAGATGCTTCTAGTTTACATACATACATACATACATACATACATACATACATACATACATACATACATAAGCCTTTATTGGCATAGTCAGAAGTGAATACATAAATCAGAAACAAACACATAATTACATGATAGATAAAAACGGCAAAAGGCCCCACAGGGACCATAACAAGTACGTTCCACTGAGAACTCTCAACTATCTCCACAATGAAATTGGCGACCTCTTCACAAAGACCAAGGTCCGAATTATTTAATGATAGAGATAACCTAGTCAGATCAGGCAGCCCAGATTGGAAGAAAAAATGTAAGTTGGTATATTTAGATCTGATGTTATTAAATCTGGTGCAGTTCAAGAGTTGGTGGGTCAGAGTTTCAACCACATTGAGTTTGCAACTGCATAGCCTTGCAGATTTTTCTAAATTACTGAACCTACCCATTAATAGGGCAGAGGACATAATGTTAAATCACGCAATGGTAAGGGCTCTCCTTGTGCATGGGTTGGTTAAAGTATGGAGGTCATACGTCTCTGCTCAAATTGAATTAGGAGTTGTGTTGGAGAGCAGGTTCGCTTGGCTGCTAGATGTAAATTTGCAAATTCTAGATCTAAAAGCCAATCTCTAAGCCTATTGTACATTTCTGAACAGGACATTAGGTAGAGTGATTCAGTAGGCAGGCCGATGGAAATAATCTTTCTCTCAATTAGAGAGAACTAAGGGTTAGCCTGCGTGTCCTGTAATGTCAATGAGATAAGGGAGCGTTCGGATGGCTTCTAGTTAACTATGTTTGCTAGCCTGAGAAAAGGTGAGAAGGAAAGAAAGACCCGTTAACCTGAGAAGGGTCTGTATAGGAGGAAGGGGTGCAGACATTAAGCAAACATAGCCATTCTGACAGTATCATGCAAGAGGACTGTAGTTGCTGTGGGAGAGCAGTGTGCCCAAATTGATGCTCTTCAGAAAATGCCAAACAAGTACATTGGGTTAGTGTATTGTGTGGCAAAGAAAGCTTTCAGAAATAGCAGGACAGTCAAGGAAAAGTGAACATCACAACAGGAAGCAGTGGGCGGGGAGTAGGCGCAGGACTGTCCAGTCCCATCAGTGGGAATGAAGCAGAAGGAAAGTCCTGCCACAGGGAGATGCTGAAATTACCACTAAGACCATGCTGAGGGCACAGTTATGTGTTGTGTGGTCTGCCTGACTTAAGCCTTTTAATCATGGTGCGTTTGCACTTGCTTAAATTTTAGCAGCTGGAATGTCCCAGACTAGCACCGAAGTTCTCAGAATTTAACATCTAAGCAAAGTTAGCCATGGTTACTACTTGGGAGGGAGGCCTGGGGTGCTATGCAGAAGAATGGCAAACTATCTGGGCTCATATGTTACCTAGAAAACCCCATGAGGGCTCACCATAAATCAGTTGCAATTTGGCAGCACATAATTATTCTTTACTCAAAGGATCATGAAAAATTGTGGGTGTTTCACAGAAAGTTGATTATGACTAATGGGGATTTTGTGCCTTTTACTATTACACTCAACTCTGTCTTTTTGGTGGGACTTTTTGATGGTCTGTTGCAACTTAAGGGTTTGTGCAATTCACCCTAAAATGGGATGCAGCGGTTTTAGGGAACTATATCCTCATTTGCAGAAGTTTATGTTGTTTTGGTGATTGTGACATTCGTATGTGCAGTATATTTCGAAGGAATTTCATTTTTCAGATAATGGGGTCGCAGCAGTATTTGGAATGTGTGATGTATTATGAAGAGACTAGTCAGGAAAACATTGGATGTACTTAGGTCAAATACATGAAATTCAAATCTCACCCTTCCCATTCCGTGCACCCTGATTTTAAAATATATATATATACCTAAGAACCATGTCCCTGTGGAGCTCTTGAATGTAAAGGAACTTCCTTACGGTTTGTCCCATTGTCTCTATCTGGATGCTAGATCTAAACTCCTGTGGTATTCTAAGCCAGCCTTGAAACAATGAAAATGAACAAAGTTTGGCTACCAGTACTTACAAACACTAGAATCAAGACAATGGTTAGTGAACCCCACCCAGGGGGGTCTCCAGGCAGGAAGCAACCAAAGGGATTAAAATGCCGGGCGGCTGCTGTGCAGATGCCCTTGCTAGCTGATCATGCAACTTCATTGTTACTTACATATGCTAAAATGGGTGGATACAACACATTGGCTACAAGGGAGTAATAGAAGGGATATCTAGAGACCCACGGTTATTATAGTCTGGCAGTTGTCTAAGAATAATTGAATTATTTATTGTAAACAAGAACTTGCATTATGATGAATTTGCATAAGCACTGAAGAAGATTCACTGCTCGAAAATGCACTCTCAGCGCGCAGGCATTCTGCTGCTGTTATAATTTTGTACTGCCAGAACAGTATTGGTGAGCGGATTGCTCCTCTGCAACACCATTTTCCACTTATATCTTGTTCTCCATTGACTTACCTGTATGACATTGAAGCAATTGTGGACCCACCACATCCTTTGATATTACTTACCTGCACGGAATAGTCACTATTGTAGAACTTTATGGATTTATGAATGGACTATTTCCATAAGAACATAAGAACATAAGAACTAGCCTGCTGGATCAGACCAGAGTCCATCTAGTCCAGCATTCTGCTACTCGCAGTGGCCCACCAGGTGCCTTGGGGAGCTCACATGCAGAATGTGAAAGCAATGGCCTTCTGCTGCTGCTGCTCCATGATGTACATTTGATACTCTGCTATTATTCACAATTTGCACTTTATTAATATAGTCATTCGCATAGAATTTCACTAAAATAACATCTAATAACATATTCTCCTTATCGTTTGGCGAGTTATTGGGTTTCGGCCAATCCTGTTGTTTTTGCTATATCTTACATCTCACCTTTTGTGTATTTTCTCTGGATACAACACATGCAAATCACACTTGTTAATTGCACGCTTTACACTTGTTAACCAATGCAAATGGTTCGTTCTCCCACCCTGGACATTCCATAGGTATATATACTCCACTTGCTTTACTACCATTAGATCCTCTGAAGGTGCCAGCCACAGACACAGGTGAAACAATCAGGAGAAAATGCTACTGGAACACGGCCATACAGTCCAGAAACCCCACAACATTCCAATGTAACAGCCTTTGGCCATATGCAATAAACTTTTTATTTCTACTATTTACCAGGGACAATTGCCATTTTCTGGTGCCAGTTTTGTGCCCCTATTTTGCCTTTGGGGATGATTAATTCTAGTACTGGTATACTACACTGGCTGTCCTTTTGACCTCAGTTCCCTTCTCCTGCTTTCCGTGAGCAGTGAGCATTCTCAGCTAGGGCACATTGCTATCAGTATACCTGCCAGAACACTAAGAAATGAGTGCACATCCTGTAATTTCATTTACTGACCACACTTGAACTCTTCAAAGTTGCAACACACTAAAGGGAACTGAAACTGTGTTAGCCTGAAGAGGAATTAGGGAAAGGTAACCCTGGCATTTGATACCATCGGCCATGGTGTCATTTTGAATGTGTTAGTTGAGGTTCGTAGCAAGGGCATGACATTCCAGTGACTCCAGTCCTGTCTGGCCAACCTGTATCAAAAAGGTTTGATTCTGTCTCCTGTGCTGTTTATCATCTACCTAAAGCTACTAGGACAGGTTTTCTGGAGATCTGGAGTTGTATCATCAGTGTTTGGGTGAGTCAGGTGAAATGGTAGATGATTTAAACCAGTGTCTGGAGGTAGTTATGGGCTGATGAAAGCCAATAAACTGATGTTCAGTCTAGAAATACAGCCAATCTGAACACAATACTGATGACTCTGTATAAAGTGGCTTCATGTGTTTATGAACCATGATACAGCAGGAGTTTCCCACGTGGCACCTGCATGAATTCTGTGCATCTGTCTTCACCCAAGAGGAGGTGAGGAAAATTCCTGAACCAAGCTTCTTAAGAGGCGAATCCGATGAACTGGTGAAGATAGTGGTAGACAAGAAAGAAGTTCTGGCAGCCATTGATAAACTAAATGCTACCAAATCCCCTGGCCCAGATTGCATTCACCCAAGAGTTCTTAAAGAGCTCAAGCATGAAATTGCTGATCTTCTCACTTTAATATGCAATTTATCCCTGAAATCAGCCTCCATCCCTGAAGACTGGAAGATGGCCAATATCACTCTAATCTTTAAGAAAGGATCTACGGGGGACCCAGGAAATTACAGGCCAGTCAGTTTGACATCTGTTCCTGGTAAATTAGTAGAATCTATAATTAAAGATAAAATTATAAAACATGTAGAAAAGCAAGACCTGCTGAGGAAGAGTCAGCATGGCTTTTGCAGAGGCAAGTCCTGTCTTACGAACTTACTAGAGTTCTTTGAGGGTGTACAGGCATGTGGATAAGGGGGAACCAGTGGACACTGTCTACTTGGATTTCCACAAGGCTTTTGACAAAGTTCCTCACCAGAGACTATTGGGAAAACTCAGCAATCAAGGAATAAGAGGGGAAGTCCTCCTATGCTGGATTAAAAACTGATTGAGAAACAGGAAGCAAAGAGTGGGTGTAAATGGGAAGTTCTCACAATGGAGCGATGTAGAGAGTGGTGTCCCCCAAGGATCCGTTTTGGGACCAGTGCTCTTTAACCTATTCATAAATGACATGGAAGTAGGGGTGGGTAGCGTGGTGGCCAAGTTTGCAGATGATACCAAATTATGTAGGGTGGTGAGAGCCACAAAGGATTGCGAAGAGCTCCAAGCGGACCTTGATAAATTAGGTGAGTGGGCTAAGAAATGGCAAATGCAGTTCAATGTAGCAAAATGTAAAGTGATGCACATAGGGGCAAAAAATCCAAACTTCACATACACGCTGCAGGGGTCAGTGCTATCAGTCACAGACCAGGAAAGGGATTTCGGTGTCTTAGTTGATGGTTTCATGGGAATGTCAACTCAATGCATGGCAGCTGTGAAAAAGGCAAATTCTATGCTGGGGATAATCAGGAAAGGAGTTGATAATAAAACTGCAAAGATTGTCATGCCCTTATATTAAGCCGTGGTGCGACCGCACTTGGAGTACTGTGTTCAGTTCTGGTCACCACATCTCAAAAAGGATATCGAAGAGATAGAAAAAGTGCAGAGAAGGGCAACGAGGATGATTGAGGGACTGGAGCACCTTCCTTACGAGGAGAGGCTGAAGTGTTTGGAACTCTTTAGTTTGCAGAGGAGACGTCTGAGGGGGGATATGATTGAAGTCTATAAAATTATGCATGGGGTAGAAAATGTTGACAGAGAGAAATTTTTCTCTCTTTCTCACAATACTAGAACCAGGAGGCATTCATTGAAAATGCTGGGGGGAAGAATTAGGATTAATGAAAGGAAACATTTTTTCACGCAACGTGTGATTGGTGTTTGGAATATGCTGCCACAGGAGGTGGTGATGGCCACTAACCTGGATAGCTTTAAAAAGGACTTGGACAGATTTACGGAGGAGAAGTCGATCTATGGCTACCAATCCTGATCCTTCTTGATCTGAGATTGCAAATGCCTTAGCAGACCAGGTGCTCAGGAGCAGCAGCAGCAGAAGGCCATTGCTTTCACCTCCTGCATGTGAGCTCCCAAAGGCACCTGGTGGGCCACTTCGAGTAGCAGAGTGCTGGAGTGGATGGACTCTCGTTTGTTCCAGCAGGCTTGTTCTTATGTTCTTATGTTCTTATGGGCCAAGTGTTTATAGAAAATGGGCATGGCTCAGTGGAACTTTTGCCCAGCAGTTCTTATGTTTGGCCACTGGAGATCAGATTGAATGTGTGGGTTCAAAAGCACATTGTTTCAGCAGCCACTGCCACCACAACACAACAATATTAATTGTGTTATTGAAAGTCAGTAGTCACCAGCCATCAAACCTATCAGTGTTTATGGTTGCCTGTTAGGAAAGCATCTTTGGTTGTTAGCAGAGACATATCTAGGGAAAATGTAGCCTGGTGCAAAATCTGAGTTTTCCACCCCTGCCCCCTGGTATGGGCGGACACCCTCCCTCACCATGACGGAACAACTTTTTTTGCACCAGGTCTTGCATTCAGTGTAGGGACCTGGGGGGGGAGGAGGGGTAGGGGTGATTTTCAGCCTCCATGTGACTAAATGGCTGCAGCCTGGGGACATTTGACCACATGTGTTCCCTAGGCATTATGTCCCTGGCTGTTAGTTACAGCAGGAGTCTTCTTCAACCTGTGGTTTTCAGTACAGGACCAAATGTGACTCTTTAGATAATAAAATCTAATATTTAAGATTAAGGTCTATTGGAGGGAAGATGGATGCTAGAATCACCAAGCGTTAAAGGGAATGGCAGGCAAAGTTCTTGTCTGCCATCAAGTCGCAACTAGGCTTGGTCAATACACTAGAAATTCAATAAAATTCGGATTCGGATTTATTCAAGCATAAAATTATCTGTATGCTTGAATAAGACAAATAACATATTCGGACATACCCGAATATTCAGGTATTCAGGAAAAAGTCGGGTCTGTCTGATTTTTTGTATTTGTTGTGTTTTGGCCTGCAGGGGGCGCATTTTTAAAGCTAGCAGCACCAAAGTTTCAGGGTATCATTCCGAGTCTATTCTGATGGTGTCTCCCAGGTTTGGTGAAGTTTGGTTTAGGGGGCCCAAAGTTATGAACCCCCAAAAGGGGTGCCCCATCCCCCATTGTTTCCAATGGGAGTTAACCGGAGATGGGGGCTACCCCTTTGAAGGTCCATAACTTTGGCCCCCCAGAACCAAACTTGGAAGCCTGCAGTTTGAAGCTTGATTCAAGCCTCTCTGAGGCCAGGATCAGACTGAGCACTGGGGGCCAACTAATTCCAGCTTTATACTGTTGGCTCTGTCCCCAAGCTCCTCTCCTGACAAAACAGAGGCATTTTCTACATTCTGTTTTTCTTCCATTCGAAGTTCCTGTTTTACTCCCTCTAGTTGTCCATTGATATAGCATGAGAGTAAATCTAGCTTTTTTTCTCTCTGCTGATTTAAGCGGTAGCTTTTTGCTCTTGATAAAATTAGACGTGATATTGAACTGTCCACTACAGGGGAAAAAACACATGCAGAACTTAAAAACACACAGGAGAGACAGGAACATGGAATGTTGGAAAGCCGCCCTAGACAGTAGTTTCTATGAGTTTTTTTTTCCCAGTGCACTCCAAAATTTATGTATTTTTCTGTTGAAATACTTGAAAAAAATCCTCAGGCTTTTCAAACTCAGCATTTTGAGTGCGGAAGAACCTTGAATTAGAAATAAATTTTCTCTTTACAAAAGAGAAATATTTCACAGGAGCTTTTACTTTAAAATGCTCCCACAAGGGCCATCCGTTTTTCTTGTGCAATATGAAATCTTTTCCATGCTGTACATTTGGAATGCAAAAAGCTTTCTCTTAAACCACTTCCCTCAATACCAATTGCAATATTATTCAGCCTACACCACAAAACGTCTCCATCAAAAAAACCAAATGCTATCCATTTTAAGCTCATTTGTGTGATGGATTAAGGTTTAAGCCACCACAGGATCTCTGCTTCTTTTACGCCGATGAATAAGAACTGGAGCAGGCGGCTTGGTAATGGTCGGGTAGTGTCTTTCCTGTTTGCAGGCAGCAGGTGCGCAGCCTTTTGCTACTGCTGGGTTCATAGGCCGTTTCCGCACGGGCGGTGCTGAAGAACTGGGGACAACAAAAACGCCGTCTGAGGCCGTAATTAACACAGAAACAGCTGCAAGCGCAGCAGCATATAGCCGCCATTTCACCGATCTGTCCCCACGCCGGCATTTTCCCAAAGCGCTGGGAAGCGCTCTTGTTGGGGAAATGCCGGGGCAGCGGCTTCCCGGCGCTTTCCCCCCACCCCCTTGCTTCCCTTACCTGCTCTCCGGCCCTCCGGCGCATCACCGGGGCCTGGGGACACGCCCCCTGCTCTGCAACCCAGAAGCAGGCGCGCAGGGCAGGGGAGGCGTGTCCCCAGGAACTGACGGCCCGCCGGCGGGAGGAAACGGAAGTAAGACAATAGCGGTGGCGCCCAGCGGCACCATCTCCCTAATGGTGTTCTTTCTGGGATACATCCGTGCGGGCCGGTCCAAGCGTCGTCCAGTCGGCGTCGAGTACGCCGACCCGGCCCCACTCGCATTGATGCCCGAGCTGAATATGAAGATAAGAAATTTATCAATATTCCAACACATCCTGGAGCTTACGCTTTGCTTTCATGGGGTAGCTTTGGGGCTGCTGCCCTGTAAATGTTGCTCTCTGAGGGGTCTTCTGTGCATTGCTATAGATTGGTTCAGAAGCATTTGAAGCTGGGGTGGTGGCACTTTGGCCCCTTCCACACAGCAAATGTATAACAGGTTGCAGTCAGGATAAAGGAACTTGTCTTCCTGTTTTTGCGTTCACATGCATGCAGCAATTGAAGCCCACGGAAACAATCCAGGTTGCTGTCATGCCTTCACATGGAGACAGGTCTATTTTTTAATTACTTCCCACACATGGATAGCTACGCAGGCATGCATGCATGAACCCCCACAGCCATGCCAGTATCCCACGATATGACCATCTGCACCTGCATAGCTACGCAGAAGCAAGCTGCATTTTTTTTAAAAAGGAAAAGGGAGGCAAATAAAGCATTTCCTGCACTTTCACTTGCAAGCGGCTGCAACCAGGATTTTTTAAAAATACTCACTTATTTAGCAATTTTTAAAAAGTGGTTTGGGGAAAATAGCATGAGGCAGGCTCATTTGGGGGGCAGGAGCTGTACGAAGTCCCTCCCCTAAAAACGGGGTTTTTAACATCCTACACCCATGTTGATTGGCCTGTGTGTAAGGGGCCAAAACCTCCTTCCTCCAGGCACAGAAACCTCCTCCCTGGCCAGGATGGCATACAGCTCATGGAAAGAAGTCTGGCCTCACACAGGTTAGTCTTTTCTGTTTCGTTCCCTTTGGTAGGGAATTAAATTCAACTGAGCCTATTCCTATGTTTGCTTGCTTACCAAAATTGTTAGGGTTAGTTCTGGCACTTGGATGAAACAGATGTTCTTTCACTGAGCCAGGGTCCCAGTAGAGGTGATGAATACTATAGAATTCCAAGGCAATTCTATCGAAAGCCCACTTGAGATCATTTTTTTGGCATCTGAGCTGGCTAGTCTGCTTGTCTTTCTTCTATCATTGTGACACACACACCCTCCTACAAGAAGTTGCATAGTGTATTTGTAAGATGCCAAAAGCAGTGTACTGATAGACCCATTCAGTGAGTAGCTGGAGGAATGCTATTTGGACAAGTGAAGAGGGGTACTGGTTCCTGGGGCTACAAAACTGGTTGATGCCTTAGCCCATATGACTCAACGTGTATTAACAAAGTTGGATCTGGCATTCGCTTTTCATCCTGTTCAATGCTGGTGATGCATTTAAACTGCCTGCTTCCACAAGTCCATCCCAGAACATAATCCATAGGGCATAATACTGTATTCTTAGAGAACAGATGAGGGACTTGAAAATGTGAACAGTTCACATTTTCCAGTCCCTCTGATTGATAAACAAACATGGATGCCTCCATCATAATGAGTTTATCAGAAGTACTTGCACAAGGGTGATAATGTTGTGCTATGGTTTAAAAGACTACAGATGGTAATTTTCTAAGCATTACATTTCTAGGCAATATCTATGTGGCTTTATCCCTTGCTGACTAGCCTCGGAGGTATTCTGGGCCACTTTTGTATCACAACGAATCATGTAGCCATGTAACCCTGGTGCTTGTGTGATCAGTCAATTTTCTTTTTCTGTTACGCTAACAGATGACTGAGCAATTTGTTACTCTTCACACTTTTACCACTGATCACAAAATAACCACTGAAACTGAAGTGACAGTGGGTGATATGAATGTCTGGATCTGTGACAGACTGCAAGGAAATGTGATTTTTTAAAAAGTTCAGTTTTGTCTAAAACAACTTACTATTTACAATCAGAATGAAGCAAAAAAACCTAAGAACAGGGGAGCTATTTGGCTGCAGCATCCTGCACTCTGATTGGCCAAGTAACTGTATGATGCATGGGTGGAGGAGGCTGACTTCATGTCAGAAGAATCTGTGATGCTTTTTGGTCTTGAGCATTCCTGCTGTTAAGTGCTGTCTACCTTAACTGTATGTGTAAAACTCAACAACTCTGAGGGAAGTAGTGAATCAAACCATGGAACTGCTACTAACGCACGCCTGAGTGATGGGTAAAAGCAAATATATACACAGACAGAGTATACTGGCGGAAGGGTTTATTGGAGGGCCATATGTAGGACCATAATAAATCAGGATTGGAATATCTGCTAGTGAGAGAAGAATCCCTGTTTATCAGGGGGTCTGGAGTATTGGAATTTGCTTTTGTTTACCTCAGCAGAGAGTTTTTGTTTTATTTTGAGGGATTTTCTGTGTGGGCTGTGTGAGGGTGCTGTGTATAAGTACCAAGCGAGTGTTAGAACCCTGTATGTTAAGAAGGCAATAGCCAGTACCATCTGTAAAGTTAAAGGAACTGTACAATCTGAGAGACATCTAAGATACTTTAACATCTAAACTGAACTGAAACTGAACAATTTTGTTAAATGCTTTGCTGAGAAACACAACTCTGAACCTCTGTGCCCACCTCTTGGGTACAGTGTATATATATATTTATCCTGCTTCTTGCCTTATTTGCCACACCGAAATCCATCTCCAAGTTGTTATCCCTCCCTTCACCATCTCCTCTGTTGATAAATATTTAAGATGTTTAAGCTTAAATCTGCCTTCATTCTGTTGATCTCCAAAGCTGAACATGATTGGCACTTGGATGGGAGACTTCCAAGGAAAATCCTGCAGAGGAAGGCAGTGGTCGGTCACTTTGCTTCTCTCTTGTCTTGAAAGCCTCGTGCTGAACTCTCCATTCAACTTTATGGCACCTACATATATACATAGCAGTGAAGTGTAATGTGAAATACATGAAAGCACAGGCCCTGCCCAGTGGTTTTAAAATCTATGTAGACCAAGGTAACTTTGGTAGAGACTCCTGGGATCTTAAATTTAACCCTGCAGGGAAACCCCTGTTAAAATTAAATTTAGCAAATAAATGAATTGTTAGAAATGGATATCATATGATTTATAACTGGGTGCCTGTACATGTGTAAATTCCAGAGAAGTCAGCATAATAAATTATTTTCTAACCTTGGAAGGAGTACTGCAGTCTATCAAAAAAAATTATGTAAGGGATTTCTTGAGAAGGGTTCTTTTTCCTTTGTGCTTGTAGTACTCCAGTTATTACATAGAACAAATCACTCTGGTCTTGTACGATGTGATACTTAATTAAAACTCAGAATATGGACACAAGAGATAGAAATGACAATCACAGAATTGGGCACCCACCCAAACTTCAGCAAAGTTGGTCTTGTGAGGATTGTCACTAGCAGCCGAGTGGCAAATTTGGTGCCCCTACCCAGAGCAAGACATCCACTGGAGCTTTCACCAATAAAATCTCCAGCACAGTGCAATTGAAGCAGAACAGAAAGCCCCATGTAATTCTGAGGTGGTTTTAAGGTAGAGGCACCAAACGTGCAGGGCAACTTTGGGAAATTCTCCTGATGAGTGATTGTGATGGGCTTTCTGGGCTGCGTGGCTGTGGTTCACCATTCTGCATTTACCAGCACTGCTGCTGCTACAGGGAATATAAATTTGAATCACTCCCTGGACTGAAAATCCATACCCACAATTCAATACAATCAACCACACCTTTGCATAGCAGTTCCACTCAAACACTTACTGATTGGTTCACCACTCTAGGGCATGGACAACATATACCCCACTAAAACATTCCCTTCTCACTGGACACAGTGTGTAACAGACTTCCCTCTGTGATACACCTCTGAAGATGCCAGCCACAGATGCAGGCGAAATGTTAGAAACAAGATCTACCAGACTACGGCCATGCAGCCTGGAAAACCCACCTCAACCAGTTGAATCCAGCCATGAAAGCCTTTGACAATACAACAGCTGATGAGAGCAACCAATTTTGGTGAAATTTGGTTCATGGAGTACTTTGAGGACCATAGCACTGGACCTCATCAACCAAACTGCACCAAACCTGGGTCCTCTTAAAAAGAAGGTCTCCTAATGCCACCATGAAAGTTTGGTGTTTCTAACTTGAAAATTATGCTTCCTGCATACACACTTAGAAATTCCCCATTGACTATGGAGCCAGATCAGTTTAATAGGATAAGCTGGAGGGTTACTGGGGCTGTCTGTAGGGGGTGCATTGTTCAGGATAGAGGCAACAAACATTTTGGGTGGCTTCAGGAGACACTCCTGATAACAGCACCTAGGTTTGGTGAAGTTTGGTTCAGAGGGGCCAGTGCTATGAGCCATCAAAGGGGTAGCCCCATCTCCCATTAGAAACCACTGGAAACAGTGGGAGATGAAGGCACCCCCTTTGATGGCCCATAGCACTGGACCTGATGAACCAAACTTCATCAAACTTGGGTGGTCTCATTTGGAGAGTCTCACAAAGCCACCTTGTATGCTTGGTGCTGCTACCTTGAAAATTGCTCCCTCTACAGGTGGAAAACCACAAAAATGCAAAAAAAATCCCCATAGGCTAAAATGGGTCCGATTTTTTTTCCCAGGAAACCTGAACATTTTTGGGTTTCCTGAATCAGACATTCAGGTTTTTCAGGTTTCCTTATAATTTCAAAGCCTGAATTACTTACTTACTTACTTACTTACTTACTTACTTACTTACTTACTTACTTACTTACTTACTTACTTACTTACTTACTTACTTACTTACTTACTTACTTACTTACGCTCATGTTGAGTCTGAATTCTGCATCTAGGCTCTCATGTACTGGCTCTTGGTTGGTCTCTTGCTCTGAATTTTGATGAGGCCTAATTTGAAAGGTTGCAGACCTTTGAGAAAGGGTCAGAAAAAGGTAATTTGCTTACTCAACAACCCACAAATGATATTTATATGTGACTCTTGGAACCATTTGCGGCTAAGGTTTCACCTTACGTATGCACAAATTCCAATAAGATGTTGTCTGGCCTTCCGTTTACAGTCATAATATAATTCATAGGAATTCATGCATTTTAGTATATTTAGAATCATGTTCAACCCCAGAATTTTGATTGCAACATCAGTGTTGGTGTAATTCATTTTTAAAAGCTCTGACCCTGTATTTAGAGAATTCATTTGAAAAAGATAAATAATCTTTTGGAAAACACCACCAATGCCTTTTGTTCCTTCGTGTTATACAACTCTGGAGGAACTACAATATTCATTTGAGAAGGTTTTCAGTGTTGAAATGTTTATTATGAGATTAGAGATTCACAACCCTAAGACTGTGCTTGGAGCACAAATCAACACTTGAGCAGTAGAGACACCCCAGCAAGTTGTAGAAAGAGACCAGCAGAGTGAAGACTTTATTTCCATTTCTTCAGTCTCTTTGAAGCAGAAAAAGGGGTTGGAGAATCAAAAGAGGAACTGGGAAAGCTGAGCCACTGGGTAATTTTGGGCCAGTCTCTGGCCCCTTCTGCACATGCAGAATACTGCACTTTCAATGCACTTTCAATGCACTTTGCAGCTGGATTTTTTTCTGTGTGGAATAGCAAAATACACTTGCAAACAGTTGTGAAAGTGGATCGAAAGTGCATTATTCTACATGTGTGGAAGGGGCCTATCTCTCTCAGCCTAACCTACTTCATAGGTTTGTTGTAGTTTTGAGGATAAAGTAGAGAACAGAAAATGATGCTGTGAGCCATTTTGGGTCTCTGTTTAGGAGAGGACTGTGGCAGGAAAGCCTAGATAAATAAATTAGTTGCACAGTTGCTTCAAAGCAAAGCCATCGATTACCACCAAGCTTACTCCCGAGTAACACACGCCTAGTTTTTCTTAACTAAAACCTCAGTATTCAGGTTAAATTGCAGTGTTGGCACTTTGCAATAAATAAGTGGGTTTTGGGTTGCAATTTGGGCACTCGGTCTCGAAAAGGTTCGCCATCACTGCCCTAGAATTACAACTGATCTTCAGACTAAAGAGATCAGCTGCCGTGGAGATAATAGATGCAGCTTCTATGTCATTATATCCTGCTGAGTTCCCGCTTCTCTCCAAACCCTGCCTTCACCAGACATCCTCCCAAATGTTCAGGAATTTCCCATCTCAGAACTGGCAACTATACATACTCTGCTCCCTTCACTGTAGATGGAATTGTTAGGAGATAGGACCAGTAATTAGAGGAAAGGACAGGTGGGCATTATGAGAGAGAGTGCTGCCACGAGTGGATGGGGAAAAGTTGGCATCATTGTATGTCCCATGAAAACTCTGCTCAAGGGCCTATAAAAACCTTCAGCTGCTCTGAGCCTGGGTAATTTTTGTGGCTGGCAACGGCTGATGTTCAATTAAGTTAAAGTACCAAGGTAATTAGCATACCAGGCTGTGAGAAAATGAAATGGAAGAACTACTTCCTGGCAGATGTCCACAGGTATAACAAGGATGAGTAATTCACGGAATTGTGAGTTTTGTTTCCTGTAAACTATTTATTCAGCCCTTTTGTACATAATCCCTGTATTGAATGTTTTGCTGATAACTCGCTGGCAGAACTGGGACTAATCCCATTGTCACCGTCTACCAACCTGGCAAGAAAAAAACTTGGATAGTCCAATCTGTCAATGCAGGTTCTGTCCTATGAGTGGGAAAGAAAATGTGTGTGGAAGAGAAGACATCGGCAGCTGAATGTTGTCACGTCCTGCAAAAGGGAGGGGGGGGGAAGTCTCTGAAACACTCAATTCTGAAGAAAAGAAAGACAACTGGGAACTGTTTGATTACTCAATTCCAGCCAGGCTGCAAGGTCAGAAGTAGAAGACCTTTCCAATCATTTATAGCACAGGTGTCAAACTCACGGCCCTCCAGATGTTTTGGACTACAGTTCCCATCATCCCCTGCCAGCATCATGCTGGCAGGGGATGATGGGAACTGTAGTCCAAAACATCTGGAGGGCCACGAGTTTGACACCTGTGATTTATAGGAAGCTTGTATGCGAAGGGTTATTAGCTTTTCTAGGCCTAAGACTAATAAATCTCCAATCGTAGAAGGACATCTTTTAACAGATCTACAAAGTAAGTGGACAGATTTCCCCTACACAGACTTTCAGAGAGTCCAGACAATTGTAGATTGTTTCACCTACTGAAACCTTCTTCATCAGCAATTCCAGCTTTTAAGGCTCTCCTCTCTGCCTGGTGTTATTGTACCGTAGATTGTCAATTCTCATTATGTTGTGTCAGCATTAGAGATTCAGCTTTCAATTATCTCCATTTTCTTGTTGGTGTGCTTTCTCAGCTGCTGTTTTTTTAAAAAAAAATATTTAAAAGATGAGCTTAAATAACATACTAATGCCGTATATATGATGAAGATAAAAAGGGAAAACATCCAAATAGTCTACTCTTATAACAGAACATATAGACCTGAATTCAGCAACAACAAAGAGAACACAGAGACACTGCAGGGGCAAATCTTTGCACAGTATAAGGAGTGAAATTAGGGCTCATAAGCTATGCAATTCATTAATATGAAGATAATTTATCACATAGTGGTGCCAATGTAAGGAAGGCATAAACTGTTACCTCCCTCAGCTGATGTTTTAAGGACCCATCTGCCAACCAGCAGAGCATTTTTGAGAAGCACATGCATATTTATCTATCGACCGACCGACCGACCGACCGACCGACCGACCGACCGACAGTGGAACCTCAGTTTTCATTGGTAATCCATCCGAAAAGAATTGATGAAAACCGAAACCGATGGAAACTGCGGCAAACTTTTCCATAGGAATCAATGTCAATCCAATTAATCTGTTCTAGGCACTCCAAAAAACATACCAAAAACACAATTTTGGGTGAATAAACATAGTGTTTAATGTTGAAACAGTAACAAACAATAACACTAGGGACCAGCTTCAGAGCTATGGTGGACCAATGTCGCACCAGAAAGCTGGTCCAAAGGGGTCTGTTTCTAGACGCCTCTTTAAGATTTGTCTGAAATGGGGGGCCAAGAGACATTGTCATTACTAAACAAGTTGTACCAGTGACATGGCCTGCAACAGCTTTGTCCCAAGTGGATTTTTTCCTCCACAAACCCCTTGCACCTTACTGCAAATCGATGAAAACGAGACAAATTTTTCACTGAAAAATCCTCTCTCTCTCTCTCTACCCCTCTCTCTCTACCTATCCCTTTCTCTCTCTCTCTCTCTCTCTCTCTCATCTATCTATCTATCTATCTATCTATCTATCTATCTATCTATCTATCTATCTATCTATCTATCTATCTATCTATCTATCTATCTATCTATCTATCATCTATCTCTATCTGTCTGTGTGTCTGTGTGTCTGTCTGTCTGTCTGTCTGTCTATCATCTATCATCTATCATCTATCATCTATCATCTCTCTCTCTCTCTCTCTCTCTCTCTCTCATCTATCTGTATATGTGTATGTATTTGTGTGTGTACACACACACACACACATATCTGTACACACAGGTATACACACACGTATGTATGTATGTATGTATGTATGTATGTATGTATGTATGTATGTATGTATGTATGTATGTATGTATGTATGTATGTATGTATGTATGTATACCTGAAGTGTGGCCCCAATTTGTGAATATCTACCTGAAGTGTGGCCCCAATTTGTGAATATCTACCTGAAGTATGACCTCAATTTGTGAATATCTAAATCTGTGAGATCAGGGCAACACTTATCCAAAGCAAATATTTATGAAAACTTAGTGGACCCCTGGGTTTGCAGAAAAATCTGAAATGTTAACAAAATACATTAGGAGTTTTAAATTATCTCCAAATTATATAAAGATAATGCACTTACAGTTGAAAGCTAGAAAGAGGCTGGTAACATCTACTGCTGTGGCTGTAATAGTGGTGCGGGGAGCTGCTCTGGGCCCAGCTGTGTTTGCAGACACCAGGAATGGCTCTGATCTCAGCTGCAACAATGACAGATGCAAGAAGCCACTCTGGACTCAGCACATCTCCCAGACACTGCTGCTGGCAGAGGCGTAGCTGGGCCAAACTGTGCCCAGTGTGCATTCTAATTTTCCACCCCCGTGGTGCCCCCCCTTGGCGCCCCCCCACAGCACCCCCGCTTTCCCCCTTCCCACACTTACCTTAGCTCCTTTCCTTTTTCAGAACTTTTTCAGGCTGCAAAAGGCCTGTTCTCAGTAAAAACTGCCTGATGGGAACTATACTTCCCAGGAGACCTTGTGAGCCCCAAGGTCTCCTGGGAACTGTATTTCCTCAGGCCGTTTGGCAATACCTCATGTCTGTTACCTTTTAGAATGAAAAGAAGAAAATAATCAACCGGAAACAGAAAACTAAAGAAATGTTAATCTTACACTTAGTTCATATTGTTGGCCTAGTGCTCATAATGTTGCTACTGATTTCGTCAAGGAACACTGAAAGACTAACAGGTCCCCCTGAAGAAGCCTGTAGGTGAAATATGTTGGGAATTTGTGCCAGAATAATAATATAAAGAAATATTCACTTTACTTGCACCATTAGTCCTGGCCTTATTCTTATCAGGATCTGGTGTGGCCTTTTTGTTTGCACCAGACCAGTGTTTCCCAACCTTTTCGACGTCACGGTACCCTTGACCTCGCTCTTCATATCTCAGGGTACCCTTGAGGTTCATTTGAATTTTTTTTGCACTTTTTAAGGTTTTTTCTATTTTTGGCCTGTAGGTGGGGGGAGTGGCAAGCAGGGGGAGGAGAGGGAAAGCAGCGTTGACAGCCGCATTGTTTGTTTGCCTAAATTCGGCATGGATGGGGGGGATTTAAAGGGAGAGCTCCCTTTAAATCTACCCCCCCAATCCACGCCGAATTTAGGCAAATAAAACAATGCTGTTTTTCAATGTTGTTTAAAGGGAGCACATGAGGCTTCCACCCCCCCCCCCCTTCAAAATCTATTTGATTCCAGGGGGGGCAGGCGGTAGCATTGTCATGGTACTTCCGGAACGTGCTCATGGTACCCCAGGGTGCCACAGAACCCTGGTTGGGAATCACTGCACCAGACACATTGGGATGGAGCCCTGTGGCACTGTCAATGCCTTCAGGACTCATGCTGGACCCTTGACAGAAACAGCTTGCCCTGTATGCCAGACGAAGTAGTCTGTACACCCAGGACTGTCTAGCCAAACCTACCTATTCACACATTTTATCTGTTGCCATGGGTTCTTAGTAGTGGCTCCCCTTCCCAAAATGCTTGCCAGTATGAAATTGAATGAAACCCAGACCTTAAGAACCTGGATTTCTTGTTGTCTGTTGAAGGTTCTTCCCATACCAGGCCATGCATGTACAGGAATTAGGATTGCCAAATCTGGCTTGGGAAATGCCTGCAGATTTGAGGGCAGTGCCTGGGGAAGGCAGAGTTTGGGAAAGGGAAGGACCTTCTTGAAAATGTGATGTCACTCTAGGGACTCTGTTTCTACTGGACTCTATGGTGTACCATAAAGTCCACACTCTGAAGCTGCCGTTTCCTCCAAGGGAGCTGTTCTCTGTAGTCTGGAGATCAGTTTTAATTCCAGGAGAACTCCAGGCCCCACCTACAGCATGGTAAGCCTAGATGATATTCTGTGGTCCTGTGTGCTCATGGCATGAAGGGGACTGTACCTATTCCCAGTAGCGTATCTAGTGGGGGACAGTGGGGTCTCGAGTCCCAGGTGCCACTTCTGGAGGGCACATTTTGCAGCTGCGCCGCCCACCCAACTGCACTTCACTAGCAATCTCCACATGGAAATTGCAAACAGGGGCTTCAACTGTACCCTGCCCAGCAGGGGTTGGCACAACTATGGGGGGGCCACACTTGCTCTGGGCATCATTTTTGGTAGATACACCCCTGCCTATTCCAGGCTTCTTCATTTCCTGATGTGCTGGGGCTCACTGAACCTCCAAACCTTGGATGTCATAGGTGAGGACATCTCAGCTCAGTTTGGGATAAAGACATACCTGTCACCCAACAGGAATTAGGAAAATGTAAGTCAATATTAACACACTAGCTTAAAGCTGAGCTAGAGATAAGGTGATTGATTTTTAGGGTGTTATTCTGGCTTTGCAAGAAGGCAAAACAAGGAATGAGCTGCAGATCAAACTGTAGATGTTTGGGTGAGAGCAAATACTTCAATATTGACCAGTGATAAGTAAACATGATATGTGAGCCATCTCTGTCCTGCGACACAAAGAAATAAATCTTTTTTTCTATTGTAAAGAAAATTTATTTGTTCTGGGAAACAGATCCAGATAATGAAAAATCAAAGAGCTGATAGAAGAAAATCTCAGATATTGAAAGCTACCAAGTGAAGGCTGAAAGAACTGTAACTCTTCAACTTCTTATTAACAAACGTGTAGATCAGGGGTCTGCAACCTGCGGCTCTCCAGATGTTCATGGACTACAAATCCCATCAGCCCCTGCCAGCATGACCAATTGGCCATGTTGGCAGGGGCTGATGGGAATTGTAGTCCATGAACAACTAGAGAGCCGTAGGTTGCAGAGCCCTGGTGTAGATTAATACATATTGCAATAGAATGTGCATTGGCGCATACTAAAACGCTAATAATATCTTGATGCTACTAACATTTTAACATTTATGCTTCTCCCTTTGCTTCATTCATTGTTTCAAAATATCTGGGTGAATGTATTGATATATGCACCTGCACATTATAAGATGCTGAAACATGAACCTGTCTCATGCTGGGCTAGACTCTTGGTCCATCAAAGTCAAGTGTTACCTACTCTACCTGGCAGCAGCTTCCCGGAGGGCACATTTTGCAGCTGCTTTCCCATCACCTCCTACCTGATCCTTTTAAATGCTGCGGGTTCAACCTTGCACCTTCTGCATGCCAAGAAGATGCTCCATCGTCGGCCCCAGCCCCTCCTTAAAAGCTAGCATTTAATCATGCTAATATTTAATGACACTTTTATTGCATATATGTGGGTGCTACAAACAGAATAAGCTAATACTGATGCTTTGACGTTCAGAAATATGGCTTCGCTATTGGAAATCATGAGTGCTGATAACACAGAAGTCTGTACTAATCTGAATAATTGATAACTTTGAAAAAGTATTATGTAAGAACACAGGAGCAGCTAGGCTGAAGCAGACTGGCAATCCAATGGTTCAGCATCCGGTTTCGCATGGTGGCCAACCAGATGCCCACGGAAGGACTAGAACCTGGGCACGGATGCCATGGCCGTTCTGGTGTTGCCCCTCACCATTGCTATTCAGCTCCAAAGCTTCCTGGGTGGCCTAAAGTTGGCAACTCCAGCTTAGAAAATTCCTAGAGTGGAGTGTGGAGAGAGGAAAATTCAGCAGGAAGTAATGTCATAGAATTTGCCCTTCAAATACACCATTTCCTCCCGTGGAGCTGGTCTCTGTACTCTGGAGATCAATTGTAATTCCAGAAAAACTCCAGGTCCCATCAAGACATTGGTAGTCCTCTGCCTGATATACCTCAAAGAATCTGTCAGAAAGAGCCACTTGTACCTCCTGCAGCTTCTTGATAAAACAGTGGGATATAAAAGGTGATAGAATTTACATGCATTGCTGTGTCATGTGTTGCTGTTTTGTATTCTCTCTTTTTTTGCTGATGATCTAACGTGGTTAATAATTGTTGCAATATAGGGATATTTGTCATGTTAGCTAGCACGAGGAGTCCATTAACTATATCTTAAGCAGCCTTGAGGTCTTTTGTTAACCTTCCAAAATGCATAAGCAAAAATATTAAGCATGGTGAGGGCCATCTTGCATGTTGGCCCGTTGCAATGCCCTTCCATCAGCCGTATCAACAGGGAGATTCACTAAAACCCCTTACCGCCAAAGGCTATGCATATGCAATGGGAACTGTGTTGACTCTATAGACCATATTTTACTTTATTGTCCACTTTACACAGGACCCAGAGGCAAATATTTGTCACCCCTGCTACTCAAAAAAGAGTATGCATCTGACTTGCAAAAGATTACCTTTCTGTTGGACAGCTCCTGTAGTGATGCAAACGATGCAGTCACCAAATTTTTGGATTTGTATATAAAACAGCGCTTTAGGAGCAAATCCTGAACATCAGCCTTCTCTACCTGTACATTTATTTTAGCTTCCCTCTACTTGGTTAAGTGGATCTGTGTATATAATGTTGTTATGCCAATAAAGGTTCTTTGTTTGAATTGAATTGCATGGGCTGATTTGCCCCCGAGAATGTACCCCAAAAAACTTCTGCAACCGAAAGAGTGCTGTGCAGTCAAGTCAACCTGGCAAGCTGGCTTTCCATGTTGAAAACCACCAACTGAACACAGCCTATCAGCAATCCATCCTGCCGAAGAGCAAATACCATTGTAGGTCAATTAAACATCAAATGTCACCCGCCACCGAGGGCTTTGGATTGGGCCACCTGTGAACACACAGGGACAAAGCTGCATCATCTGCGAAGGCCAGTGTTGCCTACTCTGACCCGCAGCATCTCTGAAGGGACTCTGGGTAAAGTCTTTCACATCACCTTCTACCTGATCTTTTGAAATGGACAACTGAATCCGTGAACTGAACCTGGCAGGCAGATACTCTGCCACTGAGCCAGAGGTGTACAGCCCATAGGGCAATGGTGGCGAACCTATGGCATGCGTGCCAGAGGTGGCACTCAGAGCCCTCTCTGTGGGCACGCGCGCACGGAGTTCATCATGTGGGAGAGCAGAAAATCGCCCCCCCCCCCCACACACACACATCTAGGCTGGCCTTGCTTCTGAGTAAACCCTCCTAGGGTTGTGATTCACCCGTTCAAATCGTTGCACAGTTGCTTCACCAAGCTTACTACTGAGTAACACGCGCCTCGGAGCAAACTGTTTTTTTAAAAACTAAAACCTCAGTATTCAGGTTAAATTGCCGTGCTGGCACTTTGCGATAAATAAGCGGGTTTTGGGTTGCCATTTGGGCACTCGGTCTTGAAAAGGTTCGCCATCACTGCCATAGGGACATGGGGCGCACGCCTTTTGGTCACGTGGGCACGCCTTTTGGTCACATGGGGCGCACGCCTTTTGGTCACTTGGGCGCATGCCTTTTGGTCACCTGGGCACACCTTTTGGTCACCTGGGCTGGGTGCCCCCCATGTGACCAACAGGCATGCGCCCCAGCTGCACGCCACCAAGTCCCCCTCCCCGGCTTTTGTGCAGGCTGGCTTTTACCCTCCCAAGGCCTTGCCGGCCTGCATGGAGGCCAGGAGTGGGGCTCAGCAGCGGGTGGAGAAGGGGTTGTCTTCCAGGGTTCTCTTGAAAGTGGGAATAACAGTTAAACAAACTGATGTCTCCTTGTTGAGTGGCCCATCCTCTATGATCTCATCTAAACTGGACCTGCTGCCCCATAGGTAGTCATAAACCTGTTCTTTCTTGCAACTTACCAGGTGCTTAATAAAGCATTTTTCCTGGTCCTCTCACTCCCATCCCAGACAAAGATGATAATAAATGGTCTAGTTTAGGCCTTTCTTCCTGACCTGTCTTCCTTTTGAAGCTAATTCACTTTGCTTCTCCTGAATTCATGCCTTCCTTCCTTCCTTCCTTCCTTCCTTCCTTCCTTCCTTCCTTCCTTCCTTCCTTCCTTCCTTCCTTCCTTCCTTTCTTTCTTTCTTTCTTTCTTTCTTTCTTTCTTTCTTTCTTTCTTTCTTTCTTTCTTTCTTTCTATCAACCTATCTATCATTTGATTTAAACTCACACATTCACCTCTTGTTCTTCTGACACCTTCCTGCAGGTAAACAACAATGGTGTTGTCTCCTTTGGAGTGAACGCCTTTTGGTCACGTGGGCACAACTTTTGGTCACATGGGGCGCACGCCTTTTGGTCACCTGGGTGCATGCCTTTTGGTCACCTGGGCACACCTTTTGGTCACCTGGGCTGGGTGCCCCCCATGTGACCAACGGGCATGCGCCCCAGCTGCACGCCACCGAGTCCCCCTCCCTGGCTTTTGTGCAGGCTGACTTTTACCCTCCCAAGGCCTTGCCGGCCCGCATGGAGGCCAAGAGCGGGGCTCGGCAGCGGGTGGAGAAGGGGTTGTCTCCATTTTCCCCCAATACGCCTCTGCACTGAGCCACAGGCCCTCCCCATTTTTGCCAATGGAAAGTGTATCCAAGAACCCATCTCGTTGTGGTTGCACGCTCGGCCACAAAAGCTGCTTCTGAAGAACAAGCTGTCTTTCAGGGGACGTTTTTCAGCTGTCAGTGACTTTCTCATTGAGGCGTGCCGAACAGCCTTCCAGACAGATTGTTTTAATGTCCGATTCTTTTTTTGCCTTGACAGCATTTGAAAGATAGATAACACACAATGGCTACTCATCAAATAAAAGCACAGAGCGCAGCCCTGAGTCGCAAAGCTTTAATAATATATAAGCAGCTCTTTCCAAAGTGCCTAATCATAATGCTTTGTCATCTTTAACTAAGCCCAGGCCCCTCCTGGTTTTTTTCCAAAGGCTCAAAGGTCTGGCCATCGGCATTGCTTCTTTTGCAAAGCGAACAAAAATCCCCAATTCTTAATTTAAAAAAAAACAAAAAGAATTCAACCAAACCTCAAATAGTGTCATCAAAATTAAGTGTCTTTTGGCAGTCCTGCATAACCCAGTGGTGTACCACTAACGGGGACATGGAGTATCCCACTAATGGGGACATGGGGTTGTCCCTCCATGTGATGAAATGGTGGGTGCCCCAGCTGCCCACCGTCGAGCCCCGTGCCCCTCCCGGCCTCCCTGCAGGCTGGCTCCTGCCCTCCCCAGGCCCTGGAATTGGCCTGCCGCCATGGCACCCATCCGAGCTGCCCCCCGAGCCCCGCTCTCCCCTGGCCCCCCTGCTGGCTCCCATAAGTGAGGCACAGGGAACTGCTGGCTCCCATAAGTGAGGAAGGGGACAGGGAGGCGGTCATGCCCCCGGGTGAAATTAAAGCCTGGTATGCCCCTGGAACAACCTGAATCATTTTCTCAGCTGCAGACTCTCGTATTATCTCTTATATTTCTAAAGTAAAGCTAAGCCATTGATGGAGAACCTACAACATGCATGCCAAAAGTGACACACCCCACTGTTTTGGGTGACACGCCGGCATTCTCAGAAGCACCGATCTGTGAACTGCGCAGTAAGAAAACCAAGACAGGCCATTTCCCCACTCACTTTTTGTTGCGCACTACTTGCTCCAAGTAACGCGGGTTCCAGCAGCACTCCCCACTACCGGAGCGGTGACAACGCAGCCGCCCCGATTCTGCCGCCCTCACAACCCCTCAGAGCGCATCATTTCTGTTCCTGTTCGGAACAGCGCCTTTTGGGAAACTCTGCATGACTGCCTGCAGTGGAGAGCGTGACTGCGCTCTCAAAAACACCCAAAGCTTACAAAACCGTTTTGCCTCTGCTTTTTTTTTAAGTGGGGAAACGGCCACAGTCTGCTGAGGGCAGGTCTACCCAATGCTTCTTAATGGGTGGTAGACCAGTTCTCCGAGCAGCTAGGACTCTCGTATTCATGTCTGCGTTTCTTTGCAGACATCTCATCAAAAATTTCAAAATATAGAAAAATTGTATATTGCCAGAATTGGCAGAACGAGCTGAGTCCAACACTGTGCTCTCTGGGTGAAAAGGTGCCCAGGATCGGAGCCGGCAGCGGAAACGTCCTGAGGCAACCTTCAGCAAATGAAGGCAGGGAGAATCCCTTCAGCAGCGCACAAAATGTTGGGCACAAGCTGAGGAAGAAACTGACCGGAGAGCTTAACAGTCAAGAGGGAAAAATAAGACTCCTCTTGAAGGGAAGACGTCCTCCTTCTAGCGTCTTCAAAATAAGACAGCTTGGGCTGAAATAAGGCGTCCTGAGCAGTGGTGGGATCCAAACATTTTAGTAACAGGTTCCCATAGTGGTGGGATTCAAACTGTGGCGTAGCGCCAATGGGGCTGGGCGGGGCACGATGGGGGCTTGGCCGGGTATTCCAGGGGCGGGGCATTCCTGGGTGGGGCTGTGACAAGGATGCAGCCGCTGCACCGGTCCTTGGGCGGGAAACGAATGCACGCAGGCACAGGCTGCCACGCACGCCAGTGCACCTCCTGCTAGACTGCTTCAAGTTCTGCGCGCTACTGCTGAGAGGAGAGGCGTAACTAAGGCAAAAATCACGTGGCAAAATCACCAATTAGTAACCCACTCTCAGCACACACAAATAATTAGTAACCTACTCTCGGGAACCTGTGAGAACCTGCTGGATCCCACGTTGGTCCTGAGGACATCTTGGGGCAAAAGCTGTGCGGAGTTCCTCTTCAATATGCCTTTTTTGTGTTCTCAGAACATTTTATTTGTGATGTGCAGAATGGACCAGTGTTAGATTAGAACCTGTAGTACCCTGGTTCATTAACTGATATGTTTGTATAGAGTATTCATTTTAACTGTACACCACCCTGGCCCCTTTGGGGATGGGCAAAGTAGAAATATATTTTTTTAAAAAAATGCATATTTTAACTGTTTGTTACCCTGAGCAAGACTCCAATTGGGAAAGGACGAGATAAAAATCAAGCAAACAAACAAAGGCTATGACTCTGCTCCACACATTTCTTCGGGATCTTTTTTATCGCTTTCCTCAGTCTTGCCATTTTATTTATTTTTTCCTTCATTTTATGCCCGGCTTTTCTTGCCAGTGGGGGATCCAAAGAGGCTCACGACAATCTCCTTTTCTCTATTTTGTCCTCAAGGTAACCCTGTGAGATAGGTTGGGCCGAGTGTATATGATTAGTTCCAGTTAGCTTCCACGGCAGAGTGGGAATTTGAACCTGGATCTGCCAGATCCTAGCCCAACACCTTAACAACGACTCCGTTCCAGGTGGCTGTTGAATCCCACAAGTAGATGAGCCAGCCACTCTCTAAAGCTCCATCAAGCAACAACTTTTCTTTCAAGTCCCATATCCTCAGCAAAGATGGTCCTGAAACACTTTTTACCTGGCCTCACCTCTGGCTGCTACCTGATTCTCCCTCCCCTTCCCCTCCCCTCTGCTCTCCCTCTCCTTTTGTTCCGTACCCACATGCGATCTCACCACCCATCATTATCTTGTTGATCGAGTGTGAACTGTGTACCGTCTAGGCGGGGACCACGTCACTGCGACATTCAGAAGGCTGTGAATGGTGTTGATGTATTGATCACACAGGGGAACATTCCCCCGCCTCGCTCTGATTCATCCCAGGAGGATGCCCGGCCCAGTCTATTGTGGCACTGACCCGTTTCTCAAGACGAGGTATGTGAAGAAAGTCAGTCGGATTAGAATGATGGAATGGACTGACATTTGGCTGAGGCCTCCCCCTCCTCCCCAATCCTTTATGAGAACTGTTTGCTGTGCTTCTGCAAAGCTAGGTGTGGGAGGGTAGCATAAATATCAATTTTCCCATACATGTTTTCTGGATGGATAAGAGGTGTGGGAAGTCTCACACATACACAAACACACAGTAGTCCAAACCAGCCGCCAGGATGGAAACGTTTTGTGCCTTCCTTCTGCTGGTAGTGGGTAAGAGAAATCGGGCCTTTGGCTTAGAACATTTTCTCTATCAAGCAGATCAAACCTGGGTTTAGCTTTCATTTAAGACTGATGAATCTTAATATAAAACTTATTCTTATTTGTTTGGATGATGTTCACCCCCTCTCCCCCCTTTTTCTCATTTTACATAGCGCTACACCAGTATGGTATAGTCGTGGCTAAGAGCAGGTGGATTCTAATCTGGAGAACCAAGTTTGATTCCCCACTCCTCCATGTGAGCAGTGGACTCTAATCTAGTGGATCAGGTTTGTTTCCCTGTTCCTCCACATTAAGCCTGCTGGGTGACCTTGGGCCAGTCACAGTTCTCTCAGAACTATCTCTGCCCCACCTACCTCACAAGATATCTGTTGTGGGGAGAGGAAGGGAAGGAGTTTGTAAGCCACCTTGAGACTCCTTGCAGGAGAGAAAAGTGGGATATAAATTTATTTATCTGGTTCTGGTGGGTTTTCCGGGCTGTGTGGCTGTGGTCTGATGAATCTTATTTCTAATATTTCTCCTGCATCTGTGGCTGGCATCTTCAGAGGTGTATCACAGAGAAAAGTCTATTACACACTGTGTATAAGTATAAGTAAGAATAAGATTCACCAGACTATGGCCACATAGCCCGGAAAACCCACCAGAACCAGTTGAATCCGGCCATGAAAGCCTTCGACAAAATTCATGTATGTTCTTATACTTCTTATTTATTTCTGGATTTAGTTTTCCTTTCTTTTTCTCTTTCCTTTCTTTTTTCTCTTCCCTCTGGTTAAGTGGTTTTATGGGAGGGAAAGGTTATTTGGTAGTGTTCAATATCGTATAGTTTAAAAAACTGAATTGTTGAAAGACTGATGGTTTTCAGCTGTCTTTAACTGGTGAAAGGACACTTGGCCTGAAAGAACTCTTTAATTTGCCAAAAGAAAGTGGACTCTAATCTGGAGAGCCGGGTTTGATTCCCCACCCCCTCCAAATGAATGGTAGACTCTAACCTGGTGTTTGTGTGTGAAAGCGAGAAAATTACGTTTGAAATAAATTTGATAGATTTCTAAATGAAGATGATTGAATCTTTGACTGGAGCAAATGATATCAGAGAATGGGGTAACAAGTGCTGCAGTTATGGAAAGCTCTCGACCTAGGGGATGGAAATCCCATACTGTACCAAATAATATGCAACTTTGCTCATTCCTGCAATGATTGGCTAGCCTAGTCTTAATTGGCGTCTTCTGCTGCTGAAGATTTTGCTGCTAAAAGGATTGCAGGAGGAAGTGGATGAGCTGACGTATTCTGAATCGACAATCTGGACATTAAACAAAGCACCGACAAGGAGCGACCAGATGTCAGAGTTCTTATCCTTGCCGTTTTAACCAGAACATCATCATTTGGTTTTTGCTTCTCCCTTGTGCAAATTGACCCTGGGATTCTTTTAATGTTGCATGGTTGCCTTTCTCTTTGCACCCAATGGTTCCTGTAAAAGGCATCTATGTTTTTCAACATTGTGTGTTGCCAAATCAACTTTGTGTATTTACTACTATGTTCATACCCTAGCTTTCCCATGTGGCTCAAGGCAACAAGTTACAAGCGCAGAACCAATGGATCTGCAAAACCAACAGGGAAAAGCAGAGAATTGAAACTGTTAAGGCACAGGAAACATTTGCTCATCCCTAGCAACAAATGGGTGTGTTTAGTGCTTTTACGGCAGTGCCCAAAGGGAAACTCTCAAGGGGGAGGAATACAAGCAAAATGCATTCTCCCCTGCTTGCATTTCCTGTTGGACATTGTAAGGCCAGTACTAGAAGTAGAAATTGGAAGCATCTGCAGATCTCTTTGCTGGTACTTCCTATAACATCCAAAGCCACACAATCCTTCTGTGATTGTTAGAATCAATGGGCTCACCAGCAGCTTCTGACATTAAATAAATAGCTAACAACTGTACAGGAGTATTTGTGAGGGGAGTGCACATCTGTTTTTAGGCCTGATAGTCTGTTTGTTATTGTTTTTCAGGATCAGCAGTAACTTCTGCAGTGCAGAACTCCAAAGGTAACATGTGGTTTGTGAGAACTCACTTTGGGCAGGGATGGTCTTACCTGTGGAGCAGGTTGGGTAGTAGTGCAGGGCTCTATGCTGATGGGGGTGATAGAAAATAGGGCTGGAAAATCGAGCCAAGTCAGAGGGCAGGCTATAGTGTATTTTTGAAATGGCGTGCATTGTGAAAATTGGACACTCTATTCCTGTTTGGAAAGGGAATAAAGGGAAAGCATCCTTGACTTTTGCCCAGGGATGTGGATTTCCTTAGGACCAAAGAACCATGTCATGCTTATAAGACAGGAGTGGGTAGAGCTGTCTCTTAAGAAAGGTTATCCTAGGAAAAGCTCCTAATCACCATCCAGATGTGGATGCCGACTATAGTTTTTTAATATATATATATCCATTTGCTGTGTACAAAAATGATGATGTTCCGTAGATTTTAATGAGGGGAGCATTGGTTGCTGGCGATCACTCTTGATATACCAAAACATCTGCAGCCATTAATGATTATTGATTTGGCACAATTCAACACACAGAATTTACAGTGGTCTTTTCCTCATTTTATTTTTACTAGCTTCTAAGTTGCTGTTTCTTAGGGTGGGGACTCAGGAGTCAATTACATATGATTTTCTCCCTCTAGAGCAGGGGTAGGGAACCTGCGGCTCTCCAGATGTTCAGGAACTACAATTCCCATCAGCCCCTACCATCATCATGCTGGCAGGGGATTATGGGAACTGTAGTCCATAACATCTGGAGGGGCGCAAGTTTGACACCTGTGCTCTAGAGGTCAGTGTGTTATAAACCACTGTTGATTTAAACTGCAAGTTTTTATGCAAAACATATACAGAACTGAAACCCCACCTCCCTCAAGAACCAGGAACTTTGAACCAAGACAATTAAGAATGAGAAATGTGCCAGTAATGTCCTCGAAAACAATAGAGGAATGGAAAAGAAAATTAGTAAAATTTATTTGGAATGGAAAAAGATCAAGAATAAATTATTTAACATTAATAGATGAAAAAGAAAGAGGAGGGCTAAAATTATTGGACATACAGACATATTATGAAACAAATTTGTTGGTCTGGATTACAAATTGGATTTTTCTAAAAAATCGTAAGATACTAACTTTGGAGGGATATGATCTAGTGAAAGGCTGGCATGGATATTTATGGCCAGTAGGAGAAGGAAAAGATATTAAATCCTTTCAAAACCACTATGTGAGGAAAATATTATGGAATATATGGGTAAAATACAAAAGAAGACTGTATCAGAATGTACCCAGGTGGGTTTCGAGGGCAGAAGCACTGCAAATAAAAGAATATAATATGGATTGGAACTGGCCTACATATGAGGATACATTGAAAATTACAAATAAAGAAATGGAATTTAAAAAGAGAGAGGAAATTTTGAATAAAGGAAATATATGCCATTGGTATACATATCATCAAATGTATGAGGTATTTAAAAAGGATAGAGTAATTTGGATATTCCAAACAAGAATAATGAATTTGATGATTTGATTAAAAGAGGAAGCAAGAAACTAATTAGTAGAATATATAAAATGTTATTAAGGTTTAGAACTGAACAAAACAAAGTTAAAGAAGTGATGATAAACTGGTCATTCGATTTAAAGAAAAATATAACGTTAAATGAGTGGGGGAACATTTGGAGGCAACAGAATACATTTACATTATCTACAAATTTGAAAGAAAATTTCATAGAGGTGCATAATAGGTGGTATTACACACCAGTGTGACTATCAAGAATGGATAGTAAAAAGGAAGATCTATGCTGAAAATGTAGGAAAAGGAAAGGTTCCTTTATCCACATGTGGTGGAGTTGTAAACGTATTAAAAATATTGGAAGAAAATAGCAATTCAGATGGGAAAGGTACTGAAGACAAAAGTACTGTTAAAACCAGAAACCCTTTTGTTGGGATTGACTAAAGACAGAAAAATATTAAGGAATGATATTCTTTTTTCTTTATATGATAATGGTGGCTCGAATCAAAATTGCTAAATGTTGGAAAAAGAAAGAAGTATCATCTGTGAGAAATTGGGAAGAAAAACTGCAAGAAACAATGAATTTGGATTTATTAACCTGGAGGCTGAAAGACAATATTGAGAGATTTGAAGAAATTTGGAAGCCATTTAAACAATATTATAAATTATAGTATCTTTTTAAGAATTAGGAAATGGAATGTTTAGAGCTATAGGGACAGGAGTAATAACTTCTGAGAAAAAGGTTTTTTTTCCGCCATGCGACTCCATGTTTTACTTTTTAGAGAGAATAGAATTATAATAAGGAGTAAAATGTAGATGAAAGTCTAGTTTACTATATGTATAAATGGAGAGAAACATGTAAATGTGGAGGGGGAAGGTTCTTTTTTTAGTTATCTAAAATAGTACAGAAGTTAATAAACAAAGAGAAAGGAGGCATATATTTTTTCTTTTTTGAAGTTAACTAATTTATTGAATGAAATAAGTTTTGTATTGATTACTGAAATGTATATAAATTGTCTGTTTATTTCTAAAATTGTATTTGAAATTCTTAATAAATTACTTTAAAAAAGAGAATGCGAAAAAGCCCAAGGACTATGGGTTAGTGCAGAGGCATAGCTCCAAGGGGACGGGGGGGGGGGGCAACGCACTGGACGAGCACCTCTGTGGGGTGTAGCGAGGGTGTTCCAGGAGTTTGGGGCATTCCAGGGGCATTCTGGGGTGGGATGGGGGCTTTCCAGGGCAGGACGGGGTGGAGGACACACCAGTACACCGGGCACTTTTCCCCCTTGCTACGCCTCTGGGTCATTGATCTTGCACATGATCTGCAGAAGACTGTCACCAGCGTTCTAAGTTATCTGATTCCAGATTATTTAAGATTCACGACACTTTGGTAAAAGCAGGTCCATGGCCAAATATTCAGCCTCTTAGCAATGCCATTTCCTAAGGTGGGAAGTGAGCCCTGAATGTAGCATTTGGTAGTGGTTGACTGTGAGAGTGGAGAAGTTAGGACTTGGCCTGATGTACCTAGTTGCTGATCTGGACTGTTTGAGAATAATCATGGTGTTCTCTCCTACTCTAGATTCCTTATTGTATCCTTATGGAACAGACCAAGGTGACCGGAAGAACCCCAAGCTAGATGATGGGACATCACCAGAAATTCCTATATCAGAGCCCTTCACCTTCTATGGCAAGCCATACTACTCTCTCTATGTACGTAATACCTGGCCAGACTGAACGGGTTTGTCTTGTTTCTCTCACAAAAGTGGAAATGGCAAAAAAAGAAGAAGCTTTGCCTACCTTCTCACCCCTCTTTCACTCGTCATACATCTCATCAGCCTACTCAGGAACCAATCAATTTAGAGTGCTAGGTAGAAATGTTTTCCGTACAAATTAATAAGTGTGTGAATGTGTTTTATTTATTTATTTATTTTTTATTTATTTCTCAGTCTTATAGACCGCCCAACCCCCGAAGGGCTGTTGAGCAGTGATCTGGCGTGACATTTCATCTGACAAACCAAATGGGACATATAACCACATACGCAGTCTAGGAGAAGCCCCAGCAAACTTAACTTGCTTTTCTCTGCATGGTTTCCTTTCTACAGCATGCATTTTGATAAATGCAGAGCAAAAAAAGTGGAAGACTACTCAGCAACATTTTCTGGATCCATACAAAGATAGTCAGGAAGCTAGGATATATTTTTCACTGCTATCAGTTTCATAGGCTTTGATTGTAATGGTTCCTGCAAAAAATTTCTGGGAGCTATAATTTAATGTTGTACTGAAACTCCTTCCTTCCTTCCTTCCTTCCTTCCTTCCTTCCTTCCTTCCTTCCTTCCTTCCTTCCTTCCTTCCTTCCTTCCTTCCTTCCTTCCTTCCTTCCTTCCTTCCTTCCTTCTGAAAGTACCATAACTTAAATTTCTTACCAGTCTCCTTTGGAGGAAAAGTACCATGCAAGTCACTTTCTTACTAGTACCCTGGGACTGGCCCATATCAACTTATTTTAATCCCTAGAGATTCCTTCACAGAACCACAACTTCCAGGGTTCTCTTGAAAGCGGGAATAACAGTTAAACAAACTGATGTCTCCTTGTTGAGTGGACCCATCCTCTATGATCTCATCTAAACTGGACCAGCCGCCCCATAGGTAGTCATAAACCTGTTCTTTCTTGCAACTTACCAGGTGCTTAATAAAGCATTTTTCCTGGTCCTCTCACTCCCATCCCAGACAAAGATGATAATAAATGGTCTAGTTTAGGCCTTTCTTCCTGACCTGTCTTCCTTTTGAAGCTAATTCACTTTGCTTCTCCTTCCTTCCTTCCTTCCTTCCTTCCTTCCTTCCTTCCTTCCTTCCTTCCTTCCTTCCTTCCTTCCTTCCTTTGCTATCCTTCCCTTTGGCCTTCCTTCCTTCCTTCCTTCCTTCCTTCCTTCCTTCCTTCCTTCCTTCCTCTCCCTCTTCCTTTCCTTCCCTTCCCATTCATTCATCTATATCTTATCTATCTATCTATCTATCTATCTATCTATCTTCAGCCTAGCCTTCCTTCCTTCCTTCTATCTATCTATCTATCTCTCTATCTATCTATCTTTCTATCTGTCTATCTATCTGTCTATCTATCTATCTATCTATCTATCCTCTATCTATCTATCTATCTATCTATCTATCTATCTATCTATCTATCTATCTATCTATCTATCTATCTATCTATCTATCTATCTATCATTTGATTTAAACTCACACATTCACCTCTTGTTCTTCTGACACCTTCCTGCAGGTAAACAACAATGGTGTTGTCTCCTTTGGAGTGAACGTCTCACAGTACACCCCTGATCCTTTCCCTCTAGAGGGTGGTTGGCCCTTTGTGGCACCATATTGGGGTGATGTTGACAATCGGATGGGCGGGGATGTCTTCTGGAGACAGACTCAGGATCCAGCCATCCTTAGCCGTTGCACTGCAGATATCAACCAATACTTCCCCAAAATCCCTTTCCAAGCTATCTGGGCCTTCATTGCTACCTGGGACCATGTAGCTTACTTTGGATCTGCTTCAAAGAAGGTAAGCCTCTCATGCTTCAAAGAAGGCAAGCCTCCATGGTGCCCTGTGATTGTTCTGTCAGCTTCACAGAACCACCTTCATGAGTGATTCTGATACAAGTGCAAATTAACCAAGGGCTTTTGTCGTAGTCTGATTATACACTGATGTTCTTCCCCGCAGTGAGCGTATGTTTCCTGCGGGGCAGAGGCTCTAGTACTGACACCATTAGAGTTGCTTCACCAGCACTTTGCAACAGTGGTTTCCCTCTCACTGTAGGGTTTCCTTCCTTCAATGTCTTTGCGGTCAAAAGGCTTAGTATTAAAAAATTCTTCCTAATGTCCCATTGGAACCGTTCTGCTTGGATTTGTACCCATTATTGTGAGTCCCACTTTCTGCTGTCAACAAGAACAGCTTCAACATCACACCTTTGCTGACAGCAGTCCCATATTCCAGTCCCTGTAGACTCCTGCTGGCTGCTAGCTAGCCTACTACAAAGTTTGGGAAAGGGAGAGAGCTCTGTAGAGATGTGATGCCATATAATCTGGCCCCTGAACCTGCCATTCCTTTCAGGAGAACTAATCTCTGTAAATCTGAATTCAGTTATAATCCTGGAGGAACTGCAGGCCCGGCCTTGAGGTTGGTAACCCTATGCAGGACAGTATCTCCCCAACTCTGTTGTAGTGGCAGGTCTGATTCCTATGAGTTCTGTGTGACCCTGGGTTGGCTTTTGGAAGCCAACCCATAGCAGGTATTTCCCAGAGTCTTAGCTGGGCCAGAGTGCGCCTGATTTGCACTCTGTGTTTTTCGCCCCTGCCCCCCCCCTGCCCCCTTACCTTAATGCAGGTTGGAGAAGTGGCGTGTTCCCTGCAGGCTGAAAACAACCTGGTGGGAACTACACTTCCCATGAGACCCTGGGGGCTTGCAAGGTCTCCTGGGAAGTGTAGTTGGTTCCACTCAGGCCGTTATACAACCTAGAGGGAAGCTGAGCCTGCTTCTCCCAACCACTACGATAGAAGCCTGTAAGAGAAGAAGAACGAGAGAAGATGTGTGTGGGGGGCACCACTGTAAGTGTGTGTGGGGGGCACCACAGGGGGGCAGGAGAGGAAGAAGGGGGTGATTTCCTGCCCCACCACCAGCCACACGCCCAGTGCAAGGCGCACCCGCTGGTCCCCTGGTAGCTCCGCCTCTGGTATTTTCACAGTTACGGTGAATAACGCAACCATTATAATGCAACACACTGGACACAGTGTGTAACAGAATTCCCTCTGTGATACACCTCTGAAGATGCCAGCCACAGATGCAGGCAAAACATTAGGAACAAGATCCACTAGACCACGGCCACATAGCCCGGAGAACCTACCACAACCAATGCAACCATTGATGCTTGTCAACCTAATCCAGATACCACTAAAATGAATCAAGTACTGATTGACAGCCAGTCATGGGCAAACTTTTCATGGTTGCTTGACATTGGGAGGAGGACACTTTGCGCTGGCTCAGAGGTTCTCTCTTCTTGTCACAGTCCAGCACTAGCACTGAAAATGGGTTGAGCAGAACTGGAGTCTTCTCTCAGCCTCCTAAAGGTTCTTCAGTGAGGCAACCCACAGAAAAGGGAATTCTTAGTGATATTCTTAATGTTCACTGCTCTTTGAGAGTTACTTTATACAAATATATTAAAAACTACGTATTTGGTTAATCCCTTCTATTGTGATGCTGTAGACCAGGGATCTCTGAGCTATGACCCTCCAGATGTTCATGGACTATGATTTCCATCAGCTCTGCCAATTGGCAGTGAACATCTGGAGGGCCATATTTTGGAGACCCCTGCTGTAGACAGAGCTGATGAAAAGATACGTCTATTCCTTGATAGATGGTCCAGTCAATGCTCTCTTCTCCTCCTTCTGTAGGTCAACACCTTCCAAGCTGTCTTGACCACTAATGGAAACATAGCCTTTATCTTGCTGAACTATGCTGATATCCAGTGGACCACAGGCCGAGCAAGTGGGGGGGATGCGAAGACTGGCCTTGGAGGAACCCCGGCACAGGTGTTTATGAATTGATCTTGTATAATAGCAAATGCGATGAAGGTGGGGAAGTTCTGAACATGTTTCCAGCTTTAGAGGGATATCAACATCTCAAGTCAAGGGTCCCCAACCTTTTTGAGCTGGCGGACACCTTTGTACTTGTGACCAAGAATGGATGGTGCATGCAACCATGAAATGGCTGCCACGGGAGGTGGCGCAAACCACAAAATGGCTGCCACCAGGAGTCAGTACTAGCCACAAAACCTCAAACAGTGATGCTTTGCATAACTCTCATAGCAAATCCTCAACATTTCAGGCAGAAGCTCTGTTGAACAGCATGCCTTATCCTGTTCAAAAATATTGTCTTGTACAGAAACAGCTTATCTTTGGTCATGCAGGGCAGATTCTTGTGTTGTGGCAACCTAAGGACCTTGTAAAAAAAATCTGCACAGCCAATCAGGTCTTCAGTGGCCTATTGGAAGCCTCACTGGGCAAAATCGCCACTGAATTAAGTACCTAAAGGTCAAGAATAAATTCACATATAGGCCCTACAAATTCCATTATGAAAATTATATAAATAAAAAGAATAGACCAATAAATCCAGTTTCCAATCCTGATCAAATGTGTTTTAACCAACTGGCTAATGTAGGCTATCGAAGGCCCTGTTTGTATTGTTTTTAGATGGCGAGAGATACTCTCTCACAGACAGACAGGCAGGCAGGCAGGTATAGATAGATAGGTAGATAGGTAGATAGGTAGGTAAGAACATAAGAACATAAGAACATAAGAACAAGCCAGCTGGATCAGACCAGAGTCCATCTAGTCCAGCTCTCTGCTACTCGCAGTGGCCCACCAGGTGCCTTTGGGAGTTCACATGTAGGATGTGAAAGCAATGGCCTTCTGTGGCTGTTGCTCCCGAGCACCTGGACTGTTAAGGCATTTGCAATCTCAGATCAAGAAGAGGGATCAAGATTGGTAGCCATATAAATGCGACTTCTCCCTCCATAAATCTGTCCAGCCAGGCCCTTTTAAGACAAAGCGTATCAGGTTAGCGTGGCCATCACCACCTCCTGTGGCAAGCATCTATTCCAAACACCAATCACCGTTAGCGTTGAAGGAAAGTGTTTCCTTTTATTGAGTTCTAACAATTCTTTCCCCAGCGATTTTCAATGGAATGCCCCCCCTGGTTCTACGTATTGTGAGAAAGAGAGAAAAATTTCTCTCTGTCAACATTTTCTACCCATGCATAATTTTATAGACTTCCAATCCATTATCCCCCCCTCAGACGTCTCCTCTCTCCAAACTAAAAAAAAAAAGGGGTCCCAAAGCTGCAGCCTTTCCTCATTAAAGGGAAGGTGCTGCAGTCCCCTCAATCATCCTCGTCGCCGCTTCTCTGCACTTTTTTCTATCTCTTCAATATCCCCTTTTTTGAGATGTGGCTGACCAGGACTAGACTCTGAGTACTCCAAGAATGCGGTGCAGCACCACAGCTTTATATAAGGGCATGACAATCTTTGCAGTTTATTCTCAGATTTCCTTTTCCTAATTATCTGTCCCAGGCATAGAGTTTGCCTTTTTCACAGGCTGCCATACATTGAGTTGACATTCCCATGGAACTATCAACTAAGGCGCCTTAAATCCCTTTCCCTGGTCTGTGACTGATAGCACTGACCCCTGTAGCATGTGTATGGTGAAGTTTGGATTTTTTGCCCGCCTATATAGTTGCATCCACTTTGCGTTTTGCTACATTGAACTGCATTTGCCATTTCTTAGCCCACTCACCCTAATTTATCAAGGTCCGCTTGGAGCTCCTCATATGAAATCCTTTGTGGTTCTCACCACCCTACATAGTGGGTTATCATCTACCAAACTTGGTGGGTGGAGTAGGTGGAGGTAGATGGGTGGAGTAGGTGGGTAGGTGGAGTGGGTAGGTAGGTAGGTAGGTAGGTAGGGGGGTAGGTAGGTAGGTAGGTAGGTAGGTAGGTAGGTAGGTAGGTAGGTAGGTAGGTAGGTAGGTAGGTGGGTGGGTGGGTGGGTGGGTGGGTGGGTGGATGGGTGGGTGGATGGATGGATGGATGGATGGATGGATGGATGGATGGATGGATGGATGGATGGATGGATGGATGGATGGATGGATGGATGGATGGATGGATGGATGGATGGATGGATGGATGGATGGATGGATGGATGGATGGATGGATGGATGGATGGATTTTTAGCCCTGTATGTACATTTATTCTTGACCTTTAGGTACTTAATTCTGTTGTTTTAAAGTTAAGGTTTTTCCCCCCTCTTTTGTTTGTTCAAAATCTCCCCTGACCACACCCACTTTCCAAAAATACTTAGTCTGTTTCCAGAATGTGTTGGCAGCACATTGGGGACCCCCCGCCGACAGGTAAATAAAATAGAGTGATCTGTGGCCCTTGATGCAATTCTGAAATCAATCAGGTGCAACTTTATAAAGCTATCGGGGCAAAGGCGCATTTAATGAATAAAAAGTTAAATCAGGCAACAAAAAATGCCACATTACCCGCCCAATTACTATTGGCATCCGGTTCCTTTGGCTCAAAGGCATCATATAACAGAGTAACTCCCGAAACTTCAGGTTCAGTACCGCTTGAAAATTATTGATAACAATAGAATTGAGTGAACTGTACTGCATTTAAAAACAAACAACCCTAAAAACACGGAATACTAAATTATGTACACAGAGCTTGCAAGCTCAGTGGAATTGCAAGTCAGATGAAACGATCGAATAATGAAAGATGCTCTGTCAAATCCGTGCCACTTTTTCTGGGAGATTTACTGAAACCAACACAGCCGGTTGTGATATCCATCGCTGGAAGAGTTCTCATCAACAAAACTGCTTTTGATTGATGGGTTCTGGAAGGGAATCATAAGACTTTCATGGTCAGATTTTTTTCCCCCCCCACATTCTGAATTTGGTAACGTGTCATCTATAATTTACGATCGCGCCTGCTTTGTAAATGAAGAAGCGTACGGAGGGGGTGATAATCCAGTCTCTGCTTGGAGGGTAATAAATTTGGATTCGGAGATCTGGACCAAGCTGTGATGAATGACTCAGCAATCATGTGTGCCCTGAGTGACATAAGCCGGATCAGAAGATAAATGTTATCCAGTCAGTGGATTGACTTTTGAAAGAGTAAGCCCTATTGATCGGAAAGGAACCTGGGATATCAATGCACGTCTCACATTTTCCCTGAACTATTCTACCATTATGGAAACCGTGGCCACACCACAAATTGCAAATCTTTTTTTCCTGACTAATAAAAGAGGGCTACCCTGACCTGGATGACCCAGGCTAACTCAATCTCAGAAGAAGAAGAAGAAGAAGAAGAAGAAGAAGAAGAAGAAGAAGAAGAAGAAGAAGAAGAAGAAGAAGAAGAAGAAGAAGAAGAAGAAGAAGAAGAAGAAGAAGAAGAAGAAGAAGAAGAAGAAGAAGAAGAAAGGAAGAGAGAAGGAGAAGAAGAAGAAGAAGAGAGAAGGGGAGGAGGAGGGAGGAGGGAGGGAGGGAGGAGGGAGGGAGGAGGGAGGAGGAGGGAGGAGGGAGGAGGAGGAGGGAGGAGTTTGGATTTATACCCCGCCTTTCTCTCCTGCAGGAGACTCAAAGGGGTTTACAATCTCCTTGCCCTTCCCCCTTCACAACAAACACCCTGTGAGGGAGGTGGGGCTGAGAGAGCTCCAAGAAGCTGTGACTAGCCCAAGGTCACCCAGCTGGCGTGTGTGGGAGTGTAGAGGCTAATCTGAATTCCCCAGATAAGCCTCCACAGCTCAGGCGGCAGAGCTGGGAATCAAACCCGGTTCCTCCAGATTAGATACATGAGCTCTTAACCTCCTACGCTACTGCTGCTCCATTAGATGCCCCTGAGAAACTTGGAAGATACCCCTTCTCTGTCCCTAGCACTTGTCATGAAACATACATACTTCTGAGAACATGCCTTGCAAACAGCAGGCATTAATAGATGGCAGAGCTAGGATCTAAGACAGAATCATGAATTGCTGCCAGAAATTGAAATGGAATAATATGATCTGGAGCAGAAGTTGTCAACCATTTCTTTAAATGAGAGTAATGAGAATTTCTTCTGAGTAACAGAAAGAGCTCTGAGTTGGATGGCCCAGGCTAGCATGGTCTTGTCAGAAGCTACACAGAGTCAGAAGCTACGCAGAGTCAGCCCTTGTTAGTACTTGGATGGGAAATCACCAAGAAGAAGAAGAAGAAGAAGAAGAAGAAGAAGAAGAAGAAGAAGAAGAGAAGAGAGAGAGAAGAAGAAGGAGGAGGGAGGAGGAGGGAGAAGAAGAGGAGGAAGAGGAGGGAAGAAGAAGAGAGAGGGAGGAAGAAAGAGAAGAGAGAAGAAGAAGGGAAGAAGAGAGGGAAGAGGAGGAAGAGGAAGAGGAGAGAGGAAGAAGAAAGAGAAGAGGAGAGAGGAGAGAAGAAGAGAGAAGAAGAAGAGGAAGAAAGAGAGAGAAGAGAGAAAGAAGAAGAAGAGGAGGAAGAGGAGGAAGAAGAAGAAGAGGAGGAAGAAGAAGAGGAAGAAGAAGAAGAAGAATGAGAAGAAGAAGAAGAGGAAGAAGAGGAAGAAGAAGAAGAAGAAGAAGAAGAAGAAGAATGAGAAGAAGAAGAAGATGAAGAAGAAGAGGAGGAGGAGGAGGAGGAGGAGGAGGAGTTTGGATTTATACCCCGCCTTTCTCTCCTGTAAGGAGACTCAAGGCCGCTTACAAATTCCTGTCTCTTCCTCTCTCCACAACAGACACCTTGTGAGGTAGGTAGGGCTGAGAGAGTTCCAAAGAACTGTGACTAGCCCAAGGTCACCCAGCAGGCTTCATGTGGAGGAGCAGGGAAACAAATCCAGTTCACCAGATAAGAGTCCGCCACTCACGTGGAGGAGTGGGGAATCAAACTTCAGATTAGAGTCTGCTGCTCTTATCCACTACACCACGCTGGCTCTCTGTGTCCATGGCTGCTTCACAGAGCCAGGCAATGGCAGACAGCCTCTGTTTCTCTCTTGCCTGAAAAGCCCTACAAGGTCTCCATAAGCTGACTCTGACTTGACGGCACTTTACGCACCCAAAGGAAGACTATTTGCAGTGCACTGCTGAGTGGAGTTCCACCTCGCCAAGCCTGATTTCAAGCCACTTTGAAGGATGTAACTCCAGTTAGGATGGGTCTGTGTAGTCCTGTTGTGCCGTATAATACTCTCTACTAATACACATGCTCAAAACAGCAAAAATTGGGGAAATAACATGCTATGGCATGCTGTGGCAAACCTGATAAAGGCTCTTTCCATGCAGCCAAGGGAGAGAGCCTGCATCAGCATTAATCATGCCGATGCAGGCTCTGGGGCCATTTGCACAAACGGCCCCATGGGCTGCGCAGCTGTTGGAGCAGTCTCTGCACAGCTGCGCAGCCCCCTTGCCTCCTGCTGGCAGCTGTCGCTCTGCTGTCGCTCTGAGGTGGCCAGGGAACACGCCCCCATGGCCAGAGCGATGGCTGCAGCTATGGAGGCCATGGGGCGTGTCCCCTGGGCTCCTCCGAGTGACGGCAGCCAACAGGAGGTAAGGAGGAGTTTGGGGCCAGAAAGGGGAATATGCCGGCTTCCACCTGCTGCCGTTCGCATGGCAGCGGATGGAAGCTGGCATTTGCAGAAAAACTCGCTCCCCGAGTGAGTTTTGAAAACACCGTTTTGGCAGAAACAGAGCGCCGCTGCATCGATTTGGCAGCGGCGCCTGTTCGAAGGGTCCCCGCCAAAACAGTGTTTTACCAGGCTGAAGTCGTTGCTTTCTGCCCGTTTGGAAAGGGGGGTACCTGTGTCTACTAAGACACAGGTACCAAATCTTAGCAACTTGCACTGAGAACTTTCAGTCCATCTTTTCTGTGAGGATATTTGCCACCTGTGCCTGTTGTAAAGGGTTGTTCTCTTCCTGCAAAGCCAAATCTAATCTCCACTGAATAAGGAGGGGATGTGGTAGAAAGAACGGTCAAGTCAGGTCACAGCTGACTTATGTGAATCCTGTAGTGTTTTCAGGGTTTCAAGAGACAAGCAGAGGTGGTTTGCCATGACCTGCTGCTGTGTATCAGCCTTGGACTTCCCTGGTGTTCTCCCATCTAAGTGCTAACCAAGGCCGATTCTGTTCAGCTTCCAACGAGACTGGGCTCAATTGGGGCACCCAAGACAGGGCATAGAAAGGGGGTTAGGCAATGTAAAAAGGTGACACATTCCAAAGCTAACAAAGACCATGACAAAATACAAGGTTTTCTAGGCTATGGTACTGGATAATAGAAGAAGAAGAAGAAGAGTTTGGATTTATATCCCCCCCTTTCTCTCCTGCAGGAGACTCAAAGGGACTTACAATCTCCTTGCCCTTCCCCCCTCACAACAAACACCCTGTGAGGAAGGTGGGGCTGAGAGAGCTCCAAGAAGCTGTGACTAGCCCAAGGTCACCCAGCTGGCATGTGTGGGAGTGTACAGGCTAATCTGAATTCCCCAGATAAGCCTCCACAGCTCAGGCAGCAGAGCTGGGAATCAAACCCGCTTCCTCCAGATTAGATACACGAGCTCTTAACCTCCTATGCCACTGCTGCTCCTACATAATTGCCTCCCTCTTTCTCCATCCCAGGCTGGATTTGACAGTGGAGACAAAGTTAATTACTACAACATCCCTTCTTCCCGCACACCGGAGGTCCTCAATATTGGGGGAACCACCAACGTGGGAGTGCCGGGGCGATGGGTCTTCCAGGTAGATGAATTTGTGGCGGACGCCACCACGGAGAGCACCGATTGTTTGCTGTGAGCACATGGGACGCCAAGGCCACACCTTCCTGCAGGTACCTATGAGGGAGATAATTGGCAGGTTTCCAAGCCCCCCACTGTTGAGTGAAGAACTGAGTGTCTTGCACATTTTGTACATTGTAACTGGGACTGGGGAGGGGAGGGGAGGTGGGAGAACCTGCAGTGAGGAGGCCCAGAGCAGGCTGGGTGGGGTGGGGGATCGATGGGCAGAAAATCAAAACACCCACATTTCCTCTTTATTAGAAGAGGCGTTTGAATTTATACCCCGCCTTTCTTTCCTGTAAGGAAACTCAAGGCAGCCTACAATCTCCTTTCCTTTCCTCTTCCCACAACAGACACCTTGTGAGGTAGGCGGAGCTGAGAGAGCGCAGAGAGAGCTGTGATTTGCCCAAGGTCACTCAGCAGGTCTCATGTGTAGTAGCATGACAATAAATTCAGTTGTCTAGATTAGAGTCTGCCACTCATGTGGAGGAGGGAGGAACTGAACCCACTTCTCCAGACTACAGTTCACCACTCTTCACCACGACGCCATGTTGGCTCTAGTACTAGATGCGTTGAGTGATATAGCACTTGACCTTTTGCTCTCCCAGGTCAGTCCCTGTTCCTTTTCCCCTGAAACCTCACATTCATTTCTCAATCCACAGGCACTTCTCAGCTCCATCTACCCTTTGTCTCAAGTGTCCAGCCCAATAGCTGGAACCCTCCCAGCTGCCAACAGCGTTGCCAACCTCCATGGGGACCTGGAGATCTCCTGTTGTAGGAATGGATCTCCAGACAACCAAGATTTATTTCCTTGGGGGAAACTGTTGCTTTGGAGGGTAGACTCTACAGCATCGTACCCTTCCTGCTGAGGTCTCAGATCCTGCCCTCCCCAGACTCCACCCCCCAAATCTCTAGATATTTCCAAACCCAGAGTTGGCAATGCTAGCTGCCAATCATTGTTGGGTTGCCAGGATGAGTGGGTAAGGGTGCCAGATCCACATGGGGAAACCCTTGGAGATTTGGAGATGGAGCCTGGGGAGGAGAGGGACTTCAGTGGGGTACAATACCATAGAGCTCGTCCATCCCCCAAGCATCCATTTCCTCCAGGAGAACTGATCTCTGTAGTCTGGAGATAAGCTGCAATTACATGGGATCCCGGGTCCTACCTGGAGGCTCCCATCCCTAAATCACATGTTAGCTCTAATGGGGCCCCTTTCTCAGGCACAGCACAGCTGCATCTCATCAGGGACAGAGCAAGGGGGAACTTCCCCCGGGGCACGCACACGCCGTGTGCCCCTGCCATGACATCATCCGCCCGTGCCCTGGAATACCCCTGGAATGCCCTGCCACACCTCCAGAAAGTTCTGGCCCTGGCCATGCTCCACCACACTGTGTGCTCGGGGTATTGCGCCCCACTTAGCCCCGTTGGCGCTACGCCTCTGCATCTCATGCTAAAAACATCTGCCTTACTGTTGGTGTACCAGGCCATTTCCTCACCCTCCTTCTGACTTCTCAGGCTTTCAGCCACGCATTTCTGCCTCTGTTGTTTCTGTTGGTCTCCAGAGTGGTCCCCATCCCTTGTCGATGTCACATGCAGAAAAAGAAGAAAAAGAGTTTGGATTTATACCCCGCCTTTCTCTCCTGTAAGGAAACTCAAGGCAGCTTACAAACTCTTTTCCCCTCCTCTTCCCACAACAGACACCTTGTGAAGTGGGTGGGGCTGAGAGAGTTCCCAAGAACTGTGACTAGCCCAAGGTCACCCAACAGGCTTCATGTGGAGGAGCGGGGAAACAAATCCAGTTCACCAGATAAGAGACCACCACTCATGTGGAACAGTGGGGAATCAAACCCAGTTCTCCAGATCAGAGTCCACTCCTTTTAACCACTATACCACGCTGGCAAAGAAATATGGAAGGCCTGCCTTCTAAACCAGTGGTTCCCAACATAGGGTAGGCATGCCCCCAAGGGGACATGCCAGAGCATTTGTGGGTACCTGAATAAAATTGCATAAAGGGGTTGCTAATGTAGGTTTAGGGAAGTGGGTTATGATGGAGTATGTGAGTAAAAAAAGGTTGGGAACCACTGTATTGTCGAAGGCTTTCACGGCCGGATTCAACTGGTGGCTGTGGGTTTTCCAGGCTGTGTGGCCGTGGTCTGGTAGATCTTGTACCAGTGTGTAACAGACTTCCCTCTGTGATACACCTCTGAAGATGCCAGCCACGGATGCAGACGAAACATTAGGAACAAGATCTACCAGACCACGGCCACACAGCCTGGAAAACCCACCACAACCAGTTGAGAACCACTGTTCTAAACCAATGGATTAAAAAAAATAACAATAATTAAATTGAAATAGCTGTATTTAGGGAAAGAGGTGGGGCCCAGTGGTTTTGCATGCAGAAGATCCCCAGCCAGGTTATGATCTTCAGTGCTGGGAAAAGGCTTTCCTGTTCCTGGGACTCCAGAGATACAAAAACAACACAAAGCTATACCTTTATACTACATGTCCTGCAATCCAAAACACTTTAAAGGATAAGTAACCATTCATATATATTAAGAAAATAGTTCATATATATGAATGGTTACTTATTCTTTAAAGTGTTTTTGGACTGCAGGACATATGATTTACATTTCATCATCTTTACCGCCCCATTGTTGATGTGGGACTCCGGAGAGCCACGGTCAGGCAGAAAACGCTGATCTAAGTGGACCAACCATCTGACTCAGCTAAAGGCAGCTTCTTGTGTTGAAGCTAATCTATTCTTACTCGGCGTAAGTCCACTGGGAAGGTAGTTCTGTAAAAATCAATGAAATATATGCAAGAACGGTATTTGATGTGTCCTAAACATTTCAGAAACGTCATTTCTCCACTTTGCATAAGTTTGACTTGGATTTCTGTTTTGTCTGATTTATTCTGGCTTTGCTGCTCGTTGGGGAGAGGGGGCTCTTTTGAAATTGCCCCAGGCATTGCCTGCATACTTTCCAGCCTATCTCACAACCGTGAGAGAGAGAGAGAGAGAGAGAGAGAGAGAGAGAGAGAGAGAGAGAGAGAGAGAGATTTGCTTCCTTGGTTTTTAAAATGAAAGCTGACCTTTCCAGAAGCTGTGTTCTTCCTCGTCTCCTGCAGACTCATATCATACACATAGCCTCAAATCCACGTGTTTGGCTGTAGCATGTTGCAGATCAAGCTATAAGCTTGTAATGAATTCATCCTCTGATATCCAAATGGGGGCAAGAACATTTCGGGTGCCAAAGCAGGACTGTCAATCTTCCCATTTTCTGGTTCTGGTGGGTTTTCCGGGCTGTGTGGCCGTGGTCTGGTGGATCTTGTTCCTAGAAGCAGCAGTGGCATAGGAGGTTAAGAGCTCGTGTGTCTAATCTGGAGGAACCGGGTTTGATTCTCTGCTCTGCTGCCTGAGCTGTGGAGGCTTATCTGGGGAATTCAGATTAGCCTCTACACTCCCACACACGCCAGCTGGGTGACCTTGGGCTAGTCACAGCTTCTTGGAGCTCTCTCAGCCCCACCTACCTCACAGGGTGTTTGTTGTGAGGGGGGAAGGGCAAGGAGATTGTAAGTCCCTTTGAGTCTCCTGCAGGAGAGAAAGGGGGGATATAAATCCAAACTCCTCCTCTTCTTCTTCTTCTTCTTCTTCTTCTTCTTCTTCTTCTTCTTCTTCTTCTTCTTCTTCTTCTTCTTCTTCTTCTTCTTCTTCTTCTTCTTCTTCTTCTTCTTCTTCTTCTTCTTCTTCTTCTTCTTCTTCTTCTTCTTCTTCTTCTTCTTCTTCTTCTTCTTCTTCTTCTTCTAATGTTTTGCCTGCATCTGTGGCTGGCATCTTCAGAGGTGTATCACAGAGGGAAGTTTGTTACACACTGGTACAAGATCTACCAGACCACAGCCACACAGCCCAGAAAGCCCACAACCACCAGTTGAATTCAGCCTCTGAAGATGCCAGCCACAGATGCAGGCGAAACGTTAGGAACAAGATCAACCAGACCACGGCCACACAGCCCAGAAAACCCACCAGAACCAGTTGAATCCAGCCGTGAAAACCTTCAACAATGCATTTCCCATTTTCTGTTCCCTCCCATTACGTTCCCTGTCAAAGACTTAACCCAGCCTTTGGGGTGGTAGCACTTCTGAGCACCATGGGCTCAGAACCAGAAACTCCAAGACGCAAGAAACTATTTAAAAAATGTATTGGGAAAAAAAGGTGCTCAAATAACAAACTCATATTACAGTGATCCACACAAAGATGCATATGGTGGGTATCTCTATGCTGGGGATCATTAGAAAAGGAATTGATAATAAAACTGCAAAGATTGTCGTGTCTCTTATATATAAAAGCAGTGGATGCATTAATTCGCATAAATTGGGAGTACTGTGTCCAGTTCTGGTCGCCGCATCTCAAAAAGGATATTGAGGAGATAGAAAAAGTGCAGAGAAGGGCAACAAGGATGATTGAGGGACTGGAGCACCTTCCCTATGAGGAGAGGCTGCAGCGTTTGGGACTCTTTAGTTTGGAGAGGAGACGGCTGAGGGGGGATGTGATTGAAGTCTATAAAATTATGCCTGGGGTAGAAAATGTTGACAGAGAGAAATTTTTCTCTCTTTCTCACAATACTAAAACCAGGGGGCATACATTGAAAAATGCTGGGGGAAAAGAAATTCGGACTAAAAAAGGAAACACTTCTTCACGCAACGTGTGATTGGTGTTTGGAATATGTCTGCCACAGGAGGTGGTGATGGCCACTAACTTGGATAGCTTTAAAAGGGGCTTGGACAGATTTACTGGAGGGAGAAGTCGATTTTATGGCTACCAATCTTGCCAGTCCTCCTCCTTGATCTGAGAGAGATTGCAAATGCCTCAACAGATCAGGTGATCGGGAGCAACAGCCGCAGAAGGCCATTGCGTTCACATCCTACATATGAGCTCCCCAAGGCACCTGGTGGGCCACTGCGAGTAGCAGAGAGCTGGACTAGATGGACTTTGGTCTGATCCAGCTGGCTTGTTCTTATGTTCTTATGTTCTTATGTTCTTATGGTACACAGGGGTGTATCTAGGGGAAATGTAGCCCAGTGCAAAATCTGAGTTTTCCACCCTCGCTGCCCCCCATATGGTTTTCCCCCTCCCTGCCTTTCCCCGCCATGACCAAACAACATTTTTTTTGCACCAGGTCATCTCACCCGGGGGAAGAAGGAGGGGTGTGGTGGTAATTTTCCACCCCTCACGTGACTAAATGGCTTCAGCCCGGGGACATTTGACCTTATGTCCCCCTGGGCATTACGCCCTGGTTACACAGAAAAACAACCAAAGCTAGCTTCTACATACCACAGTGAACTCTTGCAAGCAGAAGGTACTAGGTATCTTGAGTACATGTGCAGAGTCCAGTAGTGTTGCGTGCGGAACAGCGTGTAAATGGAAAAGGGATAAGGAAGGGATATCAGATAACAGTATAGATACTAATTTATGGTTTTTGCTGACCGCAGCAAGTGACCAGTAAATGACCAATGAAGGCACACTTTAATTGGAGCTTTCTGGACCTCATTTAACTATGCATGAGTTCTCCCCTCCCATACAAAATGAAACTTTCTCCATCATTCTCAGAGCAACTAGTTGCAGCCAGATTCCAACTCAACAAGAATGAGATTGCCATGCTAGCAGAGGATACAGTCACTGTAAATAGATAAACTCTGGTAACTTATGAGAGGAGACAAAGGATTTTCCTAGACTCTTCTTAGCTTTCAAAACAGACTCTCTCTTGACATCCCTGCCCTTTCCCCGGTTGTTGCAAAGATGAAAGGGAAAGGTCAAAAAGAAGGAGTTTCAACCCAGTGTCCCTGTACTGCTGTTTTTGAATTCCAAACCACACTGGGAAGTCTAGGAAGCAGATCTCATGCGGGGTTTGTCCAACTGAGTTTCAACCATGGTTAATGGGTGTGGGAAAACAGGTAACCAATTAGGCATTTGGAAAGCTGGAACACCTGCCAAGATGCCCTCTGCCTTACATTTCGGACTTTACTGTCTCTTTTCTCCAGGTGAGATCTCTTCCAATGTCCGGGACCTCCTTCTCTCCATCTACCAGGACTGGATGAACTCAGACCTTGAGGATAAAGCATTTGACACTCCCTACAGACACAAAGTCTTTTTAATTCCTAGTCAACGGTAGCATAGCAATAAAGACTGGGCTCACATTTCTGCTTTCCGTTGTCTATTACTTGGGCACGTTTCTGTTTTCCATTGTCTATTACTCGGGGAATAGGAACTGTCAGGGGAAGCCAAGGGATAAATGCATGGCAGCAGGTTGGATTCTGCCTGCTTTTTGCTAACAGAAATAAGAGAAAAGCCCCCTTTTGGCCACCAGAAAGAGGACTAGTTTGGGTTTACACCCTGCCTTTCTCTCCTGTAAGGAGAAACAAGGTGGCTTACAAACTCCTTTCCCTCCCTCTCCCCACAACAGACATCTTGTGAGGCAGGTGGGGCTGAGAGAGTCCTGAGAGAACTGTGACTAGCCCAAGGTCAGCCAGCAGACTTCATATGTAGAAGCAGGGGAAGAAATCCAATTCCCCAGATATGAGTCCGCCGTTTATGGGGAGGTGTGGGGAATTAAACCTGATTCTCCAGATCAGAAGGCACTGCTTGTAATCACTACACCACACTGCCTATGCCAGGGATTGTGGGATCCACAAGGACAAAACTTCTGCAGGACAAGGTTAAAAGTTATGGAGAAGAGAAAATTGAGGGGAAAGCTGGTAGGATTCAATCCTAACCCTTGAGCCCCACGTTCACTTGTCATTCTCTTTGCAGCAAACAAGATCACTTCTAGCATGCTATTAATTTGGGGAGGGAGGGGTGGCATGCAAGGGAAGAGAAGGGAGGGAGGGAGTAAGGGGTGGCATGCAAGGGAGGGGGAGGGGCCTCAGCATCTGAACATGGCCCACCCACCCTAGCGGAGGGAGAGGGAGGAGAGGGAAGGGTAGGAGGGGCATGCAAGGGAAGAGGAGGGAGGGAGTAAGGGGTGACATGCAAGGGAAGGGGAGGGGCCTCGGCATCTGAACATGGCCCACCCACCCTAGCGGAGAGAGAGGGAGGGGAGGGAAGGGTAGGAGGGGCATGCAAGGGAAGGGGAGGGAGGGAGGGAGGAAGGGGTGACATGCAAGGGAGGGGGAGGGGCCTCAGCATCTGAACATGGCCCACCCACCCTAGCAGAGGGAGAGGGAGGAGAGGGAAGGGTAGGAGTGGCATGCAAGGGAAGGGGAGGGAGGGAGGGGAGGGAGGGAGTAAGGGGTGGCATGCAAGGGAAGGGGAGGGAGGGGAGGGAGTAAGGGGTGGCATGCAAGGGAGGGGGAGGGGCCCAGCATCTGGACATGGCCCACCCACCCTAGCGGAGGGAAGGAGAGGAGTGGCATGCAAGGGGAGGGGAGGGAGGGGAGGGGGGAATGTGCGTAATAGTTAATTTATGAATGGGAGAAATGAGGAAGGCACATTCTCCTGACTGCTGATGCATAACCCAATAATAAGGAAAAGATACTCTATAGATACTCAGAGTGCTCTTTCTCGGGACTGCTTCCAGGCATACCGACTGGGATTGCCTCTTCTTGCTCTTCCAGCAGGGCTGCTTTGCCTTTAACAGTCGGCTAAAATCTTTATATATCTGCTGAATCGCTTTGTGGCTGCTCTTTGTTTGAAAGCCACTGGTGAGCTAATATTGACATTGCAGAGCGTGGAAGGATTACCAGGATGTATAATTGCTGTGCGAAGCCTGGAGACATGCTTTAGAACACAAATATCAGCCAGCCCTGTCAAGTTTGATGCCAGGCAGAGGAGAAATTCACTTTAGCTGCCGCTTCTGCCCCCCAGTGGCTGCGCTGGGCTTCTGCATCCAGATTTCCCTTTATCTCTACCTACCAACGACTCCACATTTGGCTTAGAAGTGAAATTTTGGGACTCTCACACAAACAGAACATTGAAAGATCTTGAAGGTCGAATCCCCACTTGAAATTTGCACGCAGATCCAAACCTGTTTGTTGTGAAACTGAGTCCTCTTCATCGGAGTTTCTCCCTCCCCACTGCAGCGAGCACACAGCAGACACACCCGGTTGCAGAACTCTTAGCAATCCCCACTACCAGGCAAGCTTGTTTTGCCGGTCTCCCCTGATTGGCTGGCATGCCTTGATGGGGCGGGACCTTTTCCCACTGCGGAAATGTACATTGTAGGGGCGTGATCAAAAAAACAGCATGTAAAAGTTTAACGTTTAACTGTTTAACTGTGCAAACAGTTAATCGTTATCTGTGTTAACCATTAACGATTCAAAGTTACATGTTTGACTGTTTAACATTTGCGTCCCTTCTGCTGGCCGATCGCAAAAGTGGAAATGAAACCAAGGAAAGGCTGTGCACGCATTGCAGCGCTGATTGGTTGCCCGAATTCCACGTCACACTCCAGGGCGGGAAATGAGTCAGAGTTTCAACCCTCATCCCCCCCCCCTCGGATCAGCTCTAAACTGTGGTAATGAGGTCTATGTCACTTGCAACCAGGTCCTGCTGGAACGCAGATTAATGGGGAGAACGAGCGCCAGAAACGAAATCTGCCACGCAAGCAATGGGGAGGTCGTCCCTCAAACCTGGTTAGTTTGTGTTCTGAAACCTGGCTAAGACGGTAGTGGGGATTCGACCGAAGAAAAAGCCGTAAGAGGTTCAAAAAATAACATTTCTCAAGGGCTGTTTTTTGCCATTAGTGGTTTGGCATTGGCCACCTCTTTTCCCCCAGGCCCAGAAGTCTCCCCCCCCCCCCCGATATTAGATATTGTGTGGGATTTGTTGTTATGGTTCGTTCTATTGTCACAGTTGGGTGGTTGAGGCATGGGGGAGGATGCCATTTGGGGGGAAGGTGGACTTGCGTGCTGGCCTTCCCATCATCAGGGATCCCCCTATAGGACCTAAGAGGTGTAAGAAGTAGCAAAGGGCACAGGTGGAGGCATTTAAGCTGCCCTACACCTCTAGGTGGTGATAGGCACAGGGCAAAAGCTCTGACCGGTTACAAAAATAACCATCCAAAAGCTTCTTCAGTGTTCAGAGATTTACTGTTTTCATTCAATTCTGCGCAGAAGAGGGAACTCTCCTCTGTTAGCAATGGGGAGGAGGTTCAAGGGGCTGTTGCTTGCGTAACATAATTTATACCCTCTTACAGACATCCCTCCTTGTCTTCTGACCATTGGTTTGAGTCAAGAAGACGTACAGACCTGGTCATCTCATCCCACCTTTTACCACACCTTGCCCATTCCCATATTTGGTGAAACTTAAGTCAAAAACACCTTGCGTAAAAGGTTTCTATAACAACTACTGGTTTCTATTTTACCTTTATCTGTATTTGTGAGCTTCTGCTAATTCCTTATCTCCTTGGTGGGGCCCTGTTTCCCCAAACCACCTGAAAAACTCAGTGTTAGGCTGCCCCATGAGTTTCGTTTCTTCCAACTAAAGTAAGCTTCTGAAGTGCTTGGTGCCCAGTGAATTACTCTCATATAACTTGTATGATTAAATACAATGGCTTAAAACATCATAAACTATATGTCCCTATCAATGGCAAGGCTAGCCTACTAGAGGCAGGTGCCTGCATGGCTCCCATACACTTGCCACTCCACAGTTTGGGAGTGTACTATTGGTTGAACAGTGGGCCATTCAATACTGGGGTCTTCCCCCCATGCTACACCTTAGCTCCTTTTTGCCTGTATTCAAGAAAATAGTTGTGGCCTGTTTTTAATGCCAAAGGTTATTATGCCTGTGGCTTGTGCTTCCCATTGTGGTCTTCCTCAAGTGCTGTTGAGATTTTCAAGGTAAGAGACAAGCAGAGGTGGTTTGCCATTGGCCGCCTCTCCATGGTAACTCCCACCCAAATACTAAGCGGGGACAAGATCAAGTTAACCTGGACCGTCCAGGTCAGGTCTATGAAGATTTGTAAAGGGACATGGAAGACAGTGGAATAAGGCAGTAGTTTGCTGTCTCTCTGGCACTGCAGAGCCATTGTGGTGCGATGGTTAAGAGTGGAGGACTTGAATTGTGTGATTCCCCTCTCCTCCACAAGGAGCCTGCTGGGTCACCTTGGGCCAGTCACAGTTCTTTCAGAACTCTCTCAGCTCACAGGGAGGCCGGCAATGGCCAACCACCTGTAAACATCTGTTGCCTTGAAAAACCTTCAGGGTCACCAGAGATCACAGGTGTCAAACTCTGGCCCTCCAGATGTTCATGAACTACAATTCCCATCAGCCCTTGCCAGTATGGCCAATGCTCATGTTGGGGGGGGGGGACTGATTGTAGGCCATGAACATCTGGAGGGCCAGAGTTTGACACCTCTGCCATAGATCAACTGTAATTTGATGACATTTTCCACCACCATCACTGGTACTGGAGAAATGGAACTAAGGAGAAGGGAGTTATCAAGAACTTTGGCAGATCATATTCTGTTATTACTGGAACCACTTTAAATCAGATTGTTTGCCAATTAATATGTATTCCTAATTGATAAACTAATTTTAAAAGTTTTTTTTAAAAAAAGAACTTTGGCACCCCATAATAACTGGCTGTTGGGCTTTTATTCGGCTTGGTGTGCCACAGGTTGAGGATGACTGCATCACAATTGGCTGGTCCAGCTGTTTGTCATCTAGAAAGAAGGGGTTCAAAATCTGAGCATGGTCACTACTCTACTAAGGCCAGTGAGCCGGCATGTGTAGTGGTTAAGAGCAGGTGGACTCTAATCTGGAGAACCGAGTTTGATTCCCCACTCCTCCACATGAGCGGCAGAGTCTTATTTGTTGAACTGGATTCGTTTCCCCGCTCCTCCAAATGAAGCCTGTTGGGTGACCTTGGGCTAGTCACAGTTCTTCAGAACTGTCTCGGCCCCACCAAACTCCCAAGGTGACTGCTGTGCAGAGAGAAAGGGAAGGAGTCTGTAAACCGCTTTGAGACTCCTTACGATTGAGAAAAGCATAAACCCAAACTCTTCTTTTATCTATTGACAGACGTGAATTCTCCAGAATATCAAATCCGGGTTTTCTGTCCAATCATCTTAACTGGAGAGACTGAAATACACCACCCTTCCCAAACCACCCTTAAACATTTACTCAGTTCTGTAATCGAAACGTTCCACCCATGCCTTTGTGGGAAAACTCAAGGCAGCTTAGATAAGCAGCGTCAAGTGGCAAAGAGAAATTAAGTTCACATCTGATTCAAAAGTGACCGAATTCCAAGCCGCCTCTACTATCCTCCCCAACCCCCACCCCCGCCAACAAAATCCTATTTCATTTAGTTTCCCAAAAAGGCTACCGGAAAGAAAACAGTTTTGCACGCTGTACAAAGAGAAAAGAAAAGAAAGAAGAAGCTAGCGATGCCCTCCACACCTTTACAGGACAGCCATTCCAAACTGCTGACCCAGTTACCAAAAATAGACTCTGCTTCCAGTGATCTAAGAGAGAGAGAAAATAGCTCCGATGTTTTTAAACAGTCCAGGATCGATGCCAAGTTCAGGCCGTTACATATGAGGTGAAGAATATGCATAGAGGGAGGTCTTTTTTTTCTGTCTCCCCAAGCAGTAGAACTTTGGGCCCCCAATGAAGTTGATAGGCAATGGATTCAGGACAGACAGACAAAAGGAATACTTCTTTACTCAATAAGTGGAATTTACAGTCGGGGAACGTTGTGATAGAACTGATAATTTCAAGATGCTCCCTTGTGTTAGTCTGGTGGGTCAACTGGAAGACCTTCCCTAAGGTCACATGTTCACATATGTAGTTCAGTGAGAGGAGAGTGCTTGTGTGCACCTGGTGGAGTTGCTGCTCAGATTAAAGCTGTTTTGGACTGCTTGTCGTTCTGTTGTCCTCTTGTTTTGAAACCCAGAGTGCTGGCCATGAGTATAGAGAGCTTTAAAGGGGGATTAGACAGATCCGTGGAGAAGTCTATCAGTGACTACTAGGTATGATCAGTGGTGGGATCCAAAAATTTTAATAACAGGTTCCGATGGTGGTGGGATTCAAACAGTGGCGCCGCCGCACACACGCACCTCCAATCCCTATTGGGCAGGGAGGTTGCTTTAGTAACCCCTTCTCGGCACTCAGAAAAAATTAGTAACCACTTCTAGAGAAGCGGTGAGAACTGGTTGGATCCCACCTCTGGGTATGATGACTGAAGGAAGTCTCCATATCCGCAGGCAGCAAACCTCTGAGTACCACTGTCAGAAGGAAGCAGTAGGGGAGGACCTCAGCCTCCATCCTGTGTCTGCCTTCCAGGACAACTGGTTATCTTCTGCTGTGTAAAACAGGATGCTGGAGTAGGTTGACCATTGGTTTAATCCAGCAGGGCTCCTCCGATGTTCTTAAGTAGTCTCCAGGTACAAGGACACAACCTCCAGCTAGCAGCAGCTGTGGAACAGGGGAGAGTGGTGGCCCTGGGGACCAACCCACTAGCCAGAGTGACAGCAGTCCCCTTTAAGATTTCCTGGCCTACGTCCCAGCCGACTGGCAACATGAGGGCAGAGCCCTTTGAGAAGGGCCACCAGCTTCTGGGGTGGTACCTGGAGATCTCCAGATGACCAAGATCAGTTCCCCTGGAGAAAAGGGCTGCTTTGGAGGGAGGATTCTGTGACATCATAGCCTGCTGAGGTCCCTCCCCTTCCAAACCCTGCCCCCTCCCAGCTCCACCCCCAAAATATCCAGATATTTCCTAAACAGCAGTTAGCAACTCTATCTTGAGACCCTTGGACCTGTCGCCCGGCTTGCTGGTGGGGCAGGGTTAGGTGAAGAGCGGCCCTATGCCTCTTGCTTCAGTATGGTGGATTCATTGACAGGGGCTATGGCCAGAGGTGGAATCCAGCAGGTTTTCACAGGTTCCCGAGAGTAGGTTACTAATTATTTGTGTGTGCTGAGAGAGGGTTCCTAATTGGTGATTTTGCCATGTGATTTTTGCCTTAGTTATGCCCCTGCTCTTAGAACTTGAAGCAGTCTAGCAGGAGGTGCACCAGCGTGCGTGGCAGCCTGCACCTGCGTGCATTCGTTTCCCGCCCAAGGACCGGCGCAGAGGCTGCGTCCTTGCCACAACCCCGCCCATGAATGCCCCACCCCCAGAATGCCCAGCCACGCCCCCGTCGTGCCCTGCCCAGCCCCATTGGCGCTACGCCACAGTTTGAATCTCACCACCATGGGAACCTGTTACTAAAATTTTTGGATCCCACCACTGGCTATGGCTGTGAACTGGGAGAACTTTTTTCCTACTAGCTCTGAGGCCCACGGCAGTTCGTTCCATTGCTGGCCTCTCATGCAGAGGAGGAGGGCAGACTTTTATTTGGGGGTGTCACCCTAGGGATTCATGGAATTGGGCAAACGGTGTGATTTTTTTTCACTGTCTAAATTGCAGCTGGGTGATGCGAGGGGGGGGGAACCAAAGGAAAGCTTTGCTTAGGGAGGGGGCTAACTGTGAGTCTCTGGGGAACTATCTGGGACTTCTTGTTTGCCTGCCTGGCCTTGCAAAGCTGGGAGGCTTCTCTGACATCGCCAAATGCTTTTGGGTGGATAAAAAGCATCTGTCTACAAACACCAGCTACAGGCCATTTGCGGTGAGTCAGTGCCGCTCAGTGGGTACCTGGAGGAATGCAATTTGCAAACTGTGAAGAAGGATGCCCACTCTTGGAGCATTGTGATTGGTGGCTGCCTAAGCCAATGAGGGCTCAGAAGAGCCAAATCCTAGGCTGTTTTTTTCATCCTATTCTTTCTTCAGTCCCAGATTTGTGTTCTTGACTGAGAAAGGAGAGATGAACGTAGGCATTCAGTTGGAGACGTGCTTTTTAATGAAAACAACTATCAGGCTGATTTCCTAAGGCTGCAATCCTAAAAAACCCCTCTTGCCTGCATGTAAGCTCCATTTACTAAAATGGGATTTACTTCTGAGTAGACCTCTTAGGCTTGCTTCCTAAAACAAGTAACTTTAAGGCTGATTGTAAAGAATCTGACTCCACTTTTTAAAGTGGTAAATGACCCAAATTTAATGTTGGTTTGGCCTTATTCTGACTTTTATGCTACTGAGAATGCTACAAGTAATGGGTATAACAATATATAGTTTTGCAACATGAATATATGTCAGAAATGGTAGAACATGAAAACTACTGCATTTCAGTTCAGCTGAAATATCTCCCCAAAAAAAACCTAACACTGTATTTGCTTCCACCCCATATAGTATCTAATAAAGGGAAACCAAGGGCACTATCACACATTCGAAATAATGTATTTTCAATCCACTTTCACATAGGTTTGCAAGCAGATTTTGCTATTTCACACAGTACAATCCAGCTGCAAAGTGGATTGAAAGTGGATTGAAAGTGCATTGTTCTGCATGTGCGAAAGTGCCCTATTAAATGGTGTCAAGAAGAAGGAGGAGGAGGAGGAGGAGGAGGAGGAGGAGGAGGAGGAGGAGGAGGAAGAAGAATTTGGATTTATATCCCACCTCCCTCTCCTGAAAGGAGACTCAAGGTGGCTTGCAAGCTCCTTTCTTTCCCCCTCCTCACAACATACACCTTGTAAGCTGGTAGAGCTGAGAGAGTTCTGAAGAACTGCGACTAGCCCAAGGTCTCCCAGCAGGAATGCAGGAGTGCAGAAACACATCTGGTTCACCAGGTAAGCCTCTACCACTCAGGTGGAGGAGTGGGAAATCAGACCCGGTTCTCCAGATTAAAGCCCACCTGCTGTTAACCACAACACCACGCTGGCTCAAAAGCATTGACAAATGGCAGAGGTTATCAGTGGCAGAACATCTGCTTTGCATGCAAAAGATTCAACTCCCCCAAATCTCCTGTTCAAAGAATAAAGGGGAAGCTGATGTGGAAGACCTCAATCCAAGACAGAGGAGAGCAGCTGCCAGTCAGAGCAGACAGTCCTGCCCTTGATTGACCAAGGGTCTGACCCAGTAGCCGACAGCTTCATGAACTCCATATACTGGTATCTACTTCCTGCCTGCCCTTTTTTGCAGGCACGTGGTTTCCTTGTGCTCTTAATAGTTTGCCTTTCGCTTCAGTAATGGTTCTGGTTCTAGTTCTTTTCCTGCCGTGAATTATTAGAGTAAATAATAGGGCAGAGATGCGAGCGTGTTGTTTTGTGGAACTTTACTAGATAACAAACCAAAGTTGCACTAAATATAGGAACAGCAAACTGTACCTAATCTATACTATGCAAGTGCTGTGCGGAATAGCAAAATCCACTTGCAAACAAACGTGACAGTGGATTGAAAGTGCATAATTCTGCGTGAGCGCAAGGGACCTATCCGTGGCTGTGTGTCTGCCTCTCCTCTTTTGCTAGAAGAAGAAAGATCTTTCCAGAAGCTCATGTGAGTCTAGACAGGTCACTTCACTACTCCATCTACATACTACAGCAGTTAACTCTTGTTTGCAGGGCCAGATTTAGATGAAGAGAGGCCCTAGGCCAGTGATAGCGAGCCTTTTCGAGACTGAGTGCCCAAATTGCAACCCAAAACCCACTTATTTATCGCAAAGTGCCAACATGGCAATTTAACCTGAATACTGAGGTTTTAGTTTAGAAAAAACAGTTGGCTCCGAGGTGTGCGTTACTTGGGAGTAAGCTTGGTGGTAGTCGGTGGCTTTGCTTTGAAGCAACTGAGCAACTCTTCCAATGGGTGAATCACAACCCTAGGAGAGTTTACTCAGAAGCAAGCCCCATTGCCAGCAACCGAGCTTACTCCCAGGTAAAGGATCGTGCTTTAGTTCTTCGCATGAAAATCAGTGGGGTTTAACAGTGCTTAACTGGGTTACCTACACTGCTTCCCCAAACTAGGTCTTAGGTTTAATGCTAATAATCGAGCCCAGAGGCCCAGGCCAGCCTAGATGTGTGGGGGGGTGGGAGGGGAGATGACTCTGTTTGCAAGTGCCCACAGAGAGGGCTCTGAGTGCCACCTCTGGCACCCGTGCCATAGGTTCACCACCACTGCCCTAGGCTATTCCACTTGTAAGCCCCCTCCCAAGCCCCCAAGATGGAAGAGTGTTTTAAACAAAATTGAGTAAAACTCAGGATGATAATAGGTGTTTAAGATCCTGCAATTCACAATCAATACAGAAATCAATGCTAGTGTCGAGTTATTGGCTTAAGACTGTATTATTCTGAAATGGAGTGCAAAGAAAATTACGGAATAGTTGTTTAGAGACTACGGTGTGTCATGACAGCTTGTGTAAGAAAGGCCTAGGACAGTCTAGGCTTGATCTGCCAGGCAGAGATACCAGGTTACAGCAGGGAACTGAGTCCAATCCAAGAGTCAAGTTTCAGTGTCAGAAGTCTGGTCCGAGGGTCAGAATGCACAGAATCCACAAGTCAGAGGAAACGTTGCAGCAGCCGTGAGCTTTGCATCCAGGCTGGGATATTCTGTGAACCTACTTGGTATAGGCCCATGGTGGCGAACCTTTGGCACTCCAGATGTTATGGACTACAATTCCCATCAGCCCCTTCCAGCATGTGCCAAAGGTTCGCCACCACTGGTATAGGCTCTTCCAGCCAGTTAGGCTCCATCCTCTGAAGGCTCTGCTTCCCCCTGCTGCAGAAAGTGTTGGAATTTCCAGCCTTGCTTTGCATGCAGCAGCAGCAAGAGCAGCACGGAATTCTGGGAAGCTGCACGAACATTCTAAAGGTAACAGTTAAAATCCGTTGGTAGTGTTCTGTTCCCTCACACACACACTCGCAGACTGCCTGACCGACTAAGAGAAAAGATGTGCGCTGTGCTCTGTATACTGTTGTAAACCAAATGATACAGAAATGTGCTCTGACTATATAGTAAAAGATATTGTAACTCAACCATACTGTAACAAACCATGAGCTGTGCATGTAACTATTATCTGTGATACTGTGTATATAATGTATATCTCTCTCTCTCAGGTTAAGTAAAGTTCTGCTTATGTTATTATGAACTTCTGAGGAAAAACGGCTGGTCTTTTGACAGATAACTATTCTAATTTGATGTGCTGCACAATCCACATTTCCGCCCGCAACTTTGCTTGACAGGATTATATATACCAAATATACCTGTTGCCCTTCAGAAGGTAACGTAATTTGGAAATGGGAAAGGAGCTGCTGTCCTAGAGGTTTTTCACGGTCACCTTCCACCTGATCCTGGAGATGCTGGGGACTTAACCCAGGACCTTCTGCATGCCAAGTAAATGTCCTACCACTAAGAATTATCTTTATGAAACTGAGGTGTAAGCATGAGTCACATCTCAAGCGCTTCAAATTGTCAGGCTCTGGTGGGGAAACCCCGGGGGCCTTATCTTGGTGTCTCCACCAGAGACCCGAGGCAGCTACAGCCAGAGTCTGCCTCCAGTCACCTGCCCAGGTTAGGACAAAGTCTTGTTCACTGATGTTGCCATCCAAACAGCAACTGCCCATGCAGCTGTTTTGAAAGATACAAATACTTTCATAGGGATAAAAAGGGCTTACTGCAAAGACCAGCTGGGGTCTATTTGTGGTGAGTCAGTGCCACCAAGTGGGCACCTGGAGAGTTGCAGCTTGGCAAACGTGAAGGATGCTTAAGAACATAAGAACAAGCCTGCTGGATCAGACCAGAGTCCATCTAGTCCAGCTCTCTGCTACTCGCAGTGGCCCACCAGGTGCCTTTGGGAGCTCACATGCAGGAGGTGAAAGCAATGGCCTTCTGCAGCTGTTGCTCCCGAGCACCTGGTCTGTTAAGGCATTTGCAATCTCAGATCAAAGAGGATCAAGATTGGTAGCCATAAATCGACTTCTCCTCCATAAATCTGTCCAAGCCCCTTTTAAAGCTATCCAGGTTAGTGGCCATCACCACCTCCTGTGGCAGCATATTCCAAACACCAATCACACGTTGCGTGAAGAAGTGTTTCCTTTTATTAGTCCTAATTCTTCCCCCCAACATTTTCAATGAATGCTCCCTGGTTCTAGTATTGTGAGAAAGAGAGAAAAATTTCTCTCTGTCAACATTTTCTACCCCATGCATAATTTTATAGACTTCAATCATATTCCTCCTCAGCTGTCTCCTCTCCAAACTAAAGAGTCCCAAACGCTGCAGCCTCTCCTCATAGGGAAGGTGCTCCAGTCCCTCAATCATCCTTGTTGCCCTTCTCTGCACTTTTTCTATCTCCTCAATATCCTTTTTGAGATGCGGCGACCAGAACTGGACACAATTACTCAAGTCGCTTGATGCACCATTTATATAAGGGCATGACAATCTTTGCAGTTTTATTCTCAATTCCTTTCCTAATTATCCCCAGCATAGAGTTTGCCTTTTTCACAGCTGCCATGCATTGAGTTGACATTCCCATGGAACTATCAACTAAGACGCCCAAATCCCTTTCCTGGTCTGTGACTGATAGTACTGACCCTTGTAGCTTGTATGTGAAGTTTGGATTTTTTGCCCCTATGTGCATCACTTTGCATTTTGCTACATTGAACTGCATTTGCCATTTCTTAGCCCACTCACCTAATTTATCAAGGTCCGCTTGGAGCTCTTCACAATCCTTTGTGGTTCTCACCACCCTACATAATTTGGTATCATCTGCAAACTTGGCCACCATGCTACCCACCCCTACTTCCAGGTCATTTATGCTTGCTGGCTCCTGGAGCCTCGGGATTGGTCGCTGCACAGCCAGTGAAGCAGACACGATGCTTTCCGTGTCTGTGATGTATTTATCACTGCTTGATTGCAGAAAGCTGTTCTATTATCCTTTGGACTCACGTTATGCTGGCACTTTTACAGGCAAGTCTAGGGAGAGTATTCAGTGTGTCTGTACTGCACAATTACTGAGAGCCAGCAGGGTGCACTGGTTAAGAGCAGGTAGAGTCTAGTCTAGAGAACTGGGCTTGATTCCCCACTCCTCCACATGAATAGTGGATTCTGATCTGGTGAACCAGGTTTGTTTCCCTGCTTGTACACATGAATCCTGCTGGGGGAGCTTGGACTAGTCACAGTTTGTTCAAAACTCTCTCAGCCCCACCTGCCTCACAAGGTGTCTGTTGTGGGAAGAGGAAGGGAACCAGAGTTTATAAGCCTCCTTGAGATTCCTTACAGGAGAGAAGGGCGAGGTATAAATCCAAAAGAGCATGATGGGTTTCAACCCCAGGATGAAGATGAAGAAGAAGAGTTTGGATTTATATCCCCCCTTTCTCTCCTGCAGGAGACTCAAAGGGGCTGACAATCTCCTTGCCCTTCCCCCCTCACAACAAACACCCTGTGAGGTGGGTGGGGCTGAGAGAGCTCCGAGAAGCTGTGACTAGCCCAAGGTCACCCAGCTGGCGTGTGTGGGAGTGCACAGGCTAATCTGAATCCCCCCAGATAAGCCTCCACAGCTCAAGTGGCAGAGCAGGGAATCAAACCTGGTTCCTCCAGATTAGAATGCACCTGCTCTTAACCACTACACCACATTGAAAGTGATGCTGTTTCAGGGTGGGGGATAATCCACCCCAAAACAGCATCACTTTCAATGTTGTTTAACTAGGGAGCCCAGATTCTCCCTTTAAGGTGGATTTAAAAGGAGAATTTGGGCTCTCTAGTTTAAACACTATCGAAAGTGATGCTGTTTGGGGGTGGATTCCAGCATCACAGCGGCTGCCCGGGGGGTGTGTGTGCAAAACTCAGATTTTGCACCAGGCTCCATTTTCCTTCTATGCCTCTGCCCAGAGGGGAGGGGCAGGGGAGGGCAGGGGAGTCTGCCATCCCCGACCTCGGAGAGCTGCTTTTATAAGCGCTAGGCCAGGGGTGGGGCTTGGGGAGGCGTGGCCATGCCCTAGGGGCGGGTGGGGTGTGGCCCCACCCCCGAACACCCCCCATAAAAAATCTATACCTACGTCCCTGAGTGCAGACCTTTCAGCACAGGGGTGACACAATTACACTAACCAACCTCCTGACAGTCCTCTGGCTGCCCCATTTTGGACTGCTGACATTTCCAAAGTGTTTTCAGTATGGGAAGAGGCAGCTCACTAGGTGTATGGATTCTAAACCATGAAAGGCTTTACAGAGAACAACCAGCACCTTGGATTGTGCCCGCAAATCCTTGGACTGCTTTGCCCGAGTTGCAGCACAGTTTACAAGGGTGGGGAAGAGGGAAGAAAAAGATCCAGTCTCAGCTGGCCCGAGAATTGAAGACGGCTCTCCGGCAGAAATTGAAAAATCCTCCCCCTGCATTTTGTATTGAATGCTGGGCAAAGTTGGCAACTCTCCCCAAAGCAGCTGTGCTTTGCCATTTCTTTGGCAGCCAAAATCATCCTTCTGTTCCTCTTGGCACAATTTCAAACTTCTGAATTGGGGTTTAATTTGGGCATTTCACTCCCACCCCCCCACCCCCCACTCCCTCACAGCCCAGATTTGAGAGCTGTGACTTGCAACACACATCTTCTGTTGAATTAAACTACTTACAGCCCTTCATGGACACCCACCCACACCCACACACAAACAAATCTAATCAGATTAGATTCCCCACTCCTCCACATGAAGCCTGCTGGGTGACCTTGGGCCAGTCACAGTTCTCTCAGAACTCTCTCGGCCCCACCTACCTCACAAGGGGTCTGTTGTGGGAGGGGAAGGGAAAGGAGTTTGTAAGCAGCTATGAGACTTCTTACAGGACAGAAAGGGTGGGGTATATACCCAAATTCTTGTTCTTTAGGTGTATGATTTAAACCTCTTTGGGTCTCCATTGGAGAAAAAGGTAGGGTACAAATGAACTAATACACACACACGCACACACGTGCTAATATTAATCCATATGTACTGCACCTTTCTCTCCAATTGGCCCCCCAAGTGGTTCACATCTTTCTTTTGATCCCCACAACAATGACCCTGTGAAGTAGGTCAGGCTAAGAGAGTGGGGTCTCCTCTCTGGTGTCATATCTGTTCAAACAAAGAAACAGAGTTAACTTTATAACTTCAGATGCTGGTGCTCACTAACATGTGAGCAATGGCTATCTCACTGGCCAATAGCTAAACAATAGATCAGGTCCTAAACAGTGACTTCAGCAACTTGTTCACATACAAACAGTTAACCCTTTTGTAACTGAGTTGTGACAGTCACTTGCGAAATGCCAACAGAGGCCCACCCAGCCAATGGCCAGGCGCCCAGCGGGGATCCCCCCCCCCCCCGCCAGCCTCCCAGATTCTAGCCCAGCATCATGCATGTCCACCGATTGCTGTTTCTTTTTGCAGGAAGGGATACACAAAATTTCCCTTCGGATCTTTGCCTGTCCACCCACAGTCGGAGCAGCAGGGGGCAGCAGAGCCCAGCTGGAGAGATGCATGTGAGTGTCTGCTCCGCAAAGGGGCGAGCCGGAGCTTTGGTGCCTCTTTCACCGCCTTGCCTTGGCACAAAGTACCTGCAGCCTCCCCTCTCCTTTCCAGACCATTATTCTACCGGGGATGCTTGTTCTCCAGCTACCCCAGGGAGTTTTTGACCTTTGGCCAATTTCACCTTCCTCTTTCTTTCTTTCTTTCTTTCTTTCTTTCTTTCTTTCTTTCTTTCTTTCTTTCTTTCTTTCTTTCTTTCTTTCTTTCTTTCTTTCTTTCTTTCTTTCTTTCTTTCTTTCTTTCTTTCTTTCGTTCTTTCGTTCTTTCTTTCTGGTAGGCCACCCTTCCTGTTGCGGCCTCCAGTGTAGAACAAATACAATAAAATGATGCCATTTCACTTAATCTATCCATAAAATGGATATTTCCAGATGGCAGTAAAATTTCTAATGGCAACACAAACAACACCAACATTGTATAACTTTCATAACATTTTTTTAATCCTTGTGAAACAAAAGAGGTTTGTTTGCCTGAGAAGCAAAGAGGAAATACAAATATTTGAGCCACAATAATTTGAAAAACTGACCAATTTTGAAACTTGTTCTTTGGAATCACCGAGGAGGAAAGTCAAAGGTTTTATAGTGAGCCAAATAACCGGGTCTCTGAAGGTCAGTTTGGTCTAAAGTGGCTAGCAGAACCCCTCCAGGATTCCCCTGTGGTGCGTACTGTTCCACACTTGGCACGCCCAATATGACTTCTAAATTGCACTGCTGCCCCACCGGGCCTTAGGATTGGGTGCCACACTTTTATAATGAACTTTTATAATGTTGTCTGATGCTGCTAGGTTTTAAGAAATTTGTAAATTGTTTTAATTTACCTAATGTATTTTATGGTGTGTAATATAATGGCCTACTGTATGTAATATTGTTTTGGCCTTCTGTACACCGCCCAGAGCACTTCGGGGGTGGGCAGTTTAAAATCCAATAAATAAATAAACAAACAAACAAACAAACAAACAAGCAGGCAGGCAGGCAGGCAGGCAGGCAGGCAGGCAGGCAGGCAGGCAGGCAGGCAGGCAGGCAGGCAGACAGACAGATAATAAAAGTCTTTCATAGACTCTGAAATCTTTTTTAACTGGAGGAGCCCAGGTTTGAACCCGGGACCTTCTGGACGCAAAGCCAATTTATTTTCACTGTAATTTCTGATGCAAGCATTTTTCTCTGTTGGGCTCGTTCCACACATGCAGAATAATGCACTTTCAAACTGCTTTCAGTGCTCTTTGAAGTTGTATGGAATGGCAAAATCCACTTGCAAACAGTTGTGAAAGTAGTTTGAAAATGCATTATTTTGCGTGTGCGGAAGAGGCCTTGGGGAGGGTGGAGGAACAGAGAAACGAGGAGTTTCCTAAATCTTTCACCACAACTACCTCTTATTATGAAAGAAGCAAACCTTTTTCAGATCCCTCAATAACACCTTTGTTGCATGGGGAAATATCCAAATAGGGTAGGGAAGAAAAATTAAAAGTTCTCATTAGGAGTAGGGGGAGATTTCAATGGACATGAAAGCTCAGTTAGGTCTACAAATAAACATTGGCACACCTGCCTTCCAAAGGCATTTAGAGAGGCTTATAGTTTCTTTTTCTTTCCCATGGCCAATTCATCCTCACAACAACCCTATGAGGTAGGTTAGACTAAAAGAGAGGGATGATTCTTGGGATTTTGAGGCCTGGAGCTGTAAACTCCTGATGCCCTTGGGAGCTCTCCCAGGTCCTGAAATATCAGACTTTTGACCTGCAGGTCCTAATGGGCTTTCTGCCAATTGTGTCTCCTGTCTGCTTCTGGTTCCCCTCCAAACCAGATCACATGACCTTGTCCATTGAGGTTGTGACCTGCAAGTTCCAGCTGCCTCTCATCTTCCCCTTGCCTCCAAGTGATAAACCCTTGATCCCTCCTGACTCCGCCTCTTAAGAGCTGGTGCCAGGCATTGCCCTGTTGCAGAGCACTTCCTGCCAGCTTCAGTTTGTAGCCTGGTTGCACCCATACCCCAGACAGAGATAGCCTGGCTATACACCTTTGCTCTGGTTATCTCCAGATTAGATTGCTGCAATGTCCCCACGTGGGTCTGCTTTCGAAGACAGTTTGGAAGCTGAAACTGGTGCAGAATGCAGCTGTCAGACTATTAACTGGGATCTGGAGGTCCAAGCATATAGGACCATTTTTGGCCCATGTGTATTGGCTGCTCATATGCTTCTGGTCCCAATTCAGGATGCTAGATTTAATTTATAAAGCCCTTGGGACCACAATACCTGCCAGAGCGTCTCTTCCGGCCTTGATCTATTCTACCATTGTGGTCTGTTCCTGGGGCCTTTCACAAAGTTCACAAGGTGACAACTAGAGGGAGGATTTTTGGAGGGTAGTGGTCCCTCTCTTTGGAATAACCTCCTTGCTGTGGCTCACTCGGCATCAAATTTGCCATCTTTTTGGTGTCAGATTAAGACACTTCTGTTTGAGGAAGCTCTTAAAGATCTCCCTAGTCTTTTGGTGTCCCAACACATTTAATCAGGTCATCTTTTATTCCGAGCTGTGTTTCTGCTAACTGCATCTTATGGCTTTTATTGGTTTAAAAGTTTTGTAATCTAACAAACATTCACTCAAAACTGATTGTGTTTTAGTTGTTATATATTTATTGTAAACCGCCCAGAGATCTTGGGCTGTGAGCAGTATAGAAATGAAATAAGAAGAAGAAACCCTGGATTTTATTAACAAACCAGAATAATAATTGAAAATGTTTAAGTTTCCTCCTGACTCCAGAATGGAAAAAAAATGCACACATTTAGCACAACAGACAATTCAGAATATTTCCCAGTTCCATGCAAAGTTTATTTTCTCAGCCTTGCACCCTTTGGAAAGAGCCTGAGGCCCCTTCCGCACACTCAAAATAATGCGTTTTCAAACCACTTTCACATCTGTTTGCAAGTGGATTTTGCCATTCTGCACAGCTTCAAAGAGCACTGAAAGCAGTTTGAAAGTGCATTATTCTGCATGTGTGGAATGAGCCTGAGAGATGCTATTTCAATTTGCTGGTGGAGGGGGACAAGATCACTGGGTCCCCCGGTGTTGACTGTGATCAGGATTGGGCAATGTGGATCTAGATGATCTTGTGTGCTCTGGCCACTCCATCCTTAGAACCATATTCTATCTCCTTCCTAAAAAATGTCTAGTTCTTGCACAGTTGTTTGAACCCTTGAGAGAACTCTGGACTTTCCAGCCATAACTGTTGTAACCCACCCTGAGCCCTTTGGGATAGGGCGGGATAAGAATATGATAAATAAATAAAATGAATAAATCCTTTTTTTTCCCCACGACGTAGCATCCAACAGCGCCCGTTATCCTCCATCCCCGGCTCCTTTCCTAGCTGCTTCTAGACAGCACGGAAATTATTTTGCCCGGGCGAAATGCCAACAACATCTATGGCAACTTAGGCCTCTGTACAGTGAAAATGCAGGAATTTTGGGGTGTGCGCTATCAAGCCGCAACTGACTTACTGGCGACCCCTGTAGGGTTTTCAAGACAAGAGATTCAGAGGTAGTTTGCCATTGCCTGCTGCCGCTTCATGACTTCGGCATTTCTTGGAAGTCGACCATTCAAATACTAGCTAGGGCTAACTGATTCTGCTTAGCCTCCGAGATCCAAGGAGATCACACAGGAGCAGCAGTGGCGTAGGAGGTTAAGAGCTCATGTATCTAATCTGGAGGAACCGGGTTTGATTCCCAGCTCTGCCGCCTGAGCTGTGGAGGCTTATCTGGGGAATTCAGATTAGCCTGTACACTCCCACACACGCCAGCTGGGTGACCTTGGGGTAGTCACAGCTTCTCTCAGCCCCACCTACCTCACAGGGTGTTTGTTGTGGGTGCGGGGGAGGGAAAGGAGATTGTAAGCCCCTTTGAGTCTCCTGCAGGAGAGAAAGGAAGGATATAAATCCAAACTCTTCTTCTTCTTCTTCTACAAGCTTTTAACACAGCGGATCTCAACCTGTGGGTCGCGACCCCTTTGGGGGGCGAATGACCCTTTCACAGGGGTCGCCTAAAACTCTCTGCATCAGTATTCTCCATCTGTAAAATGGAAAAATGTTAGGGTTGGGGGGTCACCACAACATAAGGAACTGTATTAAAAGGTTGCGGCATTAGGAAGGTTGAGAACCACTTAAGTAACACACACACAACTCAACAGTCGGACTGTGCTAACTCAGAGAAACACTGATCCGGCCCAGAATTTTTTTTCTGAACTTTTAAATGGTCAAGAGTTCCCGGGTCTGAGCTGGGCAACCCTTGGGTACTAAAGTGGTGCCATAACCCAAATTCTGCATTCCTCAGCAAATAATCAGTGGAGAAGCCGTCCAGCTCCGGCCATGCTCAAGGTGAGCTGGGAAAAAGCAGGTCAGCCTGAAATTGCCATTGTGTAGTGTGACGTTAGTCATTTACACTGGGTTTTGTTGCTCCTTCCTGCCTCCCCACTTGCCCCAGAAGCAGTTTTTCCCGCTCTCCTGACCCCCATTTCCAAACGATCCTAAGGGTTTTGTGTTTTCGTTTTGTTTTCATAAGCGATGCAGGTTTGCTGCTGGAGAAAGGGACTGATCTATTGAGTTGTTGCAGGGGGGGGGGACAGAGCGGGGGGGGGGAGATGGAAGCAGCCTTTCCAAATGGAGCTTGCAGGAAAACAAGGCATACAGGATTTAACCTTTTGCCCCTGCGGAACGGGCAAAAGGAAAGGGCCCTTTAAAATGCAAACGTTGTAAGCACGCACACGCACAGGTTCTGCCAGTGTGGTACATTTAATGCTTCTTCCCTGTTATCAGCATGATTTAGTTTGGTCCTACTGGGTGGAGTTCTTGGTGTCAGTTTTTAGTCCTTGTCCTGTTAGCTTTTGCCGATGGTTGTAAGAGGTGCCTTCCTAGCAAACAAAACCTGCCGTTTTGGACCAGCTTGTCTCTGCTGAATGGATCTCAGAACCGGTGCTTGAATGAATCCTTCAGCCCAATCTCTTGCGTCAACACAAACCCGCAGAAAATCCCCCGCTGCGAAGCAAATAGCCTCCAGTCCAGACCCCCAGCATGCGCACAAAAGCCCCTTGTCCCAGCTAAAACCTTCCCTTACTAAGGGATTGGTAATTTGGGGTCGAGCCCTAACCTCAAGTGACCTCAGCTCTGCAGCAAAGTGGCATTCGTGCGAATTTCCCTTTCTAGCAAAACGGCTTTAACTGCTTCCTGCCCTCCCATTCTGCTGATCTGGGGAGGAAGGCGCACGCAGCTATACGCTGGGATGGCGCTGGTGAACGGAGGGAACCACTCCCTTAAAGGCACAGAGCCCTGGCTCGAGTCGGCCGTAGGCGCCTGCGCACGTTCCCCTCCCTTATGTACTGGGGGAGGAAGGAAGAGGCCAGGAGGCTTTTTATTGGCCCAAACTCTGTTCCGTCTAACAGCCCAAATTGGCCTCGCCTCTTGCCTCTGCACCCTTTTTGCTCAGCGTTGCTTTTGGGTCAGCTGGGCTGGAGGGGGCTTCGTTCTTCTGGCCAGCAATGGGTGGGAAGGGAGCTGATGTCCGGGAATGGGGCGGTGTTGGGGGTGTTTTCCGAACCCAAACAAAACCTCCGTTTCTCCCGTCGTCGATGATGCATTCGGATTATTCACCGCAGTGACCTCCGGAGCGCCTGTTGGGAGGGGAGGGGAGGGGAGGGGAGGGGGGGTTAGCATCTTTATTCTTATTTATTTCAAGCGTATAAGCAGCTGCGGGGGCGGCTGCCTGGTAACCCACCCAGTTGGCCGGGATGGCTGCAGCACATAACGGGGATGGGCGGGCGGGGGTTGAATGCGCAGTTCTTGGATTCTAAGAGATGGCGAAGGAGGGTTTTTCAATGGACCCCTTCCGCACATGCAAAATAATGCACTTCAATCCACATTCACAATTGTTTGCAAGTGGATTTTGCTCTTCCGCACAATAAAATCCAGCTGTAAAGTGCCCTGAAAGTGGATTGAAAGTGCATTATTCTGCATGTGCGGAAGGGGGCGATGGAGAGGCGCCTTCAAACCAAGCACAGGGTGGATTGGGGATTCCTTAGGTGCTTATCAGCCCAACTCGAAAGTGAATTTTCTCCAGAGGCTCCGGATTTTTGACAGTAGTTGGGGACGTGGAGTACGAAGCTCTTGGCAGTTGTTATAAGCCATTTAACACTCGGGGTGTCCTAGTGAAGGGGACCCTTCCTACCTCTGAAGCCAACCTGGGCAGGTGGGATGGCCAAAAGGAGAGCCCTGTGTTATTAAATTAGGGGATTTGGCTCATTCCGCACATGCAGAATAATGCACTTTCAAACTGCTTTCAATGCTCTTTGAAGCTGTGCGGAATGGCAAAATCCACTTGCAAACAGTTGTGAAAGTGGTTTGAAAACACATTATTTTGCATGTGCGGAAGGGGCCTTTGCTGCCAAGGAGGGTAGAGTAGATCAAACAGCTTCATGGAGGAGACGGACATCAAGGGCTGCTAGCCCTGATTTTTAAAGGGGAAATGCTTGTTCAGAAGGGGCAGCCTGGGTGGGCCACAGTGCCCCCCCCCCATGAATGAGGATGTCAAACTATGTGGTCTTCTGGTTTGAGCCAGCAGATGGTTCTCTCTGTCTCCCCTTTCTTTGAAAACAGTTTGGAGACCAGTGGCAACTTTAAGACCAAACCAAGTTTTATTCTTGGTTCATGTGCCTGCACCCTTGAATGCACACAAAAGCTTATGTCAAGAATACTTTGCAGGTCCAAAAGGTAGAAGAAGAAGAGTTTTGGATTTATACCCCACCTTTCTCTCCTGTCAGGGGATTCAAGGTGGCTTACAAACCCCTTTCCTCTCCCCACAACAGACATTTTGCGAGGTAGGTGGAGCTGAGAGAGTCCTGAGAGAACTGTGACTCGCCCAAAGTCACCCAGCAGGCTTCAAGTGGAGGAGGGTCTTCAAGTGGAGGAGGGGTCTTGATTTAGCCAAGGCCCAATCTGCCTGTGGATCCTAGTGGGATTCCAGGCTACGTGTGGGGTCTGGAGAGCTCCTGAAATTACGACAGATCTCCAGACTGCGGAGATCAAGTTCCCTGGAGAAAATGGCTATTTTAGAGTGTGGACTTTTGACATTATACCCCACAGAGATCCCTCCCCTTCCCAGGATCCACTCCCAAGTCTCCAGGAATTTCACAACCCAAAGTCAACCCCCCAAGTCCTGACTCACCCAGTAAACATCTCTAGAGATTATATTATTCCATAGCACTTCCACTCTGTAGTCCATCGTTTTGTTCCAGGTCCCAGTTGTGCAATCTGTTTACATCTGGTATTTCCCAATAATTTACCCAGGAAGGATACACTTTGTGAGCCAGAGCCACCATCTCCCAGCCTTCAAGGGGGGCATCTGGCTGACTTTTCTTGGAATCTCAACAAGGGGGTCTTTGCTGTGATCCAGCAAGCAGCATCAATCAGAACTGGGAAGACTCAAACTGACTGCTGTTATCCTCACACTTTTAAAAAATCATACACTCCCGGATCAGCTGCAAACCCTCACTGAGCCTCTGCATATCCCAGGCAAGTTGCCACAGCAAAATACATTTTAAATATTTACCCCGGCTGCAGCCAACTGACCTTCTCTCAAAACTGGGTCACGGGATAATCACATGGAGCTGGTGAGGTTATTTGACACGTTTCCCAGATCTTCTGTTTTGCTCTGTTTGCAATCAGGTTGTCCTACGGGAATTTGGGGTGGTGTGCGGGGGGGAGAGACTCCTGGCACCCCGGGGAAATGGCTTGAGCTTCGATAGAGACTGAAAAGCCACAATGCTTATAGTGAGAAGGAACGTTGAAGCAAGTTGCTGCAGTCTTAAGTGGTACGGTCTTAAGTGGTATAGTCCTGGGAACACCATACCCCATTCTTTCCCCTTGTGCATTTAAATCTGTTTGTACTGATAATACTAGAAACAATAACAGTGGTTAGGAAGCAGCCAGAGAGGGATCATTTCCATTGCTTCTCAGCTCCCTCCAACAACTGGCAATTGGAGAAAAGGCAGCAGCTGGATTCAAACTGGGTTTTTTGTTTTTTGAGGCTTTGTGTTTGTTTTTTATTTGATCGTTACTGGAGCAAAAAGAAAACTGTAAACAATAAAGCAGCGAGGCTCTAAACGCTCAGGAGAACAACATAGCCAGGAACCTAAAAAGAGAACCGATGAAGTGCTAGCTTTCTCTCTGAAAAAGGCACTTGGAATCAGGGGTGCCACCACAGAGAAGGCCTTGTTTCCCATTACTGCCCTCTTAGGCCTCTGAAGCTAGTCACAATCTGAAGCAAGGATTCGGGAGGTGATCTCAGGGAATGGCCAAAGTCTTATGTGAAAAGACATTCTTTCAGATAGCTGCTACTTGGAAATAGTTGTCTGTATTCACCTCAGGCAACTTGGAGCAGTAGGTATGAGGCCTCTACAGAATTTTGTCTGTCCCACTCCGAACCTAGAGCAAACTTGGAAGTAGGGTAGTGAGAGTTATCTTGGACTAATACATTTATATTTATTCCTTTTAAACCCCACTTTTCTCCACAATGGGGACCCAAAGTGGCTTACAGCATTTCCCCTTCTCCATTTTATCCCCACAACAATCCTGCAGGGTAGGATAGGCTAAGAGGTGATGGCCCGAGGTCACCCAATGGGGTTCCAAGGCAGAATAGGGGCTCAAACCCGGGTCTCCTAAACCCTAGTCTGACATGCTAACTACTGTGCCATGCCAAAACAAAGTTCAATAGCACTAAGGACTTTTTGGACCTTTGTGGAATTCCTTCCTAATAGATATAGGGATGGCGGCCACTTTTAGAAGAAGAGGAAGAAGAGTTTGGATTTATAACCCCCCTTTCTCTCCTGCAGGAGACTCAAAGGGGCTTACAATCTCCTTGCCCTTCCCCCCTCACAACAAACACCCTGTGAGGTAGGTGGGGCTGAGAGAGCTCCGAGAAGCTGTGACTAGCCCAAAGTCACCCAGCTGGCATGTGTGGGAGTGTACAGGCTAATCTGAATTCCCCAGATAAGCCTCCACAGCTCAGGCGGCAGAGCTGGGAATCAAACCCGGTTCCTCCAGATTAGATACACGAGCTCTTAACCTCCTACGCCACTGCTAGTCATATCGGAAGTGAAGGACTTTGCTCTGTCTCCTGCCTCAATGACAGAGGGGGACTGACCAGTGAGTCAGGTAGCTAGAGAGGGTCAAGGCACTGGACATTTTTTTCTCTACTGCCCAATCCCCTTGATATGTAGATTGCGGCTCGCAGGGAGCTTCCTTCCTTCCTGCTTCTCCTCCACACACACCCCTCCCATTCTTCCACAAACTCTTCCAATTTTGCGCCACTCGTGCTGAGAGATACAGACAGCATCCCTCACCATCCAGTTGGCTAGATTAGAACAGAGCCCCTGTCTTTCCCCTTTTCTATCCAGAGTGGAGTTCACTAATAAAGACTCCTCTTATTAGTTAGAAACCCTGAATTGGCTCTGAGCTTCTTTTGTTTCAGTGCACACGCATGCCTGGGTAAGATCCGCTGTGTTTTGCCTCTGTGCACTCTGCTGTGATGAAAAAATATCTCTTACCAGGGAGAGAATTACTAGCAAATCAGACAGCATGAAAGAGAGGTCCATCAAGGGCTCTAGCCATGGTGGCTAAAGGAAAGCTCCACATCCAGGGATTGCATACCAGTGTCAGAAGGCAACGTCAGAAGAAGTCTTGTCCTCTTATGTCTGCTTTCTAGAGAGCCAGTGTAGTGTAGTTGTTAAGAGTAGGTGGACTCTAATCTGGAGAAAAGGGTTTGATTCCAAACTCTTCCACACGTGTGGCGAACTGGATTTGTTTCCCATTCCTCTACATGAAGCCTGCTGTGTGACCTCTCTCTCAGCCCCACCTGCCTCTCAAAGTGTCTGTTGTGGGGAGGGGAAGGAAAAAAGGAGTTTGTAAGCAGCTTTGAGACTCCTTACAGGAGAGGAAGGGGGGTATAAATCCAAACTAAGAACATAAGAACTAGACTGCTGAATCAGACCAGAGTCCATCTAGTCCAGCACTCTGCTACTCGCAGTGGCCCACCAGGTGCCTGTGGGAGCTCACATGCAGGATGTGAAAGCAATGGCCTTCTGCGGCTGTTGCTCCCGAGCACCTGGACTGTTAAGGCATTTGCAATCTGAGATCAAGGAGGATCAAGATTGGTAGCCATAGATCGACTTCTCCATAAATCTATCCAAGCCCTTTTTAAAGCTATCCAGAGGTTAGTGGCCATCACCTCTACTTCTACTCTACTTCTACATCAACTCTTCTTCTATTCTTATTCTGAAGCCTTCTTGGTTGGCTAAGGAAATTCTGTAAACTGAGGCAGATCTTGAGAGGGAGGGCTCTGTTCTTGTGATTCTTTCTACATGCCCAGAATAATGTCCATTGCCTCTTGGGGGTCAGGAAAGAATTCTCCTCCAGGCCAGATCAGTAAGGGATCTTGGAGGGTTTTTTTGCCTTCCTCCGGGCATAGAGGTCACTGAGGGCAAGGCTAAGGGAGATAGTTATGAATTTCCTGCTTTGTGTAGGGGTTTAGATTGGATGACCCTCGAAGTCTTTTCTAGCTCTATGTTCCTATGCTGTGAAATGGGGTTGGGTCTGGCCAGCTTTTTCTCTTGTTCTCACGCGACTGTCCCCTAATTATACCTCCCAAGATCCCCAAGCATAGCCTTTCCTGGTGGTCAACAATGAGGCCTCTTTCTCTTTTCAACAGTAGAAAGTTCGTTGGATCCATTCTGGGGTATTGGATTGGCAGCACCCCCATTCTGATCCAGCAGGACCCCTGGCACGTTCTTCTATTCCACGAATGAAAAGGAAGGGTGTCGTGGCCCCATCTGGCAAGCTATCATTGTCCCAACTGATTTCATGAAATTCCACTGTCGGGGTGCATTTTCTTACAAAAGGACATTACGCACGAGGTCAAACAAACCATGGAATCCAATAGTTGTTTTTGGGGGTGGGGGGATGAGCCACACCAAGAATTTTATTGTAATTACAGAATTTGAGTCGTCTTGGCAGGGAGAAAGGGGTTTTTCTTGGCCTCCAGTGTCGGCAGCCTGGCCCCAAATCCGGGAGCCAAGACACATTTCCCTTCTTAATTCAAGCTATGCAAAGAGAATACATTCTCCAGTGTTCTGGTTCTACAAAGGGACGGAATGACTATATGAAAATACAATATAGGCTGGGCAGAGGTGCTGGGAGCGGGTAAGAGGCAAGTAGAAAGGTCAAGTGGGGACTGGAGGGAACTAGGCAGCAACATCTCCATTTGGGAAGGAGAAGAAGAGTTGCCTCCAGCACAGAGGAGCAACAGGCAGCCTCCAGAGGTCCCTTCCAGTCCTTAGGAGGACATGAAGTAACTTCAGGCAGCGGTAACATCATAGTTTCTGCAAAGCAATTGAACCGGGATTAGCCTGGCCTGCAAGAATATCTTGCGTGTTTATTATACTCTGTCTCAGAAAAAGATGCTACCCTGTTTCCCCGAATATAAGACATCCCCTGAAAACAAGACATAGTAGAGGTTTTCCTGAAGTGTGAAATATAAGGCATCCCCCGAAAGTAAGACGTAGCAAAGTTTTTGTTTGGAAGCATGCCTGACGAACAGAACACAGAAAAATAAGACACCCCCTGAAAATAAGACATAGCACATCTTTGGGAGCAAAAATTAATATAAGACACTGTCTTATTTTCGGGGAAACATGGTAGTACAGTCAGTTGATGTGCAGCAATTGATAAAATGGTATGCTTCCACATTGGAATATAGTCCCGAATGAATATGAGAATTATCGTTCATTTTTATGCGCTGCCTTTGTCAAAACCATTATGTTGTATAATTGAACTGAATGTCAAAACATATTTTAACTTTCAAAGTGGGGGAGCAGAGCTCGGTAGGCATTAAGACCCGGCTGGAGCATTCTACAACAAAGAAGGTCCAGCATGTTGAGTTCCGTGGCAGAGGAATATACAACCCTACTAACATCTTTCTTTGAAACAGACTAGGCACCTTTGTAGCCCTCCAGAAGAGCTGACGGTGGTTCTCCCCTCCTCCATTTTATCCTCACAACAACCCTTCAAAGAAGGTCAGGTTAGGCCCCAAGGTCCCCCTTTGATGATGGCTGAATCCAGGTATCCCTGGTCCCAGCCCAGCATGCTGACCACAACTTCACAGTAGTATAGGTTATCCCCTGTAGGTTGGCCTTTCTCGAGGAAGAAGGGTCTGGGGGAGAGGGGAACAGGATACCTGTGGTTTCATTCTCACCTGGTTCGCTTTTTCCTTCGGCATTGTAGGAGTTTCCCAGGTTTACCACCTGAAAGTGGAGTGAGAATGTAGAGGTTTACTGGCACATTCGCCCTCCTAGAATCAGAAACTTAACTAGGAGATCCCGGTCAGTGGTGGGATCCAAAAATTTTAATAACAGGTTCCCATGGTGGTGGGATTCAAACTGTGGCATAGTGCCAAAGGGGCTGGGCGTGGCACAACAGGGGCATGGCTGGGCATTCCTGGGCGGGGCTGTGGCAAGGACGCAGCCACTGCGCCGGTCCTTGGGCAGGAAACGGATGCACGCAGGCGCAGGCTGCCACGCATGCTGGTGCACCTCCTGCTAGACTGCTTCAAGTTCTGCACGCTACTGCTGAGAGGAGGGGCGTAACTAAGGCAAAAATCACGTGGCAAAATCACCAATTAGTAACCCCCTCTCGGCATACACAAATAATTAGTAACCTACTCTCGGGAACCTGTGAGAACCTGCTGGATCCCACCTCTGATCCCAGTTGTTGGCAATGTCAGATTTGAACTATTCTGCAGCCCCAGCCCACTTCTTGACGAGGTATATACAATCTACCAGTCCTCTGACACACCCTATCAGATCCACGTCTCTTAATTTACATTTTTGTGTTTCCCTTCTGTTTCCAGCCTCAAATGTAGTGATTGCAGTATGCAATACGTTTGGCTTCTTTACTTTGGAAGGCACTTAAAGAAAAGAAACTGTATTCCGCTTGAGATGCTCTTGGGGTGGAGTGGGGCATGAACTGATGAGCTGGGGCCCCAGACTTCCTTCCCAAAGTGTGGTCTTGAAAAGTCACGATGACCCTTTTTGCACAAACGTTTTAAAACGTTTTGAGGCAGGAAATAAAACGTTTCCTCCACGGAGTCCCACATTGTTTTTACCTCGAAATGTTTTATTTTCAGCCGCAAAGCGTTTTAAATGAATCCCCTTTTAAAAAGATTCTCTGGCTGAAACATTCTGAAAACGTCTTCAGTGGCTGTGTGATCAATTCACTACGTTTCCCATATTTCTCTGCTTTCCTGAGATTCCTCCTCTGCGCCATTTTCTGAGATCACTCCATTCCCCCGTGCCTGTTTTATTTCAGTCATTTCTGGGTGTTTTTTTTTAATTTTGGGGGACGGGGTAAAATCTTCGATGCTTCGAGTGTGCGAGGAATAGAGAATCACAGCGAGAAGATTTGAGGCACTGAAGCATCGATTCAACACAGAACGTTTTAAAAAAAGAGGGGAGGGGAAGAATCACGTAATGGTGGCCAGGAATTGTTTCTAGGGAATGAATGCGGAAATACATCATGGTGAAGGGGAGATTGAAAACATTTTCCAAACATTTTCAACGATTTATGCAGAAAGGGCCGATAATTCACAAAAACCTCTTTGCATATCCCAGCTGGGAGGCAGGGTTTAATTTGGCAAGCCCCATGATGCTCTCATTGACCATTTGGGAGTTTAACCACAAGGTATGCAACATACTGTGCTGATGGAGGAGGGAAGGATCAAGATTGGTAGCCATAGATCAACAGATTTATGGAGGAGAAGTCAATGTATGGCTACCAATCTTGATCCTCCTTGATCTGAGATTACAGATGCCTTAGCAGACCAGGTGCTCAGGAGCAGCAGCAGCAGAAGGCCATTGCTTTCACATCCTGCCTGTGAGCTCCCAAAGGCACCTGGTGGGCCACTACGAGTAGCAGAGGGCCGGACTAGATGGACTCTGGTCTGATCCAGCAGGCTTGTTCTTATGTTCTTAAAGGCCATCAAGTGACAGCTGATCTATAGCTACCCCATAGGGTTTTCAAGCTAAGGGAGGAACATACATGGTCTGCCATTGCCTGCCTCTGAATAGCAACCCTGGACTTCCTTGGTGGTCCCATCTCCAAACTCTAGCCAGGCCTAACCCTGCTTAGCTTCTGAGGCCTGATGAGATCGGACTAGCCATGTTAAACCATGTTTTAAGCATGACGTTTGCAGCAGGCTTGTAAGAAGGAAGGAGAGACCAAAAGGCTAGGATGGCCTGCCTCCCCTTTACAGTGTTCTCTACCTTTGAAACCTTTTCTTCATTAAAACAGCTCAAGCATTAAACCTATTGGTAGTTTTGTTGCCTTAGAGGACTGGCTCCCAACCTTTCTTCACTCACACACCCCTCGGCAACCCATTTCCCTAAAATTGTACCCCCATATTAGCAAACCCATTACATTTTTTTATGTATCCCCAGGGGTATGCATACCCCAGGTTGGGAACCACTGCCGTAGACTCTTTTTTAAAAGAGAGAGTGAGTGAGTTTTGGATTTATATCCCCCCTTTCTCTCCTGCAGGAGACTCAAAGGGGCTTACAATCTCCTTGCCCTTCCCCCCTCACAACAAACACCCTGTGAGGTGGGTGGGGCTGAGAGAGCTCCGAGAAGCTGTGACTAGCCCAAGGTCACCCAGCTGGCGTTTGTGGGAGTGTACAGGCTAATCTGAATTCCCCAGATAAGCCTCCACAGCTCAGGCGGCAGAGCTGGGAATCAAACCCGGTTCCTCCAGATTAGATACACGAGCTCTTAACCTCCTACGCCACTGCTGCTCCTTCTGCTAGCATCATTTCCCAGTTCTTCAATCCTGGCTCCCCGGCATTGTTTTTAAGGTCATAAACACAGCCACGCTGAATCAGACCAAAAGTCCATCAAGTCCAGCATCCTGTTTACATAGGGGCCAACCTGCTACTTTTAGGATGCCCACAAATAGGAAGACTATAACGGTATCTGCCCACCTGCACATCCCAGCTAGTGATATCGAGGTATACTAGAGGGAGTTGATATTTTGGTGTTTGCCTAAATTGGTTTTCATGTTTTGTAACCCACCCTGAGTCTAAGGCTCATTCCACACATGCAGAATAATGCACTTTCAAACTGCTTTCAGTGCTCTTTGAAGCTGTGTGGAATGGCAAAATCCACTTGCAAACAGTTGTGAAAGTGGTTTGAAAAGGCATTATTTTGCGTGTGCGGAAGGGGCCTCAGTGAGAAAGGCAGAATATTATTATTATTGTTGTTGTTGTTGTTGTTGTTGTTGTTGTTAATTGGGTTTATAAACCGCCTTCCCCCGAAGGGCTCAGGCTATGGTACTGATGAACTCTTTGGATGCTGCCCTGCCTTCTCACCCAGCTCTGTATAGGATGGAGCATGAGATCTCCAGTACCCAACCCACCCTGCCCGTGCCAGGAGCTCATGCTTACAGGTGAGAATCAGGATGCCCAGGATAAACAGGACGGCCGCCGCTATTAGACCCCATTTGCGCAAAGAGTAGTAATCTGGTAGAAGGGAAAGAGAAAAACATGTTGTAGGAACATCCAGTGACACGTAGGCGTGAGAGAACACTCGGGGCCAGTGGTGTACTGCCCATTGGGCAAATTGGGCAGCTGCCCAAGGTGCAGGAATTTAAAGTCACCATGGGGCGGCCTGATTTCTAGCCCCGCCCACTTTCTACGGTGGCCCACAAGCAAGGCAGGATGAGCAAGGAGTTTCCCTCCGTCGTGGATGACTCCCACAGTCGTGGAGGATGATCCCCCCCAGAGCAACCCAATCCCTGGAGGGCAGAGCAACCCCCAGCCAAGTGGGCAGGGCTACCTCCGCCCATTGCGGGGGGGGGGGGGGTGCATCAAACCAAGGTTTTTCTCAGGGCACCAGTTACCCTAGGTACACCACTGCTTGGGGCTGATAAACATCTGGGGCTGAAGAGAAACGTTGTGGAAGACGGAAAGAGGTTTGAAAAGGACATTGCTTCTCCTGGGATTCTATACATGCCCAAACATTTCTTCTGTTCTGCTGCTATCTCAGGTCACGCACATGCAGAGATTGGCTGAGGCCCAGTGGAAAAGTCCTTGCTTTGAATATAGATGGTCCCAGGCTCAGTGTCTCAAGCACTGGTGCTATCAGAAACTGCTCTCTGCCCCAAACTTGGAAGGGCTGCTGCCAGTCAGAGTAGACAATACTGAGCTATACTAGTCTCATAAAAAGACATTAGTATGGTCAGTTGAGGTGCAGCGGTCAAGAAAATGGTATGTTTCCGCATTAGAATATAGTCCCGAACGAATATGAGAATTACCATTTATTTTTATGCACTGCCTTTGTCAAAACTGTTACTTTGTGCATTATTGAACTTTGATATTTTTACTTTCAAACAGATTGGGGGGTGGGGGGAAGCAGGGCTAGTTTGGCACTTGGACCTAGATCAGTGATGGTGAGCCTTTTCGAGACCGATTGCCCAAATTACAACCCAAAACCCACATATTTATTGCAAAGTGCCAACATGGCAATTTAACCTGAATATCGAGATTGGCTCCAAGGCGTGTGTTATTCAGGAGTAAGCTTCGTGGTAGTCGGTGGCTCTGCTTTGAAGCAACTGCGCAACTCTTCCAACGGGTGAATCACAACCCTAGGAGGGTTTACTCAGAAGCAAGCCCCATTGCCAGCAACCGAGCTTACTCCCAGGTAAAGGATTGCGCTTTAGTTCTTTGCATGAAAATCAGTGGGGTTTAACAGTGCTTATCAGGGTTATCTACACTGCTTCCCCAAAACTAGGTCTTAGGTTTAATGCTAATAATCGAGCCCAGCGGCCCAGGCCAGCCTAAATATGGGGTGGGGGGACTCTGTTTGCGTGTGCCCACAGAGAGGGCTCTGAGTGCCACCTCTGGCACCCGTGCCATGGGTTCGCCACCACTGACCTAGATGGAGCAATCTACAACAGAAAAGTTCAGCATGTTGAGTTCTGTGATGGAGGAATATTTAATCCTACTGACATCTTTTTCTGAGAGAGCAGAACTCAGTATTGTCTACTCCGACTATGCAGACCAGTATGAAGCCTTTTTTGTAATGTTTGCCAGAGGCAAATAAAGGAAACCTGTTTGCCAGAGGCAAATAAAGGACACATCTCTTTCAAGGAACCCTTGACTCTCCCCCTCTCCAACCCCCCCCCCCCAAACCAAAACCTGTTTCCCATTTGGGACTCACCATATTTAAAAATTTCATCATGATATTCAGCAGCTGTGGAAAGAGAGAGGGGCCATTTTGTAGCATATATGCATTTTGAGGACACGACTTCATATCACTGTGAAGTGCTACCAGGAGGGGTATTGTTGCCCGTTGTTTTGGAGGCCATCCAAAGACTTGCAAAAGACTCCAAGCAAAATTAAACACCCCACCCCCACCCCACTTCAAAGCTTCTACTTACCTGCTTCTGTATCCTGGTTGGCAACTGAGGAACGTTCTGGGGATAAAAAAATAGAAGAGGCATCATACCCTTCATTTAGACCTGGGCCACAAAAGACTGTTTGCTTATTCAGCTTATTGATATGGGTGGCCCCAAGGCCAAAGGGCAGATTTGTATACTCACTTTTGGTATTTAAGAATCTCACGGTGCTTCGGGTACTACTAGTTGTTTCTTCCATTGTTTTCACTTCAACTGTAGATACCACTGCAGAGTTAAAGACAGATAATGTGATTGGTACGCACGGAAAGGCAGTGTAGTGGTGGAAAATGGCATCAAGTCACTGCTTGACTTGTGGCAACCCTGTAGGATTTTCAAGAAAAGAGATAAGTAGAGGTGGTTTGAGGTTATCTGCAAAGTTAGAGAATATGCTACAATGGCCAAATTAACAGATTTTGTAAACAGGTGATCAAAAAAAAAGTTTGATGAGAAATGGGAACTGTATTTATTATTTGAGGCTGAATCAATTATGTAGTAGTAGTAGTAGTAGCAGTAGCAGCAGTAGTAGTAAGATTATTAATTTGTTAATATCTTAATGATTAGTTTGTTACTATCTTAATGATTAAGATATAAGTAATTATTAGATGCTTAATAAGTGATTATTAAATGCTTATTGCTGTTTTGGAAGTAAAGGTTAGGTAACTATAAAACTATAGAATGTTCTCTCTAAATGATATTAGTGCCATAATTTTAAGATCCAAAGTATTAGAACATATTCAGCATATATTTCCTTTTTTGTGAATCATATTTGAGAAAATTAATAAAAATATTATTTTAAAAAGGAGCAAAAATTACCAAACCACAGCCACACAGCTGGAAAACCCGCAATAGCCAGACAAACAAACAAACAAAAAATGTCCAGTTGCCCTGTGGAAAGGGATGGTGTTATGAAATCTCCGCTGGCTGTCTGGAAACATTGTCATTGACTTGATTGCTCTGTAGAAAATGGTCTTGAACTAAGGATTCTGCTTGAGGTTGTTGTTGCAGAATCTGAAAAAGCCTACGCCAATAAACAGTCTGTGGCACACTTGCGAACGGACTGGTCAAATATCCTGACCCAGATGGCACAAACTAGCCCAATTTCATCAGATCTTGAGAAGCTAGAGGGGGAGGCCCCCATCAGTATATGGATGGCAAACCACCAAGTCCAGGGTGAGAGGCAGGAAAACCACCTCTGTTTGCATCTCACCCTGAAAACCCCACCAGGAGTCCCCACATATTGGTTGCGACAAGAAGAAGAAGAAGAAGAAGAAGAAGAAGAAGAAGAAGAAGAAGAAGAAGAAGAAGAAGAAGAAGAAGAAGAAGAAGAAGAAGAAGAAGAAGAAGAAGAAGAAGAAGAAGAAGAAGAAGAAGAAGAAGAAGAAGAAGAAGAAAGAGGAGGAGGAGGAGGAGGAGGAGGAGTTTGGATTTATATCCCCCCTTTCTCTTCTGTAGGAGACTCAAAGGGGCTTACAATCTCCTTGCCCTTCCCCCCTCACAACAAACACACTGTGAGGTAGGTGGGGCTGAGAGAGCTCCGAAGAACTGTGACTTGCCCAAGGTCACACAGCTGGCATGTGTGGGAGTGCATAGGCTAATCTGAATTCCCCAGATAAGCCTCCACAGCTCAGGCGGCAGAGCAGGGAATCAAACCCGGTTCCTCCAGATTAGATACACAAGCTCTTAACCTCCTATGCCACTGCTGCTCCTTTACAGCACTTTATAGACATGTATTGTTAAATATTTTTAAAAACCCAAGAATATCCATGCGTAGGTAGAAAAAATTGTTTCCATTTTATCAGGGTGTTATTCGCTAGCAACAGCTGTTTTTATTTTGATTTATTTCAAGTTTAATCTCATTTTCAAAATACGATGACTGGCTGGTGTAAACTTTTCAGTTACTCATTCACATTTATAAAAATCTAAATTGACATTAACACTCACATTTACTCATCTTAAAAAATAGTTTCACACTCATTGTTAACTAATTAGTCTTTTTAAAAAATTAGCTGAAGTCTCAAACCTGTTACTGATTTAAGTATCTTTTTACAGTTCTAATCGAGTAACTACTTTTTAAAAAATAGTATTTTCTTTTTGGCAATAACTGACAATATTTGACCTGTCAACAGACCAGATTTTTTTTTTTGGACTAACAGAAGTTGCAGCATGGAGTAGTGTTTAAGAGCAGTGGACCCTGATCTGGAGGATTGGGTTTGATTTCCCACTCCTGCACTTGAGTGGCAGAGGCTTATCTAGGGAACCAGATTTGTTTCCCCACTCCTACATTCCTGCTGGGTGACCTCGGGCTAGTCACAGTTCTTCAGAACTCTCTCAGCCCCACCTACCTCACAAGGTGTCTGTTGTGGGGAGAGAAAAGGAAAGGAGTTTGTAAGCCACCTTGAGTCCCTGTGGCAGCACGCCAGCCCCACCCAGCCTACACAATGAGTTACACTTTGTTCAGGTTTTCCAGTTCCTCCCCACCTTTCGCCAGAAAACAACAACTCTTCTGGCTGGGATCGAAAGCACTGGTTTACGAAATTTTCACGCTGCAGGTCTATCAATAACGCAATAGGCCCATGAAATTGACATGGTCTGCTGTACTATCAACAGACCCAATCCAGCACCAGAAAAAAAAAATGCGGAAGGAACCTCCCCAGAGAGAGGTGTCATAAAAACACAAAGGGAACAAAAAGCAAAATGGCCGATTGGATCAGCATGGCTGGGGATGCTTCGCAGCATGAGACTTCCCCTGCAAACAGAAAACAGCAAGAAAACCACACCGTGACACTAACAGCCACACTTCAACCAGTAAGCACACAAAAGGCATCTGTCATATACCTGTTGTTGTGCTGTCTTCTTCAGTTGGGAGGCTTCTGTCTCTTGGTGTTGTACTCATATCCTGTGAGTCTTCTGCTATATGAGGCCAGGAAACAAAGGAAAAAGATTAGGTTAGGATAGGCTGACCAGACGTCCCGCTTTAGGCGGGACAGTCCCGCCTTAAAACAATTTGTCCCGCGTCCCGTGGTTTTTTTCAAGTGCCCCGATTTTTGGAAGGCTGCCGCACTGCCTTCTGGGGCGCAAGGCAGTGTGCCAGCCTCCCACGCGCACGGCTACAGGAGCGCACGGCCTTCTGGTGCGCTCCTGTTTCTTGCCCTGTGACAGGGCGGGAAACGGGAGTGCCCCAGAAGGCCATGTGCTCCTGCAGCCACGTGCAGCCGCCCGCCTACCTGCCCGTCCCATTTCACGAAGGTGACCATCTGGTCACCTTAGGTTAGGAAGATGAGGTAGACTTCTCCATCCACAATCCAGGGATGCAGGGAGGGAAGGGAATATTCTAGAAATGTTAATAGTGGTGTAGCAGAGCGATTTTGGCCAAGGAAATTTGTCATTCAGAGTTAAAAGAAGTCATCCTTGCTGACATTCTCTCTTGTACACAGTGACTACATATGCCCGAGTGGAGCCTGCTTTTGTTTCCGGCTCCCCTACCGTGACTGTGCCACTGACTCGGATGGCCCATGGTGGCCTGATCTCTTCAGATCTCAGAAGCTAAGCAAGGTTAGCCCTGGTTAGTAATTGGATGGGAGACCACCAAGGATGTCTAGAGTTGTTATGCAGAGGCAGGAAAACCACTTCTGTTCATCCCTTGGCTTGAAAACCCTGTGGGGCCACTATAAGTTGTCCACGACTTGATGCCACTTCTTACCATCTTTCAAATGTTCCGAAGCAGACACAGTGGAATGAGGACAAGGAATAATGCATTCAAGGTGCAGGAAAAGAGAGTTCACCTAAACATTAGGAAGAACTTCCGGACGATAAGGGCTGTTTGACAGTGGAATACGCTGCCTCGGAATGTGGTGGAGTCTCCTCCTTTGGAAGTTTTGAAACAGAGGCTGGATGTCCATCAGTCAAGAGTGCTTTGATTGTGCATTCCTATATGGTAGGAGGTTTAACTTGATGGCCCTTGTGTGGTCTCCTCTAACTCTATGATTCCCACCCGGATGCAAATGGAGCAGTGAGGGAGGTAGGGGACAGCCCAGGTTTGGGAGGGATGCATATGGAGTGGTGAGAGGCGTAGGGGACACCCTGGCTTCAGGAGGCATGTACATGGAATGGTGAAGGAGGTAGGGGACACCCTCACCGCTCCATGTGCATTTCTCCCAAAGCTGTGTGCTCGGTGCAAGAGGACGACCATTCCAGGAGCATACTGTTCTTCTTCAACCTTAATTGATAGCCTGGTTACAGTTTTGTTGCTTGCAGTTTCCATCATATAGTGTATAATATACTGAATCAAACCGTTAGTCCATCAAGGTCAGTACTGTCTCCTCTGGCACCAACACTTCAAGGTCAGTACTGTCTCCTCTGGCACCAACACTTTAGGGTCTCAAGGAAAGGTCTACCCCATCACTTACTGCTGGGTCCTGGATACATTGGGGATTGAACCTGGAACCTTCCATATGCTGAACAGAGGCTCTTCCACTGAGCCACAGCCCCACCCCATGCTGGTTCTAGTTCCCATCTTATTTTAATTCTGATCCACTCTTGTGTTTGTAGTCAATACACTGCCTCCTCTGGGCAGTGCAGGAATTACAAGTCATATAACTTAACTGAGCTGATATCATTTGCCGAGTAGCGGAGTTTACCTGTTGAAACCAAGGACTCTGGTGCGGTAGTTGTCACATTCTCTTCCAGTTCAAGGTTCAAAGCTGTAGTTTCTGAATCTGTAGCAAGAATTCATTTGTCTATAACACCTTCATTGAATGACTAGCAAGTAGGAAAGGCTTTAGTGACTTTTGACTTTATTCTTTCCTTTTAAATACAAATAGTTTCTGACTGATTTATTTTGGAGAAAATCGGGAAGCCACTGTTAGGAAGACGGTTGGGGGGGCAATTGAAATGTCTTCCTTCCATGAGTATGTGTCTGGTATGAGTTTCAGATACCCATGTATCTGACTGAAATCTCTTTTATGTTCTTCCACTGAAATGGAAAGGTCCTCTTGACCTACTGAAGAAACTAGGAAGGCCAAAATCAGGGATGTGATCCAAGGGGGAACAAAATGTTCCCTTGGCCCAGCAGTGGCTCACCCCAACCAACCCAAGGGACAGATCCAGTGGTGGGATCCAAAAATTTTAGTAACAGGTTCCCATGGTGGTGGGATTCAAACAGTGGCGTAGCACCAATGGGGCTGGGCGGGGCACGGCGGGGGCATGGCTGGGCATTCCAGGGGCGGGGCATTAATAATTTCTCTGTTACTGTAAAAAACTCTTACTGTAAAAAAAGTTCCTAATTTCCTGCTGGTATCTTTCTGTCCACAATTTAAACTCATTATAGCAAGTCCTATCGTCTACTGCCAACAGAAACAACTACTTCTCCTCTAATTGACTGCCTGTCAAATACTTAATACTTTCAAATACTTAATTTTGTTTCTAGAAATCAAAAGAAGGATACTTTCCTTAAACAAGGAACTTTACCATATTACTAAAACATGTTTTTAAAACAGCCCAACAGGGAGAATGATCCCATTTTCTACCTTCGCTAACCAGCCACATAGGAAACAACAGGACTTTATGATTTTTGGACCTAATGGAATTTCTAATGGAAAAGCAGACCCAATTAGTAACCCCCTCTCGGCACACACAAATAATTAGTAACCCACTCTCGGGAACTGGTGAGAACCTGCTGGATCCCACCTCTGGACAGATCCCACTTTCTCCCAAATGCACTTTCTCCTACAGAGGGCAACGGTTTTAGATCCTCAATATCCATAATCAGAAGGAAGAAATACCTAGTTCCAGTTTATGTAGGAACTCCATTTAAGCTACTTTGGAAGAAAGAATAGCCATCAATAAACAAATAACTGTTCTGGCTCCTTCAACTGTTTTTGAGATACAGTTTCAGGTCAGGAATTGCAGATCAGCACGACAAAGAATTACTACAGCTGTATTGTCCAAATCAATTGTGGCGAAACGGGCTTGCTTTTGGCTGGCAGGCCCTATTTCACACTCTGCACACCCCCAGGAGTTACTGACTTTTCCTGGGGAGGGCTAATTTTCTCTTTGGGTATGCTGCCACCACCTGATCAGTTGAGGACTGCCTGCTGGGGAAGATCAGGATTTCCCAGCTTCCTTTCCCACTGCACGAGGCCCCTGCCTCAGTTTCCCCTTGGTTCCCCTCTCCTGGGTTCCACAGGGTAGACTGGAGATCCTGGAGGAAAAGCTGCTCAGCCTTCCTCTACCTCCTGGTTACATAGCGTGTCCAAGACAGTAGGGCATAAGTGGTACAGAGAACTTTCCTCCACAGCTAAGGTTTTAAAAGTATTTATTAAAAGGAAAATGATTACCATATGTTTTAGCACACACCAGGATGAAGTAAGGTTACAAAAATAAAAGGAGATAAACGAAACTCTCTTTTCCTATCACTAATACATACCCTACAAAGATGGTAGAAAGCAGGGTAGGTCCTTAGAGCTTAAAATGTTGCCATTGGCAAAGAGCTCACATTACCTGGTTGAGCACATGGTCCAGAAAATGGGTGCCGCCTTCCCAGTTCAGGCAAGAGCTCTGCTCCCTCCAGAGAGACCTGAGCCAAGAGATCCCTCGCCCTTTCCCTCAATTTATCAGATCCCAGACCCCACCCTCCTTTGACCAGGTCAGGCTGGGTCAAGATATCATTTCCCTAGGTCAGGTAGCATTTCCTGATGTATCTCTGGGATTTCTTAGTCCTCCAAATCTCTGGTACCTGGTTGGAGAAGGAGAGGATGAAAGAAAAAGGAAACAGAAGGAAAGGAGCCATTTCTCTCCACATCATCTCCCTCCTAAGATTCACACGGAGGAGCACCCTTTACAGAAGAGCTCTGCAGCAAATCCAAACAACGCCATTTTGCAGCCAGATACACATTAGGGAAACATACAGACATTCGCTTCATGAGTCCATGTCCTTCCTGGACAGGAAATCTGCCACCACATTATTACGTCCAGCAATGTGTTCAATCTTCATGTTGAATTCCTGAATCCTCCATGACCACCTCTGCAGCTTAGTGTTTGGAGTTCTTCATGGTCTGCAGCCATTGGAGGGATGAATGGTCTGTCAAGAGGGTAAATTCTTGCCCCACAAGTAAGGTCGCAGTTTGTCCACAGTGCCCATACAATTGCCAAACATTCTTTTGCACTGAAGACAAGTTTTTCTCCGAGGGATCAGTTTCCTGCTGAGATATGCAATTGGATGTCTGGTGCCCTCCCACTCTTGCATTAGAACAGCCCCGATCCCAGAGTCTGAGGCATCAGTTGCAACAAAGAACCGCCTGTCAAAATCAGGAGCTTTGAGCACAGGTAGGGACACTAACGCTTGTTTCAACTGCTCAAAAGCAGCCTGACAGGCTGGGGTCCAAACCACCTTGTCTGGGAGGGGATTTCTTGGTGAGGGAGGAGAGGGGTCTGCTATCGTCCGAAATCTGGGACAAACCGTGGTAATAATTTGCCATGCCCAGGAAAGCCTGACCTGCCTTTTGTCCTTGGGGCCTTCCACCTCGGATTACCTCTACCTTGTCCCACATTGGGGTGATATTCCCACTCCCCACTCTGTGGTCCCAAATAAACCACCTCCGACATCCCAAATTGGCATTTATTCAATTTGATGGTGAGACCTGCCTCTGAATGGCACCTAGGACCTTGGCTAAATGTTCCAGGTGTGTGAACCAAGTCCTTGCTAAAGATGGCTATGTCATCAATGTAAGCCACTGCAAACTCAGACATGCCATTCAGCAAGTTATTCACCAGTCTCTGGAACGATGCAGGCGCATTTCTGAGGCCAAAGGGGAGAACGGTGAACTCATACAGTCCATCTGGGGTAATAAAGGCAGACTTGAAGTCCTGGCTTCTGGCTCCTAATTCCATCTGCCAGTATCCCTTGCAAAGATCTACAGTGGATATCACCCTGGCAGATCCAAGCATATCCAGCAGAGTATCTATTCGAGGCATAGGGTGTTGCTCGTTTTTGTGATACTATTGAGCTTCCTGTAGTCCACACAAACCTAATCGAACCATCTGGCTTGGGCCACTAGGACAACAGGCTCAGCCCATGGGCTTAGTGAGGGCTGGATCACTCCCAGTCCCAACATTTCTTCTACCTCCTCCGGACATCTGCCAGCACTGCCCCATTCACCCGTAAGTAAGTACTGGATAGGTCCATGGGTCCCTGTATCTATTCCATGCTTAGCCAAAGGTTGTCCTCCCTGGTTCTTTCCTAAAACATCCTCAAACCTGTGCAACACTGACAGGATTCTTTCCTTGTCCAGTACGGTACACTTGCAGGCCACACCAGCTCCTCCCACTGAGCAGGTTCAGAGAAGTGGGCCAAAACATCCACTAAGGTGTCATCTGGTTCCTCGTCTCCCTCCTCTCTCCTAGTCACATTCAACACCATCCTCCTCTCAAGATATGGCTTCAGCATATTAACATGTACAACCTTGGTCTTTTTCCCAGACTTTTCCAATGCCACTGCATAAGTAAATATCATCCAGCCTATCCACAATCACATGCGGTCCTTCCCATGCCGCCTTCAGCTTGTCTGGCGAAGAGGCAGAAAAACCATCACTTTGTCCCCTAACCTGCAAGTAATGCAGACCTTGCTGTCTTATCATACCAACTGCTCTGTGTGGCTTGGGCCTTGGCTAGGTTCTCCTGAACAACACTCATATCTTTAAGCCGTTCTCTGAATGACAGAACATAATCAACCACTGACTTCTTTGCCTTAGGAATCTTCTCCTCCCACCTTTCCTTTTTTACCAGATCTTAGCGGCCCTCTGACCCTTCTCCCAAAACATGAGTTCAAGGGGAGAAACCAGTAGACTCTTGTGGAACCTCCTGTAGGCAAACAACAACTGTGGCAACTTCTCATCCCAGTCCTGGGGTGAGAATCAACATATGTCCTCAGCATCCCTTTCAGGGTCCCATTAAATCTCTCTGTGAGTCCATTCGATTGGGGGTGGTAAGCTGTAGTCTTAAGGTGTTTCACCCCACAACACTTCCACAGACATTCCATCAACTCTGACAGGAAATTCAGGCCCCTGTCTGTCAAGATCTCTGTAGGAAAACCTAACTGACAGAAGACCTTAACTAGAGCTTCCGCGCCACTGCTGGGGCATCCGTGGATGCCAGTGGTACTGCCTCAGGGTACCCTAGTTGCATGGTCCACCAAAGTTAGAATGAACCTCTTCCCTCTCTGGTGGTAGGTTTTGGGAAAGGCCCAACTGTGTCAATGCCTACCCACTGGAATGCCTGACCCATGATGGGGGGGGGGGCTGCAAAGGTGCCTTTGCCTTGCACCCACTCTTGCCCGCTCTCTGACAAATTGGACAGGAGTTACAATACGCCCTCACATCCTGTGCTTAGGCTAGTAGAAGTTCAACAAAAGTTTCTGCCTAATCTTGTCGATTCCTAGATGCCCTGCACATGGGATGACATGTGCCAACTCCATATGTCTCCTCCTATATTCCTATGCTTTCCTGCCGCTACCAGCTGCCTGACGGCATCCCTGGTTACCTGTCTGCCCTGTAGCAACCAAAGTCTGTACAACCGTCCCTGCTTCCAGACCACTTGCTCAGACAGGGTCTCAGAAAATTCCACCTCTTGATCCACAGCTGCTTGGCAAAGTGATTCCAGACTAAGGTCACACTGACCCTCATTCAGAAACCCCTCTAGTTCACCCAAGCATTCTGCTATCTGCTCCTCTGAGCCAAAGCCAGCCTCAGCGCCCTCTAGTTCTGCCTCCTAAAACCCTCCAGCTTCCTCTGCTGCACCTGGGGAGCTGCCCCTCTACCTGTTACCTCTGTCTGCTCACCACCAGAGCAAGACAGATGCTCTTCCCTTGCCAGAAAGATCCACAGCCTCCAGCTGTGTCGGGGAGAACTGCCCCCTCTCACTGCTTTTGTGACACCCCACCCTCAGTTTCTGAGATGGGTTTGCCCTCCCCTTCCTGGGTTATCTGGGCTCCCCTTCCCCTGTAGTACCTGGGGCCCCAACCTCCCCCCTAGCAGGTGGAGTCCTTGGTCTCCTCAGAGACCCTTCTCCCCACCCACTCAGGGTCTGGCTGCGGGGTTACCACATTTACTGAGTACTGGCCTCTCCCAGAAGGTCCCGGCCAATCAACACAGGGTAGGGCTGGTCCTTCATAACCCCATTCCTGCGGAGGCCCACCAACCCTCTCCATTCCACAGGCATCCGTTGCCACCCAGGAACAGTCAGGGGCTCCCACCAATCCCCTGGATTTGAAATGATGTGTTGGGCATAATATCAGACTCTGACACCAGATCAGCTCGCACTAGGGTAACAGAGGAACCTGTGTCAGCATATCCCAGAACCAGCTGGTCCCTCAGCCACACTGGCTCCACATAGTCACCCCAGGCTTCTGCAGGCTCCATTGTGGTAAAGAGACACTCATGGTTCACCACAGCCACCCGGCTCCTTTACCTTTGGGCTGGTTGGTGCTTTTGGAGGCGGTTTTGGAGGTCTTTACTTTGCAACTGTGGGCGCGCCCGCCTGTAAAATGAGTCGGTGCCCTCACAGATAAAGCATTTCCTAACCTGAGCCCGGGTTCAATTAGCCAAATCTGGGGCTTTCTTAACCTCTGCCGAGCAGCAGCCCCCTTCCAGCTTTGGTTGAGACTCTGCCTTCCCACCCCTCTGGAACCCTTTCCCTTCCCTTCCCAACTGGGAAGTCCTCCAGTCCAACCCTCCCTGTTCAGCACCAACTCATCCGCCCAATTTCTGAGGGCCTCAGTAGCAGTTTGGGGCCTCTTGTCCTTACCAGACATTTCAGCTCCTTGGGGAGTTTGGAATAGAGTTGGTCTAGCACCAGTAACTGGAATAATGATTCAAAGTCCCCTGCTTTGGCTTCTTCCACCCATCTCCTCCCCATCTCACTCATTTTTCACCACATATTCAGAATACGTTTTGCATTGCTGGGGGGATAAGACCGAAATTGCTTCTCGAAAGTGGTCAGCCCCCAGTTTGAACCTTTTTAAGCACAGTAGCTTGAAATCTTTAAAAGTTACTCCCCATCCGCCCTTGGCATGCTATGATAGATGGCAGCCAGCTCCCCAGTAAGAATGCTACAGAGGGTAGGACATGTACTGGGCCTCTGCTATTCCCCACTGCATAGCTGCCTTTTCAAAATTTGCAAGATATATGTGGAGGGTCCTCCCCTCCTGTATTGTGCAAAGTCTTTGGGGTAACATTTATTTTTCCTGCTGCTTTCTTCCTGCAGGCATAACATCTCAGGGTCATGCTTCCTCTGTTCCTGCTGCATCTTCTCCTTTCTCTCCAGCATCTTTTTCCTCCCTCGCTCTCTCCTCGCGGGCTTCTCTGTCTTCCTGTCTTTGCACCTCTTTGCGTTGCTCCTCCTGGGATTCTCAGCCTCTGGAGTTCTATCTCTTTCCTCTGCCTGCAGCCTCAACTTTTCCAGTTCTAACTCCTGGATCGGACTGCATCCCCTTTGGGCTGGGGCTTGTTTGGGTAGTGAGAGGCTGAAGCTGCCCCTGCTGCCATCAACTTACTTAGCAGGAGAGCCTTCGTCTCATCTACAGACTTGTTCTCACAGGATATATTCTGCTTCTGGCATTCCTCCTGAAGCTGTTGCTTGGTCATTTTAGAATTCTCACATGCTCCTCTAGCTCCATCCTAGCTAAACTGTTCTGACCCTACTCCAGTTGACCGGAGAAAACAAAACTTCCGTTGCTCTCTCTGTGTGTCGCGTTTGCCCCAATTCCAAGTTCCCTGTTTGTTTTAAATCATCAGTTCTCTGTTTGTTCTTATCCCACACGCTGCCACCAAATTGTGGCGTGAAACAGACTTGCTTTTGGCTGGCAGGCCCTATTTCACACTCTGCACAACCCCAGGAGTTACTGACTTTTCCTGGGGAGGGCTAATTTTCTCTTTGGGTATGCTGCCACCACCTGATCAGTTGAGGACTGCCTGCTGGGGAAGATCAGGATTTCCCAGCTTCCTTTCCCCACTGCCACGAGGCCCTGCCTCAGTTTCCCCTTGGTTCCCCTCTCCTGGGTTCCACAGGGTAGACTGGAGATCCTGGAGGAAAAGCTGCTCCAGCCTTCCTCTACCTCCTGGTTACATAGCGTGTCCAAGACAGTAGGGCATAAGTGGTACAGAGAACTTTCCTCCACAGCTAAGGTTTTAAAAGTATTTATTAAAAGGAAAATGATTACCATATGTTTTAGCACACACCAGATTTAGCAAGGGTTACAAAATAAAAGGAGATAAAACGCAAATCCTCTTTTCCTATCACTAATACATACCCTGGCTAAAGATGGTAGAAAGCAGGGTAGGTCCTTAGAGCTTAAAATGTTGCCATTGGCAAAGAGCTCACATTACCTGGCTGAGCACATGGTCCAGAAAATGGATGCCGCCTTCCCAGTTCAGGCAAGAGCTCTGCTCCCCTCCAGAGAGACCTGAGCCAAGAGACCTCGCCCCTCTCTTCCCCTCAATTTATCAGATCCCAGACCCCACCCTCCTTTGACCAGGTCAGGCTGGGTCAAGATATCATTTCCCCCTAGGTCAGGTAGCATTTCCTGATGTATCTCTGGGATTTCTTAGTCCTCCAAATCTCTGGTACCTGGTTGGAGAAGGAGAGGATGAAAGAAAAAGGAAACAGAAGGGGGGGGGAAGGAGCCATTTCTCCACATCTTTCATGGCCAGAATCAGCTGGCTGTGGTGGGGTTTTTTCGGGCAGTGGGCCTGTGGTCTGGTAGTTTTTACTCCTAACGTTTCACCCACATCGATGGCTGGCGTCTTCAGGGGCATGTCACAGTGAGATGTGTTCCTCTCCATGGCACAGTGTAGAGCAAAACACGTCTGCCACAGAGAGAAACGCACCTTATCATGACATGACTCTGAAAATGCCAGCCATAGATATAGGTGAGCTAAAACTACCAGACTACTCCCACACAGCCCAGAAAACCCACAACCACCAGTTACTGCAGCTCCTTGCCTCTTGCACTTCCAGAAGTTCCTCCGGCAGCTGGCCTTCATTGCCTCCACTGCTAAGCATTGAGATAAGGTTTGGGAGAGCTGGCTCCCTGCCTTCACAACATATGGTGAATCAGGCTGCAAAACGCTCATCAATGCGTTTCTGAATTCTTGAGAAAGGCAGCATATGTTGTGCCCTACTTGAGGAGGTTTTCTGTTCCTGGCTGATAAAATGTTTTACTATAATATTTCCTTTACTACATTTTCCAAAAATGTCCCTTTTTATATTAATAATCATAACATTTAGTTTCCTTCAAGGTGTTTTTTCCCCCCCGTCTCTTCGCTTCTCAACGTAATCTGCGTAGGGATCTAAAATACACACACAGCTCCACTGTGTCTTCATCCCACCCAACCTCATACCTACGGGACTGCATCACCCCTTATGTCCCACACAGGCTGCTACGATCAACGGCGGCAGAACTACTGGTGATCCCAGACCCTGCGAGGATGCGGCTGGCCTTGATCCGGGCCAGGGCCTTTACCGCTCTGGCCCCTGCCTGGTGGAATGCTCTACCTCCAGCTGTCCGGGCCCTGCGGGACCTTGGCGAGTTCCGCAGGGCCTGTAAGACAGAGCTATTCCACCAGGCTTTTGGAGGGGCCGGCCGCGGTTCCACCGCCCCCCACTGAAACTGAAACGGGAATCAAAGCTGCCTGTCTGGACCATCTTGGCTGGGCCCTAATTCCATCTCGGGCCCTGCCTATCTCCTCCCTTTCTTTCTTCTTTCTTCTTCTTTCCTTTCCTTTGGCCATTAGATCGGGCGCCTGTGTATATGTGTATATGTGTTACACAATCTTGCTGTTTTAATTAATTATTGATTATTAATTGCTGCTGAGTTTTAATGGGTTATTTTATGTTGTATTAATTTGCTGTTGAAACAGCCGTGTTGTGAGCCGCCTCAAGCCCTTCGGGGATCAGGAGGCCTATAAATGTAATAAATAAAATAAATAAATAAACCTGCAGAAATGACAACTGTTCAGATCCAGGGGCATCTGGAGGGCAATGGCGGGATCTCAGATTCAAATCTCATGAGCCGAGAATCTAAGGTTCCCCAAACATGGCACTGCTGGCATTTTGAGAAAGGTAGCGGACAGCTGGACATCACCAAAAACAGCAGCTGAGGTGGATATTCACAAAAGATTGTGAAGCTTCAAGCCCGGCATTGTTAAGTGATGGGGGCAGTTATTTTTAAATAGCCCCTCTCTGCAGACCCCGTGGCTATGTCTTCTGGAATCTTCTGCTTCAGCGAGATAGACATATTCCTTATGAATATAGACTATGTTCGTATAATGACATGATTGAATCAATTACACACATCCTACTAGATTGTCCTTGGTATTATTTACCTCGTAAGAAATTGTCATTCCCATGGTTAAATAATAGATTTTTCCGGTTCTGAATTGTCAAAGGTTAAAGACCTACTTGAGGACAGAGTTTTTAAAATAACTTTAGATGTTGCAAAGTTTTTTATCTCACCGGTGGGTGAAGGTCAGCAAGAGTGGACCCCACCAGGAGTCCTGGACCGTGACAATTGCCCCGCCTCAGGGGACCTGGACAAGTACATGAAGAGGTGGCATCTTACCTGTTGTGTTCACAGCAGCCATAAGGCTGAAGAGAGCAAGTAGCAGGATGGGAAAGGACTGAAAGAGAAACAAACAAAAATGATGACGCTGATACGTGCCAGGTTTGATTGGACAGTAAAATTTATTTAAAAAAACAATACAATATTGATATTCTGCCAGTCCCATGCACTGCAGTATCCCAAGGTGATAGACAGGAGCAACAAAATAGAACCAAAAATAATATTCAGCAGATGATATTGTCAGTCAATGAACCAGTCCATGTTGGCAGCCTATAACATCCCACAATCTATAGTCATCTATTAAAAAAAAAACCTGTCTGAATAATACAACCTTGCATTAGAATGTAGAATGTAGGCTCCTCCCCAAATATCCTCTGGGAAAGTGGTTAGCTGAACATCTTTAAGGAATTATATACTATGACAATTTTTGAGCCTGTGGGCATATTTGGAATTCTGACATGGCATGGTGGAGTCAGTTACAAAATGGCTGCTCCAAGAGGTGGAGTTACATTTGGAATTTCGACATCGCATGATGGGCTCAGCAACAAAATGGCTGCTCCGAGAGGCGGAGCCATCCACAAAATGGCTGTCGCATCTTAACTTCAGTAGGATAGTGTAGATCCTTGTAGCTGTCCCAGCTGCTGCCAAGGCAACAATTTCAAAAATCTAAACAACCGATCAAATTTCCAATAGTCAAAAAGCCCTTCTTGGCCCCAACTATTTCCTAGAAACACTTGTCTAGAAAAGGTGTTGGTAGGTGCTCTGGCACCCATGGGCACTCCTGGGGATTGCTGTACTAAGCGGAAAATGTCTCCCCCTTAATCCCACTGAATTTTTTTTAATACACGTGATTCAGCAGTGGCCCACCATCCTTGATTTGGTTGCAAATGCATAACTTAACTTCCTGAGAGTTTTCATCTGAAAAAGTCAAAGTCTTGAGGAGTGACAAAAAGTGTTGTGGGTAATATCTGCCAAACTCTCAGAAGTTGCAGAAGTGGGTGAACACGATGTTTGATGGTGGATGGTAAAACTTCAGTATCCTTTCCCCTGCAATGACTCATGAAGCTTGCATAAAGTATGCAAATATACAAACATTGCAAGTCAATCACACCCCCACACACATATCCATATCTATGAACCAATCAATCACTTGGGTGCAGAGTTTTACAAAGCCGTGCTTACAAAGCCGTGGTCATAAACTGCTGTCATCTTTTCCCCACACATGCTTATTTCTTCTCCCAAGAGAGTCATGAGTCATATTTCAAGAATTTTTAAAAGATGACTTTTGAAGATTTCCCCCCCCCCCACCTTGCCCAGTTGTCAAACGGCAATTAACAGACCCTCTAGAACTGGAAGATTTTTCTGCTACATAGAAAAGGTTACAGGTGGAACATGAAAAGAAAGTTCAACCAACAACGACAGCAACCCTGAACACGTGTCATGTGGTTTTCTTCATTAACAATATGCACTGAACCCAAATTTTCAGTGCATGTTTCTAATAGCCATGTCTCCCACATTTCAAATGACAGCGTAATTCTACGCAGAGTTGTCATTCATTCGTTTGGCTCATATACCGCTCCCCCCACAAACAGGTTCAGAGCAGTGAACAACCATAAATATACAATTGAAAATGATGTATAAAACAATTTGAAAAATGGCTGCCTTCTAAATACATTTCGGCAAGAGTTGGGGCGACAGCGTTGCTCCCGAAAACATCAATAATCAACAACCCATCGAAACCGGAGCAAAACAAAAATGCACCAAACAAGAGGCAACCCAAGCTGGCAAAACTTAAAAGCTAAAAAAAGGGGGAAAGGGGTGAAAAAGGAGAGCTTAGGATAGAAATACCACTGCGGTCCTCAGCTATAAGATACTCCAGTACCAATGGGTTTGGACTGGATCAGACTGCACTTGAGATGGCAGGCAGCCCAAACCTGGGCAAGATGACTCAGAAGTAGCCCCCAATGGGACTTACCTGCCAGGTGTTGTGAATAGGATTACAATCTAAGGAATGGATACACAGAACTCCACAGTAAGCCCGGCTATCTGTAATCTGATAGGTTGTCCACATCTGTGGTAGATATTCCATCAGCCTGTCATTTCTGACTTCCAAACTCTTCTAAGATCTCAGGCTCCCTACAGATGCAGACATCCCATTGACTGCGGGACTGTGCTTTTCTTTTCACCCTTTAGAGCCAAGATACTGGCCTGTTCCTTGCAACGGAGAGGGCATCTCTTTGACCTCAACCGCTGAAGATGTTGCTGCCGTCAGGGCAGCTCAAAAGAGGTGGAACTCAGGAATCAGTTGTGTGAGAAGAAGCCTTTTTTTTTGCTTTTAGATCCCGTCACTTCCTCCAAAGGAGCCTGCTGGAGTTACCGACACCAAGCAGGGCCTCTCCCCCCCCTTCCCCGTTACCATGATTTTTCTATTGCTTTTTCTCAGCCTCTCCTGCTGGATTCATTCCAACCCACTGAAGGCCCGGCCTCACTGCCACTAACAAATCTCCTCCTACCTTTAGCGCTGTAACTGAGAACCGTTCTTTTGTTTCCTTGCCCTCAGCGTCTCTCTCTTTCTCTCACATATTCACAAACACACAAGGGCCAAAGAATGCTCTCCTCTTAAATTTGCAGTATTTGGTAATAATCACCCCACATGATCCTGCCCAAGCGTTTCACCCTAATGACAACACACAGCAGCCAATTCCTGTAGCAAAAGAACCAATTTGTTTAAACTACTCTGGACGTTAAACAAAGATGGAGTGGAGGAGACGGGCCAAAGATACCTGAGAGGGCAGCGCTTGGGTCGACTTTACTCTCCAAACTGTGAGCCTGAGCCCTGCCTCATCCCGAGACACCTCTCCTACTATCTCAATCTCAGTTTGGACACCTGGTTTCAATTTCCCTCGAGCCAACGGCTCTGGCGGTTCTGTCACCCTGCCCGAAGGGTTAATCCCTGGCAGAAAATATTCCCAGTTGACAAATTAGACCAGAAACAGGAAACAGGAGGCAAATGGAGCTGTTCTCTGATGAGAGAGCTGGGTGGTCTCGTGCTGGAGAGAGGAGGGTGACTTACCTTCATGGCGGGGCCTGCACAGCGCCGGGTCTGCAGCGTGCCGGGTAGTTGCAAGGGAATGAAAGGGCCTCACCAGTCATTTCCTCCTCTTGCCACTTCCTGGCACTAGGAACTGGGTGTGAGTCACCAGGGCACGTGTTTCTCCTCTTGTATGTGTGTATATATATCAAGTCCGGTGGTATGCGTGTGTTGCACAGTGCCGGCCTGCGTCCGGAAGCAACAGGCTCCTCCGACAGCGAGGACATTAAACAGAGCTCCGAAGAGGAGAGGAACCAAAGCGACACTTGAAATGGGCAAAATGGTTCGTGCTACAGATCCTTGGCGTACGTAGATTTGTGTAACGTTTATTATTTCTACAGTTCTCCCAAGAGCTGGATGCCGTACAATGATGCAGTTGTGGGAGGTGAGGAGTCACACTTGTGTTTCCAGTCTTAAAAGACGAGACCTTAAGGATGGGAAAAGACACACAAAACAGAGAGGAAAGAAGAAGAAGAAGCTGAACCAGATGCAACTTTACCCTTGTTCCTGCTCAGAGGTACCCACTGTATGTGATGTCTTTCTTTCCATGCAATCATGCCTTCACGTGCTTCCTTTTATTTGTTCCTGTTGCCGCTCTCTTCTCACATTAGCACGATTGCACATCCATGTTTACATGAACCTTATATATCAATAGCCACCTCACACAGCAGCGAAGAACACTGGACTAGATTTCCACTGGGTGTTCCACCATATTTGCATTGCACTGGCTGCACCACAAGAAATCATTGTGTGATGATATTTTCTTGTTTCGGCTTCTGTGTTGGGGTCAAGGTTGGTGGGAATCTGAAGGGGGGGCACTGTGTAATGCTTTGTGTCCTGTGGCAAGTCTGATCCCTGAATCACACACCCTCAACATGGAGGAAGTTCTCCAAGATGGTATAGAGCAGCGGTTCTCAACCTGTGGGTCACGACCCCTTTGGGGGGTCGAATGACCCTTTCACAGGGGTCACCTAAGACCATCGGAAAACACATATAAATTACAGTTATGAAGTAGCAACGAAAATAATTTTATGGTTGGGGGTCACCACAACATGAGAAACTGTATTAAAGGGTTGCGGCATTAGGAAGGTTGAGAACCACTGGTATAGAGAATTTTTAGGATTAACACTGGGAGTAGAAAGGGAAGATGTTGGCTGACAGAAAGAACAGTTGAAATGACATTCTCCATGCTGGCAAAGTAATTTAACACAGCCATAGTGCACAACCCGATTAAAACGTAGGTACAGCTTTATTTAGGAATGAATGTACTTGATAGTGAAAAGGAGAGACAGAGATAGTGTCCTAACTAGAAGTGGTGATTTGGTGAACCCAATAAGGGTTGGGCGGGAAGGGAAGTTATTTACTAAAAAAAACCCCTGCAGAGCCAAATTCCCTGGGAGCCGATAAAGCCAAATATAATTCGGCTTTATCGTTTTTTGGAGTGGTGTGTATGTTTGGGGGTGGAAAGAACTGAATGCTGTGCTTCGGGCAGCCAAATCCAGCATTCAGCTGCAGTTCTTCCTGCCATGTGAACTTGAGAAGCCACGGCAGGGAGAACTGATTTTTTTTTGTTTCGTTTTTTTAAAAACCCAAAACAATTCGGTAAAAAGCAAAATAAAGCCAACAGGCATCGGCTTCATTTAGCTTTACCCAAAATTTTGAGGTTTTTTAAAACCTGAGCCCCAATTTTATCTATAAAAATTATCAGCGCTCACCCCTAGTCCTAACTACATCTCTGGCTGAGAAAGACAGAGAGGCCCTTTCCGCACACGCAAAATAATGCATTTTCAAACCACTTTCACAACTGTTTGCAAATGGATTTTGCTATTCCGCACAGCTTCAAAGAGCACTGAAAGCAGTTTGAAAGTGCATTATTCTGCATGTGCAGAAGGAGCCAGAGAATGAGAGAGACCAAAACCATTTGTGCACAGGGCTTTTCCTGACACAAGCCCACCTTCCCTTTGGAACAGTGCTTCAATTATGCAGTGGATTTGCATCATGCACCTGGGTGGATTTGCATTTACACAACTGGCCGAACTTCCAAGGAGAAGGATACGTAGCAGTCTGACAGGCAAGGAATGACACTTAACAGGAGAGAAGTTGCTAACCTCACTGATCTAACAGGAGAGAAGGTGATGATCTAACAGCCCTCTTGATGTCCCCTGCAGGATCTTTTTCTCTTCTTTGTACATCACACATTGCCAATACTCCAGGGGCTGCTGATAGTCAGCTACCAGCACAAGTGTTGACTGGTGGGTTCGTTTGCTCACTGCTCCAAAAAATCAGAAGTGAATATCCTCCGATCAGTCTTAATATTCAAGGGCAATTTTTGGAAGGGCAGTTCTTAACTGGTGGACTTTTGCAGCAACCAAGTTTGAGGATATTTCATATGCTGCTTAAACTTTATTCATATATACAAAGCTGATGGGCAACAGAGCCAGAACAAATAAAAGTAGTTCTTTACTCAGGCTCATTCCGCACATGCAGAATAACGCACTTTCAAACTGCTTTCAGTGCTCTTTGAAGCTGTGCGGAATAGCAAAATCCACTTGCAAACAGTTGTGAAAGTGGTTTGAAAACGCACTATTTTGCGTGTGCGGAAGGGGCCTCGGTGTATAATTCAATTGTGAAATATTCATTAACAGCTATTGCCAGAATTGTAGTCATAACTTTCTGGTTGAGTATTTGTCAAGTACCTATATAGGAGTATGCACTTAATTTGGGTTTTAATGTGACCGGTTTTTAATTTTAGTTATCTGACACTGTGTAATAAAACATGAACTACTTTTTTTTAAAAAAAAATATCTTTTTCTCGATCTTTTGGTCCCTAGCTTGTTTTACAGATTGGGTTTTGTTTCCCTTCATTTGTCATAGACACCTATCATCTAGGTTTGCTTCTTTAATATTGAAAGAGGCATGTCTGAGCAAATGGAAGAAAGCTACAATCCAACAAATAGACAGGGCTGGATTTTCTACCCTGGTTTTAATGGTTCAAAATCTGTAGAAGGCCCAGGTGTTAATCAAGCAAAGGATTTGCCATATGGATTATCTGAACACGCATGTTGTGGCACGTAGACCTCGTTTATCCCATCCAAGAGCCAGGTGCTTGAGGGCCTTTTCTACACAACATACTTACAACATTTTCAGACTGGAAATAAATTGGTTGTTGTGGGTTTTCTGGGCTGTGTGGCAGTGGTCTGGTAGATCTTGTTCCTAACGTTTCGTCTGCATCTGTGGCTGGCATCTTCAGAGGTGTATCACAGAGAGAAGTCTGTTACACACTGTGTCTGGACTTCTCTCTGTCTGGAAGATCTACCAGACCGCATAGCCCGGAAAACCCACCACAACCAGTTGAATTCAGCCGTGAAAGCCTTCGACAAAACATTGGCAATAAATTGTTTCCTCTGTGGAGTTTTTCCCCCTTTGATTCTGAAAATATTTCCAAGCAGCTTTGTTTTTGAAAACTATTTTACAACGTTTCTTTCTTCTGAAACGTTTCGGAGCTAGATTCCCCCCAAAGTGCAGTCATTTTCCATGCCCCGGTGCCGCTGCCCAGCTTTCCTCCCAATGCCATTTTCTCGCATCTCTACCCTCAAGCCTTTCCCCCTCGCTGCTCTATTCTCCGTCATTTCGTGTGTGGGTTTTTTCCGATATTTGGTTGAATCAACGAAGCATCAATTGATCGCAGCTATAGAGCAGCAAAGCAATGTATCAGTGAAGCATTGTTTCAATGAGTAAGCAAAAATGTTTTTTAAAACCCCTCACCACAGCCATGAAACGTATGAAGGAGGCGAGTGCAGGTAAACATTGTGGTAAAGGGGCAGAGGAGGGAATCAAAAACTTTCTGGAAATATTCTAGGTGAATTGTGTGGAAAAGACCTAAACCTCCTAAATGCTAATGACAATTCCACTGCTAGTTATATAATATGGCTTGACTCCAAGTCAAAGACTCAAGAAAGAAAGAAAGAAAGAAAGAAAGAAAGAAAGAAAGAAAGAAAGAAAGAAAGAAAGAAAGAAAGAAAGAAAGAAAGAAAGAAAGAAAGAAAAAGTCTCTCCAAGTGGGTTTGTATGGAAAAGTGATACATTTATTTTCTTACTCATAAAAGTAATCAATTGCTTTTCCTGACTTATTTTCAGACATACAAAGGTAGTTTAAAGAGAAATCTCCCCATTAAAAGAAATCTATTAAAATGCAATTAAAATAAAATACTTTTTTTTAAAAATACATAAAATTAGTATTGACAAAATATCAGAAGACAAATCTGGCTGGTTAGCAAGGATTGAAACGTGAGGTTTTACTCACAAACATTTAACAACAGTGGTGGGATTCAGCAGGCTCGCACCACTTCGACAGAACCGGTTGTTAAAATTGTGCTTGAAAACAACTGGTTGTTAAATTATTTCAATCCCACCAATGTTTAACAATCCTTAGAATGAGAAGATATAGGATTTCCTGTGGCAACCAGTGGTCTACCTACACTTCTGGAATGAAGACTGTACATAGGGCTTTTCCACATTGAAAGATGCATCTAATTAAAAAGTCGAACCCCTGCAAAAATCCAGGGGGACAAGCCCCTAACCATAATATAATAATTTTAACAGCCAAAGCTAAGATGTCTCCATGAAAGCTCAGACCGTAAACAGAAGCTTTATATCTGACCTTCCCCCCCCCCACCCCCACATTCAAGTGCAAAGAATTATATTTACTCAAAAGGAAGACTACAATTTTGCCCTGGGTGTGCCATCAAGAAAAAGGGGCCCATCTTATATATAAGTTTCAAGTTTGTTTGTTTTTGCTGTCTAGTTGCACCTGAGACCCTGTTGCACCTGAGACCCCGTTAGCCATTGGGGTATATACGGTAGCCATGTGAATCAAGTCCAGCCGATGGAAAACGCTGCAAGAGACAGTCATCCGGGTGGGTGGAGTTAGAGAAGGCTTTCAAGGAGCTTGCTGAGGAGGAACGCTGTCCTCCGCAGTGTTCTGAAAAATTATTATGGTCTGAAAAACAAGACCCCCCCCCCCAAAGAAGGCACATGAGACAGAGGGTAGGGATACACAGATCTGGCTTCTGCCCCACCTGGAAAGGCAATGTGGTCACTGCCTCCTTGGTTAGCAAGGAATCCAGACAGGAGGCAGGAAATTATTTATTTATAGCACTTATTATATACTATCCTCACTGAGATGCAAAACTGATTGCAAAGTTAGAAAGACACAGGAATAAAGAAAACCTGTGGGATACACCCCAAGCAATTCAGCACCCAGACTGCAAAAAACAGAGGGCAATGCATCACAGAAGAGAACGGTAAAACAAAAATTGTAGCAAAATGCAACCCTCTTCCCTTGACAATGCCACTTCTGAGTAAAATTTCTGGAAAATCACATTAAAAAGGAAACACTTTTGAGAAGGGCAATAGGGCCTCATCAAAATTTGGGTAAATAAGTGATGCCGGAGTACTGAAAAATGCTTGACAAAAGTACCTCAGCAAAGACTTCTGTAAATGGGGTGCTGTGTGGTTTCTGGACTGTGTGGCCGTGCCTGGCATCTGTGGCTGAAATCTCAGATCCTCTGAAGATGCCAGCCACAGATGCAGGCAAAACGTCAGGAGAGAATGCTGCTAGAACACGGCCATACAGCCCGGAAACCACACAGCACCCCAGTGATTCCGGCCGTGAAAGCCTTCGACAATACTCCTGAATAAACTTTACAGCCAAGGGAGAAGAGGACAGCTCCTGTCATCGATTGCTAACAATGATATTGGTTAAATCATGGGGAGTGGGGGATAAGCACAGATGCTCATACAATCGAGCAGGGATCTACACCACACCGAGAGTCAGCGTGGTGTAGTGGTCAAGAGCAGTGGACTCTAATCTGGAGAATGAAGTATGATTCCCCACACCGCCCCATGAATGGTGGACTCATATCTCGTGAACTGGATTTGTTTCCCCTACACATGTAGCCCTCTGGGTGACCTTGGGCCAGTCACAGTTCTCTCAGGACTCTCTCAGCCCCATCTACCTCACAAAATGTCTGTTGTGGGGAAAGGAAAGGAGCTTGTAAGCCACTTTGAATCCCCTGTCAGGAGAGAAAGGCAGGGTATAAATCCAAAACTCTTCTCACTCTTCTCCCAAACTTTTCAGTACGAGGGCCACACTGGATATTTTATAAATATTTGTTGGCCAAAATAAAATCAGTTTTAAATTATTGAATAAAATTCAATTGTGACAATTACGAATGAACAACGCCACCCTTAATCTGAAACATGATATATAATGAATAAAAACACCTTTTTTAAAAAAAGAAGAAGAAGGAAACCCTCCCTTTTACTGACATGCTGACAGGCCAGGTGCAGCATTCAACTCTGTGTGCTGTCTCTGGGCTTCAAATGAACCCTGGAATTGGCCACTCAGTTTGTGCCTGCTGCTCCCGTACTCCACATGGAGCAATGAGGCAGCAGCTTCACAAAGGCTGATTCCGCACGGGCCAAAAACAGCAGTGTGAAAACGGTGTGAAAATGGTGCAAAGGGGTTTAAAACGGTGTAAAAGGGTTTATACTGTTTTCACACTGTTTTCACACCACTGTTTTTGGCCCATGCGGAATCAGCCAAAGCTGTTTTTGCCAGGCTCTAATGTAATCTGGAGAAAATCTTGTAGAGGGCTGAATGTGGCCCATGGGCTGTAGTTTGGAAACCCCTGCAATATGGAGACGTATAAATGAAACCTCCCCACACCAGCAAAGATTTGTTTCAGGGCCTTGAGGACGCTAATCTCCCATTTCTTCTCTGAAATATGTCTTCCCCAAACCAAAGAGCCTCTTCTGGCTTTCTTCTGCCTTACTGGAGCTGAATGTATTTCAGAAGAACCCAGGAGGCATAACTTCAGTATTTGTAAGGACCGTTCATTCAGAAATGGCTGCCTCCATCACAGGAAGATGTTTGGTTTGGAACCCCCATGCAGGCTGTAATTAGCTCCTGCCATGGAGCTAATTACAGCCTGTTTGGGGGTTGGCCATCCTGGGGTGATGCCGACCATACCATCTCACTGAAAGGTGACAGCAAACTTATATATTAATCTGCCATTTCCTGGATCTGCTTTGTAGTAGAATGCTCCTCACGGGTTCTAGTACCTACTTAGAAGAACTAGGTAGGCACTAGGGCCCCCGCAGAGCATTCCACTACACCGAAGGTCCAGGAAACAGTGGATTAATATACAAATCCACTGTCATCTTTTGGTGAGACAAAGTATACACATTCTCATCATTCTAGAAGAGCCCACAATGTGCTCAGCAAGGTTGGCGACCTATGACTGAAGTTGTCCATAAACAACCCAGAGTCTGGTTTGAGCTGGAAGGCAGCCGAGTCTGCAGATGGCCTTGGGCTGTCCGAAAATCCAAACGGACTGCAGTGAGCCCCAAAGGAAAACAAACACTGCTGACTGAACGAGAAACAAAATGGTAAATGAGGTTTAAAATATTAAGTTTTCAGTGGCGTGCATTAGCACAAAACCCCGAACTTTACAGAAACACCAAGCTGGTGGTGAATATTCAGGAAAGAAAACTCTGGCTCCTGTTGTCAATGAAAACAACAGCAATAGGTGGTGAAAAAGGCCCTTTCCATCCTAAGGGATAAAGCCACCTGTATCATAAAAAATGTGATGTTCAGTTCTGATAGTCTCATTTAAGGCTCATTCCGCACATGCAGAATAATGCACTTTCAAACTGCTTTCAGTGCTCTTTGAAGCTGTGTGGAATAGCAAAATCCACTTGCAAACAGTTGTGAAAGTGGTTTGAAAATGCATTATTTTGCGTGTGCGGAAGGGGCCTAAGAAAGGAAAGGGAAGGAAAAGGAAAGATTGTACTTTGGGTAAAGTTGCAGAAAAGGGAAACCAAAATGGCCAAAGGCTCGGATTAATTCTCCTGTGTGAAAACGGTGTAAAAGCGTTTAAAACAGTGTAAAAGGGTTACAATTTTCACACTGCTTTCACACTGCTGTTTTTGGCCCATGCGAAATCCGCCTAAAAGTGCTTGGAGTTTTGTTTCTTTTTAATTTTGGGGAAGAAAATCTCTAAAGCTAGGAGAAGGGAAGCAAAAAGAAAGTGTATTGTTATGTATGGTAAATGAGGTTTAAAGGATGAGGTTTAAAGGTGAGGAAAAGGATCTACCCAATTAGGCCAATGAGTAATTATATCATGGGATTTGTTCCTTCAAGAACAAGCTTGTATAGGTTTAGATGGGGATTAGTTGGCTTTAAAATTCACAAAGGTGTATCAAGGCCTATTAGCCATGATGGATAAACAGTGTGTCCACTGTTGGAATGGCTGAAAAATCTCATTTGTGGGTTGGTGGGGAGAAGAGCAGGGGAAGGTTTGTGCTTTCTTGTTTTACTCCCAGGAAGCCCAAAAGCATCTGTAGGAAATAACATTCTGGACCATCTGGACCTTCAGCACACCAATATTATGTTTATGATTGCTGTCCTGTCTTCTACCCCTCCCCAGGCTCCGGGAAAATAATGATATGAATGCCAAGGGTGGCCACTGGCACAACACCTAACCACGCAATCTGTTCTGGTCATGATGGTGGAAGGTCCACACCAAGGATGGCCAATTGGTGGCCTCAGAGCCACAAAGGAGTTCTAGGAGGTTCACAGCAGTGGTGGGATCCAAAAATTTTAGTAACTGGTTCCCATGGTGGTGGGATTCAAACTGTGGCGTAGCGCCAATGGGGCTGGGCAGAGCACGACAGGGGTGTGGCCGGGCATTCCGGGGGCGGGGCATTCCTGGGCAGGGCTGCGGCAAGGACGCAGCCGCTGCGCCGGTCCTTGGGTGGGAAATGAATGCACGCAGGCGCAGGCTGCCACGCACGCCGGTGCACCTCCTGCTAGACTGCTTCAAGTTCTGCGTGCTACTGCTGAGAGGAGGGGCATAACTAAGGCAAAAATCACGTGGCAAAATCACCAATTAGTAACCCCCTCTCGGCATACACAAATAATTAGTAACCTACTCTTGGGAACCTGTGAGAACCTGCTGGATCCCACCTCTGGTTCACAGTCACTCTACTTTTTCTTTCACGCTGAAGTCTGTATTTTCTGTTCAGTTTCACGCATCAGAAAAAGAAGCAGTACGTTTCCCTATGGACGTTTTCTGGTTTCCCTGAGGATTTTGGAGGAGGAGAAAAGGAGGAGGAGGAGGAGTTATACCACGCTTTTCTCAACAGTCATGAGTCTCAAAGTGGCTTACAAATTCCTTCCCTGCCTCTCCCCGCAGCAGACACCTTGTGAGGTAGGTGGAGCTGACAGAGTTCCGTGACCAGCCCCAAATCATCCAGCAATCTGCCACTCATGTGGAGGAGTGGAAAATCAAACTCACTTCTCCAGATTAGAGTCCACCGCTCCTAACCAATAGCTCACAATTTATTTCCAGAGGTTACCAACCTCCAGGTAGGGCCTAGTCGTCACCTGGAAATACAACTCATTTAAAGATGACAGAGATATTTTCCAAGGTTGTCCTGGATAAAATGGCTACTTTGAAGGGTGGAGTCAATAAAATTATAGTCTGCTGAGGCCCGTCGCCTCCCCAAATCTTCCCCTCTCCAGGCTCCACCCCCAAATCTCCAGGAACTTCTTAGACCCAGAGTTGGCAACTCTGTGAATTTCCCCAGAAACACACTGGCTCTTCAGCTCCAAATATAGCTGTGCCTATTTGGAACAGATTCCCTACTTTGATTTCAAACAAGCACAAGCCTATCACAGACTGGAAATAAATTGCCTATTCTGGAGTTATGGGATGGGCTAAGGAAGTCTCCATCTGAAACCAAGGTGAAGGCTGCTGGCTATGTACCTGCTTCATTCTACAGTGGTGCAAAGCAAAGAATGAATGTTGAAGGCAACCTGGACCAAGATCCCATCTTTGTTACAGAATACGGTTTCGAGCACCATGTCCCTTTCAACAGATAGCAAAATCATCTCCTCTGCCCAGGTCTCCACCCCTGTTTTCATTCTGCAATCATGATTCCCTTATTACCGTTTCGCTGTAGTTATTCCGGCACACGGTGGCACACCCGAAGGCAGCGCTGACGATGGTGATGCCAAACTCTAATATGGTCAACGCGAGAAGCATGGCTATCACATTGTATACAGTAGCCTGCGGGTGAAACAATGCATACATCATCCATATGGAATTGTCTTTCCATTTATTGCAAATAAAAACATCCCAAATACCATTTAAAGAAGCATGGGTGGCTGCAATGAAAATCATAGGAGGGAGGCCCCACTCTTCTAAGGTGATCGGGAAGCATGGAAGGCCTATCTGGCAGCATTGCATCCCAGCCAATCTTCATTACTTTTGTCCCTTATGGACAAAAGTAATTCCCTTATTACCCAAAGGCAGAGGCTGAGAGAGGGGGAACTGTGCCCGGGGCGCGTGTGTGCCCTGCGCCCCTGCCACGGCCACACCCTGGAATGCCCCCAAACACCCCCCCACACACCCCTCCTGCCCACGCGTGCGCCCAGGGCAAGTTGCCCCACCCTTTCCCCTGGCCACTACGCCACAGCCAAACACTGCAAGGAAAACTCATTAGTGGGAATTATATAAGATCAGATATAGCATTTATCATTCAGAAGATGAGGCTCACTAAGGGGGTGTGACCCTGACCAAGGGGGTGGGATCCTCCCATCACCTCTTCTTAGCTTAAAGTGAAAAATCTGGCCCACCACCCTGTTCTGTATGAGGAACACTTACGTAAGGGACGATGCTGTTTTCCTGGCAAACTTGAATCAGTTTGGTGTCGTTTATGTTGCTTGCACACCAAGAATCACTTCTTCTGGGTCGGCTTTGAAAGTTCATGAAAAGGGAGGAGCCCACCAGCCCAATGCCAGCTGCCACGGCACTCACAATATTCATTCCCAACATACCTTTCACCTATAGGATGTAAACAAAGTGGTATTTCTTTGGGAAAACTTGGTTCCTTCCGTCCATCTAAGAAGTTCTGCTGTCTTCTCTACAGGTCTAAATACTCCTCTCTCTCTCTCTCTCTCTCTCTCTCCCCCCCTCGCTCTCTCTCCTCTTGGTGGCCCTCAGACCTTGGAGTGCCCAGTGGTAATCTCTGGGCATCAACAAGGTTCTTCTGAATGCAAAAGCAAGCCTCTGAACCTTATCTGATCGTAAGAGAAAGGAGAGTGGCAGAATGCTCATCTTGTATTCAAGAGCTTAGAGACTCAGCATCCACTATATCCATTCATTCCCTGGCTAACATAGCCTGTTTTTTAAAAAAAAATATTCTCTGTGTAAACAAAGAGTTACTTCCTCCAATGCAGGGTTGCCAACCTCCAGGTGGGACCAGGAGATATTCCAGAATTAGAACTCATCTCCAACTTGATTTGAGTCCAGTAGTAGCAGCAACTGATCTCTAGATGAAAAGAACAGGATCCCTAGAGTAAATGGGTGGTTTGGGGAGTGGATTCTCACAGTTTGATTCCACTCCACTGGGTTATCCCTCAACTCTGCCCCCCAGACTCCACCTACAAATCTGCTGTAATTTCCTGACCCAGAGTTCACAACCCTGCCTAAATATTTCCAGTTGCATTTCATAGATTTTCTTCTTAAAGATACTCCAGAATTTATTTGATATGCCATAACCTCCAAAGAGCCGTGTGGCATAGTGGTTAAGTGCTTGCACTGCCACTCACACCGTCAGGAGTTCGAATCCCCTGTGGGTCAGATATCCTGGCAGCTGGCTCATGGTCAACTCAGCCATCCATCCGTTCCTTGGTCAGTAAATAAGTACCTAGCACATACCTAGGGGGTAAAGAATAGCCGGGGAAAGCAATGGTAGACTACCCCACAAAAACGGCTTGCCTATGAAATCACTGCTTGCAGTGGTACCCCAGGGTCAAACACGACTGAAGGGGAAACTTTACCTTTAACCTCCAAAGAATAGGGTTTGCTAGATAGTGGAAACTCAAAACAGGAGTAGTTGGAGGAACTAAAGGAATGTGTGCAGTTGAGTTAACTAACCTGTATGCTGTGTGCAGGGGCGTACCGCCAAGGAGGACATATGGGGTCAAATGTCACCGGGCTGCGGCCATCTAGTCATGTTGGGGGCGGAAAATCACCCCCCACATCCCTCCTCCTGGTGCAAAAAAATTGTTTGGTCGTGGTGGGGGAGGTAGGTGTGTGCATGTGTGCGCGTGTGTATATATACAGAGAGAGAGACTGCTATCCTGATTAAGACACAGAACATAATTTAACATCTACGTGATTGTTTATGAAACTGAAGATGAATTTGTCAAGATTTGTATCCAGCTTTCTTTTACTGAACAAAATTTTATCTTTTTACATTTCCGTGCACATATAATTAAGTCATTCATAAGAACTAGCCTGCTGGATCAGACCAGAGTCCATCCAGTCCAGCACTCTGCTACTCGCAGTGGCCCACCAGGTGCCTTTGGGAGCTCACGTGCAGGATGTGAAAGCAATGGCCTTCTGCTGCTGCTGCTGCTCCTGAGCACCTGGTCTGCTCAGGCATTTGCAATCTTAGATCAAGGAGGATCAAGATTGGTAGCCATAGATCGACTTCTCCTCCTTCATAAGGATCCTGTGCAAAAGGATCTTTGAAAGGCAAGGTGTGCATTGTCTGTATTGACCCAGCTTGGTCAGTTTAATGCAGTGTAGTGGTTACTACATTCAGGTAAGGTCTGGATGACCTGGATTCAAATCCTCACTCTGCACTGAACCTTGCTGAGTTGTAAAAGGGTACTGATTATATCCTCATCTTTCTTGCTGATCGTGCATGTTTTCTGAAGTCTGTGAGATCAGGCTCGTTTCAACTATTGGTGAACTCTGGTTACATAAGGTTTACTTTAGTTTGACAGTTAATTGAAACAGTTCCAGAAAAATTGGATTGCCTGCTTTTTAACAGAGATGAACAGCCACATCCAAGAGGTCGGGCAACAGGCTGCAGGACTTTTCCCTTCGAGGTTTCCTGGCCGTGTGGGAAAGCTTGCAAAGCAAAAAAGCCTCCCTGCTGCGGAAAAGCCCCCATTGGCTTAACAGACTTTTTAGGTGCCATAAATCTGAAGTCCTGGCTGCAGGCATAAGGCAGCATATGGCCGGAAGGAAGTCAACTGATGTCAGCTCCTTCCGTGGCAATGCCAGCCTGCTCTCACCACGCCGGCAGCAGGGACTCTGTGGATTATATCATACATACCGTGTTTCCCCGAAAATAAGACAGTGTCTTATATTAATTTTTGCTCCCAAAGATGTGCTATGTCTTATTTTCAGGGGGTGTCTTATTTTTCCATGTTCTGTTCGGCGGGCATGCTTCCAAACAAACACTTTGCTACGTCTTACTTTCGGGGGATGCCTTATATTTCGCACTCCAGCAAAACCTCTACGACGTCTTATTTTCAGGGGATGTCTTATATTCGGGGAAACAGGGTAGTTAAGAACCAATCATTTTTCTAGATTGGAATCACATGATTAAGACAGAAGAGATTTAGAGTAAGATAAAGACGCTGTTTTTCTATAAAAATCAACTGCCGTTAACAGGCCAATTTGATTTTTCTGCAAGGAAGTCTTGGAAGAAGATCAGGTGAGATTTCTGGGTGGGTATAACTTGGGTTTATACTAAAATCCCCACAAGTAGTGAGACAATAACCTAAAACATGGTTTGCTTTATAACGTTACCTATACTATGATTAATAAATGCTAGGAATGTATTGCTGAAGGCTTTCACGGCAGGAATCAACTGGCTAATGTGTGTTCATATAGGTGCCTGTGTATTTTAATGACATTAAGATGATTTGTGAGGTCTGAGGATAACGTTTGTCGTATTGTTGGTCTAAGACTGCACAAATAAATTGATTGATTGAACTGGATGAGGGAGTAAAACATCCCTTTACAGGGCGACTTTTGGCCTCACCTACCCCACATGGTTGTGGTGATGATAAAATGGGGAAGGGGAAAACATGTACACTGTCCTGAACCCCTTGAAAGGTGGGTGGGATCAAAATGCAGTAGAGCAAGGTAGCTACTAGTGAGGCCCAGAGGCGTATGGCCTAGGCCCTATAGGAACATAGGGTCACCCATGTCCCTGGGCATACATCTTTTGGTCATGTGAGGGGTGCCAGATGCCCCAGCCACACACCACCAAGTCCTGCACGGAGTCCAGGGGGCGGGGCTCGGCAGTGTGGCCCCGCCCCTGAGCCCTGCCCCCAAGCATGGGGGGCTGGGGTGCAGGTGGGCTTGGAGAAGGAGTTGTTTCTGGATGCCATTTCTCCCCAATATGCCTCTGGTGAGGCCTCATGAACCAATCGGCAGGGAGGCCCCAGAACTTTGAATGCCATTATAGAACGGAGGCTGAAGTCACAAACAGTAAAGTGCCTTAAAAAACCCTCCAAAATCCAGAATATTATATTTCTTCTGCCAGTTTGTTTTGTCCAATTGTTCTCAAATATGTCCATTACCAGTGATATCCTGGGGTTCCTGGCAGCTGCCACAGACAAGGATCCAGAAATAATATACTGTGAAAGACACAAAAAGGAAATCAGAAGCAAGCTCTGAAACAGTACGTCTCCGTATCTGAAACAGTATCTCCGTAAGCTTTTATTCTCAGCCCCTAAACTGGAGACCTCCAGGAGATGAAACTGTCTGGTCATATAGTCAAGAGCCGGTAACTGTGAAGTAAGCCCATGTTCTACCCAGCTCAGGATATCTATACAGGAAGCTGTGCCAAGTCGCCAAATTATCGAATATACAAGATTTTCCCATGGGCCTCTTGGTTCCTATTGGTTTAAAACAAGTTTCTAGTCCCTTGTGAATGGGGCAATGGGCCAAATGTGTGGGGCAACATCCCACAAGCTTCCGCTACATTTTCTTCCCTCAGGCTGTGTTCTGTGAAATTTGCTTTCTTGAAGAAATGAAAATGGAAACTCTTGTGGTGCTGTGATCAAGAACCCACTTCTGAATGCCATGCTTGTGCAAATACACGCACCCCTGACAAACTTTCCTTAAACAGTGGCTTTTCGTGACCCTTTTGATCAATTACATTCCATAGTATTTGAAATGGCTGGTGAATCTGGGGAAATCTTCCCAGTTTCTTGGTGAGGGGGAGAGGCTTAGTGATAGAGTAACTGCTTTGAATGCAAAGGTCTCTGGTTCGATCCCAGGCACTTCCAGTATAAAGGATCAGGTAGGCAGGTAGGTTGGTTTTGTCCTTTCAAGCCCTACATGATTTGGGATCAGAGTGCCTAAAGGCAGAGGTGGGATCCAGCAGGTTCTCACCAGTTCCCGAGAGTGGGTTACTAATTATTTGCATGTGCCGAGAGGGGGTTACTAATTGGGTCTGCTTTTCCATTAGAAATTCCATTAGGTCCAAAAATCATAAAGTCCTGTTGTTTCCTATGTGACTGGTTAGTGAAGGTAGAAAACGGGATAATTCTCCCTGTTGTTGGGATGTTTTAAAAACATGCTTTAGAAATATGGTAAAGTTCCATATTTGAGGAAAGTATCCTTCTTTTGATTTCTAGAAACAAAATTAAGTATTTGAAAGTATTAAGTATTTGACAGGCAGTCAATTAGAGGAGAAGTTGTTGTTTCTGTTGGCAGTAGACGATAGGACTTGCTATAATGAGTTTAAATTATGGACAGAAAGATACCAGCTGGAAATTAGGAACTTTTTTTTACAGGAAGAGTTTTTTACAGTAACAGAGAAATTATTAATGCCCCCGGAATGCCCGCCCACGCCCCGGTCGTGCCCCGCCCAGCCCCATTGGCGCTACGCCACTGTTTGAATCCCACCACCATGGGAACCTGCTACTAAAATTTTTGGATCCCACCATTGCCTAAAGGACTCACTTCTCCCACATATTCCTACCCAGGAATTTAGATCACTGTCAGTCAGTAGCAGGCTGTTGAAAATAATTTTATTTAGGACAGCATCTGATCAGTTCAGTTTCTCTGTCTTAAATGATTGTTCTAAACTGTTCGTTTTTAAAATGAATTTTGCTTTGCATTGGTCCCTAATGCAGAAAGGTGGTTAATAAATGTTTTAGATTAGATTAGATTAAGATTAGATAGAAGACAGATGATAGATGACAGATAGAAAAGAGAAAGGTAGAAAAAAGGTTGACAGAAACAAGACAGAAAGAAGGTAGATAGATAGATGACAGGCAGAGAGACAGAAGACAGAGAAGAGACAGACAGATACACAATAGACAGATAGAAGACAGACTGATAGACAGACATTGGCCCTTTCCGCAAAAGTTGACTAAAATATTTCAAGAATGTTTTCCAATCTCCCCTTACCAAATTGTTTTTCTGCACCCATCTTCAAGGGAGGGAGGGAGGGAGGGAGGGAGGGGTCCACAATGCCATTTGGTACAGACATGGCCAAAGTATGCCTGAAGAATATGTGGCCCTGTTGGAAGAGTTGCCGACAACTTCCATATATTGTTTTACTACTGAGCAACAGAACATTGACATGAAAGAAAGCTGGATGTAAAGGAGAAAAAGCACGTGGGTATTAATACATCAGGAACGCCAGTTAATCTCTGGTGTATTCTCCCCATCAGTCTAACAGGCTTCAGATGCAGGAGCTGGCCAAGAGACTTGCTCCAAATAGCTTGAAATGTCTAAGGCTGTTTCCGCACGGCCACACTGGGGGGTGCGTTGGTGTATACAACGCCGACACACACACACACCCAGGACCGTTCGCATGAACGGTCCTGGTAACGGCAGGGAAGACGGCACAGCGCAGCACTGCGCCGTCGCCCGAACGACGTACCTTCCCTGTGACCTTCCAGCACGTTGCCCAGGCCAGGGGACACGCCTCCCTGCCCTGCGCGACAGCAGTGGCTGGAAGCTGCTGTTTCCAGAAAACATTCGCACAGCAGTGGCTGGAAGCTGCTGTTTCCAGAAAACCTCGCTCAAGGAGCAAGGTTTGGAAACAGTGGCTTCGTGCCGCTGGGGGGGAGCGAGGGCAGCGCAGCAATGCAGCTGCAATGCAGCTGCGCCCCCATGCGAACAGCTCCCTAGGGACGGCATTTTTGCTGTCCCTAGGGCGCTGTTATTGGCCCATGCAGAAAGGGCCTAAGATTCCACCTTAAATAATTTATCAATGTTAGCTGCACATACTCTGTCAAGCTTTTGCCAACTCATGGACTACCCTAGATTGGAAGGCACAGGATGCTAAACATGGTCTGTTCTGAGGCAAAGGCATTTCAGTGGGCCTTTCCACGCCCACACGCGTATAATTACCAGGATTCCAGGGCAATATGTTATCTTGAATGCGATGTCATACAAAGATGGCCGATCCACCATTTCTACTATAAGCCCACAAGTAATTTCCAGGATGCCAATGAATATTTGAGTGATCTACCAAAAGAGGATCAAGCAGTGCATTAGCGTAGCGCATGTCAGTGGATCACCAATGTACTCTCACCAAAATGAGTCAAATAGGCGGAACATTTAGGATGGAGTGTCAGCAACGTAAAAAATCTGGGGCCTACGATAAGCCTATTGGTGGATACATGAAAATGTTTGGGATTGTCATTATAAGGAGAATAAAAACATGAATGGTTAGAAGTGGGCATTTGACTCATTTACACCACTTTGAATCCTGACCTGGGTGGTCCAGGCTAGCCCAATCTTGTTAGGAGCAGCAGTGGCGAAGGAGGTTAAGAGCTCGTGTATCTAATCTGGAGGAACCGGGTTTGATTCCCCGCTCTGCCGCCTGAGCTGTGGAGGCTTATCTGGGGAATTCAGATTAGCCTGTACACCCCCACACATGCCAGCTGGGTGACCTTGGGCTAGTCACAGCTTCTCGGAGCTCTCTCAGCCTCACTCACCTCACAGGGTGTTTGTTGTGGGGGGGGAGGGCAAGGAGATTGTCAGCCCCTTTGAGTCTCCTACAGGAGAGAAAGGGGGATATAAATCCAAACTCTTCTTCTCTTCTTAGACCACAGAAGCAAAGCAAGGTCAGCCCTGGTAAATATTTGGCTGGGAGCCCACCAAGGGAATCCAAGCTTGCTGCACCACAGAGTCAGACAGTGGAAAAACCATCTCTGTTCTTCTTCTGCCTTGAAAACCAGATCGGGTCGCTATAACGGTGATAACTTGACAGTATTTTCCTCCTCCTCCGGCACCACACTGCTTTAAGGACATATTAACCCAGCAGAGCCGTTTTCTGTGTTGGCCCCTTTTTAAGACACCCCCAGAACAAATGAAGCAACATTTGCAGAAACTGAGAAATAAATCAGTGCTCTTTCAACACCCACTTCTGCTTTTCCTCAGCGAAATCTGCACTTTTGTTGTCTTCAGTAACTAACTTTTCAACGTCAGTAATATTTTGGGTCTGGGCAGAGCTAACTTCTCGCTGAAAGTACTATTCACTTTTGTCCGAGCCAACAGCATATTCAAATGTCTCCAGTCCAAGAATTAACCGGACCTAGACCTGTTCAGCTGTGAACATCAGAAGCATTCAGGAGTGTATATCCTTGGATCCCATCCCTGTGAGTCTGCATGACTCGCTGTTCTCTCCATGCCGATTGGCCATGCTGGCAGGGACTGATGGGAATTGTAGTCTATGAACACCTGGGGCGCCAGAGTTGGACACCCCTCCCCTAAATGAATTCCTTCCTTCCTTCCTTCCTTCCTTCCTTCCTTCCTTCCTTCCTTCCTTCCTTCCTTCCTTCCTTCCTTCCTTCCTTCCTTCCTTCCTTCCTTCCTTCCTTCCTTCCTTCCTTCCTTCCTTCCTTCCTTCCTTTCTTTCTTTGGCCTTAGATCGGGCACCTGTGTATATATGTGTTTACATAATCTGGTTGTTTTAATTTATTTATTAATTGCTGCTGAGTTTTAATGGCTTAATTTTATGTTGTATTATTTGCTGTTGGGAACAGCCATGTTGGGAGCTGCCTCGAGCCCTTCGGGGATGAGGCGGCCTACAAATTTAATTAATTAATTCCCACACCCACACTTTGTACTCACCCCCAGGGCCAACAGCTCTCCCTTGTAGAACTGTTTCAACGGCTCAGAAGGTGCTCCTTTGCTGCTTGAGAAGGACTTGACCGTTTCAGGGTCTCTCGCGTCCATGCTGGCTACTGAGAAGATGTCTGTCTAAACAGCAGTCAGTATTCGGGCCAGGTATTTTGAAGGTAGAAATGGTGAAGGAGATGAAGAGACAAAAATCAGAGCAAAACGTCAGAGCCTGAATGGGAGTTCCTCCAAAAAGAGACAGACCAGAAGAATCTCCGCTTCTCACGCAGAAGGTCCCAGGTTTCATTCTCAGTATCTCTAGTTAAGGATCAGGTAGGAGGGGATGTGAAAGACATCCCTGCTGATATACTGCAGAGCTGCTGCCAGTTGGAATGGAAAATACTGATCTTGACAGATAGCCGGTCCGATTCTGTAAAAGAAGAAGAGTTTGGATTTATACCCTACCTTTCTGTCCTGTAAGGAGACTCAAGGTGGCCTACAAGCTCCTTTCCCTTCCTCTCCCCACAACAGACACCTTGTGAGGGAGGTGGGGCTGAGAGAGTTCTGAAGAACTGGGACTAGCCCAAGGTCACACAGCAGGAATGTAGGAGTGAGGAAACACATCTGGTTCACCAGATAAGCCTCTGCCACTCAGGTGGAGGAGTGGAAAATCAAAGCTGGTTCTCCAGATTAGAATCTACCTGCTCTGAACCACTACACCACGCCGGATCTCATAGAAGATAGCTTTATATGAGTTTTAGGTCCCAGCTTTAGGAGAAAGGGTGAGATAATATTGTAGATAATATTGTACAGAGGAGGAGGAGGAGGAGGAGGAGGAAGAAGAAGAAGAAGAAGAGTTTGGATTTATATCCCCCCTTTCTCTCCTGTAACAGAACTCAAAGGGGCTTACAAACTCCTTTCTCTTCCCCCCTTACAACAAACACCCTGTGAGGTGGGTGGGGCTGAGAGAGCTCCAAAGAACTGTGACTAGCCCAAGGTCACACAGCTGGCATGTGTTGGAATGCAAAGGCTTATTTGAATCCCCCAGATAAACCTCCACAGCTCAAGCGGCAGAACGGGGAACCAAACTCAGTTCCTCCAGATTAGAGTACACCTGCTCTTAACCACTATGCCACTGCTGCTCCTTTAATGATATAACCTTTAATGGCATAATAAATCACAGATAAAATAACAAATTGAGAAGGAAATAATACAGTTATAAATAAGAGCGCAGGTAAAATGGTGATTACCAACATTTGGAACGAATTGAAACAACATAGCAAAGAAACTTGGCTGTTGCCTCCAGGATATGCCAATCTTCATTGTTCAGTAAAGAAACAGTCTTTTGCTGCTCAGTTAGACAATCAGTCGACTCGACTATGGGTGAGATAATATTTAGGGTCACTGGGTTGTAAGATGGACAAGTAAAGATGTGATGACCATGCGAGAATGACGTTTCTTCTCATACTATGGAACAGATCCCCCTTGCTCCATACAAACAGTAATAGAACTCAGAATCTACACTCCAACCATCAGCAAGCTTCCCTTCAGTTCTTGGCTGGGAGCAGAGAGCTATTCATGAGCAGGTGCCCATTCACAAGATCACAAGACTTTGTTGTTCTGTGTTAATTAACGAAGAACAACACACAGATCCCACGCGATTAGTATTCTGCTAAATGTGAATGACAGAATTGTTCAGCAGGACGTATTTATTGATATCCCACTTTTCAATGGCTTACAACATTTTTGCCTTCTCCGCTGTATATTCAATAACCCTGTGAAGTAAGATAGGATGAGACTATAGGACTGGCTCTGCTTTTCCGTTAGAAATTCCATTAGGGCCAAAAATCATGAAGTCCTGTTGTTTCCTATGTGGCTGGTTAGCGAAGGTAGAAAACGGGATAATTCTCCCTGTTGGGCTGTTTTAAAAAACATGTTTTAGAAATATGGTCAAGTTCCTTGTTTAAGGAAAGTATCCTTCTTTTGATTTCTAGAAACAAAATTAAGTATTTGAAAGTATTAAGTATTTGACAGGCAGTCAATTTAGAGGGAGAAATGTTGTTGTTTCTGTTGGCAGTAGACGATAGGACTTGCTATAATGAGTTTAAATTATGGACAGAAAGATACCAGCTGGAAATTAGGAACTTTTTTTTACAGTAAGAGTTTTTTACAGTAACAGAGAAATTATTAATGCCCCGTCCCCGGAATGCCCAGCCACGCCCCCGTCGTGCCCAGCCCAGCCCCATTGGTGCTACGCCACTGTTTGAATCCCACCACCATGGGAACCTGTTACTAAAATTTTTGGATCCCACCACTGAAAGCAACCCTGCCAGATTAACAGCACGGACGCTTTGGTGCCTGAAGCCATGGAGAATCGAGACAGAAGCAGAACTGGCAGTACCTTGAGGGTGAAGAGGGCGTGGGGAAGGAAAGGGGAGCGGATTTGCAAACCCAGATTTGATTCGTATTGCCTTTTTAAAAATTGGCAGTTGCTTTTCCAAGATCTCCAGAGGTTGCACAAGAGATCTTCCATGATCTTCCATGGCAGAGAGGGGCCCAAAACAGAATTGGCTCCAGGGGTAAGTTCAGTGCAACTGGTACTGTTAAGTGAGTCAGAGACTGGTTTGTCTGGGTTTTGGTGTAAACTGCCCTGCACTGGAAAGCCTGAGTTAGCCCTGTCTCGTCGGATCCCAGAAACTTTATCTTTATCTTTATTAACCTTTAATAGGCATAAATAGATCAAGATTTACACAGACACATTCTTCAGTCTCAAGTATAGTTCAGTAGCAAGGAAATAGACCACATAACTTGGCCGGTTGTGATCTCTCAAGGGTTCAAAATCACTTCTAGATTTAAAAAAAAAAGAGAGAAAAAAAAATAGCCAGAGCAAAATGACAATAAATACCCTACACATCAATGTAGCAAAGAAATACAATCTTAATATAAAATTGCAATAAAAATAGATCTGTTTAGCAAGTTAAAAGCAAAATGATACAGCAATAGGTATCCTACCATGCAGATTAGACAGATTGGAGAAGATACCTATCTTTTATAAGAAGTTCTACGTTTGTTTTATGTATCATATTTTATATTTAAAAATTTGATTCTGTGCCAAATAATAAAAAACCAATTTGGTTTAGTGTACTGGTATAATATATATATATATATTTAAAAAATCCCAGAAACTAAACAGGGCCAAGCTGCAATTCAATACTCCCCACCCTACAACATTGTAACCTCCATATTGGAAGAAAAGAAGATTTCTAGCAGTAGCCAGTAGTACTTAGAGATGGTGTGTACTAATGTAACATAAACACAAGGGACTGGAAACAGGAAACCAAAATAAAGAGCATCTCCCCATACTCCCCACAAGTAACCTCTTGGTGGCCCCTGGCCCCAAAGACATTCAGTTAGCCTCAGCCAGGACCAGGGCCTTTTCAGACCTTGGGTACATTTTTCTCATTCCTGGCAACCTACTACATATTTTTTTCTTACTACAGCCCAAGAGCGGAAATGAAGCCGTGAGTCTCCACGCACCTTTCACATTTAGATCACTAATTGTTCCTGTTATTGCATGCCTTTAGAAACCAGAACTTCTTTTAACACGATTTGTCAGGGAATTTTGCCAGAAATACTCTTTAGCGCTTTCTATGAATGCTTCTGAGGCTTACATTTGAAGGTCAAGCTCTTTGGCTACAAGCCCTCTGAACAGAACACCTTTTTCATCACCTTGGGCATAGTGGGTGCAGCAGTGGCGTAGGAGGTTAAGAGCTCGTGTATCTAATCTGGAGGAACCGGGTTTGATTCCCCGCTCTGCCGCCTGAGCTGTGGAGGCTTATCTGGGGAATTCAGATTAGCCTGTACACTCCCACACACGCCAGCTGGATGACCTTGGGCTAGTCACAGCTTCTCGGAGCTCTCTCAGCCCCACCTACCTCTCACAGGGATTGTTTGTTGTTGAGAGGGGAAGGTGCAAGAGGAGAAGTTGTGAAAGCCTTTAGCGGAGTCTCCTGCAGGAGAGAAAGGGGGGATATAAATCCAAACTCTTCTTCTCTTCTTCTCTCCACTCCCAGACATCCATTCCTCCACTCTGGTTTTCATTTCTTACACCTGACTTCCTCATCTGTTTCGCTGCAGGCATTCTGGCACACACCGGCACACCCAAAGGTGGAAATAGTGACACAATGAGGAACTCCAAGATGGTGAACATCAGGAGTATTGCAGATTAGTCACAGGAGTCTTGCAAGAAGACAGTACATATCCACTGCTGGTGCTCCAATACAAAAATCAGTTCATCAGTGGAAACCCAAGAGTGTCACTGTGGAGTGCATATTCTGCACACTGCATTTCCTACGCAGGAAATGCATTCCCCGGTGACACTCTTGGGTTTGCACTGATGAACTGAACTGATTTAATGTTGAAGCACCAGTAGAATGTATATTATCTTCTTGCAAGCTCTGTCTAATTATTATGAATTATCACGTGCTTGTATGGCTTTTAATATGCCTGTCATTTTGCAGTACCAGTTTGTGATTCCTGTAGTGAAGGCAAGGTATAGATTTCTTCTTTTTAGATGCTGGCTTACTGTCTCTTATCTATACATGGTTGGATCTTTTCTGTTTACCTTTTTATACAGAATCAGCCCATCAGCCCACCAAGATCAGTCCTGTCTGCTCAGACTGGCTCTCGGGCAGTGGTGGGATCCAAAAATTTTAGTAACAGGTTCCCATGGTGGTGGGATTCAAACTGTAAATGCTTAGTAATGCAGAACAGACCCGGGGGGGGGCTTAGTGATGGCTGGGCATTCTGAGAGGCCCGGGGACAGTCCTGGGGCGGGGCTGTAGTAAAGGAAGCAGCAGCTCGCGAGGTCCTTAAGAGGAAGTACGAATGCATGCAGAGCATGAGCTGCCACTGCGCATAGTCTCGCCTCCTGCTAGACTGCTTCAAGAGTTCTGCGTGCCACTGCTGAGGAAGGGAGAGGCGTAGCTACTAAGGCCAAAGTCCAGCGTAGCAAAATCCGCCAGTGAAAGTAGCCCCTCTAGAAGCACACACAAATAATTAGTAACCTACTCTCGGGAACCTGTGAGAACCTGCTGGATCCCACCTCTGCTCTCGGGGTCTCGAGGACTTTGATGTCACCTACAGCTTAGTCGTTTGCAACTGGAGATACTCTGTCTGATGAGACAGAGGACTTGATGCAGTTTTGTCGGACCTGTAAGGTGGGGCTGTTCTGCCCACCTCACAGCTGAGAGAGCACCCATTTAATCAAGGATTTCCATCAATTTGGCCTCCAATTAATCTGCAACACAGAGTTGTTTGGCATAAGTATGTCTTCCGTTTGGAATGCTCATCATATCCCTAAGCATGCATTCCCCTCACCTTCTCTGCTCTGTAAGACCAAGGGGCTGAGAGCCAATGTAACCCAATAGATGCCATGCCACACCCTTGCGTTCTGTGTTTATCAGGAGGTAGTGGTGGCAGGCATTTTGGCTCCCCATGGACAGCAGAACCCTTCCCTTTGACACAGGGTAAATGCAGGAAGATAGGAATTGGTAGGTTAAAGTTGGGTTGCCACCTCCAGGTTCTTGGGGAATTGTGGGTGGAGCCCGGAAGGTATGGGGTTTGAGAAGGGACCTCAGTGGAGTATAATGTCATGGGAGTCTGCCCTCTAAAGCAGCAATTTTCTCCAGGGAAAGTGATCTCTGAATCTGTTATAATTCTGGTTGATCTCCGGGTCCCTGCTGGAAGCTGGCAAGCACAGGATGGCACCTTTCTTTTTGTTCCCAATTTTTCTTCCTGGTTTTGGCCACCCCCTCTAAGGAGTGCGTTTTTTCATTGCCTTTACACCACCTGGCTCCATCCACCCCCAACTGCTGCATACTGCTCAGTGAAGCTGGTCTGCTGTGGGTGAAGGGGAGGGAAGAGTCTTTCCCCAACCTATGAACAGAGTGAATGGGCTGCAGTTCCGGTTGCACATCTAATGCTGCCTGAAGGGCGTAAAGGGGAAGTGGTCCACGGTCAAGTTGGGTGTTCTCACTTCAGGAAGCGCCCAACCGCCTAGTTCTGCTTTTGGAGAGATTGGGATGGCACCAGTTTCCTCAAAGGGCTGCTCTGTTCTTGCTCCATCAATGTGCTTTCCAGTACAAGCCAGCTTGCCCAGAGCGGGATGGCCCAGCCTGGGCCGATCTGATCAGATCTCAGAAGCTACACTGGCTAGTATTTGGATGGGAGACCGCCAAGGAACACCAGGACCGCGATGTGGAGGCAGGCTAAGGCAAACCACCTCTGAAGGTCTCTTGCCTTCAGAACCCAGTGGGGTCTCCACAAGGCAGCTGGGAAGGGAGGAACTTCCCACCACCACTTGAACCAGCTTTCAGCAGCCGGCAGAAACTGGTCAGGTGAAGCAGAGAGGGGCCTTGCCCGCTGCATGCTGATCTTTCCCGCTGTGGTTGGGTTGCCAACCTCTGGGGAAAGCATGGATTTTCCCCAGAATCTCAACGGATCTCCAGACTACTAAAACGAATCCCCCTTGGATGGAATGCCAAGTTGGGCGCCTGGACTCTATGGCATCGCATCCCTGCAGTGCTCCCTCCTCCGTCCAAAGAATGCTCCCCTCCCCCAAGCCAGGCTCCGCCCCCGAATTTCCGGGGCCACCAGCCCGAGTGAGGCTGGTGAAAAACGGGCGCGATCCCCGAGGAGGGTCTTCCGGCGGTCCCGTTCACGGCCCCCTGCAAATCGGCTCCTCTGGCTGGCAGAGGCGGACCTTCCGCGGGCGCCCCCGGCCCCGACTCACTCGACTGAGCCAGCCCCGCAGGCGGCGTCTTCGCGCGGGATCCGAGCCGGGCGCGCCTCTTCCTCCTCCTGGCCGGGCGAGCGCGACCCTCCGCGGGCACCGGCTGCGCCCCTCCTCTCTCCCCGGGCGCCCCGCCAGGCCCGACGTTCCGGACGAAGGAGGGAGAAGAGGCGGCGCCACCGGGATCTTAGGCAACCGAGGGCGGCGGCGCCGCAGACGGAGCCGCCCAGGGAAGGAGGGGGATCCCCTCGGAGGCCCCCAGACGGGCCTGTGGCTTTGCCCGTCCAGGGAGGGGGTGCGGAGGGCGGACGACCCCCAAATGCACCGCGGGGCAGACCCCGGGCCAGGCGCGCCAGAGGAGACAGCACCCCCGGCACCGGAGTTGACCAAGCAGGGCCTGAGCACGTGGGAAAGCAGCGCCGATTGGCCCAAGTCGGTGCCGTCTTTTCCCGGGCCAGGGTCTCGGTCGTTCCATGCGGGGGTGGCACCACCACCACCACCCCCGACCGCTTAGTGAGGAACTGCTGCTGTGCAATCGGGCCTCAGTTCAGTGGCCTCGGAACACGCAGAACTCCCTGCACCCATCTGGGTGGGCCCCTCTGCTGTCATGCAGACATTCCAAGGGACACGTGAAAAGAACTGTCCTGAGCAGCTCATCTGTTGCACAACCATTCAGCAGCAGCCCGGTGGCTGGCAGTTGGTGGGACATAAATCTCCCCCCCCCCCCTTAGATTTGAAACTTGTGAAAAGTTTTTGATTGCAAGAAATGTGTCCAGCCCTTAAGGAGCAGCTGGGCTTTTGTGCACGCTTGTCAACATCTAGGTGGGACCTAGAGAGCTCCTGGAATTACAACAGAGGTCCAGCGACACATCAGTTCCTATGGAGAAAATGGATGCTTTAGAAGGTGGACTGTACAGGATTAAACTTGGCTGAGGCCGAGGCCTTCCCTGAATTTTACCCTCCCATGGCTCCACCCCAGATATCCAGAATTTCCTGACCCCGGAGGTGGCCGCATGTTCTGCGTGATTTAAATCTGAGGGACTCCGATCTCCATAAGGCCCACTTTGTCTACTTCTCAGGTCCTTTGGGGGTGATGGGATGCCCCTCCCACACCCGCTCCTTAAGGATCACCCTCTTCCTTTCGACCAGCTCCAAGGGGCCCAGTTCTTCTGCGCAGCCCTTCTTCCTTGGGTCCCTGCTGGGCAGGAGCAGCCACCAAGCTGCAGCCATGCAAGTGCTGTTGGCATTGTAATGAACGCAGCAAGTTGCACACCCGACTAACGTGTAGATAAATGTTTATTCGAGAACAGCCACACTAGGTGGTAAACGGAGTCAGAGACAGTCTCCTAACTGCAACACTAGCTGCAAGCCGGAGAAAGAGAGTCAGAGTGACTTCCCAGAAGCAGAATATTGTCCCAAGAGTAGCAATCTGAAGACAGACCAGGAATTGCACTTAAAAGGATTGAAAGTCCTATCTTCACTATCCTAACTGCCCTCTTGCTCCCCCCCCAACAAAGATCTTATTCTTATCTTTCTATCCCAGATGTTGCCTTTCCCAACAGCTGCACACTCCAATCTGAGCTGCTGCAAAGATAACTGGAGGTGCCAGAAGCAGGAAGAAGGAACCTCCCATGGCAGCCCTCCTCCAGCAGCCCTGGGGTGGCGGGCGGAGCTCAGCTCCCGGAGTGACAGCTTCTTACTCAAAGGTTTGCAAAGCAACCTTTTTCAGCAAACCGAACAGACTACTGGAGTATTTGGCTAACATAGCAGAGCTTGCCCTGATCTAGAAGCTGGGTATGGAGTGCAGTAAATAAACCTCCCCAGAATTAGATTGCAAAAAAATCAAAACATTTATTTAAGTAGATTCTGTTCACATTCAGGCTGCAATGGAAGAGAAGAAAGGAACCTCAACAGAAGAGTCCTTTTCCCTGACCAGTGATCTGGGATCCTGTGTCTGGGAGTCTGGGGCGTTATTTGTACAGCAGAGGCTGGTAGATAATGTCACAGTCCATGAATATCCTTGTGGAGAGTGGGAGATCAAAGAACACGGAAGGAGAATAGGTCAGAGGGCGGCTCCCAGGCTGAGACAAAGAGAGACACATCCTTATAGACCAGTGGTTCTCAACCTGGGGGTCAGGACCCCTTTGGGGGTTGAATGACCCTTTCACGGGGGTCGCCTAAGACTCTCTGCATCAGTGTTCTCCATCTGTAAAATGGATAAATGACTCTCTCTGACTCTGCATCAGTGTTCTCCATCTGTAAAATGGATAAATGAACTATAGAGCAGTTGGAACAAACAAGATACTTGTGGGCACTATGGTGCCCCCTTGCTTCTTTCCCAAAGCAAGAAATCAATCCTGACTCCTCCACAGCACTGGATTAGGAACAGCTCCAGAAGACCCCAGGGGCATGCTTTTTTGAGAGCACAAGTAGTACCCAGTCATAACTGGGCACTTGGATTGCAACCTTCCAACATGTTGTGATTCTACCCCATGGCAGCCATTTGGTGACTGATTCTGCTTCCCATGGCAGCCATTTCATGAAGGTGCTCAGCACTGTCTTCCGAGCTTCCATGAGTGTCCAGTGGCCAAAAAAAGTTGGGGACTCTGCTAGGAACTTCACAGTGAAAAAATGCAAGTAAAGTGAAAGCAAGAACCACAAGCATATACGCTGCTGTGTATTTGTAAAGTGAAGTCGACTGGCAGCCAAATTGTGCTCACCCCAGCGAGGGTCTTTCAAAGCAAGTGAGAAGTGGAGGTGGTTTGGCATTGCCTTTATCTGGAGAACCTTCCTTGGTGGTCTCTCGTTCAAGTACCGATCCTGCTTAATTTCTGAGAGCTGAGACGATCCCTCTTTATATAATGTTAAGTCATTCCAAAGTTGCGCTGGATCCAGATGTTCTCCTTCCCCATCATAAATTTTCCTTTTCTCAGCTTGGACGGGAGAATGCGAGCACCAACGGCAGCCAGGAACGTACCTCCGTTTTCAGAAGGGCAGCTTGGTGTAATATACTGGCAAAACACAAATGCAAAAAAGTGGGAACGGAAAACAAACATGAAATCGAGGAAGAAAATGTGCTTTGTGTTTAATCATGTGATGGTTTATAAAAAATATTTTGCAAATGAAAAAACAACACAGTCCGGCTGCTTACAGAAGACCCTGTCGATCTTAATATAATTAAGAAGAAGAAGAGAAGAAGAGTTTGGATTTATATCCCCCCTTTCTCTCCTGCAGGAGACTCAAAGGGGCTCACAATCTCCTTGCCCTTCCCCCCTCACAACAAACACCCTGTGAGGTAGGTGGGGCTGAGAGAGCTCCGAGAAGCTGTGACTAGCCCAAGGTCACCCAGCTGGCGTGTGTGGGAGTGTACAGGCTAATCTGAATTCCCCAGATAAGTCTCCACAGCTCAGGCGGCAGAGCTGGGAATCAAACCCGGTTCCTCCAGATTAGATACACGAGCTCTTAACCCCCTACGCCACTGCTGCTCCTTTTGGCATTGCCTTTCTCTTAAACTCTTGTATCTTGTATTCCTTACAGAAGATTATAAAAAACAAAATACCTTCATGCCTCCACATCCTCATTCATTTGCCTCGGGAATGCTGAAGCAGGAACGATCCCCTCATCTGTCTTCTGAAAAATCACTACAGTCTGAAAGAAGGAAGAGAAGATCCCATTCAGGATAAGAGACAGGGTCAAGTCCTCAGAAGATGCTATTTTTATTCCAGGAGTGGCTTGATTCCTTCAGAGGCTCAAGGAGTCACATGGTGCAAAGATTCTGCCATGTTCTCGAATATAGAAACCAAAACAGTGCAGCAGTGATAAACAACACCAATCTAAATATCTGTTGCACCCCAGCTGTCGTATCTAATAAAGTAATAATTCATGTACATTTGTGATTGTATTATTTCTCATTATAATCCCCATATACATAAATGAAAACCTTTGTTCGATCCATACGAAACGCATTGCGCATAATCCACGTTTTTCGTTCGCTTCATCAGCAACACTCTCCAATGTGGAACCAAATTCAAACAGGTTTCCTATGGGTAATAAACTCTCCTTCACGGAGCTGAAACTTCCCATAACACAACAAAGGTTTTCATTTATGTATATGGTGATTGCAATGAGAAATAATACAAACACAAATGTATATGAATTATAGCTTTATTAGATACGACAGCTGGGGTGCGACAGATATTTAGATGGGTATTGCAAAGATTCTGCCTCCTGCTCAGGCCTGGGGACATCACGATCCAAATAAAAGTGGACATTAGTGTCCTGGGCAAGCCCATGATCTGCCTGGATGATTTTGACCAGGGAAGGCAGCCTGCAGGCTCGATCCAGACCTTGCGGGCATTTCGTATAGTTTCCGGTAGCCTGTTGCATGCTTTCTTTCCTCACTGTTGGGCTCCAAATTGAACCATTGGAGGTGGGAAGGCAACAATGAAACACTACAATTCACACCCACCACCACCCTCGTCTAGGCTATTACCGTTTCACTGTAGGCATTCCTGCACACGCTGGCACACCCAAAGGCAGCAGTGGTGATGGCGATGAGGAACTCCAGGATAGTGACTGCCAGCAGGAGAGCAGATATTTCGTATGTGAGATTCTGCCAACAAAGCACAAGAGCTGTGAATACGAACACCTTCACAATAGGTAGGAATGAACAACTGCGTGAGGAGAAGGCCGCATCCAGTTCCCAGTTGGGAGGAGCTCCATTCTTAAAGGCTCCAGAGAAGCACGGTACTCCCACAGACAGGCTTAGTCACTCGGCCCCTAGCCCACTTTTGCTCCACACAAACACCCCAAAGCTCCATGAGACGTCGGCCATATGAAGCTGCCATATACTGAATCAACACATCACGGTTAATAATGTCTACTCAGACTGGCAGCGGTATCCAGGGTCTCATGTGGAAGTTTTTACATCACCTACATCAGTGATGGCGAACCTTTGGCACTCCAGATGTCATGGACTACAATTCCCATCAGCCCCTACAATTGACCATGCTGGCAGGGGATGATGGGAATTGTAGTCCATAACATCTGGAGTGCCAAAGGTTCGCCACCATGGACCTACATCCTGGACGTTTGTAACTGGAGAGCCCAGGGCTTGAACTGGGACCTTCTGCATGGTAAGTAGATGCACTACCACTGAGCTGTTTCTGTAGCTCATGGGAATGACAAGATCACAGACAGTTTTCTTCCTTCAGAGGCAACATTCACCAAGAAAGGTGATGCTCCCGCTCCTCCTCCGCCTTTCTTCTGACTGCATAAGCTGGCCACAGTTTTGTTTTATTACAAGGCATACTCACAGAAGGGATGGTGACATATTCACGGCAAATGTCAGGTGGCATGGTGCTGAGATAGTATGAATTGCAGTTATCATAGTAGTATCTTGGATGAGCTATTGAAATAGAGAGTATCACAATCGCAATGCCTGCTGCCACGGAACTCACAACATTCATTGCCAGCACTCCTTTCACCTACGGGAAGAAAGCAAACCGTGAATTCAAGAAGGTCTCGCCTACTTCTATAAGATCTCTGATATTTTCAGCCTCCACAGATAGCAGACAAACTTCATCTTCTCTTTGCTTGAGGGTCCCTGCCCTTTATGACAACCTCCTGACATGAAGAAGCACAAGGAAGACCCGAGCTCTGCAAAAAGGGAAATACTTGAAAGAGGGTGGAGGAAATTCCAACCGCTGAATCAGAAGGGAATAGGATCAAAGCAAGAAGCTCCCCATGAATTCAGGGGCTTCAGACATCTAAGGCTGGACCTCTCTCAGCTTATAGCAACATGGTGGGTTTGTCTTTAATTTCTGTGTTCCAGAAGTCAGAGATTTGGATGGAGAAAATGTAAAGGTCAGAGCCCAGCCATAGTAGACTGATGAACCAAGCAGAATTTCAATATACCAGCCATGCACTTTAGTATCTAAGCCTTCCCTTGCTGTGTTAGGGAATGCATGTTTTTTAACTCATGCCCAACTTATTTAACAAGATAACCTCGTCACCCGTATTTATGCTTTGCTAGCAAAGATTTACACAAGAAAAACTATTTTTTTAATTAATTTTTTTCAAAAGGTAAGTACATATTTTTGAGAATAAAGTAAAAAGTGCTAATGTCGTACTGTCTTCCTTATAAAATTTTTAGGAACATTATTACAATCAAAATATCAAAATATAACAGTTTGAGGACTTCAAAATTATATAGTTGTGTTGACATTTGGATTGAAAAGGAGAAAAGATAAGACTTAAGAATTTGGAAAAGTATAGGAAATATGAAAGTGGGTTGAAGGGGAAGGGCAAAGAAAGAGGAGAAGGACAAAAGGAGAAGGGGGGGAAAGAGAAGGTAGTTAGGGGAGGGAATAGAGGAGAGGAGAGAAAGAAAAGAATAAAAGATAATTAACTTCCTCTTAGCTTTGAAACTAAGAAAAACTGTTTAGTGTGAGACGAACACCTAGAATTCTCAAGAAGTTTTAAGACATGTCCGCAGGGGCCTGAAAGAGGACGCGGATGGTGCTGTCTGATTGGTTCTCATTTGGTGCATTATTGAGTAATATATTCATAATATAGATAAGATTTACTTTTCTGTAGTGATTCAATTTTGCTATATAAGATGCAAATTTTGCTCTGTCCAATGTCCATGCTCTGTCCATGCTGGATCTTCCTCTTTTCCTGCTGCCTTCAGCTTTTCCTGCTATTATTGTCTTTTCCAGTGAGTCCAGTATTTTCATAATGTGACCAAAGTATCATAGGCTGTTTCCGCACAGGCAGAAAACAGCGCCTTAGGGACAGTAAAAACACTGCCCCTGGGGTGCTGTTTGTACAACTGGCGCTGCTGCATCGTAACAGCGCCGTGCTTGCCCCACTTAAGTGGCGCGAAAACACCGCTTTTGAACCTCGCTTGGGGAATGAGGTTTTTCAAAAGCAGCATCTTCCACCCGCTGCAGTGCGAACGGCAGTGGGTGTAAGGTGGTGTTTTGCCTGCCCCAGCCCCAAATGCCTCCTTACCTCCTCCTGGCTTCTGTCGCTCTATGGAGGCCAGGGGACACAACTCCTGGACTCCATCCCTGCAATCATCGCTCTGCCATAAGGGCATGTCCCCTGGCCTCCTGGAAGGCGTGACGGAAGCCAGGAGGGAGTAAGGAGGGCATTGAGAAACAGACTATCTTGACCATGCGGAGCCTGCTCCGCCAGCTGCACAGCCAGTGGGGCCATTCATGCGAACAGCCCAGGGGCTTGCATCGGCATGAACCATGCCAATGCAGCCCCACTGCTCTGGCCATGCAGAAACGGCCATAGCCTCAATGTAAACATTTTAGCTTGTGTGGAGAGTTCAAACTTGATTTGATCTAGAATTTACTTTGGTGTTTTTGGCAGTCGATGGTATCTACAAAACTCTCCTCCAACACCATATTTCAAAAGAATCAACTTTTTTTTCAGTCAGCCTTCTTCATTGTCCAGTTTTCATCCCCATACATATTAATGGGGAATACTATGGCATGAATTAACTTGATCTTGGTCACCAGTGACCCAGCTTTACACTTTAGAATCCTCTTTGTAGCTCCTTCAGGGCTGCCCTTCCCAGTCTCAATCTCCCTCTGATTTCTTGATATTACTCTCTTTTTTGGTTGATGGTGGAGTCGAGGAATAAATTTTTTGAACAATTTCAATTCTTTCACAGTCAACCTTAAGACTGCAGAATTTCCCGGTAGTCAATACTTTTTTTTTTGGCTTGATGTTCCACTGTATTCCTGCTTTGGTGCTTTCTGCATTACCTTTCAGTAGTCGTCGTTTCAAGTCTTCGCTATATTCTACCAGCAATGTAATGTCATCTGCATATCTCAGCTGCTTAATGTTCCTTCTGCCACTTTTCACACCATCTTCATCTAAATCATCCAACTTTCCTTATGATCTGCATATAGATCAGGCGATAAAATACATCCTTTCCTAATGCTTTGGTCAGTTGAAAACCATTCCTTTCCCCCATATTCTGTCCTAACAGTGACCTTTTCCACACATGCCAGTTTCAGCCTGGACATAAAACGTTTCCTCCGTGGAGTTACGCATTGTTTTCCCTTTTCTTTGGTTTTGGAAACGTTTCCAACGTACTTTTTCCTCAGTTGTTCTTGAAAACACTTTTGCAGCATTTCTTCTTGCTGAAACATTTCCAAGATGGCTTCCCTCATAGTGTGGTCCTATTCAGAGGCATAGCAAGGGGGCAAAGCACCTGGTGCACTGGTGTGTCCTCCATCCCGCCCCGGAATACTTCTGGAACGCCCCTACCACACCCCCACAGGGGCACATGCCTGGTGTGTTGCGCGCCCCCATTCTCCCTTGGAGCTACGCCTCTGGTCCTATTTGAAATTTTTTCTTTCCCATCAAAAAGTCTGGCCGTTTTCTATGCCTCTGTGCCGTCACCCAACTTTTGCCTTGGCACCTGGGCTGCCATTGTTTTTGTGTCCTTCACCTCACTTCTTACCTTCTCACCATTTTATTTTCATCATTTTGTGGTGTGTGTGTTTTGCTGTTTTGGTTGAATCAACAAAGTATTGATTAAATGGATCTACAGAGCATCGAAACAATCAACACAATAATGTTTCAAGAAATGAATAAAAAAAGCTTCCCTCTCCACGACTGCCATGAAGCATTTGGGGGAGGTGAGTGAAAGAAAACATACTAGAAACATGCGAAGTGACTTGTGCAAAACAACAGCAACACAATAGCCTCTTCTCCAGAGTGTATGTTGTGCATAAAACCAGTCAGAAGTTGTGGCACACCCATTCCTTTTAAAAGCAACCATAGCTTTTCATGATCCACACAGTCAAAGTCTGGTGAACTTATAAAGCACTAGCTGATTTTCTTCTCAAATTATCTTCTTTGCTCCATTTGTACATTTGTAATATGATCTTTAGTACGCCATATCTAAATCCAGCAGGAATATCTGCCGTTTCTCATTCCATGAACGGTAACAGTCTTTGTTGTAAAATTCTGCGCATCACATTACTCACATGAGAAATTAATGTGACGGTCCAAAAGTTGCTGCAGTTTTTGATGCTTCCTGTTCGAACTGGAATGGTAAGTGAGAGTTTCTAGCCTGTAGGGCCCTTGTTTTGTTTTCCACATTAGTGGGCATGTTCTTGTTAAGATTTTGATGGAGTCTGTTTCCGTGACTTACACAAGTGCTATTGCTATCCCACTTCACTTTCTAAAATTGCAGGTTCTTCTTTAAAAAATGCTTCTTTGAAGGAATATGCCTGTCATCCCTTTGTCTCTTTTATACAATTCTATAGTGTACTATTCCCATCTTTTCTCTATTTTATCCTGTTCAATTAATGTATTTCCATATTGATTTTTCAGCATGCCTAACCGGGCTTTAAATTTCCCTTTGATTTCTTGGATCTTGTGAAACAGATCTTTTGTTCTTCCTTTTTTATTGCTCTCCTTTATTTCTTAGTAGTATAGTTCTTTTTGTCTATTTATGCATATTGCAGGAACGCATTTAGACTACTGATTCTATGCCTGTCACCTTTTACTTATGCCTTTCTACTCATCCTAGAAATAAAACATTTTTTATTTTTATTATGAATAGACTGCTTCCTGTTTCCTTTTGTCAACTGGTTGCTTTATCTGAGAATACCTGAAAGTATAAATGTTTCTCCACATGTTAATGTCCCTTTTCTTTTATAACACTGGAATATTGTTAAAAGTTATGCCTAAAGACTTGCCACCTCCACTGGATGGAATCTACAGGCCTTTAAATTTTTGTCTCGAAGGAAAGCAAAGACATTGCGACTGCCAATGTATATCCCACTGAAACCCATGAAAACAAAGATGAATTAGACGTATTCCTTTTGTTGGGTTGAAAACATTTGGATTCTGCCTCAGAGAGCCTCAGATCAGAAATAGTGAAATGTGTCTTAAAACACAATATCCCAGAACTGGTTTCTTGTATCTGTCTGCCAGTTCATGGTGTCTGACGCCATCACCAAAGTATTAAATTGGTTAATTACCAGTGGCACCCTGGGGTCCTTGGCAGCTGCCACAGAAAGGGATCCAGAAATGATGTACTGTGGAAGAAAGAAAAGGAAGTCAGAAAGAATGGAGGAGTCTGAATCTGAGCATCTTGTATCCCTTGATCTGTTCCTCCAACTCATTAGATGAGAGATCTCTGAGACTGGAAATAATGTGATCATCTGGTGGAGGCCCCAAAAGTGTCAAGAGGACCCAGGATCCAAAAGTGGATCTATGTCTTGTCCTTGAATTCCAAAGATTCGTCAAACAATGGTAGGTAAGGCAAGTTATAGACTTACCAGGTCTCATGAAGTGGGCTGAAAGGACATCATGCATTTCTGCAAGCCCTACCTTGAGGATAGGTTCTGATTACCTCTTGAGTCACAAAAATTCACCCAACTCACAAAATTCACCCAACTCACAAAAATTCACCCAACTCCAATGCCTCTGTTAATTACACTCATATAATTACACTCTTGGATCTGTCAGCTATCTGAAGAAAGGATTCAGAAATGATGTACTGTGGAAGAAAGAAATGTACAGCTGTGGTAAATCAGTTGCATTGACCAGATTTGACTGGGCATCATCACACATAGAGGAACTAGAAGCTGGCATGAAAAGATAGGAAAGCTTAATTTCCTGTAGAATGGAATTCTGGAGTGGGCAACCAGGATCATTTCTGGATCCCTTTCTGTGGCGGCTGCCAGGGGCCCAAGGTGCCACTCGTAACAAACCAATGTAGGACTTTGGTGATGGGATCAGACACCATGAACTGTCAGACAGATACAAGAGTTACACTCAAAAGACTGTCCTGCTAGGCATGAAATCTCAGAATATCCATGCTCTACCCTTCGCCAAGGCTCCCCTCACCTGCCCAAGGGTAGAGCACGGGCATCCTGAAATTTTATGCAAGCAAGGTGAATCCACCCAATGCTGTTGCCCATTCCAGAATTCCATCCTATAGGACAGTGATGGCGAACCTTTTCGAGACCGAGTGCCCAAATTGCAACCCAAAACCCATTTATGTATCGCAAAGTGCCAACACGGCAATTTAACCTGAATACTGAGGTTTCAGTTTAGAAAAACGGTTGGCTCCAAAGCATGCCTTACTCAGGAGTAAGCTTGGTGGTAGTCGGTGGCTTTGCTTTGAAGCAACCGTGCAACTCTTCCAACAGGTACATCATGATCCTTGGAGGGTTTACTCAGAAGCAAGCCCCATTGCCAGCAACCAAGCTTACTCCCAGGTAAAGGATTAGCTTTGGTTCTTACTTGTAAAAAAAGAAAATCAGTGAGGGTTTAACAGCACTTAACAGAGAGTTTACCCACCACTGCTTCCCCAAAAGTGGAGTGCTATGTTTGTGCTAGCAATAGGAGCCCAGTGGCCCAGGCCAGCCTAGATGTGTGTGTGTGGGGGGGGCAACTCTGTTTGCTGTGATGCCCACAGAGGAGGGGCTCTGAAGACACCCTCTGGCACCCACGTGCCATAGGTTAGCCATCACTGTTCTGAGAGATAACAAGATCAGGGAATACCGTGCTGCCTTTATATAATATCAGCCATTGCAAATATGACTAAAACTAAATCAAAGTTGAGTGTGGTCCAGATGTTCGACTTCCCCATCATGAATTTTCCTTTTCTCGGATTGGGAGGGAGAATAGGAGAACCAGCGGCAGCCAGGAATGCATCTCCATTTTCAGAAGCTCAGCTTGATGCAATATAACATAAATGCAAAAGAGTGGGAACGGAGAACACAAGTGACATCAAAGAAGAGGATGTGCTTTTTATTTAACAAAAACAGTCCATGTGATGGTTTATTAAAAAAATATATGTTCCAAAAGGAAAAAAAATCAAACTGCTTACGGAAGACTCCGCTGGAGAAATTATAAAAGGGGGAAACACCCTCACACCTCCACAGCCTTGTTCGATTGCCCCGGAAGAGCTGAAGCAGGAGTGATCCCCTCATCTGTCTTCTGAAAAATGACTACAGTCTGAAAGAAGGAAGAGAAGAACTCATTCAGGACAGGAGACAGGGCCAAGTCCTCAGAGGAGGCTATTCTGATTCCAGGAGTGGCTTCATTCCTTCCGAGGCCCAAGGAGTCACATGATGCAAAAATTCTGCCTCCTGCTCAGGTCTGGGAAAGTCGTGATCCAAATACGAGTGGGCGTTAGTGCCCTGGACATGCTCATGATCTGCCTGGATAATTTTGGCCAGGGAAGGCAGCCTGTAGGCTCGATCCAGGCCTTTCTTTGGGGCATTGTCATATAGTCCCTGGCAGCCTGTTGTATGTTTTCTTTCCTCACTCTTGCCCATGAGCAGAAACAAAGCCATGCGTCTCCACGCGTCTTGCATCTTTAACATCACTGATTGTTCCTAATTGCAGGTTTCTGGAGAAATCCAAAGGCCCCCCCCCCCCCCCGCCTGCCTTTCTCAAGAGCATCTTTCAGGAAATGCTCTTCAGCACTTCCTGGGAATGGCTCCAGAGTGACGGCTCTTGTTTGTCTCTTAAAGTCTACTGGACTTCCATCAAACAGGTATTACGCTATTCATGTTGCAGATACACAGCCTCAGTGTTCTAATCTGTGCAGGTTCAATCACAAATTAGAACTGCTCGTGTAGAGAGGAAACTAATGGGGATCGCAGGAATGTGCGCTGGGCAGGCCGAGGTCAGAGTCTCTGACTGTTGGACTCCCCGCTGAGCCACTGGAGGTGGGAAGGGAACAATGAACACTGAAGGCATCCTGGATTCAGACGGCACCTCTGAGAGGAACACCAGCTTTATCAGTATGAATCCTTCAAGGGATGACAGAACAACCCCACACCAGATTCCTATTCCTTTCATGAGGTAAATTTCACCCCCACCCCCACCCCTGTCTAGGCCATTACCGTTTCACTGTAGGCATCCCTGCACACAGTGGCACACCCAAAGGCAGCAGAGGTGATGCTGATGAGGAACTCCAGGACAGTGACTGCCAGCAGGAAAACAGTTGTTGCGTACATGAGATTCTACCAAAGAAGCAAAATAGCTGTGAATACGAACACCTTCACAATAGGAAGGTCTGGGCAACTGCGTGAGGAGGAGGCCGCATCCAGTCCCAGCTGGGAGGAGCTCCGTTCTTAAAGGCTCCAGAGAAGCACGGTACTCCCACAGACAGGCCCACTTTAATTACTCTTGCTCCACACAAACACCCCATATGCTGAATCAGCCCATCACCGTTAATAAGCCCATCACAGCCCATCAGACTGGCAGCAGCTCTCCAGGGTCTCAGGTGGAAGTCTTCTACATCACCTACATCCTGGTCATTTGTAACTGGAGAGCCCGGGGATTAAGCCTGGGACCTTCTGCATGCTAAGCAGATGCACTACCCCTGAGCTGTGTTTCTGTAGCTCATGGTGGGAATGACATGATCACCACCAGTGAGCAGCAGTGGCGTAGTCGTTAGGAGCAGGTGCATTCTAATCTGGAGGAACCGGGTTTGATTCCCCGCTCTGCCGCTTAATTTATTTATTTATTTATTTATTTATTTTTTATTTCTTCGATTTATATACCGCCCGATCCCCAAAGGGCTCCGGGCGGTAAACAACATTATCTAAACATCAGACAGGAGCGGTCATACAAAATATAAATATATAGGCTCCATCCCATAAATAACTTAAAACTCATAAAACAGCGAATAACAATAATGCATAAATAAACAAGCAAGGGCATCCGACCCCAATTTAAAACCTACCCCCAAGGGGGGGAGGGCAGTGGGGCCCCTCAATATGAAGGGGCCCTGATATAACTGCACCAAGGCACGGAGCAGTGAAGAGCAGTAAGGGGGCACCGTATCAGCGGCTGGACACTCCAAAGGCCCGGTGGGCTTATGGAGGCTTATCTGGGTAATTCAGATTAGCCTGGGCACTCCCACACACGCCAGCTGGGTGACCTTGGGCTAGTCACAGCTTCTCGGAGCTCTCTCAGCCCCACCCACCTCACAGGGTGTTTGTTGTGAGGGGGAAAGGGCAAGGAGATTGTCAGTCCCTTTGAGTCTCCTACACAAGAGAAAGGGGGGGATATAAATCCAAACTCTTCTTCTTACTCTTCTTCTTCCTTCAGAGGCAACATTCACCAAGAAGGGAAAAGCTCTAATTCCTGCACCTTTCTTCTGACTCCATAAGGTGGTCACAGTCTTGTTTTGTTACAAGGCATACTCACATAAGGAATGGCGACCAATTCATGGCAACTGTCAGGTGGCATGTCTCTGTGACGGTATGATTGGCAGCCAATGTAGTATATTGGATGAAATATTGTAATGAAGTGTATCACAATTGCAGTGCCCGCTGCCACAGAACTCACAACATTCATTGCCAGCATTCCTTTCACCTATGGGAAGAAAGCAAACCATGAATTCGAGAAGACCCCACCTACATCTATAAAATCTCTGATATTTTCAGCTCCCACAGATTGCAGACAAACTTCATCTTCTCTTTGCTTGAGGGTCCCTGCCCTTTATGACAACCGCCTGACATGAAGGAGCACAAGGAAGACCCAGGAACTGCAAAAAGGGAAATACTTGAAACGGAGAAAGTGGAGGAAATTCCAAGCTCTGAATCAAAAGGGAACAGGATCAAAGCAAGAAGCTCCCCATTAATTCAAGGGCTTCAGACATCTAAGGCTGGACCTCTCTCAGGTTACAACCACATGGTGGGTCTGTTTTTAATCGCTGTTCTCCATAAGCCAGAGATTTGGATGGAGAAAATGTAAAGGTCAGAGCCCAGCCATAGTAGACTGATGAAGCAAGCAGAATTTAAATATATTAGCCATGCACTTTAGTAGCTATAAACACTAAACCTTCCCTTGCTGTGTTAGGGAATGCATGTTTCTTAACTCATGCCCAACGTAGCTAACAAGCTAAGATAACCTCGTCATCAGTATTTATGCTTTGCTGGCAAAGATTTACACAAGAAAACTGTTTAGTGTGAGACAAACACCTAGAATTCTCAAGCAGTTTTAAGACATGTCTGCAGGGTCCTGAAAGAAGGATAGAGCGGTCTGATTGGTTCTCATTTCGTGCATTATAGGGTTGTAATAATGCAATCATATAGCTTAGGTTTACTTTTCTGTAGTGATTCAATTTTGCTATGTAAGATGCAAGTTTTGCTGTGTCTAATGACCATCTCATGCTGGATCTTCCTCTCTTCCTGCTGCCTTCAACTTTTCCTGCCATTATTGTCTTTTCCAGTGAGTCCTGTCTTCTCATAATGTGACCAAAGTATCATAGCCTCATTTCATCATTTTAGCTGTGTGTGTAGGAGTTCAAACTTGATTTGATTCCTAGAATTTACTTTGGGTGTTTTTGGCAGTCGTATGGTATCTACAAAGCCTCTCCTCCAACACCATATTTCAAAAGAATCGAAGCTTTTTTTCCGGGTAGCCTTCTTCATTGTCCAAGTTTTTCATCCCCATACATATTCATGGGGAATACTATGGCATGAATTAACTTAGATCCTTTGGTCACCCACAGTGTGACCCAGCTTACACTTTAGAATCCCTCTTTGCTTAGCTGGCGCTGCTTCAGGGGCTGCCCTTCCCAGTCTCCAATCTCCTTCTGATTTCTTGATATTACTCTCCTTTTTTTTTGTGGTTGATGGTGGAGTGGGGAAATAGAATTCTTTTAGGAACGAGATTTCAACCTCTTTTTTCTACCGAAGTCAACCTTAAGACTGCAGAATTTCCCGGTAGTCAATACTTTTTTTTTGGCTTGATGTTCCACTGTATTCCTGCTTTGGTGCTTTCTGCGTTATCTTTCAGCAGTCGTCGTTTCAAGTCTTCGCTATATTCTACCAGCAATGTAATGTCATCTGCATATCTCAGCTGCTTAATGTTCCTTCTGCCACTTTTCACACCATCTTCATCTAAATCATCCAGCACTCCTTAACCTATGATCTGCATATAGATCAGGTCTGCAAAATACATCCTTTCCTAATGCTTTGATAAAATAGAAATCCTTTCTATTCCTTTTCCCCAGCTGAAACCATTCCTTTCCCATATTCTGTCCTAACAGTGACCTTTGACCAGCTATGTACCAGTTTCAGCCTGACATAAAACGTCTGCAAAAGGAGTTTCCCTCCATTAGTTTCGCATTGTTTTCCCTTTTCTTTTGGTTTTGGAAACAAGCCTAAGCGTGACTTTTTTCCTCAGTTGTTCTTGAAAACACTTTAACACTTTGCAGCATTTCTTCTTTGCTGGAAACATGTTTCCAAGATGGCTTCCCTCATAGTGTGGTCCTATTCAGAGGCATAGCAAGGGGGCAAAGCACCTGGTGCACTGGTGTGTCCTCCATCCCGCCCCGGAATACTTCTGGAACGCCCCTTTACCACACTTCCACACAGGGGCACATTGCCTGGTGTGTTACGCGCCCCCATTCCCTCCTCTTGGAGCTACTCCTCTGGTCCTATTTGAAATTTTTTCTTTCCTCATCAAAAAAAGTCTGGCCAGTTTTCCTACATGCCTCCTGTACCGTCACAATTCAACTTTGCCAGCTTATGGCACCTGGCAATGCCATTGTTTTTTTTTGTAAGGGTCCCTTCACCTCACTTCTTTACCTTCTCACCATTTTATTTTCATCATTTTGTGGTGAATTGTGTTGTTTTTGCTGTTTTGGTTGAATCAACAAAGTATTGATTAAAATGGATCTACCTGAGAGCATCCGAGAACAATCCAACACAATAGTATGTTTCAAGAAATGAATAAAAAAAAAGCTTCCCTCTCCACGCACTCGCCATGAAGCATTTGGGGAGGTGAGTGAAAGAAAACATACACTAGAAAACATGGCGAAGTGATTCTGTGCAAAAGGCTACAGCAACACAATAGCCTCTTTCTCCAGAGTGTATGTTTGTGTGCATAAAACCAGTCAGAAGATTGTGGCACACCCATTTCCTTTTAAGAAGCTGAAAACCATAGCTTTTCATGATCCACACAGTCAAAGTCTGGTGAACTTATAAAGCACTAGCTGATTTTCTTCTCAAATTATCTTCTTTGCTCCATTTGTACATTTGTAATATGATCTTTAGTACGCCATATCTAAATCCAGCAGGAATATCTGCCGTTTCTCATTCCATGAACGGTAACAGTCTTTGTTGTAAAATTCTGCGCATCACATTACTCACATGAGAAATTAATGTGACGGTCCAAAAGTTGCTGCAGTTTTTGATGTTTCCTGTTCGAACTGGAATGGTAAGTGAGAGTTTCTAGCCTGTAGGGCCCTTGTTTTGTTTTCCACATTAGTGGGCATGTTCTTGTTAAGATTTTGATGGAGTCTGTTTCCGTGACTTACACAAGTGCTATTGCTATCCCACTTCACTTTCTAAAATTGCAGGTTCTTCTTTAAAAAATGCTTCTTTGAAGGAATATGCCTGTCATCCCTTCGTCTCTTTTATACAATTCTATAGTGTACTATTCCCATCTTTTCTCTATTTTATCCTGTTCAATTAATGTACTTCCATATTGATTTTTCAGCATGCCTAACCGGGCTTTAAATTTCCCTTTGATTTCTTGGATCTTGTGAAACAGATCTTTTGTTCTTCCTTTTTTATTGCTCTCCTTTATTTCTTAGTAGTATAGTTCTTTTTGTCTATTTATGCATATTGCAGGAACGCATTGAGACTACTGATTCTATGCCTGTCACCTTTTACTTATGCCTTTCTACTCATCCTAGAAATAAAACATTTTTTATTTTTATTATGAATAGACTGCTTCCTGTTTCCTTTTGTCAACTGGTTGCTTTATCTGAGAATACCTGAAAGTATAAATGTTTCTCCACATGTTAATGTCCCTTTTCTTTTATAACACTGGAATATTGTTAAAAGTTATGCCTAAAGACTTGCCACCTCCACTGGATGGAATCTACAGGCCTTTAAATTTTTTTGTCCTCGGCGAAGAGCAAAGAGAGACATTGCGACTGCCAATGTATATCCCACTGAAACCCATGAAAACAAAGATGAATTAGACGTATTCCTTTTGTTGGGTTGAAAACATTTGGATTCTGCCTCAGAGAGCCTCAGATCAGAAATAGTGAAATGTGTCTTAAAACACAATATCCCAGAACTGGTTTCTTGTATCTGTCTGCCAGTTCATGGTGTCTGACGCCATCACCAAAGTATTAAATTGGTTAATTACCAGTGGCACCCTGGGGTCCTTGGCAGCTGCCACAGAAAGGGATCCAGAAATGATGTACTGTGGAAGAAAGAAAAGGAAGTCAGAAAGAATGGAGGAGTCTGAATCTGAGCATCTTGTATCCCTTGATCTGTTCCTCCAACTCATTAGATGAGAGATCTCTGAGACTGGAAATAATGTGATCATCTGGTGGAGGCCCCAAAAGTGTCAAGAGGACCCAGGATCCAAAAGTGGATCTATGTCTTGTCCTTGAATTCCAAAGATTCGTCAAACAATGGTAGGTAAGGCAAATTATGGAGCACGGTGGGTCTCATGAAGTGGGCTGAAAGGACATCATGCATTTCTGCAAGCCCTACCTTGAGGATAGGTTCTGATTACCTCTTGAGTCACAAAAATTCACCCAACTCACAAAATTCACCCAACTCACAAAAATTCACCCAACTCCAATGCCTCTGTTAATTACACTCATATAATTACACTCTTGGATCTGTCTGCTATCTGAAGAAAGGATTCAGAAATGATGTACTGTGGAAGAAAGAAATGTACAGCTGTGGTAAATCAGTTGCATTGACCAGATTTGACTGGAGCATCACTGGGCCACACATAGACAGAGAACTAGAAGCTGGCATGAAAAAAGGATGAGGGAAAGAGACTTTCTAATTCTCCTCGGTAGAATGGGAATTACTGGAGTGGGCAACCAGTGATCATTTCTGGATCCCCTTTCTGTGGCGGCTAGGCCAGGGGAGACCAAGGTGCACCACTCGGTGAACAAAACCCTAAATGTAGGACTTCTTGGTGAGTGTGGATCAGACACCATGAACTGACAGACAGATACAAGAGTTACATTCTCAAAAAGACTGCTGTCCTGCTAGGCATGAAATCTCAGAATATCCATGCTCTACCCTTCGCCAAGGCTCCCCTCACCTGCCCAAGGGTAGAGCACGGGCATCCTGAAATTTTATGCAAGCAAGGTGAATCCACCCAATGCTGTTGCCCATTCCAGAATTCCATCCTATAGGACAGTGATGGCGAACCTTTTCGAGACCGAGTGCCCAAATTGCAACCCAAAACCCATTTATGTATCGCAAAGTGCCAACACGGCAATTTAACCTGAATACTGAGGTTTCAGTTTAGAAAAACGGTTGGCTCCAAAGCATGCCTTACTCAGGAGTAAGCTTGGTGGTAGTCGGTGGCTTTGCTTTGAAGCAACCGTGCAACTCTTCCAACAGGTACATCATGATCCTTGGAGGGTTTACTCAGAAGCAAGCCCCATTGCCAGCAACCAAGCTTACTCCCAGGTAAAGGATTGCGCTTTAGTTCTTCGCATGAAAATCAGTGAGGTTTAACAGCACTTAACAGGGTTACCTACACTGCTTCCCCAAAACTAGGTCTTATGTTTAATGCTAATAATAGAGCCCAGTGGCCCAGGCCAGCCTAGATGTGTGTGTGTGTGGGGGTAACTCTGTTTGCGCGTGCCCACAGAGAGGGCTCTGAGTGCCACCTCTGGCACCCGTGCCATAGGTTCGCCATCACTGCTATAGGAAATTAAGCCTTCCTGTCTTTTAATTCATGCTTCTAGTTCCCCTATGTGTGACAATGCCCAGTCAAAGGTTGTCAATGGAACTGATTGACTACATTGCTAAGCTTTAAGCAGCCTCCTGGCTAAACTCAGGACTGCTGGACTCTCCAAAGCATGGTCCTTTGTGGGATGAGAACTATTATGACTGCTTCTTTCAAAACTGTAAGTAGATAATTACCAGGATCCCCATCCAATATGGAGTAATGATATGTTCTCCACGGTCATGGGATGAACGAGTACTTTCCGCTAGGGCAATCACAAGCCCAAAAGATATTTCCAGGATGCCGATCAGGATCTGCGTGATCTGCCGAGACAGAGTGAAATGGCATGTTAGCATTTATCTTGGGTTCCAAAGCCTAATTAAGACAAGGCTGCTGTTTTTTTTTCTAACATGGTGGTCATTTCCATGTATGGTGGAGGTCAGGAATGCCATACCCTCATAGGTGAGGTGTGGACTGAGCTGATCACTAATACACAGAGTTGTAGTAGAAGAACAAGAATTTGTGTTTTGGGGTCACTTTTTTTCACTCTTTAAGGAGTGGCTCCCAAACTCCTTTCCCTTCCTCTGCCCACAACAAATACCTTGGGAGGTAGGTGGGGCTGGGAGAGTTCTGAAAGAACTGCAAGTAGCCCAAGGTTGCCCAGCAATAATGTAAGAGTGGGGAAACAGAAAAGAGACTGCCAATTTTGTTTCCCCACTCCTGCATTCCTGGTTGGTGACCTTGGGGTAGTCACAGTTCTCTCAGAACTCTCTCAGCCCCACCTCTCTCAAAATGGGGAGGAGATGGAAAAGGAGTTTAAGTTGCCTCGAGACGCCTCACAGGAGAGAAAGGGGGGGTATACATTCTTCTCCTACATCTGTTGGTAAAGGTAATGTCTGAAGGAAATCAATGAAAATTCTGTCCATCACATATTAATCTCATATTGGTCATATTTGTCTACTGCCAAATGGAATCCATATTAATCCTTGATGTATAGGTTAGGGAGAAAACATCTGTCAAATGTCACCATATTAACTAAGAATGAAACTTCCATGTAACAAGGCAGAGTACCTTTGACTGTCAGATAGCAGATATTATTTATTTTATGAAGTGGGTCTCTTCCTGTTGTGTCCAACATGTGAGATTCCCAAAATCACTCATTGTTCATGGGAATAGGTGGAGGTCAGATCCCATAAGAGCAGGAGAACAGTCCTGATGGATCAGACCAGTGGCCCACCTAGGCCAGCATCACATCTCCGATTGTGGCCAACCAGTTGGAGGCCCCAACAAACAGGGCTTGGAGGCATGGCAAACGGCCAGGATCATGGTGTAGAGCACAGGAGTCAAACTCGTGGCCCTCCAGATGTTATGGACTACAGTTCCCATCATCCCCTGCCAGCATGATGATGGGAACTGTAGTCCTTAACATCTGGAGGGCCGCGAATTTGACACCTATGGTGTAGAGGACTCAGCAGGCAGCCTGGAGCCCTCACCTTCCACTCTCATGAGTTGAGCTCCCAGCCAGAGGGAAGGGGTGGGAAGAGGCGCCAAGGATGGCAGAGGAGGGAGGTGCCGAGGCCAGTGGGGAGCGGCGCAATACAGTGGTGGAGGCTGCGCTGGCTCTAGTGGTGGTGGGCGCTGGTGTGCAGCAGCCAGGAGCAACCAGCAGTGCCCCCTCCTCCTCTTCCTCTCCGGGCGGCTTCCTCTACTGGCACGTCAAGTCACTGGGCTTGCCGCCCTGGCTCAGCTGGTGCCCCCAGCCCAGAAGCAGGATCCGCAGCCCACGCTGGACAGGCTCAACTCGGTGCCGCTCTTCATGCTAGATCTGTACAACACACTGCCCAGGAAGGAGGAGGAAGACCAGGTGGGGGTACGTCCGAGCATCCAGCCTTTCCCCCGCAAGACGCTCCTGGGTGTGAGCCTAGGTCCATGGTGGCGAACCTTTGGCACTCCAGATGTTATGGACTACAATTCCCATCAGCCCCTGCCAGCTAGGCCAATTGGCCATGCTGGCAGGGGCTGATGGGAATTGTAGTCCATAACATCTGGAGTGCCAAAGGTTCGCCACCACTGGGCGTGTGTGATTGTGGGGGACCCTGTTGTCCAGTCTAATACTACTTGTACCTCGTTTTTAAAGGATGGCCAATGGACATTTGCATTTCATCGCATCCCTTCCTTCCGCCTCGGACAACTTGGAGGAATCGGTCCGCACTCTGCACAGTGGGCCAGCTTCACCCAGGCAGGACGCAGACCCATTCCCCGGTCCCCCTTCTGCATGGTCTCTCTCCCGGCCCCAACACAGGGCACATTCTCCTTGCAACAGGGTGTAGTCATCGACTGGGCACAAAAAATTAAAAGTGCTGAGGGGGCTTATCGGCTTCCTGATCTGCATTTTCCCTAGATAGGCCTCTGCAAAGAAGAAGTGAGACTAAAATGAGAAACAGGATCTGTTTCTCCAACACAAACGGTACCTTCGGAAAAAAAATTCTGCCAAAACCAAAGAAAAAACGGAGCTCAAATAGTGTGTCAACTAAAAATAATCTATTTTGTCAATCAGTTCCTAGCCAGCAAGAAATTCAGATATTGATATACTTGCCATACCCCTGACCTGACTTTTCCTGCAAGAACCTTTATCGTTAACAACAGCCCTGCAAGAAAGGTTTGACTAAGAGACAGTGACTGGCTCTAGGTCTTTCAATAGTTTAATAGGCAGACTGGAATTTGAACGTGGGTCTCCCCAGTCCTTTAAAAGTCTAAACTCAACTTCAGAAAATCACTGGATGGGCAGTCTTTATTTTGACATATTTCAAAAACTTTTCACACTCGAGGCGTGGAGTTTATGAGCTAAGACTGGAGGTTTTGCTCATGAACAGATCTTTTGAACTTATTTAAAAAAACAAACAAACTACCTGTCCCCATATGTGTCTGCTTGTGTTTTTTTTTGTGTGTCATTCTAGGTGCAGTTCTGATTGGAAGATATGAAGTCCAGAACAGGGACTCACACAGTGATGCACCATGGAGCTTTCTCAGACAGCAAATAATTCTGCTGTGCGGCTCCATCAGCAGTGATTAAATGAACCCCTTACTCCCGAAGTAGGGACCTTTGCAACTGAAGCTGACTGGAAAGAGGCAATACGTTAATCATACAGAGACATAACAGACACTCTTCCAGAGAGAGAGGGAAGGGAGCTATTATGTCACCTCTTGTGGCATGCTGGGGCTTCCAGGTGCTCCTTACTTACCCCCAGGGCCATCGGTTCACCCCGATACAACTTCGTCACTGGGCGTGGCACAGAAGGCCTTACTATGCTGTTTGAGAGGGACGCAAGAGTTGCTGGGTCACTTAGGTCCATATCGGCTAGCAAAAAGGACACCACGCGACTTATGATCTGGAAGAGATGCTTGGATTCCGAAGAGGCTGACGAGATGGAGAAACAGAGGGGGAGAGAGAAATTAAGAGCAGATCTTTTCAAGTAGGATCCATTTCAGAAGGGGGAAATTGGACCCCTCTTGTATTGGGGTTGCCTTTGGCTACTGACCTATCGGGCAGGCTAAAAGGGAGTCTGGAAGCTGTTGTGAGGTCCTGCCTTTGTCTTTTAAATTTATTTTCAGAGTAAGCAAACGGCAACAAAGTTTGACAAACAACCAATATCCGGAAACAACAAACAACGCAACCTCACTATGAAACAAGTACATCGTAAAATGCCCAAGCTAAAGATCAAAACAGCTGGCTAAGGCTATAGTGGAAAAACACTCAATCAGTCAATTCAATGACATATAACTCTAAACATATTCCGACTTCCCATATATTAGGAATGATGCGTAACCAATTAAATATAGCTAAGAACTGTGGGCTCTGGATAAAGGGTGGAGAGGAAAGGCTCACTCTTTTACCCCTGTTGAAGAATAGAGTCGAAAGTTGCCACGGAGAGAAGCCGACCTCACCGTGACACGCCTCTGAAGTGGATGCGGGTGAGAGGAGCAAAAACTACCAGACCACAGCCACCCGGCCCGGAAAACCCACAACTGCCAGCTGCCGGTCTAATGTTGATCCAAGAATATTAGGGGGAAGTGGTCTGTGGCCGGCTTGCCTTCTCCCACTCGAGGAAAGGTCCAGCCGGCACCTGGAGCTATCGGAGACATGAAGATGGCACCAGCTCCTTCAAAAAGTTTCTCCTTTCTCGTGCCATCCCAATGCCTTCCAGCACAAAGCAGCTTTCAGCGGCAGGCAGAAATCGGGCAGGTGCAGCAGAGAGCAGCTGTGTGCCCTGCGTGCGGACTGATCTCAAAATGATGGAGACCGATTCCCTCTGGAGAGGAGGACAGTTTGGCAGCCGGGACTCTGGGGCCTCGAATCCCTGCTAGCTCCCTCCTCAATCCAAAATCTGACCCCCCTCCCCCGCCCACCCAAGGTCCGCCCTCAACAGTCCATGAATTTCGCAACCCGCAGCTGGGACCCTTTCTGAGCCAAGGTGCAGTGACCCCGCTGGGAAAGGCGCTCGATCCCCGGGGCTGTCCTGGCGCTCTTATTCGTGGGCACATCAGCCCAGGCTTGGAAATCGCCTTCTCGTGTCGGCAGAGGCCCCACCCGTCAGGTCCCTCCGACTCACTCACCCCAGCGGGCGGCTTTGGACCCGGTCCCGAGCCAATCCGGGGCGCAACTCCTGCTCCTGCCAAGGCTGCCCGGTTCTGCAACCGACCGCTGGGCGGGCACCAGTGACCAGAGGCGGGCTTCTCTCCTCTCCTCCGCGATCCTGGCTCCCCTGCCCGGGGTCAGTCACTTCCTGCGTGGACTCTGCGGGCGCCGCTCCAGCACAGACGCCCCGGACGGGGAAGGGGGGGGGGGAGAAGGGGAGGGGCCACGGGGAATGGGAGGCAAGAGGGGGCGGGGCAGATATCCCCACAGATATCCTCTGCCCATCCCCAGCGTTTTTCTCCGTTGTTCTTTCTATTGTTATTATCATTTATTACAGTCAAAGACCAGAACAAAAACGTATACAGTAAGAAGAAGAAGAGTTTGGATTTATATCCCCCCTTTCTCTCCTGCAGGAGACTCAAAGGGGCTTAGAGCTCCGAGAAGCTGTGACTAACCCAGGGGTAGGGAACCTTTAACACTCAAAGAGCCATTTGGACCCGTTTTCCACAAGAAAAGAAAACACTTGGAGCCGCAAATAATTTTTGACATTTAAAATAAAGATAACACTATATATCTAGGGCTTTTTTAAACCTTTTACTCCGCTCATTCTGAGAAGCACATGGATGCGCCCGCCCTGCTGCCTGCAGGGTGGGCAAGGATGAAGCCGGCTGCTCGGCCTCGCCAGCCGCCAGGAAAGCCCCCGCCCCACTCCAACGGGGCGGGTGAGAGGGGAAGCCCACGGCGCGGCCCAGGGCAGTTGGTGTGCCCGCCCTGCTGCCTGCAGGGCGGGCAAGGATGGGGCTGGCAGCTCAGCTCGTGGAGCCACAGTGCAAGGGCAGAAGAGCCGCATGCGGCTCTTGAGCCGCAGGTTCCCTACCCCTGGACTAGCCCAAGGTTACCCAGCTGGCGTGTGTGGGAGTGTACAGGCTAATCTGAATTCCCCAGATAAGCCTCCACAGCTCAGGCGGAAGAGCGGGGAATCAAACCCGGTTCCTCCAGGTTAGATACACGAGCTCTTAACCTCCTACGCCACTGCTGCTCCCTTCTACTGTAATTAAAATGTTCACATTTTAAAAGTTGCATGGGTATTGAAAAGGCAAATGTAGTTAATTGAATTAATAAAGAGGGACAAAAGACCTATAAAACCTGGGGACCCTATGGGCTCATGATCTAACAGTAGAAGGGAAATATACGATCCCTTGGATCTACCAGGGCGTTTAGGCAGAGGTGGGATCCAACCAGTTCTCACCACTTCTCTAGAAGTGGTTACTAATTTTTTCTGAGTGCCAAGAAGGGGTTACTAAAGCAACCTGGTGGGTCACTGCGAGTAGCAGAGTGCTGGACTAGATGGACTCTGGTCTGATCCAGCAGGCTAGTTCTTATGTTCTTATGTTCTTAACCTCCTTGCTCAATAGGGACTAGAGGTGCGTGTGTGCGGCGGCGCCACTGTTTGAATCCCACCACCATTGGAACCTGTTATTAAAAATTTTGGATCCCACCACTGCGTTTAGGGAGTTCTTTCTATTGCGTTTTTAATGTTTTGTAAGATGAAGCCTTACAATCTACCTCTGCTCGCACGACTAAGCTGCCAGTCACGGAAGAGTGACAGTCTGGGGTCCTTCCCAAGCCCATATGAGTTCAAGAAACTAAGGAATTGTATATCCATGGCCTTATTGTGTGAGGTATTTGGTGATGGGGAAGAGTAGGTATGTCTTTGCTCAAAGGGTATCAGTCACTTTAAATGAACTATAGAATGGTTGGAACCGACAAGATACCTGTGGGTGCTATGGTGCCCCCTTGCTTCTTTCCCAAAGCAAGAAACCAATCCCAGCTGCCCTCCACAGCACTAGATTAGGAACTGCTTCAGAAGACCTCAGGAGTATGACTTTCTGAGAGCACAAGGAGTGCCCAGTCATAACTTGGCACTTGGATTGCAACCTTCCAGCTTGTGATTCCACCCCTTAGCAGCCATTCTGTGATTGATTCTGCTTCCCATGGTCCAGCTTGTGATTCCACCCCTTAGCAGCCATTCTGTGATTGATTCTGCTTCCCATGGTCTCTCAGCACCGTTTCTCAAGCTTCCATGAGTGTCCAGTGGCCCAAAAAGTTGGGGACTCTGCTAGAAACATCACAATGACAAATGCAAGTAAAGTGAAAGCAAGAACCAGAAACAATTATTCAGTTGTGTATGTGTAAAGTGTAGTCGATTGGCAGCCAATTTATGCTCACCCCTGCAAGGTGAGCATAAGTGGAGGTGGTTTGGCATTGCCCGGAGGTGGTTTGCTATGGCCTCTGTCTGCAGAATCTTCCTTGGTCTCTCGTTCAAGTTTCAATCCTGTTTAGTTTCTGAGAGCTGAGAAGATCAGGCTGCCTTCCCTCTTGATATAACGTTTGTCCTTTCAGATCTGATTAAAACCAAGCCAAAGTTGCACTGGAGCCAAATGTTGGACTTCCCCATCAACACAAATTTTCTTTGTCTCAGCTTGGGAGGGAGAATAGGAGCACCAGCGGCAGCCAGGAACGTACCTCCATTTTCACAAGGCCAGCTTGATGTAATATACTGGCAAAACATACATGCAAAAAAAGCGGGAACGGAAAACACAAATGGCATCAAGTAAGAAAATGTGCTTTTTATTTAACAAAAATAGCCCAAGTGAGGGTTTATGAAAAAATATTTTGCAAATGAAAGAAAGCAAAACAAAGTCCAGTTGCTTATAGAAGACTCCGCTGGGGAAATGATCAGGGACAAAAAAAAAAACCCCTCATGCCTCCAGCCCACATTCTCGTACATTTGCCTTGGGAGTGCTTACGCAGGAGCAGTCCCCTCAACCGTTTTCTGAAAAATCACCACAGTCTGAAAGAAAGAAGAGACAAGAGTCAGGGTCAAGTCCTCAGAGGATGCTATTCTGATACCAGGCATGCCTTGATTCCTTCACAGGCTCAAGGAGTCACATGGTGACAAAGTTCGGCCTCCCGCTCAGGCCTGGGAATGTCATGATTCAAATAAGAGTGGGCGTTAGTGTCCTGGAAATGCCCATGATCTGCCTGGGTTATTTTGGCCAGGTAAGGCAGCCTGTAGGCTCAATCCAGGCATTGCGGGCATTGTCATACAGTTCCTGGCAGCCTGTTGTATGTTTTCTTTCCTCACTCTTGCCCATGAGCAGAAACAAAGCCATGAGTCTCCACGCGTCTTGCATCTTTAACATCACTGGTTGTTCCTAATTGCAGACCTCTGGAGAAATCCAAAGGACCTCCCAGCCGGCCTTTCTCAAGAGCATCTTTCAGGAAATGCTCTTCAGCACTTCCTGGGAATGGCTCTAGAATCCCCTGTGGCTCTTGTTGGTCTTACTCACAACCAACAAGTATTACTCTATTCATGATGCAGATACACAGCCTGATTGCTCTCAGCTGTGCAGGTTCATTCACAGATTGGGACGGCTCATGTAGAGAGGAAACTAATGGGGTGAACTGGCTCTCCTTTGTAAACAGGAGTGTGGGCTGGCAGGCCGAGATCAAAGTCTGTGACTGTTGGGCTCCACACTGAACCACTGGAGGTGGGAAGGCAACATTGAACACTGCAGGCATCCTGGATTCAGACTGCACCTCTGACAGGAACATCAGCTTCATCACTATGAATCCTTCAAGGGATGACACAAGAACCCCATACAAGATTCCTACTCCTGGGTTCATGAGGTAAATTTCACCAACGCCTCCACCATCCCATCTAGGCCATTACCGTTTCGCTGTAGTCATTCCTGCACACAGTGGCACACCCAAAGGCAGCAGTGGTGATGCTGATGAGGAACTCCAGGACTGTGACTGTCAGCAGGATAGCAGTTATTGACTGCCTGAGATTCTGCAAGAGAAGCACAAGAGCTGTGAATAAGAACACCTTCACAATAGGTAGGAATGAACAACTGCATGAGGAGAAGGCCACATCCAGTCCCAGCTGGGAGGAACTCCATTCTTAAAGGCTCCAGAGAAGCACAGTACTCCCACAGAGTCACTCGGCCCTTAGCCCACTTTAATTACTTTTGCTCCACATAAACACCAGGAGACGCTGAATACATGAAGCTGTCAGATACTGAATCAGCCCATCATGGTCAATAAAGTCTACTCAGTCTGGCAGCAGCTCTCTTGGGTCTCAGGTGGAAGTCTTTTACATCACCTACATCCTAGTCTTTTTTCAACTGACGAGCCCGGGGATTGAACCTGGGACCTTCTGCATGTTAAGCAGATGCACTACTACTGAGCTGTGTTTCTGTAGCTCATGGTGGGAATGACAAGATCACAGATAGCTTCCTTCTTTCAGAAGCAATGTTCACCAAGAGGGGAAATGCTCCCACTCCCCCTCAGCCTTCCTTCAGAGTGGGTAAGTTGGCCACAGTCTTGTTTTATTATAAGGCATACTCACATGAGGGATGGTGACATGTTCCTTGCAAATGTCAGGCGTCATGGTGGTGAAAGAGTGGAACTCACAGCCATAGTAGTGTCTTGGATCAGATATTGAAACAGAGAACATCACAATCGCAATGCCCGCTGCCACGGAACTGACAACGTTCATTCCCAGCATTCCTTTCACCTACGGGACAAAGCAGACAGTGAATTCGAGAAGGTCCCACCTACTTCTATAAAATCTCTGACATTTTCAGCCTCCACAGATAGCAGACAAACTTCATCTTCTCTTTGCTTGAGGGTCCCTGCCCTTCATCACAACCTCCTGACATGAAGAAGCACAAGGAAGATGCAGGCACTGCAAAAAAGGGGATACTTGAAACAGAGAAAGTGGAGGAAATTCCAAGCTCTCAATCAGAAGGGAACAGGATCAAAGCAAGAAGCTCCCCATTAATTCAAGGGCTTCAGACATCTAAGGCTGGACCTCTCTCATCTTACAACAACATGATGGGTTTGTTTTTAATGTCTGTGTTCCATAAGACAGAGATTTGGATGGAGAAAATGTAAAGGTCAGAGCACAGCCATAGTAGACTGATAAACCAAGCAGAATTTAAATATACTAGCCATGCACTTTAGTATCTAAGGCTCATTCCGCACATGCAGAATAGTGCACTTTCAAACTGCTTTCAGTGCTCTTTGAAGCTGTGCAGAATGGCAAAATCCACTTGCAAACAGTTGTGAAAGTGGTTTGAAAACACATTATTTTACATGTGCGGAAGGGGCCTACCCTTGCTGTGTTAGGGAATGCATGTTTTTTAACTCATGCTCAACTTAGTTAACAAGCTGAGATAACCTCATCACCAGTATTTATGCTTTGTGGCAACGATTTGCACAAGAAAAACTGTTTAGAGCGATACAAACACCTAGAATTCCTAGAGTTCTCAAGACATGTTTTAAGACATGTCCACAGGGTTCTGGAAAAGCAAGTGCTGTCTGATTGGTTCTCATTTGGTGCATCATTGAGTGGTCCATCAATAATATAGATACGGTTTACTTTTCTGTAGGGATTCAGTTTTGCTATATAAGATACAAATTTTGTTCTGTCCAATTGTCCAAATGAATCAAGAAACTATTGTTTCAAACAAAAAAAGTTCCGTCCCGCATGACAGCCATGAAGCGTTTGGGAGAGGTGAGTACAGACAAACATCACGGTGAAAGAAAACATATTGGAAACATGCTAAGTGACTTGTGCGAAAACAACAATCCAGTAGCCTCTTCTTCAGAGTGTATGTTGTGCATCAAACCAGTCAGATGTTGTGGCACACCCATTTCTTTTAAAACCAACCATAGCTTTCCATGATCCACACAGTTAAAAGCTTTGGTGAGCTTCTAAAACACTATCTGATTTTCTTCTGAAATTCTCTTCTTTGCTCCAGTGACCAATGAGCATTTGTAATATGATCTCTAATATACCTTCATGTCTGAATCCAGCTGGAATATCTGCCATTTCCCGTTCCATATATGGTAAAAGATTTTGTTATAAAATTTTGCACATCACATTACTCACATGAGAAATTAATGTGATGGTCCAAAAGTTGCTACAGTCTTTGATGTCTCCTGTTGGGACTGGAATGTTAACTGAGAGTTTCCAGCCTGTAGGGCCATTGTTTTGTTTACACGTTTGTGGGCATGTTCTTGTTAAGATTTTGATGGAGTCTGTTTCCCTGACTTGAACAAGCTTTATTGTATCATTTCACTTTCTAAAATTGCAGGTTCTTCTTTGAAGGAATACGTCTGCCATACTTTCATCTGTTTTGTGTATTCTTCAGTGTACTGTCCCCATCTTGTCTTTATTTTATCCAATTCAGTTAATGTATTTCTGTATTGATTTTTCAGCATACCTACCCGTGCTTTAAATTTCCCTTTGATTTTTTGGATCTTGTGGGACAGATCTCTTGTTCTTCCTTTTTTCATTGATCTCCTTTATTTCGTAGTATAATACTTCTCTTTGTCTATATGTACACACTGCAGGAACACTGCATTTAGACTTCTGATTCTATGCCTGTCACCTTTTACTTATGTCTTTCTACACATCCTAAAAATAAAACAAGTTTTATTTTTATTATTAATAGAATGCTTCCTGTTTACTTTTGTCAACTGATTGCTTTATCTGAGAATACCCGAGAGTATAAATGTTTCTTCATATGTTAATGTCACTTGGAAAAGCTGTGCTCCAGATGTTATGGCATCCAACATTTCAAAAAAAATTCAAAACCTTTTATTTTGTAGCAGTGGAATATTATTAAGAGTTATGCCTAAAGTCTTGCCACCTCCACTGGATGGAATCTACAGTCATTTAAATTTTTGTCTCAAACGAAAGCAAAGACATTACAATGGTCAATGTAATTCCCACTGAAACCCATGAAAACAAAGATGAATTAGACGTATTCCTTTTGTTGGGTTGAAAACATTTGGATTCTGCCTTTGAGAGAGCCTCAGATCAGAAATAGTGAAATGTGTCTTAAAACACAATATCCCAGAACTGGTTTCTTGTATCTGTCTGCCAGTTCATGGTGTCTAATCCCATCACCAAGGTCCTAAATTGGTTACTTACCAGTGGCACCTTAAGGGTTTTGGCAGCCGCCACAGAAAGAGATCCAGAAATGATGTACTGTGGAAGAAAGAAAAGGAGATCAGAAGGGACGGAAGGGTTTGAATCTGAGCATCTTGTATCCCTTGATCTGTTCCTCCCAACCAGTAGATGAGAAATGTCTGAGACTGGAATTAATTTGGTCATCTGGTGGAGGCCTCAAAAGTGTCAAGAGGACCCAGAATCCAAAAGTGGATTTATGTCTTGTCCTTGAATTCCAAAGATTCATCAAACAGTGGTAGGTTATACAAATTATGGAGCACAGTGGGTCTCATGAAGTGGACTGAGAGGACATCCCATATTTCTGAAAGGCCTACGTTGAGGATAGGTTCTGAGAAGGGATTACATCTTGAGTCACAAAAATTCACCCAACTTCAATGCCTCTGTTAATTACACTCTTGAATCTGTCTGCCAGTTCATGGTGTCTGGTCCCATCACCAAAGTCCTAAATTCGTTAGTTCTCAGTGGCACCGTGGGGTCTTTGGCATCCGCCACAGAAAGGGATCCAGAAATTATGTACCGTGAAGAAAGAAATGTACAGCTGTAGTTGATCAGTTGTATTAACAAGATTTAAAAGGGCATTGTCTCACATAGAGGAACTAGAAGCTGGCATTAAAAGATAGTAAAGCTTAATTTCCTATAGAATGAAATTCTGGAGTGGGAAAAGGATAATTTCTGGATCCCTTTCTGTGGCAGCTGCCAAGAACCCCAAGGTGCCACTGGGAACTAATCCATTGAGCACTTGGTGATGGGATGAGACACCATGAACTGTCAGACAGATACAAGAATTACACTCAAAAGACGGTCCTGTTAGGCATGAAATCTCAGAATATCCATGCTCTACCCTTCGCCAAGGCTCCCCTCACCTGCCCAAGGGTACAGCATGGGCATCCTGAAATGTCGTGCAAGCAAAGTAAATCCACCCAATACTGTTGCCTACTCTAGAATTCCATTCCATAGGAAATTAAGCTTTCCTATCTTTTAATGCCAGCTGCTCGTTCCTCTATACGTGACAATGCCCAGTCAAATCTCGTTGATGCAGCTGATCAACTACAGCTGTACATTCAACACTAAGCTTTAAGCAGCTTCATAACTAAAGATAGGATGGCTGGACTCTCCAAAGCACAGTCCTTTGTGCAGGGGCGGAGCGAGGGGGAACTGAACTGGAGCGCATGTGCACCCTGTGCCCTTGCTGCAGCACCACCCACCCCTCCACACCACCTCCACACACTGACCACGCCCCCCGCACTGGGGCATGCCTGGGGCAATGCACCCCCACTCCCCAGCCCTGTTGGCGCTATGCCACTGCCTTTGTGGGGTGAAAGCCGCAATGCCTGCTTCTTCCAAGCCTGTAAGTGGATAATTACCAGGATTCCCAGCCAATATGGAGTATGCATATGTCCTTCTTGGTCATAGAATGTAGGAGGACTTTCTACTATGGCTAGCACAAGCCCAAAAGATATTTCCAGGATGCCAATCAAGATCTGCGTGATCTGCCGAGACAGAGTGAAATGGTATGTTACCATTTATCTTGGGTTCCAAAGCCGAATTAAGACAAGGGCTGCTGTTTTTTTCTAACATGGTGCTCATTTCTTGTAAGGTGGAGGACAGGAATGCCGTATCCTCATAGGTGAGGTGTGGACTGAGCTGAACACTAATACACAGACTGGAAATAGAAGAAGACAAGTTTGTGTTTTTATGTCACTTTTCTCAATCTTTAAGGAGTGGCTCACAAACTCCTTTCCCTTCCTCTGTCCACAACAGATACCTTGTGGGGTAGGTTGGGCTGGGAGAGTTCTGAAAGAACTGCAACTAGCCCAAGGTTGCCCAGCAATAATGTAGGAGTGGGGAAACTGAGAAGTCTTCTAGATTTGTTTTCCCACTCCTACATTCCTGCTTGGTGACCTGGGGCTAGTCACAGTTCTGGAACCACAACTCTCAATCAACCACAAAAACGTACATATTATAAACAACAACAACAATAAAATAATGAACAATATGTATGCAGAGGATCCCTAAATAATAACAATAACAATAATAACAACAACAATAAAAAAACCCACTAGGGCAGCACTTGAAACATCTTCGAATTAACAAAATTAACATCTGTCAAATTCAGAAGGCAGCCCTGCTGGGATCCGCACGAATACTACGCCGATACTTTACAACTTCCTAGGCCTCTGGGTGAGGCTCGAATTGTGATGAAGGCCAACAATTAGCTAAAGATCTGGCAGCTGTGAAATCTACCATCATCATCATCATCTACTGGAATTTATGGAAGAATTACAACATAAGAACAGCTAAGAACTGGTGGGAACATTGTCCAGAGAAAGTAATGGACAATGAGAAGGCCAAGATCCTGTGGGACTTTCAAATCCAAACGGACAAAGTGTTGAAACACAATACACCAGACATCACCGTGATCGAGGACAAGAAAGTAACCATCATCGACATAGCAGTCCCCGGTGACAGCAGGGTCATTGATAAAGAACACGAGAAGGTCACTAGATACCGCGATTTGAAAATCGAGCTTCAGCGTCTATGGCACAAACCAGCCGAGGTCGTCCCAGTGGTAATCGGCACGCTGGGCGCCATCCCAAAAACACTAGGGATACCTTGTGAGGTAGGTGGGGCTGGGAGACAGTTACTGGCTCTAGGTCTTTCAATACTTTAATAGGCAGACTGGAATTTGAACGTGGGTCTCCCCAGTCCTTTAAAAGTCTAAACTCAACTTCAGAAGGTCACTAGATGGGCAGTCTTTATTTTGACATATTTCAAAACCTTTTCATACTTGAGGCATGGTGTTTATGAGCTAAGACTGGAGGTTGTGCTCATGAACAGGTCTTCTGAACTTCTTTTTTGAAAAACAAACTACTTGCGCCTATGTGTGTCACCTCGTGTTTTTGTATGTCTCATTCTAGGTGTAGTTCTGAGTGGAAGATAGACAGTCCAGAACAGAGACTCACACTGGGATGCAGCAAGCAGCTTTCTCAGACAGCAGGTAATTCCGCTGTGCGGCTCCATCAGCAATTATTAAATGAACCCCTTATTCCTGAAGTAGCAACATCTGCAACTGAAGCTAACTGGAAAGAGGTAATACTTTAATCATACAGAGACATAACAGGCACTCCTCCAGATAGTGGGAAGGGACCTTTCAGTCATCTCTTGTGGCATGCTAGGGCTTCCACGTGCTCCTTACTTACCCCCAGGGCCATCGGTTCACCCCGATACAATGTCTTCACTGGGAATTGCACAGGAGGCCGTATTATGCTGTTTGAAATGGATGCAAGAGTCTCTGGGTCCTTTAGGTCCATATTGGCTAGCAAAGAGGATACCAGGCGAATTAATCTGGAAGAGATGCTTGGATTCAGAAGAGGCTGGAAAAACAGAGATGGAAAAACGAGATGGAAAAACAGAGGAGGGAGAGAGAAATTAGGACAGATCTTTTCAAATAGGATCCATTTCAAAAGGGGGGGATTTGGACCCATCTTGTATTGGGGTCACAGCTCTGGCCTATCAGGCAGGTTAGGAGGGAGTCTGGAAGCTGCTGTGAGGTCCTGTCTTTGTCTTTTGTGGCAACAAAGACCGACAAATGACCAATATCCATCAACAACAATCAATGCAACTCCACTATGAAACAAGTGCATAGTGAAAGGTCCAAGCTGAAAATCAAAATTGCCTATCAAAACTGTCGGTTCAAGGCCATAATGCAAAAACACTCAATCAGTCAATTCAGTGTCACAAGATCTAAATATTTTCCTAATTCCCTTATACAGTGGAACCTCTGTTTTCGTTGGTAATCCGCCCGAAAAGAATCGATGAAAACCGAAACGGATGAAAACCGAGGCAAACTTTTCCATAGGGATCAATGTAAATCCAATTAATCCGTTCTAGGCACTCCAAAAAACATACCAAAAACACATTTTTGGTGAATAAACATAGTGTTTAATGCTGGAAACAGTAACAAACAATAACACTAGGACCAGCTTCAGAGCCAGTGGACCAATGTCACACCAGAAAGCTGTCCAAAGAGGTCTGTTTCTGACGCCTCTTTAAGATTTGTCTGAAATGGGGCAAGACATTGCCATTAAACAAGTTGCAGACACGGCCTGCAACAGCTTTGTCCAGGTGATTTTTCTCCACAAACCCCTGCACCTTACTGCAAATCGATGAAAACCGAGACAAATCGATGAAAACCGAGACAAATCTTTCACTGAAAAAATCGATGAAAACCGAAACCAATGGAAACCGAAGGCAATGAAAACCGAGGTTCCACTACATTAGGAATGGTCAGTAAACTAGTAGATATAGCTAAGAACTGTAAGCTTAGGGATTTCCTCCAATTTATTTCAATAGTTTATTAACATAGAGCATCTTTGTACAAACAGAATCTGTGCTCCCTCTCCCTCCATTATAAAAGCTTGCAGACCAATATTTTATTTGTATCAATATTTTATTTTATTTGTATCAATCAACACCTTCTCAATCAAACCTCAAATGCTAGCATATTGGTTTGTTTCCTGCAATTTGCAACTACCGTTATCACAGTTCTCAGAATGGAACCACATTTCTTTTCCAGTGGTTCTTCCAGATGGCGAAATAGAATCTGTATCAGACTGCACTTCACTTCACGGGTGACAGTTTCTCTCATGACTTTACATACTTTGTACCAAAATAGTTTCGCCTACCAAATGTGATACCGAGAACCTTTCACTTGATGACATCTTTAACATTGATTAGTATCGTTCAACATCTACTACCAACTGAACAGTAGCTTCGGGCTGTTTCACCTAAGATTGATTTTAACTAACGTACTCAAAATATCGCTAATTTTTTCCCAATTATCGTTTTTTAATTTCCAGAATCAAAACTCAGCAATTTTTGCAAGCTGGTTCTGTAAGACCTGATTCTAACAATTACTCTTAAAATGTTTGCTCATCCTCCTTTCAAAGATACTGAGTAGAGCAATAAATTCTCCAGTTTGTTCAGTGGTCAGAACGTATGTATTCTTCTCGCTACTTGGCCAATACATGTTTTTATCTGCTGATACTGATATTCCATCAAAGGTTCATTCTCTAGCTTTTCTCTTAAATGCTCCCATTGGACAGATTTATTCGCTCCTTCAGGAAATCAACAGTGTAACTTAGAGCCGCCTTTTCCTGTCATAAGAAAGATCCTGTGCATTTGGTAGAAAGTGTTTGTTATTGGTGTATGGCACTAGTCTCCTAACAGGACTATTTCATATTGTTTTCCAAGTGGTATTTAATGGGCACCTGGTACAATTGGATTTGAAGTCTGTATATTATGTGTTCCTTCTGGCAGGATCCATGTTGTCAATGGAATTGTTAACCCTGCTTTTTTGACAGGTCCTGTCTTCCTTAATTGTCCTCTAAACCAATACCCTATTGCTAGCAGCCTGGCGCCGTAATGTTTCCACACAATCTTCTAGGGGCCTGTATTATTATTTTATGTAGCTTAGTCTTTGCTGTATCCCAAGATAAAAGGGGTAGATTTGGATTTGGGATAGAGGTTTCTTAGGCCCCTTCCGCACACGCAAAATAATGCGTTTTCAAACCACTTTCACAACTGTTTGCAAGTGGATTTTGCTATTCCGCACAGCTTCAAAGAGCACTGAAAGCAGTTTGAAAGTGCATTATTCTGCATGTGCGGAATGAGCCTTAGCAAAAAAACAATGTAGCAGCCAGGAAGGGAAACCAAAAATTGTGGCATACCTTTGTTATTTAATTATTTATTTAGTTGTTTGTTTTACTAAATTCTTTACTGCGCTTTCCCTTTAATCTGGAATAAACAGTAGCACAATTATGATTTCAGTTTTGAGTTCTTGTTGCATCCCTAAGTGCGCACGGGCACACCCCATTATTTTTTTGCTCTGCGAGTAAGACTAGAAGTCCAAGAGCTGATATACAGCAATAGACATCATGCCACGTTCTTGCACTCTGTGTGAATCAGTGCACGGGCCATGTGGTCCCACAGGCCACACCCTTCCTTTGACAATGATGGACTGGAAAGGTAGATGAAACAAGTTGCCAACTCCAGGTCGGCAAATATCTGGAAAATTGAGGGCACAGCCTGGAGGAAGCCAGTGTTGGGGAGGGGAATAACCTGAGTGGAGAATAAGGCCATAGAGTCCCCCCTCCAGAGCAGTAATCTTATCCTGGGAAACTGATCTCTGTAGCTTGGAGATCTGGTGTGATTCTAGGTGGCCTCCCCACTTCCTCATTTTCTGGTTGTTGTCGCTGTCTCCTCGGTGTCCCCCCACCCAGAGGTGGGATCCAGCAGGTTCTCACAGGTTCCCGAGAGTAGGTTACTAATTATTTGTGTGTGCCGAGAGGGGGTTACTAATTGGTGATTTTGCTCAGCAGTAGCGCGCAGAACTTGAAGCAGTCTAGCAGGAGGTGCACCGGCATGCGTGGCATCCTGCGCCTGCGTGCATTCGTTTCCCACCCAAGGACCGGCGCAGTGGCTGCATCCTTGCCACAGCCCCGCCCCTGGAATGCCCGGCCCCACCCCCGTCGTGCCCCGCCCAGCCCCATTGGCGCTACGCCACAGTTTGAATCCCACCACCATGGGAACCTGTTACTAAAATTTTTGGATCCCACCAGTGCCCCCACCCCACCCCGGCCCTCTCACTGGCTGCATCCACCCCCAGCTACTGCAAGCTGGTCAATGAGGCTGGACCGTTCTGGACAAAAGGTAAAGAGGAAAGGCTCACTCCTTTACCCCTGTTGAAGAATACAGAGTTGAAAGTCGCCACGGAGGAAAGGTAACTCACCTTGATACGTCTCTGAAGTGGCCAGCCATGGATGCGGGCGAGAAGAGCAAAAACTACCCCACCACGGCCACCCAGCCCGGTCTAACGGTGGTCCAAGGGCATAAGGGGGAAGCGGTCTGTGACCACCTTGCCTTCTCCCACTCGAGGAAGGGCCCAGCTGGCACCTGGGGCTATCGGAGACATGCAGATGGCACCAGCTCCCTGGAAAAGTTTGTCCTTTCGGGTGCCATCCCAATGCCTCCAAGCACCCAGCAGCTTTCAGCAGCAGGCAGAAATTGGGCAGGTGCAGCAGAGAGCACCTGTGTGTCCTGCATGCAGATCCTTCACCTGTGATTTGTCCGGGTTGCCGGCCTCCCGGGGCAGCATGGATTTCTCCCAGAATTTCAACTGATCTCAAGATTATGGAGAGAGACCGTTTCCCCCTGGAGAGAAGGACAGTTGGGGAGCCTCGACTTTGGGCGGGGGGGGGGGGCATACCTGCAAGCTCCCTTCTCTCTCCAAAGTCTGATTCCGCCCCCTCCCCATGGTCCGCCCTCAAACGTCCAGGAATTTCCCAACCCGTAGGTGGGACCCTTTCTGAGCCAAGGCGCAGGGGCCCCGCCGCGAAAGGCGCTCGATCCCCGAGGCTGTCCTGGCACTCTTATTCGTGGGCACATTCGCCCAGGCTTGGAAATCGCCTTCTCGTGCCGGCAGAGGCCCCACCCATACAGCCACCGCCCCCCCCCCCTCCAAACACACTCACCCCAGCGGGCGGCTTTGGACCCGAGCCAATCCGGGGCGCACCTCCTGCCAAGGCTGCCCGGTTCTGCAACGACCCCTTGGCGGGCACCAGGGGCCGGCTTCTCTCCTCCCCGCCCCGATCCTGGCTCCCCTGCCCGGGGCCAGACCCTGCGTGGACGCTGTGGGCGCCGCTCCAGCACAGACGCCCTGGAAGGGAAGGGGAGGCGCCACCGGGAATAGGAGGCAGCAGAGCACGGGGACGCCCCATAGGGGGCGGGGGGGGGGGGGACTGTTTGTAAACATTCAGACCGACCTTTTCCTGTCCTGCCCCTTTCCCTACTGCTCCCTACAACAGACACCTTATGGTAGGTGGGGATGAGAGGGTTCAGAAGGAACTGTGGCTGCCCAAGGTCACCCAGCAGGAATGTAGGAGTGGGGAAACAAATCCGTATCGCTTAATAAGCGTCTGCCGATCATGGGGAGGCGCAGGGAGTCAATCCTGGTTTTCCAGATTAGAGTCCCCTTGCTGCAGACACCTGAACTATGCTGGGTCTCCACTCCTGAAGAAAGTAGGTAAAGGGGGGGGGGTTTCGGGTTCACCCCCCATTACATGTCTGAAGCTCCGCCCCCCGCCCAATTTGTGCGTTTTCTGTATTTTTAAGTGTTTTAAGCTAGCAGCACCAAAATGTCAGGGATTTGCTGGGAGACTCTCCTAATGATACCACCCAGGTTTGGTTAGGTTTGGTTCAGGGGGTCCAAAGTTATGGACTCCCAAAGAAGGTGCCCCCATCCCCCATTGTTTCCAATGGAAGCTAACAGGAGATGGGGGCTACACATTTGAGAGTCCATAACTTTGGCCCCCATGAACCAAACTTCTCCAAACCTGGGTGGTATTATCAGGAGAGTCTCCTACTGATGCCACCCAGGTTTTGTGAAGTTTGGCCTCGGGGGTCCAAAGCTATGGACTCCCAAAGGGGATACCCCCATCCCCCATTGTTTCCAATGGGAGCTAACAGGAGATGGGGGCTACACATTTGAGGGTCCATAACTTTGGCCCCCATGAACCAAACTTCACCAAACCTGGGTGGTATCATCAGGAGAGTATCCTAAAGATACCCAGAAAGTTTGGCACTGCTAGCTTTACAATTGCACCCCTGACAGCAGGCACACCCCAAATTCCCCCAGATTCTCTTTTTAAATCTACCCCCTTCGGCATGGATTTAAAGGGAGAATCTGAGGTCCCCAGTTTAAACATTGAAAGTGATGCTGTTTAAGGATGGGGGATAATCCACCCCAAAACAGCATCACTTTAAATTTTGTTTTAACTGGGGACCCCAGATTCTCCCTTTAAAGTGAATTTAAAAGGAGAATCTGGACTCCCTAGTTGAAACACCATTGAAAGTGATGCTGTTTGGGGGTGGATTCCAGCATCACAGCAGCCGCCCATGGGGGGGAGGGGCGCAAAACTCAGATTTTGCGCCAGGCTCCATTTTCCTTAGCTGCACCTCTGCCCGGAGGAGAGGGCAGAAGGGACTGCCGGCTGGGAGCCCAGCCGGTGGGGGGGTGCGGGGGGGCAGGGGAGTCTGCCATTCTTGGTTTCAGAGAGCTGCTTTTATAAGTACTGAGGCTGGGGTGGGGCTTGGGGAGGCGTGGCCACGCCCCCCAGGGCCGGGTGGGGGCGTGGCCATGCCCCCGAACCCCCCCATAAAAATCTATACCTACGTCCCTGCTCCGGAGCATTAGTAAATTCATCCTTCCTGCCTACCCAGACTAGCAGCAGGGTCTCAAAGATAGGGAAGCCTATACCAGAGTCTCTCATTGGAGATCCCAGGGCTCAAGCCAGATGTTAGCCAGAGCTGACCCCTAGATGGGCTGCGTAGCTGCTTGCGGAGGACTCCATAGGGCCGAGCTGACAATGGGGCATTAGTGTGGAGCTGATTTATTTGTAAGATGCTTTTCTCCCCAGTTGGGACTCACAGCAACTTGGGACATCATCCTCCACTTCACCATTCTCTCACACCAACCTAGCAAGGTAGGCTGCTTTGGCCCTTTGTGATGGGTCCTAGACCACTTAGGGACCTTCCACTCAGGTGCTATTGATGTTTGTTTGGGGGGGGGTAGGGGTGTATCTATGGGGGGGGGGGCAAGCCAGGGCATTTTTAGTATTGATTTAAAACAGGAAAAACTGAAATAGAATAAAACCTTAACTTTGGCAGGATTGTGCTAATATGTACTATAAAATACAGGGAAATATGGGGATTGCGGAATTCATTCCCAGGTGTTACGGTGACCATAACGATAATGTTCAATGATCATTTGCATTGAATTGTATTATTCGATTTGTATCCCACCCTCCCCCGAAGGGCTCAGGGCGGTGAACAATAACAGCATAACAGCAAACATCAATAATCATAACATTAAGCAACAAAGCATCAATAAACATAGGAACAATACACATAACGTTATAAACATAGCATTATAAACAAGAACATCAATAATCATGACATCCTCAGCTATAAGGCAACAGTAATCATAGCAGCTTACATAATCAACATAGATAGGCATAATAAGCATAGATGGCAACTTTCCCCTTCTGTAGCCTAAGAGTACAGAAAACACAATGACCCCAACCAAACTTCAGCCATGTTACTACAACAAGCCTAGTCCAGTGACTGATCTAAAAAATACGGCAGTGATGGCGAACCTTTTTGAGACCGAGTGCCCAAATTGCAACCCAAAACCCACTTATTTATTGCAAAGTGCCAACATGGCAATTTAACCTGAATACTGAGGTTTTAGTTTAGAAAAAACGGTTGGCTCCGAGGCTTGCGTTACTCAGGAGTAAGCTTGGTGAAGCAACTGTGCAACACTCCAAATGGGTGAATCACGATCCTAGGAGGGTTTACTCAGAAGCAAGCCCCATTGCCAGCAATTGAGCTTACTCCCAGGTAAAGGATCATGCCCAGGCCAGCCTAGATGTGTGTGTGTGTGGGGGGGGTGATTTTCCACCCTCCTCCCACATGATGAACTCTGTGCACGAGTGCCCACAGAGAGGGCTCTGAGTGCCATCTCTGGCACCCGTGCCATAGGTTCGCCACCACTGAAATACAGCATCATATCACTAAACTAAACCTAAAACAAACCTAACTATGCTCTATAGAATTTACAAAGCAATAAACACATTACTTAAGAATAGTACACTTTTTTTAAACTACCAAATAACAGATCCCACATCTACAAAAACTAAAATACAATGAACTAAAATAGAACTGTTTCCCTCGTCTTAGCTCCACCTACAGCATTTGGTTGTGTCGGCGCTCCTTCTTCAATGAGATTGCTGGGCCATGAGTCATGACGCTGTCCGGTCTTCACTAGCATCACCTCGAGGCAAATTTTTGTTTTCCTTTCTCCACTCGCCTTCCCTTCCCCTTTTGCTCGTGGGCAACGTCACCTCCTCGAAAGCAACCGCTTGTGGCAAGGACTTGGGCAGCATCACCGCACCCAGAGATGCCTCACCATCGCCTCTGCGATCCAAATTAGGAGACATCCGGCTGCTGCTCACAGATGAGAACGCAGCACCACCTGGACAAACCCTGGCACCGTTCTGATATTCCCTGCCCTGTTTTCTTGACCCTTTTCTACCTTTTTAAAGAACATGCAAAACCTGCAAAACCACAGAGCTGTTACAGTAGAGGCCAGCCAGGTGTTGCCAGGAGATTCATAAGGCAATGCGCTGTGCACAGTGAACCACAAAGAACCCTGAACTTTAATCGGAAGACTATGTTTCTTGGATGGCCTCCCACCAGATGGCCAGGTAGCATTGTGTATGGCCACAGGGTGCACTGACTCAGGGCTTTCTCTCCTTCCTGATTACTGCTGCGATGCTTCCTGGTAGATTACTGTGCTACGTCCAAAACAATATAAGATTCACAAACTCGCGTGGCACATAGGCGCTGGCTCAAGCAATTTATATTACCTGTTAGTTACTTGTAAAGTATGCCAAATACAGGATTATGGACTTGAGAGAAGGTTGTCTTGTAATAAATTGTTGCATGAATTGGATTTAAAGTGGAGATATATGTGTGTTACTCAGCAGGAGGATAGAAGTAGTTTTGATGAAGCCTTAATAGCCAACAAATTTGGGTATACTTTTAAGCAAGTGAAACTAACAGGTAATATAAATTGCTTGAGCCAGCGCCTGTGTTCCACGCGAGTTTGTGGATCCTGGTAGATTACACCATGGGAAAAGCACCCAAAGCCACTGGGAGGGGGGCTGCGCTTGGCTTGCTGGTAACAACCAGTGTATCCTGCAGACTATGAGATTTGATTGATTGCTCCTTGTACATTCCTCTTTTTATTTCTGGATGCCTTCTCTCTAGAAGAGAAACACTGTGACGTGGAGGCCAAAGGTTTGGGGTGCTTTTCGGAACTCCGTGGGGTTTTCAAGGCAAAAGACATTCAGAGGTGGTTTGCCATTGCCTGCCTCCATGTCACTACGCTGGTATTCCTTGGAGGTCTCCCATCCAGATACTAGCCAGGGCCAAGGCTGAGAGTGTGTTTCCCAACAAGTTTCCAAAACAGAGGCTCATTCCGCACATGCAGAATAATGCACTTTCAAACTTCTTTCAGTGCTCTTTGAAGCTGTGCGGAATAGCAAAATCCACTTGCAAACAGTTGTGAAAGTGGTTTGAAAATGCATTATTTTGCATGTGCAGAAGGGGCCAGAGTGAAGGATTCACCTGGATTCCAAGATCCAAGCTTGAGGTTTTAACCACTACACAATGCTGGCTTTTAGTTGGGCAATGTCCTTCTCAAGACACATCGGCTGAGCCACTCTGCCCTCTATCTTTCATTGTCTCATCAAACAACCTCAGCAAACTCTCAGAGAAAATACATTCACTGATTGGGTAGGATCGTTTTGATCTGTTCCACCAACAGCAGACTTTTCCTCTAGTTTAAAGACACTTCTGGCAAAAAGAGGCCTGCTCCCAGAGGAAGAGGCACGTTCCACCAGAGTAGGGTACTTGCACTGTTGGAGGACACCACCATTAATAAAATGGAGTTGTGGGAACATTTATCCCCATTGCTTCCGTTAGAAGTCATTAGGGGGATTAGAAGCCACCAGGGATAAATGAGGGCAAATCATGAAAAGGAGTCGAGGAAAAAAATCTGCGAACAGGAAAACAGAAATTAAGAGAAGAAGAAAGGCTGTTTTATGTTCTCCAACAGTAGCAGGGCTCCCTCTTTGCATGATCTGTCTGAGCAGAAAAAACTATGGAGCTGTGTAGAAAGAAAGGAAGAGGGGAACAAACTGATGGAAACAACAACCTCATTAGCAAGCAAGCAAAGCCTTCGTTGGCATAAAAGTCCCAAGAATGTTCACAGCTTATTAAGCCATTTAACCACAGTTTGTTGTGGTTAACTGCCAATTGTAGTCATTTCTCCCTGGTTGCATTAATACAGGGGTCCTTTGAATTATGGAGAAAAGGTAATAGAAGAGAGGCGAAGTAATCATCCTCAAGTCCCTCATGTTCAAGGAAAGATACTAAATCAGCACCAACTCTTGCATTAAAATCCCCCCAATAATAACATTTCACTTGAAGGGTAGTTGAATTCAAGTTCCCCCCAGAAGATGGCCAACCTATCCCATACTTAAATCTAGAGGGTTCTTTAGTAAACCTGGGGGGATATAAACATTAACAACAATGAGTGAATTATTCTCCCATTGAATCAAAACGGCTTGAGCAACCTGAGAAAGGGATGAAAGTACTCTGAGATTGAGAGAAGTAGAGACCAGAGTACAAAGGCCACCAGAAGAGTGACCTGCCCTACATACTTTAGTCGCTGACAGACAGAAGGATTCAGTCCTTCATTCGTATCATGTGGAAGGTCCCAGTCTCCTGTAGGAGGATTATATCTGCATTCAAAAAGAAATCACAAAAGTAAGAGTTTTGAGATTTGTTCCCCCAGCCAGAGATATTCCAGGAGAGAATGGAAAGTTTTGCCAGATCTTGGTGTCACTTGGTAAAGTCCAAAGTCAAAATTTAGGAGGAGTCCTATTGGAGACAACCATTGCCATGTATCCTAGCCAGCACAGTAACAACCTCATTAGGACACTGCAGCTTGGCAGTGACTGTAGCTGCCAGGAGCTGTTCTCATTGGTCTTGATTTGATTTAACGGGATATGCAAATGTTTGCTTCCTTGTACTAAACTTTGCAGAAAGGCACTCAGGGCAGAGTCAGAGCTAATGCTTTTTATTCTGCTCTGCCTTTCTTCATGCCCCTAGTGGTCGCAATGTGGAATTGCATTAGAAGTCAAATAAGTTGAGATGGATTTTGAAAGCAGCATGACACTGGCTTCAGGGACCGTCGAGCTGACTTGGAGCCCAGGAATGTTGTTCCTCCGTCCTTTCCTTGCTGGGAGGAGGCGGGGAATAACCTGCAGGTTGATCCTTCATGGGAATTCTTCTTTGTTCTCATCAGATCAACTCCTGGCCTTTGTTTTATCAAGGCAAAGGTGGATTTTGGAAATAATTGACATGGAGCTCCCCATAAGTTCAAGAAACTAAGGGATTGACTACCCAGTAGTCTTTTTGTGTGAGGTATTTGGTGGTGGGGAAAATAATGTTTGTATTTGCTCAAAGTATATCAGTAATTTTCAATGACTTATAGAATGGTTGGAACCAAGAAAATACCTGGGGACACTATGGTGCCTCCTTGCTTCTTTCCCAAAGCAAGAAACCAATCCTGGCTCTCCTCCACAGCCCTGGATTAGGAACTGCTTCAGAAGACCTCAGGAGTATGACTTTCTGAGAGCACAAGGAGTTCCCACTCATAACTGGGCACTTGGATTGCAACCTTCCAACATGTTGTGATTCCACCCTATAGCAGCCATTTGGTGATTGATTCTGCTTCCCAAGGCAGCCATTTCATGAAGGTGCTCAGCACTGCTCCTCAAGCTTCCATGAGTGTCCAGAGGCCAAAAAAGTTGGGGACTCTGCTAGAAACATCACAGTGACAAATGCAAGTAAAGTGAAAGCAAGAAGCACAGACATATATGCTGTTGTGTATGTGTAAAGTGTACTAGATTGGCAGCCAATTTATGCTCACCCCTGCAAGGGTCTTTCAAAGCAAGTGAGAAGTGGAGGTGGTTTGCTATTGCTTTTGTCTGCAGAACCTTTCTCGGTGGTCTCTCGTTCAAGTACCAATCCTGCTTAGCTTCTGAGATCTGAGAAGATCCCTCTTTATATAACGTTTGTCGTTGCAGATCTGATTAACACCAAGCCAAAGTTGCGCTGGATCCAGATGTTTGATCTCAGCATGGGATGGAGAATAGGAGCACCAGCAGCAGCCAGGAACACACCTCCATTTTCACAAGGCCAGCTTGATGTAATATACTGGCAAAACATAAATGCAAAAAAGTGGGAACGGAAAACACAAATGACATCAAGTAAGAAAACGTGCTTTTTATTTAACAAAAACAGCCCATATGATGGTTCATGAAAAATATTTTGCAAATGAAAAAAACAAAAACAAACTTCTGCTGCTGCTTACAGAAGACTCGGCTGGGAAAACAATAGGAGGGAAACACTTTCAGGCCTCCACATTCTCGTACATTTGCCTTGGGAGAGCTGAAGCAGGAGTGATACCCTCATCTGTCTTCTGAAAAATCACCACAGTCTGAAAGAAGGAAGAGAAGATCCCATTCAGGGCAAGAAACAGGGTCAAGCCCTCAGACTCCCAAAGGCACCTGGTGGGCCACTGCGAGTAGCAGAGTAGCTGGACTAGATGGACTCTGGTCTGATCCAGCAGACTCTTTCTTATGTTCTTATGACTCTGGAATCAGAGGCACAGAGAATACCAGGAGTGGCTTGATTCCTTCAGAGGCTCAAGAAGTCACATGATGCAAAAATTCTGCCTCCTGCTCAGGCCTGGGAACGTCATGAACCAAATAAGAGTGGGGGTTAGTGTCCTGGGCATGCCCATGATCTGCCTGAACAATTTTGGCCAGGGAAGGCAGCCTGTAGGCTCGATCCAGGCCTTTCATGGGGGCATTTCATAGTTCCTGTCAGCCTGTTGCATGTTTTCTTTCCCCACTCTTGCCCATGAGCAGAAAGAAAGCCATGAGTCTGCATGTGTCTTTTATCTTTAACATCACTGACTGTTCCTAATTGCAGATCTGTGGAGAAATCCAAAGGACCTCCCAGCCTGCCTTTCTCAAGAGCATCTTTCAGGAAATGCTCTTCAGCACTTCCTGGGAATGGCTCTAGAATCCCCTGTGGCTCTTGTTGGTCTATTAAGGTCTACTGGACACACAACCAACAAGTATTACTCTATTCATGGTGCAGATACACAGCCTGATTGCTCTCAGCTGTGCAGGTTCATTCACAGATTGGGACGGCTCATGTAGAGAGGAAACTAATGGGTTGAACTGGCCCTCCTTTGTATGCAGGAACATGCGCTGGGTAAGCCGATACCAGAGTCTCTGACTGTTGGGCTCCACACTGAACTATTGGAGAGGGAAGGCACCAATGAACACTGAAGGCATCTTGGATTCAGACTGCCCCTCTGAGAGGAACATCAGCTTTACCACTATGACTCCATCAAGGGACGACCCCACGCCAGATTCCTACTCCTGCTTTCATGAGGTAAATTTTAACCACCATCACCCCCATCACGGCCATTACCGTTTCACTGTAGGCATTCCTGCACATAGTGGCACACCCAAAGGCAGCAGTGGTGATGCTGATGAGGAACTCCAGGACTGTGACTGTCAGCAGGACAGCAGATATTGCGTGCATCAAATTCTGCCAGAGAAGAACAATAGCTATGAATACAAACAATAGGCAGGTGTGGGCAACTGAATGAGAGCAAGGTTGCATCCAGTCCCAGTTGGGAGGAGCTCCATTCTTAAAGGTTCCAGAGAAGCATGGTACTCCCACAGACAGCCTTAGTCACTCGGCCCTAGCCCACTTTAGTTACTTTTGCTGCACACAAACACCCCAAAGCTCCATGAGATGTTGAACACATGAAGCTGCCATATACTGAATCAGCCCATCATGGTCAATAATGTCTACACAGACCGGCAGCGGCTCTCCAGGGTCTCGGGTGGAAGTCTTTTACATCACCTACATCCTGGACATTTGTAACTGGAGAGCCCGGGGATTGAGCCTGGGACCTTCTGCCTGCTAAGCAGATGCACTACCACTGAGCTGTGTTTCTGTAGCTCATGGTGGGAATGACAAAATCATACATAGCTTTCTCCATTCAGAGGCAACATTCACCAAGAAGGGAAATGCTCTCCTTCCTCCGCCTTTCTTCAGTGTGAGTAAGTTGGCCACAGTCTTGTTTTATTGCAAGGCATACTCACTTGAGGGATGGTGATATATTCATGGCAAATGTCAGGTGGCATGGTGCTGAGATAGTATGAGGTGCACCTGTAGTAGAAGTAGTAGATATGCTCTAGTGAAATAGAGAATATCACAATCGCAATGCCCGCTGCCACGGAACTCACAACATTCATTGCCAGCATTCCTTTCACCTATGGGAAGAAAGCAAACCGTGAAATCGAGAAGGTCTCACCTACTTCTATAAAATCGCTGATATTTTCAGCCTCCACAGATAGCAGACAAACTTCATCTTCTCTTTGCTTGAGGGTCCCTGCCCTTTATGACAACCTCCTGACATGAAGGAGCACAAGGAAGACCCGGGAACTGCAAACAGGGAAATACTTGAAACATAGAAAGTGGAGGAAATTCCAAGCTCTGAATCAAAAGGAAACAGGATCAAAGCAAGAAGCTCTCCATGAATTCAGGGGTTTCAGACACCTAAGGCTTGATCTCTCTTAGCTTCTAACAATACAGTGGGTTTGTTTTTAATTTCTGTGTTTCAGAAGCCAGATATTTGGATGCAGAAAATGTACTATGGCCCAGCCATAGTAGACTGATGAAGCAAGCAGAATTTCAATATACTAGCCATGCACTTTAGTATCTATACACACTAAGCCTTTCCTTGCTGTATTAGGGAATGTATGTTTCTAAACTCATCCCCAACTCAGCTAACAAGCTAAGATAACCTCGTCCCCAGTATATATGCTTTGCTGGCAAAGATTTACACAAGAAAAACTGTTTAGTGTGAGACAAACACCTAGAATTCTCAAGAAGTTCTAAGACATGTCCACAGGGTCCTGAAAGAGGATGCGGATGGTGCTGTCTGATTGGTTCTCATTTAGTGCATTATTGAGTGGTCCATCAATAATATGGATAAGGTTTACTTTTCTGTAATGATTCAGTTTTGCTGTATAATATTCACATTTTGATCTCTCCACTGCCCATCTCAGCCTGGATCTTCCTCTTTTCCTGCTGCCTTCAACTTTTCCTGCCATTATTGTCTTTTCCTGTGAGTCCTGTCTTCTCATAAGGTGACCAAAGTGTCATAGCCTCAGTTTAGTCATTTCAGCTTGTATGGGGAGTTCATATTTGATGTGTTCCAGAGCTTACTTCTTTGTCTTCTTGGCAGTCCATGGTATCTACAAAACTCTCCTCCAACACCACATTTCAAAAGAATCAACTTTCTTCCAGTCATCTTTCTTCATTGTCCAACTTTCATCCCCATACATATTCATGGGGAATACTATGGCAAGAATTAACTTGATCTTGGTCACCGGCAACACACCTTTACACTTCAGAATCCTATTTGTAGCCCCTTCAGGACTGCCCTTCCCAGTCTCAATCTCCTTCTGATTTATTGATTGTACTCTCTTTGTTGCTGATGGTGGAGTCGAGGAATAAAAAATCTTGAACAATTTCATTCTCTTCACAGTCAACCTGAAGGCTGCAGAATTTCCCAGTATTCAATACTGCTTCATGCTTCACTGTATCCCTGCTTGGGCACTTTCTGCGTTAACTTTCAGCACTTCTTGTTTCAAATCTTCACTATATTCTGCCAGCAATGTAATGTCATCTGCATATCTCAGCTGGCTAATGTTCCTTCTGCCACTTTTCACACCATCTTCATCTAAATCTTATCCAGTTTTCCTTATGATCTGCACATAGTTTGAAGAGATCAGGAGATAAAATACATCTTTGCCTGATGTCTTGGTTAGTTGGGAACCATTCCTTTTCTCCATATTCTGTCCTTTATAATCCTCTTTTTGCCAGCTTTCGCTTCAGGGCTGCCCCTTCCCAGTTATCTCAACTCTCCTCTCTGATTCAGCTTGATATTACTCTCTTTTTGGGTTGACCGGGTGGAGCTCTAGAGAATCCAGAAATTTTGTTCGAACCGCATTTCAATTCTTTTCTTACAGTCAACGCTTATAAGACTGCAGAAAATTTTCCCGGTAAGTCAATACTTTTTTTTGGCTTCTGATGTTCCACTGTACCATTCCTGCTTTGGTGCTTTTCAGCCATTACACTCTTTCCAAAGTGTCAGTCGTTTCAAGTCTTCGCTATATTCTACCAGCAATGTAATGTCATCTGCATATCTCAGCTGCTTAATGTTCCTTCTGCCACTTTTCACACCATCTTCATCTAAATCATCCAACTTTCCTTATGATCTGCATATAGATCGAAGAGATCAGGAGATAAAATACATCTTTGCCTGATGTCTTGGTTAGTTGGGAACCATTCCTTTTCTCCCTATCCTGTCCTAACAGTGGCCTTTTCCACATATGCCACTTACGATGTTTTCAGCCTGGAAAACAAATGTTTCCTCCGTGGAGTTCTGCATTGTTTTCCCCTTTTCTTTGGTTTCTTTGGGTTGAAAATATTCGGATTCTGCCTTTGAGAGCCTCAGGTCAGAAACAGTGAAATGTGTCTTAAAACACAATATCCCAGAATTGGTTTCTTGGATCTGTCTGCTAATTCATGGTGTGTGATCCCATCACCAAAGTCTTAAATAGTTTAGTTACCAGTGGCACCTTGGGGTCCTTGGCAGCTGCCACAGAAAGGGATCCAGAAATGATGAACTGTGGAAGAAAGAAAAGGAGGTCAGAAGGAATGTAAGCATCTGAATCTGAGCATTTTGTATTCCTGGATCTGTTCCTCCCACCCACTAGATGAGAGATCTCTGAGACTGGAAATAATGTGGTCATCTGGTGGAGGTCCCAAAAGTGTCAAGAGGACCCAGGATCCAAAAGTGGACTTACGTCATTTGGTGCAGACCCCAAAAGTGTCAAGAGGACACAGAATCCAAAAGTGGAGCTATGTCTTGTCCTTGAATTCCAAAGATTCATCAAACGATGGTTGGTTATGCAAACTATGGAGCACAGTGGGCCTCATGAAGTGGGCTGAAAGGACATCATGCATTTCTGTAAGCCCTACCTTGAGGATAGGTTTTGAGAAGGGATTATCTCTTGAGTCACAAAAATTCACCCAACTCCAATGCCTCTGTTAATTACAATCATATAATTACATTCTTGGATCTGCCTACCAGTTCATGATGTCTGATGCCATCACTAAAGTCCTAAATTGGTTAGTTACCAGTGGCACCTTGGGGTGCTCGGCAGCAGCCACAGAGAGAGATCCAAAAAATTATGTACTGAGGAAGAAATGTACAGCTGTGGTCGATCAATTGCTTTGACGAGATTTGACTGATCATCGTCTCGCAGAAAGGAACTAGAAGCTCACATTAAAAGATAGGAAAGCTTAATTTCCTATAGAATGAAATTCTGGAGTGGGCAACAGGGATCATTTCTGGATCCCTTTCTGGGGTGGCTGCAAATGACCTCGAGGTGCCACTGATAAATTACCAATTTAGGACTTTGGTGATGGGATGAGACACCATAAACTGGCAGACAGATACAAGAATTACACTCAAAAGGCTGTCCTGGAAGGTATGAAATCTCAGAATATCCATGCTCTACCCTTGGGCAACGCTCCCCTCACCTGTCGAAGGGTAGATGCATGGGCATCCTGAGATTTCATGCAAGCAAAAAAAATCCACCCAATACTTTTGCCCACTGCAGAATTCCATTCTATTAAACGTTCCTGCCTTTTAATGCACGCTTCTAGTTCCTCTATGTGTGACAATTCCCAGTCAAATCTCATGAATGATCAACTACAGCTGTACATTCATTGCTAAACTTTAAGCAGCCTTATGGCTAAACTTAGGATGGATGGACTCTCCAAAGCACGGTCCTTTGTGGGGTGAAAGCCATTGTGACTGCTTTTTCCAAACCGGTAAGTGAATAATTACCAGGATTCCCAGCCAATATGGATTAGTGAGATGGTGTCCACCGGCATAGTATGGAGAACTTTTTGCTATGGCTACCACAAGCCCAAAAGATATTTCCAGGATGCCAATCAGGATCTGCGTGATCTGCCGAGACAGAGTGAAATGCCATGTTAGCATTTATCTTGGGTTCCAAAGCCTAATTAAGACAAGGGCCCCTGTTTTTTTCTAACATGGTGGTCATTTCCATGTATGGTGGAGGACAGGAATGTCATACCTTCATAGGGGAGGTGTGGACTGAGCTGAACACTAATACACAGAAGAAGCAGACGGAGGAGGAGGAGGAAGAGTTTGTGTTTTTATGTCACTTTTCTCAGTCTTTAAGGAGTGGCTCCCATGCTTCTTTCCCTTCCTCTGCGAACAGCCGAGGGGTCGAGAGAGTTCTGTGGGGCCGAGAGAGTTCTGAGAGAACTGAAACTACCCAAGGTTCCACAGCAGTAACGTAGGAGTGGGGAAACTGTTAAGAGTCTGCCAAATTTGTTTCCCCACTCCTACATTCTTGCTTGGTGTACCTTGGACAAGTCACAGTACTCTGAGAACTCTCTCAGCCCTGCCCATCTCACAATTGGGAGGAGAAGGAAAAGGAGTTTAAGTTGCCTTCAGATGTCTTACAGGAGAGAAAAGTGGGACATACATTCTTCTTCTACATCTTTACCTGGTGAAGGTAATGTCTGAAGGAAATAAATGCAAATTCTGTCCATCACATCTTATATTAATCTAATGCTGGTCATATCTGTCTACTGCCAAATGGAATCCAGATTAAACCTTGATGTATAGGTTAGGCTGAAAAGGTTTATCAAATGTCACCATATTAACTAAGAATGGAACCTCCATGTCCCAAGGCAGAGTACCTTTGACTACCAGACAGCAGATGTCGAGTGGCTCTCTTCCTGTTGTGTCCAACATATGAGATTCTTACAGCCCAGTCACTCGTCGTTCCTGGGAATAGGCGGAGGCAGAAGAAGAGCCCTGCTGGATCAGACCAGTGGCCCACCTAGACCAGCATCACACCTCTGATTTTGGCCAAGCAGTTGGAGGCCCCAGCAAACAGGGCTTAGAGGACAAGGCCTGACCCTGAAGCCGACTCTCAGAACTTATATTCAGAGGTTCGCTGCCTCTGGTTCATCCCAAAAGGATTGTTTGGTTTGTTTTGATTCATCATCCCCAGAAGGGATTAAAGAACGTTTGCCAAGAAGAAGTGAAACTAAAATGAGAAGCAAGAAGATCTGTTTCTCCAACACAACCAGTGCCTTCGAAAGCATTTTTCGCCAAAAACAAAAAAAACGGAGCTCAACTAGTGTAGGCTAAAAATAATCCATTTTGTCAGTCACTTCCTATCCAGTAAGAAATTCAGATATTGATATACTTACCATATTCCTAACCTGTCCTGCAAGAACCTGTGCATGGACCCCTAACCCTTTAATGTTAACAACAGCCCTGCAAGAAATATTACACTAAGAGACAGTGACTGGCTCCAGGTCTATCACTAGTTTAATAGGCAGACTGGAATTTGAACCTGGGCCTACCCAGTCCTTTTAAAGTCTAAACTCAACTTCAGAAAGTCACTAGACTGGCAGTCTTTATTTTGACATCTTTTGAAAAAATTTCATGCTTGAGGCATGGTGTTTCTGAGCTACTTGCCCTGATGTGTGTCTCCTCGTGTTTTTGCATGTGTCATTCTAGGTGTCGTTCTGACTGGAAGATATAAAGTCCAGAACAGAGACTCACACAGGGATGCAGTATTCAGCTTTCTCAGACAGCTGGTAATTTCGCTGTGCGGCTCCATCAGCAATGATTAAATGAACCGCTGACTCCTGAAGTAGCGACATCTGCAACAGAAGCTGACTGGAAAGAGGCAATACCTTAATCATACAGGCACTCTTCAAGGCATATAACAGGCACTCTTTAAGAGAGAGGGAAGGGACCTTTCAGTCATCTCTTGAGGCTTGCTAGGGGTTCCACATTCTCCTTACTTACCCCCAGGGCCATCGGTTCACCCCGATACAATGTCTTCAGTGGGCGTGGCACAGGAGACCGTATCATGCTGTTTGAGATGGACGCAAGAGTCGCAGGGTCCTTTAGGTCCATATCAGGTAGCAAAAAGGACACCACGTAAATTATGATCTGGAAGAGATGCTTGGCTTCAGAAGAGGCTGACGAGATGAAGAAACAGAGGGGGAGAGAGAAATTAGAGCAGATCTTTTCAAGTAGGATCCATTTCAGAAGGAGGAAGTTAGACCCCTCTTGTATTGGGGTCACAGCTCTAGGAGAGGGACTGGATGATCTTTGGCTACTGGCCTATCAGGCAGGTTCAAAGGGAGTCTGGAAGCTGCTATGAGGTTATATCTCTGTCTTTTACATTTCTTTTTAAAGTAAACAAATGGCAACCAAGACTGACAAATGACCAACATCCATAAACAACAAACAATGCAACCTCCCTATGAAAATAGTGCATACCCTGTTTCCCCGAATATAAGACATCCCCTGATAATAAGACGTAGTAGAGGTTTTGCTGAAGTGCGAAATATAAGGCATCCCCTGAAAGTAAGATGTAGCAAAGTTTTTATTCAGAAGCATGCCCAACGAACAGAACACAGAAAAATAAGACATAGCGCATCTTTGGGAGCAAACATTAATATAAGACACTGTCTTATTTTCGGGGAAACACGGTAGTAAAAGGCCCAAGCTGAAGATCAAAATTGCCCATCAAAACAGTTGGCTCAAGGTCATAATGGAAAAACACTCAATCAGTCAATTCAACGGCATATGAATAAATATTTTTCTATTTCCCATAAATTATGAATGATGAGTAAATGATTAGATATAGCTAAGAACTGTGAGGGACTTCCTCCAATTTGACTTTATTTTAATAGTTTATAAACATACAGCATCTTTGTACAAACAGAATCTGTGCTCCACCCCCACCCCCCATCATAAAAGCTTGCAGACCAATATTTTGTCCATAACCATGGTTAATCAAACCTCAAATGCTAGCACATTGGTTTCTTTCCCACAATTTGCAACTACCATTATCAGAGTACACACAAGCACACACCATTCTTTTTCTGATCTGTGAGTAAGACCAGAAGTCCAAGAGCAATACACATCCTGCCACATTCTTGCATTCTGTGTGAATCAGTGCATGGACCATGTGGTCTCACAGGCCAAATCCTTCCTTTGACAATGATGCACTGGAAAGGTAGATGAAGAAAGGTTGCCAACTCCAGGTCGGCAAATATCTGGAGAATTAGGGCAACCGTCTTGAGGGAGCGGGTTGTGGGGAGGGGAGAGACCTCAGTGGAGCATAAGGCCATAGAGTCCTCCCTCCAGAGCAGCCCTTTTGCCCTGGGGGACTGATCTCTGTAGCCTGGAGATATGGTGTGATTCTAGGGGGTCTCCCTACTTTTCCCTTTTCTGGTTGTGGCCGCCTCCTCTAAGGAGTGTATTTATTCACGGCCCTTTCACCAACTGGCTACATCCACCCCCAGCTACTGCATGCTGGTCAGTGAAGCTGGTCCACTCTGGAGGGTAACGAGGAAAGGCTCACTCAGAGCAGAAAGTTGCCACTGAGAGATGGCAGACCTCACCATGACACACCTCAGAAGTGGCCAGTGGGCGAGAGGAGCAAAAACTACCAGACCACAGCCACCTGCCCCGGAAAACCCACCACTGCCAGCTGCAGGTCCAAGGGTCCAAGGGCACTCGAGGAAGGGCCCAGCTGGCACCTGGAGCTATTGGAGACATCAAGATGGCACCAGTTCTCTCAAGAAGTTTGTCCTTTTGGTGCCATCCCAATGCCTCCAAGCACAAAGCAGCTTTCAGCAGCAGGCAGAAATCGGGCAGGTGCAGCAGAGAGGAGCTGTGTGCCCTGCGTGCAGAGCCTTCAATGCAGCTTTCTCCCGGTTGCCAACCTCCCGGGGCAGCCTGGATTTCTCACACAATCCCAACTTATCTCAACACCACGGAGACCCATTCCCCCTGGAGAGAAGAACAGTTGGGGAGCCTGGACCATGCCAGCTCCCTCTTCCCTCCAAAGTCTGATCCCCTCGCCCCACCCAGGGTCCGCCCTCAATAATTTCCCACCCCGCAGCTGGGACCCTTTCTGAGCCAAGGCGCAGTGGTCCCGCCGCGAAAGGCGCTCGATCCCCGAGGCTGTTCTGGCGGTCTTATTCGTGGGCACCTTCGCCCAGGCTTGCAAATCGCCTTCTCGTGCCGGCGGAGGCCCCACCCGTACAGCCACTCCCCCGCCCCACTCACTCACTCACCCACCGCGGCGGGGGGCTTTGCAACAGACCCCTCGGCAGGCACCCCAGACGGGCTACACTCCTCCTCCCCACCGCGGTCCAGGCTTCCCTGCCCAAGGGCGGGGGGGGTGGGTCAGTCCCTGCGGGCGCCGCTCCGGGACAGACGCCCCGGACGGGGGTGGGAGAAGGGGAGGCACCACTGGGAATAGGAGGCAACGGAGGGCGGGGACAGAAGAGAGGGGGTGATCTGGTTGCAGATTCGCAGAGTGACCTTTGGCTGTAATGACGGCGGGGGGGGGGGGGGGGGGATCGGGAATCCAGGTCCGGATCTACCCTTTCCCCCCTTTTATGCAAACTGAGAAGCAAAAGTCTACAATGAGCTCAAATGGTACAAAGTATAAAATGGTATGAAAAGTAGACAGTGATATAGAGAAGAGTTTGGATTGATACCCCGGTTTTCTCAACAGTCATGAGTTTCAAAGCGGCTTACAAATCCCTTTCCCTTCGGCTTCCCACAACAGGGAGGGCGGGGGTGTATCCATGGTGGGACAAGTCCGGGCATTGCTAGCATTGATTTAAAATAGGAAACACTTCTTCTGCTGCTGAAATAGAATCAAACCTTAACTTTGGCTGGACTGTGCCTAATATGTTCTATAAAACACAGGGAAACATGGGGATTGTGGAGTTCATTCCCAGGTGTTACTGTTACCGCGCTGCTCAGGATAACACTTTCCGTTCCAGAGGTATCCCGCTCTCGGCAGCGCCCAGGAACCCAAGCAAGACCCGACAAGGCTTGGATAAATAAAAGTGATTTATTGAGATGCTGACCTAAGTGTCAGCACCTCCCTTCCGCACAAACACTGCGCTGCCTAGCAGCCTCGCAACCCCTTAAGTACACTTTCTCCCGTCGGGGGCCGGGAGAACCAAAGACAGCCCACCACCATTCATTAACAAAATTCAAAACAACCAATCATTCATTTGCAACATGCAGGAACCAATCAGTGTCCGATAGGCATCCCCTTCTCAAGTTTCGCGCCAGAGCCGGGCGAGAGTGGCATTGACGTGTCCACTGACGAGGGACACACAAAGGTTTTACTCCAGGTGTCTCTGGGGTCAGGAAGCAAAGAGCGATGACAGTAGAGTCCCCTATATCTGCCTGCCCTTTAGACGGGATTAGGCGAGGGCAAGAGCTAAAGCTTCAACCCAGGTTTTTTTCCCTTTGTCCGCGTGCATCAAGGGAGAACTTTTACACGTGAATGGGAAGGGTCTGGGTGGGGCAGAGATGGCTCTCTGCCTTGGGCCAAGGAGGTTCCATACAATCACAAATACAGGGAAACTTACAAATCCTATTTCTACCTAATACAAACCAGTTTCTACCTAAATAAATACAAAACGGAATAAATCCTCCAATCGTTTTAATTCAGACATAGTCCAGGAGCGGGATTCTCTCCTGGCTCCGCTATCATTACGGTGACCATCATGATGTTCATTGCTCCTTTGTACTGTTGGGTGTTTTGTATTGGAAGCTTAATTTAATCTCGTAATCCTGCCATATTTTGCAGTGGATTTCCCTCTGTATGCACTTTGTGTGATGTTACATTCAACATGGGCATAGCCAAATGTGGAATTTCAGCTCCACATTTATCCAACTGCTGATCCGGGGATTTAATTTTCCAAGCAAACAAGCTCAGGTCTTTGTTTACATGCACAATTTATCACGGTTTTTCCCAGTGGTCAAACCTTGTGCCTTGGAAATGTTGTCTGGGTTAGGGTTAGGGAAATCATTCTGCCCACAGTTCCAGGGGGTGCAATTTCAGTGCTTGCCCTGAGCACTGCTGCAAAGGGAGCTGCTGCAAAGGGAGCAGCAGTGGCGTAGGAGGTTAAGAGCTCGTGTATCTAATCTGGAGGAACCGGGTTCGATTCCCAGCTCTGCCACCTGAGCTGTGGAGGCTTGTCTGGGGAATTCAGATTAGCCTGGGCACTCCCACGCACGCCAGCTGGGTGACCTTGGGCTAGTCACAGCTTCTCGGAGCTCTCTCAGCCCCCCCCCACCTCACAGGGTGTTTGTTGTGAGGGGGGAAGGGCAAGGAGATTGTCAGCCCCTTTGAGTCTCCTGCAGAAGAGAAAGGGGGGATATAAATCCAAACTCCTCCTCCTGCTCCTCCTGCTCCTCCTCCTGCTCCTCCTCCTTCTTCTTTGGATGGAGAAGGAACTTCCTGCAGTTCACCTTGTGGTGGTTCCCTACCACACCTGCTTTTGCCAAAATTGACTTCCATGAAATTGACGGCAATTGCCAGCCAAGGACAACGTCCATTGAAGGATATCACATCATTGCCTTTCCAGACTAGTGACTGACCAACCAACTTCACCCAGGAACAGCCTGCCAATCTTCAAGAGCTGCCTTCTGTTCTTTCCTTTATGCTTTCATGTTGGCCTGGGGATCCAGAGAATATAGGAAGCCCTGCCTAATAAATATTCCATTCCACAGCTCTGTCTGGTGCAATGCAAGTTAAGCAGGAAAGGAGAAGCTTGTGTTGTGAGTTTCCCTGTCTTTATATTGGAACCCTTTCTATTATCTGCCTGAAAATTTCATATGGATGATCCTCAGGACAAGAGATACATTGATGGAAAATCTCATCTGAACTGGAAAAAGACGGCGGGGGGGGGGGCACTTTAAAAGATGCATCTCATCAGAACCAATGGATAGGTGAAATAACAAACATGATCGAGATTCTTTGGGAAATGTATGCACCTGTATAGGAATGGTGGCGGCAGTCCTAATTCTCAAGACTAGTCCAGTCTTCATCAGACCTTGGAAGCTAAGCAGGGTAGGGGCTTGGACGGGGGACCACCAAGGAAGGCTCTGCAGAGGAAGGCAATGGCCAGTCTCTTGCCTTGAGGGAACTTCATGGGATTGTCGTGAGTTGGTTGTGACTCAACAGTATTTAGAGGAACTGACAGGGAAATTACAGATTTCGGCTGGGTTCAGAAAAGGGTCCAAATCACTACTAACAATGGGAGTGGAAACTTGGTTCTTTAGTGATGAGTCATGATCAAGGAAAACATCTGTCCCTCCATGAGTTCGAGATGCGGACATTGAACAAAGCAAAACTTACATCTTATACAGACAAAATCAGATCATTCCAGAAAAGTAAACCGTACCCATATTATTGAGTAACAACTCAATACTGCACCAAATGAGAACAAATCAGAAAGCACCATTCACTTCCTCTTTCAGGATCCTGAGCAAGGTCATTTCTTAAAACTTTTTGAGAACTTCAAGAAATTGTTTTTCTCATACTAAACAGTTTTCCTTGTGCAAATCTTTGCTAGCGAAGCATTAATACTGGTGGCGAGGTTATCTTAGCTTGTTATCTGAGCTGGGTATGAGTTAAGAAACATGCATAAAATGTTGAAGTTCAGCTCCATTCATAAGAAAATGAATGATTTGCCACTTTGGAAACAGTATACTATTATTCCAAAATGAGTGTATGGCTTTGGAGAACATTCTACCAAGAACAAAAGGTTCCGAAGGTAATACTGAAGTATAAGAGTTTGGGTTTATGACCACCTCTCTCCCTTGTAAGGAGACTGACTTACAAGTTCCTTCCTTCCCTCTCCCCAAAATACTTTTTCACATTGAATGCTAGTAGCAGTTCTCCGTGCCACATAGACCTCCACCATCTTGGGCACGCTATTTTACAAAGGGGGTGCCAAGGGGGGGGGAGGCTTGCAGTTGGCAAGCAGCTATTCCTCCAGGGGCACAACAGGGCCACACATTGTCCCTGAGATGTTCAGGAGTGGGGAACTGGGACACATAGAGGCCAGGCCTCAGAGTTGGAAAGGAAGCTGCGGGGTCCTGACCCTTCCTGTTGAGAAATTCCTATGAAGGTCGGGTGGCGGCAGCAGTTACGAGAGAGAGAGAGAGAGAGAGAGAGAGAGAGAGAGAGAGAGAGAGGCCCCTCCAGGTGGAGTTGGGAACCCCTGGGAGAGGGCTGGGTGGAATACAGTCTGCATGTCAAAGCAGACCTTTTCTGCCACAGAGCTCCTGAGCCTCCAAAAGAATCAAGCCACTCCTGACATATTACCAAACCTGAATGGGGTTTTCTCAGAGGTGGGATCCAGCAGGTTCTCACAGGTTCCCGAGAGTAGGTTACTAATTATTTGTGTGTGCCGAGCTGGGGTTACTAATTGGTGATTTTGCCACGTGATTTTTGCCTTAGTTACGCCCCTCCTCTCAGCAGTAGTGTGCAGAACTTGAAGCAGTCTAGCAGGAGGAGCACCGGCGTGCGTGGCAGCCTGCCCCTGGGTGCATTTGTTTCCCGCCCAAGGACCGGCGCAGCGGCTGCATCCTTGCCACAGCCCCGCCCAGGAATGCCCTGTGCCCGGAATGCCCGGCCACGCCCCTGTCGTGCCCCGCCCAGCCACATTGGTGCTACGCCACAGTTTGAATCCCACCACCATGGGAACCTGTTACTAAAATTTTTGGATCCCACCACTGGGTTTTCTCTTCCTTCTTCCAGACTATAGTGACTGTTCAGAAAAGCTGTGAAGAGATCACTCTTGCTACAGATCCGAAAAGCCTAGTGAATGAGGATGTGTACCACGAGTGGTGGTTTCACTCTTTCGACACTTCCCCGGCAGAGTGTTTTGGAAGCAGCAAGTCTTTGATATTTTTTTTCAGTTGTGAAATTTTCCCACAAACCAGCACGTTGACTCCTTTTCCTTAGATATATATATATATAAATGTTCTCTACTTTGATATCATTTGTGTTTCCTGTTTCCCTTTTTTTACATTTAAGGTATTAAGCCAGTATATCAGGTCAAGCTGACCTTCTGAAAATGGAGATATCTTCCCGGCTGCCACTGGGTCTCTGATTCTCCCTCCCAATCTCAGAAAAGAAAAATTTATGATGGGGAAGTCGAACGTCTGGATCCCGCTCAATTCTGGGTCAGTTTTAATCATGTCTGCAGGGACAGATAGAACATAAAGGGGGAAGGAGAATAGTACAGCCGGATCTTGTCAGCTTGCAGAAGAAGGCAATCGCACATCACCTCTGCTTTTCCCTTGCCTTGAAAGACCCTTGCTGGAGTCACAGTTTGATAATGCTTTACAAACACACACAGCAGAGTATGTTTCTAATTCTTGCTTTCATTTCACTTGCATTTTTCATCTGCCTAGCTGAGTTCCCAAGGAGTTTTTTTGGTCTCTGGGCACTCTCGGAAGCTTGAGAAATAGTGTTGAGCACCTTCATGAAATGGCTGCCATGGGAGGGAGAATCAGTCACAAAATGGCTGCCACGGGGTAGAGAAAAAGAAGAAGAGTTTGGATTTATACCCCACCTTTCTCTCCTGTAAGGAGACTCAAGGTGGCTTACAAACTCTTTTTTCCTTCCTCTCCCCACCACAACAGACACCTTGTGAGAAAGATGGGGCTGAGAGAGTTCCGAAGAACTGTGACTAGCCCAAGTCACCCAGCAGGAATGTAGTAGTGGGGAAACCAGTCAGATTCACCAGATAAGCCTCCACCACTCATGTGGAAGAGTGGGGAATCAAACCCGGTTCTCCAGATTAGAATCCACCTGCTCTTAAGCACTACATCCTGCTGGCTCATTAGAGTCACATGATGTTGGAAGGTTGCAATCCAAGTGCCCAGCTATGACTGGGTACTCTTTGTGGTCTCATAAAGGGCACACCTCCTAGGGTTTTCTCAAGGACACCCTAATCCAGTGATGTGGAGAAAGCCAGGATTGGTCCTTGTTTTGGGGAAATAACAAGTGGGCACCACAGAACCCTCAAGTACCTTGTAGGTTACCATCATTCCACAGTTGGTTGAAATAACTGATATACTTTGAGCAAATATATCCAATCTCTTCTGCACTACCAAATAGCTCACACAATAAGATCGCTGGATATTAATTTCCTTAGTCTCGTATGGTGAGCGCTCCGTGTTAAATATTTCCTACATCTACATTTGCTGTGGTATCACAGGAAGCAGGGGTTTCTCCGCTGATAACACACAAGAAAGAATTCACATGACGAATGCACCTGCAGGTTATTCCCTGCGTCATCCCACCATTCAAATGCATTTTATTTCACTTATTTACTTATTTTACTCCAGGTGCAGTTCTGCACTGCAACCACTAGGGGCACAGGGAAGGCAGAGAACAATAAACAGCTGCAGCTTGACTCTGTCCTGGATGCCTATTGCAAAGTTTATTGGAAAATTCAACACCAGTCAGAATAGCTCATGGCTGCTACAGTCACTGCCTGGCTGCAGCCTCCTAACAAGGTTGTTGTATCTAGCAGTCTGCTTCTTTCCTCCTTTCCTACCAAACAACTACATAGTTATGACTGCTCAGTCAGGTTTTGCAAAGGGAAAGCCCATTTTGAGTAGCAAAAAAATAAAATAAAACCTTCCATCCTCTCTTGAGTTCTCTCTTCCCCTTTCTAATCAAATTTGCAGGTGACTGACACCAAATTAGGAGGGGTAGCTAATACCCCAGAGGACAGGGAGAGCTGGGCCAATATGAATTTCAATAGAGAGAAATGCAAGATATTACACTAAGGCAGAAGAAAATAAACACAATGATAAAGGATGGGTGACACCTGGCTTGACAACAGTGCACGTGAAAGGGACCTGGGAGTCTGAGCAGACCACAAAACTGAATGCAAGTCAGCAGTGTGATGCGGCAGACAAGAAAACCGATGCGATTGATTCTGGGCTGCATCAACAGGAGTCTAGAGTCCAGATTGAAGGGCATAATAGTACCACTCTAGTCAGCATTGGTCAGACCTCACCTGGAATACTGTGATCAGTTCTATGCACCACAATTCAAGAAGGATATTGACAAGGTGAAACTGGTCCAGAGGACAACTGAAATGGTAAAAGGTCTGGAATCCATGCCCCATGAGGAGTGTTTTAGGAAGTCAGGTATGTTTAGTCTGAATAAGGGGTAACATGATAGCCATGTTTAAATATTTGAAGGGATGTCATGCTGAAGAGGCGGCCAGCTTGCTTTCTGCTGATCCAGAGAATAGGACAAGTAATGGATTCAAGGCAAAATGGGGGCTTGGCTGGGGACAGTTTGCATGGGAATCTGATTAAAACAAACCAATCCACTGTGAAGCTGAGAGCCACAGGGTAAGCACTGCGTGCATACAGGACCTCTCTTCCTCTCAGCTAGTTAGTGTAGTTAGCAGATTAACTCTGAGTCCACGCTTTACTTTCCTGCATGGTAAGCTATAGCGGGTTTCAAACAGCCAGCGAAAGGTTGACTCAGGCCCCTTCCGCACATGCAAAATAATGCGTTTTCAAACCACTTTCACAACTGTTTGCAAGTGGATTTTGCTATTCTGCACAGCTTTAAAGAGCACTGAAAGCAGTTTGAAAGTGCATTATTCTGCATGTGCGGAATGAGCCTCAGAGGCATGGAGGGGAAGGCACCTGTGACAAAATGGCGCCCAGCCCCGCCGCCCATGCCCCCCGCTCCCCCTCACTTACCTTAGTTTAAAAGCAGCCTTTAAAAGCAGCCCAGTAGGAACTACACTTCCCAGGAGACCTTGCGAGCCCCAACTCCTGCAGGCTGCTTTTAAACTAAGGTAGGTCCCACCAGGCTGCTTTTAAACTAACGTAAGTGGGGGAAGCGGTGTGGGGGCACGGGTGTGGGGGGAAGGGGGCGACTTTCTGCCCCCACCGGCATGCAGCTGATGCAGAACGCAACTCCCCCCCCTTATAGCTACGCCTCTGGGTTGACTCAACCTTCCATCCTTCTGAGGTTTGCAAAATGAATACCCAGCGTGGACTGGGGATCACAATGCCAAAACACCCAGGAAATATAGCCCACTTGGTGAACACTGAGACACAATATAACCTCATGGGTCAGTTACGACCCGGCAGATATGCATGGGATTCCTTTACCTTTTTATGCTAAAAGCAGGTGTGCAACTCTCCTGGGTTAATTACTTTGCCAACAGCACCTGCATCGCTGCAGCCTGGGGGTTGCTCCAGGACAGCGGGGACCCACGGAAGAAGGGCTGCTCAAGAGAACTGGACCACGTGGGAATGGATGAAAGAAAGAGGAAGAGTCTTAAGGAAGGAGAGCAGGAGGGGCGTCCCATTTGGCCCAAATGACTTGAAAAGCAGGCAAAGTGGGCCCACACAGGGACCTGCATCCCTACTGAAATCACTCTGAATGTAATGCTGCCAACTCTGGGTCAGGAAATTCCTGGAGATTTGAAGACGACAAAGTTGGGGGCAGAGGTGGGATCCAACCAGTTCTCACCACTTCTCTAGAAGTGGTTACTAATTTTTTCTGAGTGTCGAGAAGGGGTTACTAAAGCAACCTCCCTGCCCAATAGGGACTGGAGGTGCGGCGGCACCACTGTTTGAATCCCACCACCATCAGAACCTGTTATTAAAATTTTTGGATCCCACCACTGGTTGGGGGGGCAGCAGCCTCAGAAAAGTACACGGCTGTAGGGTCCACCTTTTAACGGCCCACCAAGATGGGTGCAGGGTGTTCCGAGTGTAGACCGAGCCCACTGCCAGTGAAGGCCGGTTGCACAACAAAAGTCCCTCACTAAGAGTTGGGGGGGGATTGGGGGTCCTTTCCCCCCTCCCCTCCACGCATGGAACGACTGAGATCCTCGCCCAGGAAAAGACGACACCGACACTGGGCAATCGGCCCTGCTTGGCCGCCTCTAAAACCGGAGATGCTGCTGCTTCCTCTGGCGCGCTTTGCCCGGGGTCTGCCCTGCGGTGCATCTGGGGGGTGCTCCGCCCCGACACCCCTTTCCCGAGCTGGGAAAGCCTCCGAGGGGATCCCTGAGGTGATCCCTTCTCCGTCCCTCCCGGGACGGCTCCGTCTGAGCCTGAGGCGCCACCGCCCTCCGTTGCCCAAGATCCCGGTGCCGCCTCCTTTTCTTCTTCCTCCGTCGGGCCTTGGGCTGCGTCCGGATCCCGGCGAGGAGGAGCGCAGCCGGTGCCCGAGGAGGGTCGCGCTCGCCCGGATAGGCTGTGCCGGAGGGGCCAGACGGTCTGGCCAGGAAGAGTTGCACCCCGGCTCGGATCCCGCGCGACCCTCAGGGCTGGGCTGAGTGAGTCGGGGGCGTCTTCGGAGGGGGGGGGGTGCGTTTCCAAGCGGCCGTAAAAGGGACCCCCAGAAAAGGCTCGGAAATCGCGCCTAGTTTTCACCCGCTCCACTCAGGAGGGTCCCAGCTGTGGGTTGGGAAATACCCGGAAATTGGGGGGGCGGAGCCTGGCTGGGGGGCGCACCCTTTGGAGGGCGGAGAGAGCTGGCAGAAGGAGGTGGTGCCGTCGATCCCAGGCGGGCGCCCGACCTGCCCCTCGGGGGGATTAGTTGCAGCAGTGAGCAGTCTGGAGATCAGTTGGAATTCGATAACCAACTCTGTCTGCTTCACCTGCCCAATTTCTACCTGCAGAAAGGTGGTCGATGTAGTGGTGGAATGTGCCCTCAGGGCACAGCTGACATATGGCGACCCCTTAGGTACATAGGTGTCAAACTCGCGGCCTTCCAGATGTTATGGACTACAGTTCCCATCATCCCCTGCCAGCATCGTGCTGGCAGGGGATGATGGGAACTGTAGTCCATAACATCTGGAGGGCCGCGTGTTTGACACCTGTGCCTTAGGATTTCAGAAGAAGAAGAGTTTGGATGTATACCCCCTTTTCTCTCCTGTAAGGAGACTCAATGTGGCCTACAAGCTCCTTTCCCTCCCTCTCCCCACAACAGACACCTTGTGAGGTAGGTGGGGCTGAGAGAACTGTGACTAGCCCAAGATCACCCAGCAGGAATGCAGGAGTGAGGAAACAAGTCCAGTTCACCAGACAAGCCTCCACCACTCAGGTGGAGGAGTGGGGGATCAAACCTGGTTCTCCAGATTAGAACCCACCTACTCTTAACCACCACACCACGCTGGCTCTCAAAGACTGGAGATGTTCAGGGGTTGTTTGCCTTTGCCTGCCGCCACGTCACGATCCTGGTATTCCTTGGTGGTCTCCCATCCAAATACTATCCAGTGTAGCTTCTGAGTTCTGACCCAGCCTAGACTGGGCCATCCTGCTCAGGGCAAGCTGGCTTGTACTGGATAACAGGTCGATGGAGCAAGAACAGATCAACCCTTTCAGGAAACTGGTGCCATCCCAATATCTCCAAAAGCAGAACTAGACGGTTGGGCCCTTCCTGAAGTGAGAACATCCAACTTGACCATGGACGACTTCCCCTTTATGCTCTTCAGGCAGCATTAGATGTGCAACCGGAACTGCAGCCCATTCACTCTGTTCATAGGTTAGGAAAAGCGTGAGCCCCTCTTCTCTCCCCTTCACCCACGGCAGACCAGCTTCACTGAGCAGCAGAGGCGTTCCACCCATTGGGCAAAGTGGGCAGTTGCCCTGGGCGCCGCCTTGTGGGGGGCGCAAAAACTGCAGGTTCGTTTGTGGGATTTTTAAATATAATGTGATGGTGACTTTGAAATGACCTGGTGGAAAAAAATCTTTGTTTGGTCACGGTGGGGGAGGGTGGCTGCCCATGGGGGGGCATCAAACTCAGATTTTGACCAAGGCTCCAGTTTGCCTAGATACGCCACTGCTGAGCAGCCTGCAGTGGCAGGAAGGAGGAACTGAGCCAGCTGGTTTAAAGGGAATGAATAAACACACCTCTTAGATGAGGCGGTCACAACCAGGAAAGGAAGGGGGAGGGGGAAAGACATCAGAGATCATTCCCTGGAAAACATGGCTGCTTTGGACATTGTCCTTCAAACTGTGCTGTGCTGAGGTCCCACCCCTTCCCAAACCCCATTCCTTCCAGACTCCCCCCCCCCAATTCTCCAGGAACTTCCCAAACTGGAGTTGGCAACCTGAGGTTTTTCTGTCCTTGTCAAAGGCAGGATTTTGTCTATGGGGCCAATTGTGCCACCTGTTGATAAACACAGAATGCAAGGTTTCTATCGTGCTACTTTCTGCCTCCTGATCTTGCAGAGTAGAAAAGGCGGGGTGGGGTTGGGGGAGTGAATCCGTGCTCAGTGATCCGATGAGAATTCCAGACTAAAGCCGTAATTGTGCAAAACAACTCGATTGCAGATTAATTAACAAAGACAAGACCTCACAGCAGCTTCCAGACTCCTTTCTAACCTGCCTGATAGGCCAGTAGCCAAAGGTCATTCAGTCCCTCCCCTAGAGCTGCGATCCCAATACAAGACGGGTCTAACTTCTTCCTTCTGAAATGGATTCTACTTAAAAAGATCTGCTCTAATTTCTCTCTCCCCCTTTGTTTCTCCATCTCGTCAGCCTTTTCTGAATCCAGCCTTTTCCACTATGACCTTGAGCCAACTGTTTTGATCTTTAGCTTGGGCATTTTACTATGTTTCATAGTGAGGTTTCGTTGTTTGTTGTTGATGGATATTGGTCATTTATCAGTCTTTGTTGCCGTTTGTTTACTCTAAAAATAAACATAAAAGACAAAGACATGATCTCCCAGCAGCTTCCAGACTCCCTTCTAGCCTGCCTGATAGGCCAGTAGCCAAAGGTTATCCAGTCCTTCTCCTAGAACAGGGGTAGGGAACCTGCGGCTCTCCAGATGTTCAGGAACTACAATTCCCATCAGCCCCTGTCAGCATGGCCAATTGGCCATGCTGGCAGGGGCTGATGGGAATTGTAGTTCCTGAACATCTGGAGAGCCGCAGGTTCCCTACCCCTGTCCTAGAACTGTGACCCCAATACAAGAGGGGTCCAATTTCCTCCTTCTGAAATGGTTCCTACTTGAAAAGATTTGCACTAATTTCTCTCCCGCCCCCCTGTTTCTCCATCTCGTCAGCCTTTTCTGAATCCAAGCATCTCTTCCGGATTGTAATTTGTGTGGTATTCTTTTTGATAGCCGATATGGACCTAAAGGACCCTGCAACTCTTGCGTCCATCTCAAACAGCATAATACGGTCTCCTGTGCCACTCCCAGTGAAGAAGTTGTATCGGGGTGAACCGATGGCCCTGGGGGTAAGTAAGGAGAATGGGGAAGCCAAGCCCTAACATGCCACAAGAGATGACTGAAAGGTCCCTTCCTGCTCTCTGGAAGAGTGTCTGTTATGTCTCTGTATGATTAAGGTATTGCCTCTTTCCAGTCAGCTTCAGTTGCAGAGGTCCCTACTTCAGGAGGAATCTCATTTGGAGAACCGGGTTTGATTCCCCACTCCTCCACATGAAACCATCTGGGTGACCTTGGGCCAGTCACGGTTCTCTCTGAACTCTCTTGGCCCCCACCTAACTCACAAGGGTGTCTGTTGTGAGAGTAGAAGGGAGTCACTTTCAAACTCCTTAAAAATTGAGAAAAGTGATGTATAAATACAAACTCTTCTTCCTCTTTCTAGTCAGTGTATTAGCATTTCCAGTATGTGTATAAAGCCACGCCTCGCCTATGAGGGTACGGCATTCCTGTCCTCCCCGATACATGGAGATGACCACCATATTAGAAAGAAATGGTGGCCCTTGTTTTAATTTGGCTTTGGAACGCAAGATAAATGCTAACATACCATTTCACTTTGTCTCGGCAGATCACGCAGATTTTGATCGGCACCCTGGAAATATCTTTTGGGCTTGTGGTAGCCATAGCAGAAAATGCGACTAGATTCTATAGCAGTGCGACACATGTTGGTACTCCATATTGGCTGGGAATCCTGGTAATTATCCAGTTGCAGGTTTGGAAGAAGCAGTCATAGCGGCTTTCACCCCACACAGAACTGTGCTTTGGAGAGTCCAGCCATCCTAAGTTTAGCCATGGGGCTGCTTAAAGCTTAGCAATGAATGTACAGCTGTAGTCGATCAGTTGCATTGATGAGATTTCACTGGGCATTGTCACACATAGTGGAACTGGAAGCTGGCATTAAAAGATGGGAAAGCTTAATTCCCTATAGAATGAAATTCTGGAGTGGGCAACAGTATTGGGTGGATTTTCTTTGCTTGCATGAAACCTCAGGGTACCCATGCTCTACCCTTGGACAGGTGAGGGGAGCCTTCCCCAAGGGTAAAGTGTGGCTATTCTGAGATTTCATGCCTAGCTGCATAGTCTTTCCCAATGACATATGATTCTTATTAATCTATGAAATTAATGTGCTACGTCCAAAACAATATAAGATTCACAAACACGCATGGCACATAGGCGCTGGCTCAAGCAAAACGCGATAATCAGCGCGAAGCATTTGGGAAGTACAACGGAGTGGATTGAAATATATACAACCGAAAATGATGAGAAATTTGACTTCCCTTGAATTGGGACAGTATTTATAAGTAATTCAAGCCACCAATTCAAGATTTTCATTAATTGTCATGAACTTGTATTACAGTCACAACGGGTGACATTGACGCAATAATATTTACAAGATTATGGACATTGTTGGTTTAACAAATAGAGAGAAGGTTGTCTTGCATAAATTGTTGCATGAATTGGATTTAAAGTGGAGATATATTTGTGTTATGGAGATATAATAGTTTGATAAGTCTAATAGCCAACAATTTGGCATACTTTACAAGAAACTAACAGGTAATATAAATTGCTTGAGCCAGCGCCTATGTGCCACACGTGTTTGTGAATCTTATACGATTATTATTAACAGAGGCATTGGAGTTGGGGGAACTTTTGTGACGCAAGAGGTAATTCCGTCTCAGAACTTATTCTCCAGGTAGAGCTGGTAGAAATGTGTGATGTCCTTTCAGCCACGTGCTGGGCTTCAAGAGACCTACTGTGCCCAATAATTGGCATAACCTACCATGGGTTGACGAGTACAATAGTGTGATTATATGAGTGTAATTAACAGAGGCATTGGAGTCGGGTGAATTTTTGTGACTCAAGAGGTGATCTCTTCTCAGAACCTATCCTCAAGGGCTTGCAGAAATTCATGATGTCCTTTCAGACCCCGTGCTCCATAATTTGCATAACTTGCCATCGTGTGATGAATCTTTGAAATTCAAGGAGAAAACATAGCTCCACTTCTGGGTCCTGGGTGATCTTGACACTTTTGGGGCCTCCACCAGATGACCAAATCATCTCCAGTCTCTCGTCTAGTGGGTGGGAGGAACAGAGGCAGGGATACAAGTTGCTCTGATTCAGATCCTTCCATTCCTTCTGATCTCCTTTTCTTTCTTCCACAGTACATCATTTCTGGATCCCTTTCTGTGGCGGCTGCCAAAAACCCCAAAGTGCCACTGGTAACTAACCAATGTAGGATTTTGGTGATGGGATCAGACAACATGAACTGGCAGACAGATACAAGAAACCAGTTCTGGGATATGGTGTTTTAAGACACATTTTACTATTTCTGACCTGAGGCTCCCTCAAAGGCAGGATCCAAATGTTTTCAACCCAACCAAAGGAATAAATCTAATTCATCTTTGTTTTCATGGGTTTCAGTGGGAAACACACTGACAATCGCTTTGCTTTCCATTGAGACAAAAATTTAAAGGACTGTAGCTTCCACCCAGTGGAGATGGCAAGACTTTAGGCATAACTCTTAATAATATTCAACTTCTATAAAAGAAAAGGTTGTGAATTTTAAAAAAATGTTGGATGCCATAGCATCTGGAACACAGCTTTTCCAACTGACATTAACATGTGGAGAAACATTTGTACTCTCATCTCTTCTCAGAGAAAGGCAGTGGTGGGATTCAACAGGTTCGCACCACTTCAGCAGAACCAGTTGTTAAAATGGTGCTTGTAAACCACCAGTTGTTAAATTATTTGAATCCCACCACCGGAAGCGGATGTTAAATTGTTTGAATCCCACCACTAAAGCACTCAGTTGACAAAAGTAAACAGGAAGCATTCTATACCTAATAAAATAAAACGTGTTTTCTTTCTAAGATGGGTAGAAAGGCATACGTAGAAGGTGACAGGCATAGAATCAGAAGTCTAAATGCAGTGTTCCTGCAATGTGTATAGGCCAACAAAGAGAACTATTATACTCAGAGGCGCACCATGGGTAAATGGTGCCCGGAGACAAATTGTCTCCAGGATGCCCCCCCCCCCAGGCTGTGCCCCACCGCCACCCCGGCTCCATCCCCTGATGCCCCCAGGCTCCACCCGCCACTGACTTTGACCCCGCCCATGTCACCATGGACATGGGCAAGGTCTAGGGTGCCCACCTCCCCTCCTCCTGCCGGCTAAGCTTCCAGCAGTCTCTTCTGACTGGGGAGGGGAGGAAGGAAGGGAGGGGGGAGTCCGGGGGGGTTGAGGACAACAACTGGAGGCAGCAGGAAGTCCTGCTGCCTCATCATTTTTGCATGCCTCGACTGACACGGATAGGTTGAGGCACGCGAAAATGACGAGGCAGCAGGACTTCCTGGTCACATAGGGGGCCAATTTTGCACCCCCGCACGTGACCAGAAGAGTGGCGCCCTAGGTAGATACACCACTGATTATACTAAGAAATAAAGGAGATAAATTATGCAGCTTTAAGGCTGTGAAGAAATTGAAACTGTTTTTAATTCCTCGACTCCACCATCAACCACAAAGGAGAGTACAATCAAGAAATCAGAAGCAGACTGGAACTGGGAAGGGCATCTCTGAAAGAGCTACAAGAAGGATTCTTAAGTGCAAAGCTGTGTTGCTCATGACCAAGATCAAGTTAATTCATGTCATAATATTCCCCAATAATACGTATGGGGATGAAAACAATGAAATCAATGTATGGGGTTGAAATAATGAAGAAAGCTGACTGGAAAGTTGATTCCTTTGAAATGTGATGCTGGAGGAGAGGCGTGTAGATACCATGGACTGCCAAAAAGACAAAGAAGCAAGTATGAACTGTCCCTACAAGCTAAAATGACTAAATTGGGGCTGATACTTTGGTCACATTAGGAGAAGAAAAGGCTCATTGGAAAAGTCAATAATGGCAGGAAAAGTTGAAGGCAGCAGGAAAATGGGAAGATCCAGCATGAGACGGACATTGGACACAGCAAAACTTGCATCTTACATAGCAAAATTGAATCACTACAGAAAAGTAAACCTTATCTATATTATTGATGGGCCACTCAGTAATGCACCAAACGAGAACCAGTCAGACGCTTCCTCTATCAGGACCCAAAGGACATTTCTTAAAACTTTTTGAGAATTCTAGGAAGTTGTTCCTTTCATACTAAACAGTTTTTCTTATATAAATCTTTGCCAGGAAAGCATAAATACTGGTGGTGAGGTTAGCTTGTTAGCTTAGTTGGGCATGAGTTAAGAAACATTGGCCCCTTCCGCACATGCAAAATAATGCGTTTTCAAACCACTTTCACAACTGTTTGCTAGTGGATTTTGCCATTCCGCACAGCTTCAAAGAGCACTGAAAGCCGTTTGAAAGTGCATTATTCTGCATGTGCGGAATGAGCCATTCATTTTGTAACGCAGGAAGGGAAGGAGTAGCATATGTAGATACTAAAGTGCATGGCTAGTATATTGAAATTCTGCTTGCTTCATCAATCTAGTATGGCTGGGCTCTGGTCTTTACATTTTCTCCATCCAAATCTCTGGCTTATGGACAATGGCGATTAAAAACAGACCCACCATGTTGTTGTAAGCTGAGAAAGAGAAGGCAAACCTTAAGATGTCTGAAGCCCCTGAATTAACGGAGAGCTTCTTTCTTTCTGTCCCTCTTTGACTCAAAGCTTGGAATTTCCTCCACCGTCTATGTTTCACGTGTTTCTCTTTTTGCAGTGCCTGGGTCTTCCTTGTGCATGTCAGGAGGTTGTCATAGAGGGCAGGGACCACCAAGCAAAGTGAAGATGCAATTTGTCTGCGATCTGTGAATTTTATAGAATTCAGAGATTTTTATAGAAGTAGGTAGGTCCTTCTCGAATTCATGGTTTGCTTTCTCCCCATAGGTGAAAGGAATGCTAGCAATGAATGTTTTGAGTTCCGTGGCATCTGGTGCTGCAGTTGTGATGCGCAGCCTTGTAATATCGCACTCACGTTACTCCAGTAGATGCACATATGTCACCGAGATACCACCTGATATTTGCTATGAATATGTCACCATCCCTTATGTGAGTATGCCCTGTAATAAAACAAGACTGTGGCCAACTTATCCACCCTGAAGAAAGGCGGAGGAAGGAGAGCATTTCCCTTCTTGGTGAATTTTGCCTCTGAAGGAAGAAAGCTCTCTGTGATCTTGTCATTCCCACCATGAGCTACAGAAACACAGCTCAGTGGTAGTGAATCTGCTTAACACACAGAAGGTCCCTGGTTCAATCCCCGGGCTCTCCAGTTACAAATGACGAGGAAGTAAGTCCTATGGAGCTTTCAGGAACAGCAACGGCGTAGTGGTTAAGAGCAGGTGCACTCTAATCTGGACAACTGGGTTTGACTCCCTGCTCTTCCACTTGAGCTGTGGAGGCTTATCTGGGGAACTAAATTAGTCTGTGTACTCCAACACACACCAGGTGGGTGACCTTGGGCTAGCCACAGCTCTTCAGAGTTCTCTCAGCCCCACCCACCTCACAGGGTGTTGGTTGAGGGGCAGGTAGGAAGGGAAAGGAGATTGTAAGCCCCTTGGAGTCTCTTCACAGGAGAGAAAGGGGATGGATTTAAATCCAAACTCTTCTTCTTCAGGTGTTTGTGTGGAACAAAATTAATGAAAGTAATGACTAAGACTGTCTGAGTAAGGTGCTTCTCTTGAGCCTTTGAGAATGGAGCTCCTCCCAACTGGGATTGGATGTACCCCCCCTTCCCATGCAGTTTCCCATGCCTACCTATTGTGAAGGTGTTTGTATTCATAGCAATGAAAAGGCTGTTGTGCTTCTCTGGCAGACTGTCACGTATGCAATATCTGCTTTCCTGATGATTGGCACTGTCCTGGAGTTCCTCATCACCATCACCACTGCTGCCTTTGGGTGTGCCAGCGTGTGCAGGGATGCCTACAGTGAAACGGTAATGGCCTAGACGGGGGTGGTGGTTGGGGTGAAATGTACCTTATGAAAGCAGGAGCAGGAATCTGGTGTGGGGTCGTTCTGTCATCCCTTGAAGGATTCATAGTGATGAAGCTGATGTTCCTCTCAGAGGTGCCGTCTGAATCCAGGATGCCTTCTGTGCTCATTGTTGCCTTCCCACCTCCAGTGGCTCAGTGGGGAGTCCAACAGTTGGGAGACTCTGATCTCGGCCTGCCCAGCCCACACTCCTGCATAGAATGGAGATGCCAGTTCACCCAGAGGTGGGATCCAGCAGGTTCTCACAGGTTCCCGAGAGTAGGTTACTAATTATTTGTGTGTGCCGAGAGGGGGTTACTAATTGGTGATTTTGGCCACGTGATTTTATGCCCCTCCTCTCAGCAGTAGCGCGCAGAACTTGAAGCAGTCTAGCAGGAGGTGCACCGGCGTGCGTGGCAGCCTGCGCCTGCCTGCATTCATTTCCCGCCCAAGGACCGGCGCAGCGGCTGCGTCCTTGCCACAGCCCCGCCCAGGAATGCCCCGCCCTCGGAATGCCTGGCCACGCCCCCATCGTGCCCCACCCATCCCCATTGGCGCTACACCACAGTTTGAATCCCACCATCATGGGAACCTGTTACTAAAATTTTTGGATCCCACCACTGAGTTCACCCCTGTATGAAATGCCCCCATTGCCTGGATAGATCCTACAGGCTGTCTTCCCCGGGCCAAAAACATCCAGGCAGATCATGGGCATGCCCCGGTCACTAACGCCCACTCTTATTTGGATCACAGCACTCCCAGGCCTGAGGAGGAGGCAGAATTTTTGCACCATGTGACTCTTTGAGCCTCGGAAGGAATGAAGCCACTCCTGGTATCAGAATAGCCTCCTCTGAGGACTTGGCCCTGTCTCCTGTCCTGAATGAGATCTTCTCTTCCTTCTTTCAGACTATAGTGATTTTCCGGCAGACTGATGAGGGGATCATTCCTGCTTCAGCTCTTCCGAGGCAATCGAACGAGGAGGTGCCGGCCTGAGGGGGTTTCCCTCTTTTATCATTTCCTCAGCAGAGTCTTCTGCAAGCGGCTTGATTGTGATTTTTTTTCCCTTTTGGGACATATTTTTTTATAAACCATCACTTGGACTGTTTTTGTTAAATAAAAAGCACATTCTCTTCTTTGATGTCATTTGTGTTCTCCGTTCCCACCCTTTTGCATTTATGTTATATTGCATCAAGATGAGCTTCGGAAAATGGAAGCATTTTCAGCAATGTCGCATTTGCTTGACTGCAAAAAGTCCTGAGTTCGATCCCTGTTATCTCCCATTAAGGAATCTGACATAGGCCTCCCTATCCTAGAGACCCTGCTGCTAGTCTGGGTAGACAGGATGAATATAATAATGCGCAGGAGTGGAGAGCCAGCATGGTCCAGTGGTTAGCAGCAGGGGCGCTCTAATCTGGAAAACCAGGACTGATTCCCCACGCTTCCCCATGATCGCAGACTCTTTTTAAGCAAGCCTGATTGGTTTCCCCAGTCCTACATTCCTGCTGGGTGACCTTGGGCCACATACAGTTCTCTCTGAACTCTCTCAGCCCCACCTACTTTTTCCCATTTGAGATCATCCCTTTTGCAAAAAGAAAAAAAAAAAGAGGATGCATTCCCAAATCCCTCCCTCCCTGGCCGGGACGGGACAGCCAAAGGCCAGTCGGGGAGGGGGGGGGGGTTGCAACCAGATACCCCCTCCACTCTGCCTGGTGGGGCTTCCCCGCCCTCCTATTCCCGGTGGCGCCTCCCCTTCTCCCTCCTCCGTCCAGGGCGTCTATATTGGAGCAGCGCCCGCAGCGTCCACGCAGGGGCTGACCCTCTTGGGCAAGGGAAGCCAGGATCGCGGCGGGGAGGAGAGGAGGGGAGCCGGCCTCTGGTGCCGGCCGAGGGGTCGTTGCAGAACCGGGCAGCCTGGGCAGGAGCAGGAGTTGCGCCCCGGATTGGCTCGGGTCCAAAGCCGCCCGCTGGGGTGAGTGAGTCGGGGGGACCCGACGGATGGGGCCTCCGCCGGCACGAGAAGACGATTTCCAAGCCTGGGCTGATGTGCCCACGAATAAGAGCGCCAGGACAGCCTCGGGGATCGAGCGCCTTTCACAGCGGGGCCCCTGCACCTTGGCTTAGAAGGGTCCCAGCTGTTGGTTGGGAAATTGTTGAGGGCGGACCCTGGGTGGGGCGAGGGATCAGACTTTGGAGGGAGGAGGGAGCTGGCAGGGATGCGAGTCAACAGAGTCCAGGCTCCCCAGCTGTCCTTCTCTCCAGGGGGAATCGGTCTCTCTCCATAATCTTGAGATTAATTGGGATTCTGGGAGAAATCCATGCTGCCCCGGGAGGTTGGCAACCCGGAGAAAGCACAAGTGAAGGATCTGCATGCAGGACACACAGGTGCTCTCTGCTGCACCTGTCCAATTTCTGCCTGCTGCTGAAAGCTGCTTTGTGCTTGGAGGCATTTGGGTGGCACCAGAAAGGAACAACTCTTCCAGGCAGCTGGTGCCATCTTGATGTCTTTGACAGCTCCAGGTGCCAGCTGGGCCCTTCATCGTGTGAAAGAAGGTAAGCCAGCCACGGACCACTTCCCCTTTATGCCCTTGGACAACATTGGACCTGCTGCTGGCAGTTGTGGGTTTTCCGGGCTGGGTGGCCATGGTCTGGTACTTTTTTGCTCCTCTACAGCCGGCTACTTCAGAGGTGTGTCACGGTGAGGTCTGCTTCTCTCCATGGCAACTTTCGACTCTGTGTTCTTCAACAGGGGCAAAAGAGTGAGGCTTTCCTCGCTACCCTCCAGAGTGGACCAGCTTCACTGGCCCAGCATGCAGTAGCTAGGGGTGGATGCAGCCGGTCTGTGAAAGGGCCATGAATAAACACACTCCTGAGAGGAGGCGGCCACAACCAGAAAAGGAAAAAGTGGGGAGACCCCCCCTAGAATCACACCAGATCTCCAGGCTACAGAGAACAGTCCCCCAGGGCAAAAGGGCTGCTCTGGAGGGGGGACTCTATGGCCTTATGCTCCACTGAGGTCTCTCCCCTCCCCACTCCCTCCTCCCTCCAGACTGTACCTCCAGTTCTCCAGATATTTGCCAACCTGGAGTTGGCAACCTTGCTTCATCTACCTTTCCAGTGCATCATTGTCAAAGGAAGGGTGTGGCCTGTGGGACCACATGGTCCATGCACTGATTCACACAGAGTGCAAGAATGTGGCAGGATGTCTATTGTGGTGTGTCAGCTCTTGGACTTCTGGTCTTACTGGCAGTCAGAGCAGAAAAAGAATGGTGTGTGTGTGTGTGTGTGCGCGCGTGCGCGCGCGCATTCACTTAGGGATGCAATAAGAATTCCAACCCGAAGTCATTATTGTGCTACTATTTATTCCGGATTAAAGGGGAGGGGCAGTAAAGAAATTTAGTACAATAAATAAATAACAAAGATATGCCACAGTTTTTTGGTATCCATCATGGCTACTACTCTGGTTTTTGCCAAGGAACTTCTACCCAAATCCAAATCTACCCCTTTTATCTCAGCATACAGCAAAAGACTAAGTTGCATAAAATAAATATGCAGGCCTCTAGAAGATCACATGGGTACATATTATGCTGCTACTAACAATAGGGTGTTTGTTTAGTGGACAGTTAAGGAAGACAGGACCTGTCAAAAAGCAGGGTTACCAATACCATTGACAACATGGATCCTGCCTGAAGAAACACAAAAATGTACAGACTTCAGATCCAATTGTACCAGGTGCCCATTTATACCCATTATATACCACTTGGAAAACAATATGAAATAGCCCTCTTAGGAGATTAGCCACCTCTAATGCCACACACCAACAACAAACACTTTCTACAAGCCAAACGCACAGGATCTTTCTTGTAACAGGAAAAGGTGCGTTTAAGTTATGGTATTGATTTCTGAAGGAGGGGATAAATCTGGCCATGGGAGCATTCAAGGGAAACGGTAGAAAATAAACCTTTGATGGAATATCAGTATCAGCAGATAAAAACATTCATTGGCTAAGTAGCGAGAAGAATAGATGTTTCTGAGTCTGACTGCTAAATAAACTGGAGAATTTATTGCTGTACACAGAATCCTTGAAAGGAGGACGAGCAAACATTTTATGGGTTATTGTTAGAATCAGACCACAGAGAACCAGCTTGCAGGCAAAAATGGCAGGCTCATTCCGCACACGCAGAATAATGCACTTTCAAGCTGCTTTCAGGGCTCTTTGAAGCTGTGCAGAATGGCAAAAACAGTTGTGAAAGCAGCTTGAAAGTGCATTATTTTGCGTGTGCGGAATGAGCCGCAGAGAGGTTTGATTCTGGAAATTAAAAAAATGTGTTCTGACCGCTGAACAAACTGGAGAATGTATTGCTCTGTGCAGAATCTTTGAAACATTTTAAGAGTTGTATTGTTGAAGGCTTTCACAGCTGGATTCAACTGGTTGTTGGTTTTCCTAGCTGTGTGGCTGTGGTCTCGTAGATCTTGTTCCTAATGTTTTGCCTGCATCTGGGGCTGGCATCTCCAGAGATGTATAACAGTGTTTTACTGGACACAGCATGTAACACACTTCTCTGTTATATACCTGTGAAGACGCCAGCCACAGATGCAGGCAAAACATTAGGAACAAGATCTACCAGACCACGGCTACACAGCCCGGAAAACCCCTAACAACCCTTTTAAGAGTTATTCTTAGACCTCAGAGACCCAGCTTGAAGGCAAAAATGGCATAGAGGTTTCATTCTGGAAATTAAAAATGTGATAAATGGGGAAAAAATAGCAAAATTTTGAGTACACTAGTTCAAATCAGTCTTAGATGAAACAGCCTGAAATGACTGTTCAGTTGGTATTAGATGCTGAACAATACTAGTCAATGTTAAAGATGCCATCAAGTGAAAGGTTCTCTGTATCACATTTGGTGGGCGAAACAATTTTGGTACAAAGTATGTAGAGTCATGAGTGAAACTGTCACCAGTGAAGTGAAGTGCAGTCTGACACAGATTCTATTCTGCCATCTGAAAGAACCACTAGAAAAGAAATGTGGTCCCATTCTGAGTAATTTGATTATGGTAGATGACAATTGCTGGATACAAAACAACGTGCTAGAATTTGAGGTTTGATTGAGAAGGTGTTAGTCGACCATGGTTATGGACAAAATATTGGTCTGCAAGCTATTATGATTGGGTGGGGGGAGGGGAGCACAGATTCTGTTTGTACAAAGATGCTCCATGTTTATAAACTACTAGCAGGGCCCGGCCACGCGTTGCTGTGGCTTATTGTGGTGAAATGGGAAAGGAACAGTAGCAGCAAATCAATTGCAGAGGCCAGCAGTACGTGCTCATGCAAACATGCAGCCTGATACTGTGCAATGTCATTGATGTGTGTGCCCGCATTCCTTGGGGGGTGGGGGAATGGAAAGGCACCCCTCCCACACATCTAGGCTGGCTGGTCATGATCCTTTACCTGGGAGTAAGTTTGGTTGGTGGCAATGGGTGTCGCTTCTGAGGAAACATTCTGAGGGGCGTGATGCAGCCATTCAAAGTATGTCACGGTTGCTGTACCGAGCTTACTCCTGAGTAATGTGTGCCTGGTTTTCTTAACTGTAACTGCAGTATTCAGGGAATCACGGGTGCCTGGCCCCTCCCTCCCGTCCCTTGCATGTCGCCCCTCACTCTCTTCCCTCCCTCACTTCTCTTACCTTGCATGCCACCCCTCCCCCTCCTTCCCTTCCCTTTCCCTCTGCTAGGGTGGGTGGGTCATATCAAGATGCTGGGGCCCCTGCCTCCCCTCCCTTGCATGCCACCCCTCCCTCCCTTCCCTCTCCCTCGTGTGTATGTGTTTCACTTCCACTCGAGTTACTGCCTATGTACTATTTCCACCGCTCATATCTGGCCATCTGAGTGAACATTCTAAGCAGCATGAACATTCTAAAAGTGACAGTTACACACAGACAGCTGCATGTCCTTCACCATGGAGCACCAGGAAAAAGGTGTTTTACCTGGGCCAGGTGTGAAATTTCAGGTATGTGAACATCTAAAAACACTCTCGCCAGGCTGACTATAGTGGCTGGGAATTTTCAGAGGAATTGGCCCAGCAGCTACTGAGGTATACTGTCATCAACAAAAACACTGTTAGCTTTTTATATATATAGACTAGCGTGGCCCGGCCACGCATTGCTGTGGCTTATTGTGATGAAATGGGAAAGGAACAGTAGCAGCAAATCAATTGTGGAGACCAGCAGTATGTGCTCATGCAAACACGCAGCCTGATACTTGGGGGGGGGGCAATAGAAAGGCACCCTTCCCACACATCTAGGCTAAATGGTCATGATCCTTTACCTGGGAGTAAGTTTGGTTGGTGGCAATGGGTGTCACTTCTGAGGAACGGTACTGCCTATGTACTGTTTTCACTGCTCATATTTGGCCATCTGAGTGAACATTCTAAGCAGCATGAACATTCTAAGGGTGACAGTTACACACAGGCAGCTGCATGTCCTTCACCATGGAGCACCAGGAAAAAGGTGTTTTACCTGGGCCAGGTGTGAAATTTCAGGAATGTGAACATCTAAAAACACTCTCGCCTGGCTGACTATAGTGGCTGGGAATTTTCAGAGGAATTGGCCCAGCAGCTACTGAGGTATACTGTCATCAACAAAAACACTGTTAGCTTTTTATATATATAGACTAGCGTGGCCCGGCCACGCGTTGCTGTGGCTTATTGTGATGAAATGGGAAAGGAACAGTAGCAGCAAATCAATTGTGGAGACCAGCAGTATGTGCTCATGCAAACACGCAGCCTGATACTTTGGGGGGGGGGGGCAATAGAAAGGCACCCTTCCCACACATCTAGGCTAAATGGTCATGATCCTTTACCTGGGAGTAAGTTTAGTTGGTGGCAATGGGTGTCACTTCTGAGGAACGGTACTGCCTATGTACTGTTTTCACTGCTCATATTTGGCCATCTGAGTGAACATTCTAAGCAGCACGAACATTCTAAGGGTGACAGTTACACACAGGCAGCTGCATGTCCTTCACCATGGAGCACCAGGAAAAAGGTGTTTTACCTGGGCCAGGTGTGAAATTTCAGGAATGTGAACATCTAAAAACACTCTCGCCTGGCTGACTATAGTGGCTGGGAATTTTCAGAGGAATTGGCCCAGCAGCTACTGAGGTATACTGTCATCAACAAAAACACTGTTAGCTTTTTATATATATAGATTGAAATAAAGTCAAGTTTAGCCACGAGGCTGCTTGAAGTCAAGCTCACAGTTCTTAGCTATGTCTAATTGTTTACTGATCATTCACAATATATGGGAAGTAGGAATATATTTAGAGTGATATGTCATTAAATTGACTGAATGAGTGTTTGTCCACTATGACCTTGAGCCAACTGTTTTGATCTTTAGCTTGGGCATTTTACTATGTATTTGTTTCACAGTGAGGTTTCGTTGTTTGTTGTTAATGGATATTGGTCATTTGTCAGTCTTTGTTGCCGTTTGTTTACTCTAAAGATAAATGTAAAAGACAAAGACATGATCTCCCAGCAGCTTCCAGACTCCCTTCTAGCCTGCCTGATAGGCCAGTAGCAAAGGTTATCCAGTCCCTCTCCTAGAACTGTGACCCCAATACAAGAGGGGTCCAATTTCCTCCTTCTAAAATGGATCCTACTTGAAAAGATTTGCTCTAATTTCTCTCCCCCCCTGTTTCTCCATCTTGTCAGCCTTTTCTGAATCCAAGCATCTCTTCCAGATCGTAAATCGCGTGGTGTCCTTTTAGCTATCCGATATGGACCTAAAGGATCCAGCGACTCTTGCGTCCACCTCAAACAGCTTAATACAGCCTTCTTTGCCACGCCCACTGAAGAAGCTGTATAGGAGTGAACCGATGGCCCTGGGGGTAAGTAAGGAGCACGTGGAAGCCCTAGCATGCCACAAGAGATGACTGAAAGGTCCCTCTGGAGAAGTGCCTGTTCTGTCTCTGTATGATTAAGGTATTGCCTCTTTCCAGTCAGCTTCAACTGTACAGGTCCCTACTTCAGGAGTAAGGGGTTAATTTAATGGAGCTGCACAGCGGAATTACCTGCTGTCTGAGAAAGCTACATGTTGCATCCCTGTGTGTGTCTCTGTACTGGACTTTATATCTTTCACTCAGAACTACCCCTAGAATTACACACACAGAAACACAAGCAGATACATTGGGGGAGGTGGTTTGTTTCTTTAAAAAGAAGTTCAAAAGATCTGTTCATGGGCAAAACCTTCAGTCTTAGCTCATAATAAACACTATGCCTCATGTATGAAAAGTTTTCAAAATGTATTGAAAGAAAGACTGCCCATCCGGTGCCTTTTTGACAGTTGAGTTTAGACTTTTAAAGGCCTGGGGAGACCCAGTTTCAATTTCCAATCTGCCTATTAAACTATTGATAGACCTGGAGCCAGTCACTATGGCAGATTCCGCATGGGCCAAAAACAGTGGTGTGAAAACGATGTGAAAACATTTGACAAACCTTTTCTCCCTAACCTATACATCAAGGATTAATCTGGATTCCATTTGGCAGCAGACAAATATGGTCAGCAGGATATTAATTTAAAATGTGATGGACAGAATTTACATTGATTTCCTTCAGACATTACCTTTACCAACAGATGTAGAAGAAGAATGTATGCCCCACCTTTCTCTCCTGTGAGGCATCTCAAGGCAACTTAAACTCCTTTTCCACCTCCTCCTCATTTTGAGCTAGGTGGGGCTGAGAGAGTTCTGAGAGAAGTGTGACTAGCACAAGTTACACCAAGCTGGAATGTAGGAGTGGGGAAATAAATTTGGCAGACTCCTATCAGTTTCCCCACTACTACTTTATTGCTGGGCCATCTTAGGCTACTTGCAGTTCTTTCAGAACTCTCTCAACCCCACCTACCTCACAGGGTGTCTGTTGTGGGGAGAGGAAGGGAACGGAGTTTGGGAGCCACTCCTGAAAGATTGAGAAAAGCGACATGAAAGCACAAACTCTTTTTCTTCTCCTTCCAGTCTGTGTATTAATGTTCAGCTCAGTTCCCCCCTCACCTATGATCTCTGTCCTCTCCTCACCTCACCTGTGTTCAGCACCTGTCCTCACCTCACCTCACCTCCTCCACCATACATAGAAATGATCACCATGTTAGAAAAAAAACAACAGGGGCCCTTGTCTTAATTAGGCTTTGGAAGACAAGATAAATGCTAACAGGCCATTTCACTCTGTCTCGGCAGATCACGCAGATCCTGATCGGCATCCTGGAAATATCTTTTGGACTTGTGGTAACCATGGCAGAAAGTGCTGATTCGTACTTTAACAGTGGAGCACATTATGCTACTCCATATTGGCTGGGAATCCTGGTAATTATCCACTTACAGGAAGAAGCAGCCATAACGGCTTTCACCTTACAAAAGACCGTGCTTTGGAGAGTCCAGGAGTCTTGAGTTTAGCCACGAGGTTTCTTAAAGCTTATCGATGAATGTACAGCTGTAGTCAATCAGTTGCATGGACGAGATTTGACTGGGAATCGTTATGCAACTAGAAGCTTGCATTAAAGGATAGGAAAGCTTGATTTCCTATAGGATGGAATTCTCGAGTGGGCAAAAGTATTTTGTGGATTTACCTTGCTTGCATGAAATTTCAGGATATCCATGCTCAACCCCTGGACAAGTGAGGGGAGCCTTGACCAAGGGTAGAGCATAGATATTCTAAGATTTTATGCCTCACTGGACAGTCTTTTGAGTGTAATTCTTGTATCTGTCTGACAGTTCATGGTGTCTGATCTACCACCAAGTCCTAAATTGGTTTTGGGGTCTTTCAGTGGCACCTTGGGTCTTTCGCAGCTACCACAGAAGGGATCCAGAAATGATCCCTCTTGCCCATTCCAGAATTCCATTCTATAAGAAATTCAGCTATCCTGTCTTTTAATGCAAGCTTCTAGTTCTTCTATGCGTCACGATGCTCAGTCAAATCTCGACAACTACAGCTGTACATTTATTTCTTCCACATTTATTTCTTCCATAGTACATCATTTCTGGATCTCCTTCTGTGGTGGCTGCCAAGCGCCCCAAGGTGCCACTGGTAACTAACCAATTTAGGATTTTGGTGATGGGATCAGACACCATGAACTGGCAGACAGATACAAGAGTGTAATTATATGAGTGTAATTAACAGAGGCATTGGAGTTGGGTGAATGTTTGTGACTCAAGAGGTAATCCCTTCTCAGAACCTATCCTCAAGGTAGGGCTTGCAGAAATGCGGGATGTCCTCTCAGCCCACTTCATGAGACCCACTGTGCTCCATAATTTGCATAACCTACCACTGTTTAATGAATCTTTGGAATTCAAGGATAAGACATAGCTCCACTTTTGGATCCTGGGTCCTCTTGACAATTTTGGGGCCTGCACCAGATGACATAGCTCCACTTTTGGATCCTGGATCCTCTTGACACCTTTGGGGCCTCCACCAGATGACCAAATTATTTCCAGTCTCAGAGATCTCTCGTCTAGTGGGTGGGAGGAACTGATCAGGGGACACAAGATGCTCAGATTCAGACCATTCCATTCCTTCTGACCTTCTTTTCTTTCTTTCACAGTACATCATTTCTGGATCCCTTTCTGTGGCGGCTGCCAAGGACCCCAAAATGCCACTGGTAACTAACCAATTTAGGACGTTGGTGATGGGATCAGACACCATGAATAGGCAGACTGGCATAAGTGAAAAAGGCCACAGTTAGGACAGAATATGGAGAAAAGGAATGGTTTCCAACTGACCAAGGCATCAGGCAAGGATGCATTTCATCTCCCGATCTCTTCAATCTATACGCAAATCTTGAAGAAAGCTGAATAAGGTTCAGATGAAGATGGTGTGAAAAATGGCAGAAGGAACATTAACCAGCTGACCCCTATATCAAAACAGGATGGCTCCCTATTTGTATTTTTTGACTAATCCAATGCAGAGAAGAGCCCTCACACTTGCTCGCTTCAATGTTTTCCCCTCCGCTTTATTGCGTGGTAGATTTAACAACTTGGAAATGAGCGAAAGGGTATGCTCTTGTGGTGAACAACAAATTGAAACGTTGGCACATCAACTGCTTTGCTGCCCTAAATCTGCTAATATCAGATCAAAATATTCCAATATTCTTTCTAGGATACCTAGTGAAATGGGAGAATCAGGTAGACTTCCTTTCCTTCTGGACAATTCTGACAATGAAACTTGTGAATTGGTAGCACAATTTTTACTGGAGGTGATGCACAATCAATAATTTATATTTTATCTTAAACCTTTGTATTTGTATACCTTTTATCTCAGGTTTTTTATTGTGTTATGATTATTGTTATGCCAAATAAAGGCTTATTATTAATTAAATTAACCAGCTGAGATATGCAGATGACACCACATTGCTGGTAGAACATAGTTCAGAGTTGAAACGATGACTACTGAAAGTAAACGCAGAAAGCATCCAAGCAGGAATACAGTGGAACATCAAGTAGACAAAACTATTGACTACTGGGAAATTCTGCAGCTTTAAGGTTGACTGTGAAGAAACTGCAGTTGTTCCAAAAAATTTATTTTTTTACTCCATCAACCAAAAAAGAGAGTACAATCAAGGAATCAGGAGGAGATTGAGGCTGGGAAGGGCAGCCCCGAAGGAGCTACAGAAAGGATTCTGAATTGGAAAGCTGTGTTGTGGGTGTCAAAGATCAAGTTAATTCATGCCATAGTATTCCCCATGAATATGTATGGGGATGAAAGTTGGACGGTGAAGGAAACTAACTGGAAAAAAAGTTCATTTTTTTGAAATGTGGTGTTGCAGGAGATTTTTGTAGATACCACGGACTGCCAAATAAACAAAGGAGTAAGTTCTAGAACCAATCAAATATGAACTCTCCATGCAAGCTAAAATGATGAAATGAGGCTATGATACTTTGGTCACATTATGAGAAGACAGGACTCACTGGAAAAGACAATAATGACAGGAAAAGTTGAAGGCAGCAGGAAGAGAGGAAGATCCAGCATGAGATGGTTATTGGACACAGCAAAACTTGCATCTTACATAGCAAAATTGAATCACTACAGAAAAGTAAACCTTATCTATATGATTGCATTATTACAACCCTATAATGCACGAAATGAGAACCAATCAGATCGCTCTATCCTTCTTTCAGGACCCTGCAGACATGTCTTAAAACTTCTTGAGAATTCTAGATGTTTGTCTCACACTAAACAGTTTTCTTGTGGAAATCTTTGCCAGCAAAGCAATAAATACTGATGACGAGGTTATCTTAGCTTGTTAGCCAAGTTGGGCATGAGTTAAGAAACATGCATTCCCTAACACAGCAAGGGAAGGCTTAGTGTTTATAGCTACTAAAGTGCATGGCTAATATATTGAAATTCTGCTTGCTTCATCAGTCTCCTATGGCTGGGCTCTGACCTTTACATTTTCTCCATCCAAATCTCTGGCTTATGGAGAACAGCGATTAAAAACAGACCCACCATGTTGCTATAAGCTGAGAGAGGTCCAGCCTTAGATGTCTGAAGCCCTTGAATTAATGGGGAGCTTCTTGCTTTGATCCTGTTCCCTTTTGATTCAGAGCTTGGAATTTCCTCCACTTTCTCTGTTTCAAGTATTTCCCTGTTTGCAGTTCCCGGGTCTTCCTTGTGCTCCTTCATGTCAGGAGGCTGTCATAAAGGGCAGGGTCCCTCAAGCAAAGAGAAGATGAAGTTTGTCTGCAATCTGTGGGAGCTGAAAATATCAGAGATTTTATAGAAGTAGGTGGTGTCTTCTCGAATTCACAGTTTGCTTTCTTCCCATAGGTGAAAGGAATGCTGGCAATGAATGTTGTGAGTTCCGTGGCAGCGGGCACTGCAATTGTGATACACTTCATTACCATATTTCATCCAATATACTACATTGGCTGCCAATCATACCGTCACAGAGACATGCCACCTGACATTTGCCATGAATTGGTCGCCATTCCTTATGTGAGTATGCCCTGTAACAAAACAAGACTGTGGCCAGCTTATGGAGTCAGAAGAAAGGTGCAGGAATGAGAGCTTTTCCCTTCTTGGTGAATGTTGCCTCTGAAGGAAGAAGAGGAAGAAGAAGATTTTGGATTTATATCCCCCCTTTCTCTTGTGTAGGAGACTCAAAGGGACTGACAATCTCCTTGCCCTTCCCCCCTCACAACAAACACCCTGTGAGGTGGGTGGGGCTGAGAGAGCTCCGAGAAGCTGTGACTAGCCCAAGGTCACCCAGCTGGCGTGTGTGGGAGTGCCCAGGCTAATCTGAATTACCCAGATAAGCCTCCATAAGCCCACCGGGCCTTTGGAGTGTCCAGCCGCTGATACGGTCCCCCCTTACTGCTCTTCATTGCTCCGTGCCTTGGTGCAGTTATATCAGGGCCCCTTCATATTGAGGGGCCCCACCGCCCTCCCCCCCCTTTGGGGGTAGGTTTTAAATTGGGGTTGGACGCCCTTGCTTGTTTATTTATGTATTATTGTTATTCGCTGTTTTATGAGTTTTAAGTTATTTTATGGGATGGAGCCTATATATTTATATTTTGTATGACCGCTCCTGTCTGATGTTTAGACAATGTTGTTTACCGCCCGGAGCCATTCGGGGATCGGTCGGTATATAAATCGAAGAAATAAAAAATAAATAAATAAATAAATAAATAAATTAAGCGGCAGAGCGGGGAATCAAACCCGGTTCCTCCAGATTAGAATGCACCTGCTCCTAACGACTACACCACTGCTGCTCACTGGTGGTGATCTTGTCATTCCCACCATGAGGGATAGCTCAGGGGTAGTGCATCTGCTTAGCATGCAGAAGGTCCCAGGCTCAATCCCCGGGCTCTCCAGGTACAAATGACCAGGATGTAGGTGATGTAAAAGACTTCCACCTGAGACCCTGGAGAACTGCTGCCAGTCTGATGGGCTGTGATGGGCTTATTAACGGTGATGGGCTGATTCGGTATATGGGGTGTTTGTGTGGAGCAAGAGTAATTAAAGTGGGCCTGTCTGTGGGAGTACCATGCTTCTCTGGAGCCTTTAAGAACAGAGCTCCTCCCAGCTGGGACTGGATGCGGCCTCCTCCTCACGCAGTTGCCCAGACCTTCCTATTGTGAAAGTGTTCATATTCACAGCTATTGTGCTTCTCTGGCAGAATATAATGTACGGAGTATTAGCTATCCTGCTGGCAGTCACTGTCCTGGAGTTCCTCATCAGCATCACCTCTGCTGCCTTTGGGTGTGCCACTGTGTGCAGGAATGCCTACAGTGAAACGGTAATGGCCTAGACAGGGGTGGTGGTGGTGGGGGTGAAATTTACCTCATGAAAGGAATAGGAATCTGGTGTGGGGTTGTTCTGTCATCCCTTGAAGGATTCATACTGATACAGCTGATGTTCCTCTCAGAGGTGCCGTCTGAATCCAGGATGCCTTCAGTGTTCATTGCTCCCTTCCCACCTCCAGCGGCTCAGTGGGGAGTCCAACAGTCGGAGACTCTGATCTCGGCCTGCCCAGCGCACCATTCCTGCAATCCCCATTAGTTTCCTCTCTGTGATTGAACCTGCACAGATTAGAACACTGAGGCGGTGTATCTGCATCATGAATAGTGTAATACCTGTTTGATAGAAGTCCAGTAGACTTTAAGAGACCAACAAGAGTCATAGGGAATTCTGGAGCCATTCCCAGGAAGTGCTGAAGAGCATTCCCTGAAAGATGCTCTTGAGAAAGATGCTCTTGAGAAAGAAATCCTTTGGATTTCTCCAGAAACCTGCAATTAGGAACAATCAGTGATGTCAAAGATGCAAGACGTGTGGAGACTCATGGCTTTGTTTCTGCTCATGGGCAAGAGTGAGGAAAGAAAACATACAACAGGCTGCCAGGAACTATATGACAATGCCCCAAAGAAAGGCCTGGATCGAGCCTACAGGCTGCCTTCCCTGGCCAAAATTATCCAGGCAGATCATGAGCATGTCCAGGACACTAACGCCCACTCGTATTTGGATCATGACTTTCCCAGACCTGAGCAGGAGGCAGAATTTTTGCACCATGTGACTCCTTGGGCCTCGGAAGGAATGAAGCCGCTCCTGGAATCAGAATAGCCTCCTCTGAGGACTTGGCCCTGTCTCCTGTCCTGAATGAGTTCTTCTCTTCCTTCTTTCAGACTGTAGTCATTTTTCAGAAGACAGATGAGGGGATCACTCCTGCTTCAGCTCTTCCGGGGCAATCGAACAGGGCTGTGGAGGCGTGAGGGTGTTTCCCCCTTTTTATAATTTCTCCAGCGGAGTCTTCCGTAAGCAGTTTGATTTTTTTTTCCCTTTTGGGACATATTTTTTTTTTTACAAACCATCACATGGACTGTTTTTGTTAAATAAAAAGCACATCCTCTGCTTTGATGTCATCTGTGTTCTCCGTTCCCACTCTTTTGCATTTATGTTATATTGCCCCAAGCTGGCCTTCTGAAAATGGAGATGCGTTCCTGGCCGCCGCTGGTTCTCCTATTCTCCCTCCCAATCCGAGAAAAGGAAGATTCATGATGGGGAAGTCGAACATCTGGACCACACTCAACTTTGATTTAGTTTTAGTCATATTTGCAATGGCTGATATTATATAAAGGCAGCACGGTATATCCTGACCTTGTTATCTCTCAGAACAGTGATGGCTAACCTATGGCACGGGTGCCAGAGGTGGCACTCAGAGCCCTCTCTGTGGGCACGCGCAAACAGAGTTACCCCCCCACACACACACATCTAGGCTGGCCTGGGCCACTGGGCTCTATTATTAGCATTAAACATAAGACCTAGTTTTGGGGAAGCAGTGTAGGTAACCCTGTTAAGTGCTGTTAAACCTCACTGATTTTCATGCGAAGAACTAAAGCGCAATCCTTTACCTGGGAGTAAGCTTGGTTGCTGGCAATGGGGCTTGCTTCTGAGTAAACCCTCCAAGGATCATGATGTACCTGTTGGAAGAGTTGCACGGTTGCTTCAAAGCAAAGCCACCGACTACCACCAAGCTTACTCCTGAGTAAGGCATGCTTTGGAGCCAACCGTTTTTCTAAACTGAAACCTCAGTATTCAGGTTAAATTGCCGTGTTGGCACTTTGCGATACATAAATGGGTTTTGGGTTGCAATTTGGGCACTCGTTCTCGAAAAGGTTCGCCATCGCTGTCTTAGAAGCTGAGCAGGATTGGTGCTTGAAAGAGAGACCACCAAAAAAAAAAGGTTCTGCGGACAAAGACAATGGCAAACCACTTCTGATTCTCACTCGCTTTGAAAGACTGCGACTATAAGTTGGCTGCCACTTGACTGCACTTTACACATACACAATGGCGTATATGTTTCTCGTTGTTGCTTTAATTTTATTTGCATTTTTCATTGTAATGTTTCTAGCAGAGTCCCCAACTTTTTTTCAGCCTGTGGGACAGGAGATTAGGCCTGCAAATTGTATTTAATGTTAAAGAATAGAAGGGGCCCATATAACTAATGTGACCAAAGATTCAAGATAGTTTTTGCTCTCTAGGCCAACTGATCAGCAGTTGAATGCAGGCAAAAAGCTCACTAAAGAATGTGGTACAGATTGGGACAGGGTTCAGAGGTTAGAGGAGAGATGGGAATGATAGGATCATTTTGTAATTATGTTTTTCTATATTTTAGCACTGGGATGATAGTGAAATATATGAAAAGTATGCATGAAATGCATTCTAATATAATCACATATTATAGTAATTGTTATAATCATTTTTAACCTTCTAAATGAATAAGCTGTATGTTTGTTAAATCTTTTTACACTGGAGATGTCTCTACCTTGGTATGTCCATCCCTCAGGAATTCAGGAGACTGCCTATCTTGACATAAGCCAGACACCCCTTTAGCTCACTTTGAAGAGAGAGGCACCATGCTGTCTTTCTTTAGAGAGGCAGAAGAGTCATTTTGATTTTAGCTTACATCACAAGGGCTGGATCTTGGAGAAATATGATCATATGGGGTATGTATGCATGTGAATGGATGAGTTTGAATTGTGATGTATGTATTCTTTGCATCTATAAAAGATAAAGGTTTTTGTCTGACTAGGGTGTGACTCTCTTAGAAAGACCAACCTGTGGGAGATATCTATTCTACACAGTAAAAAGAATTTATTTCCTTTTAAAGGCCGAGTCTTTGATATTTTTTTCTTCAACAATCTTTCCAAACGTAACTGAGCTGGGCTATAAAGAGGTTCTAGCCCCCACAAGCCTCTGGGCACTCTTGATAAATGGTGCTGAGCCCCTTCGTGAAATGGCTGTCATGGGAGGCAGAATCAATCACAAAATGGCTGCTATGGGATGGAATCAGGACAGGTTGGAAGGTTGCAATCCAAGTGCCTAGGTATGAGTGGGTACTCCTTGCCCTCTCAGAAAGTCGTGCTCCTGGGGTCTTCTGAAGCAGTTCCTAATCCAGTGATATAAGGATTAGGACTTAAAAAAAAGCAACAGATGTTAGGAAGCAAGACCACAATGCCACCTTGTGGTTGAAAAACAGGAAGCTAGCTCGTGTTCATTAGTAGCAAGGATTCAAGTCAAGAGGACAGAATATGTAAGCGCTTGAAAAAAAATTAGGTACATACACAGAAATGGAAAGCATGGGTAGAAACTCTCAGGAACTGCGGCAGATCTGTCCAATCAGCCATAGGCACACACCTAATCAATAGCCTGGGAAAATTAGAAGTTTTAGACCAATCAGCCATAGGCGCACATCTAATCAATAGCCTGGGAAAATTAGAGATTTTAGACCAATCAGAAAGTGACTCTTGTACTAATGATTGTATAAATTATGCAATTGAAAGCTGTATTTTGGGTGCTGTGTGGTTTCCGGGCTGTTTGGCCGTGTTCTAGCAGCATTCTCTCCTGACTTTTTGCCTGCATCTGTGGCTGGCATCTTCAGAGGATCTGATGTTGGGAAAGCAAGTGGAGTATATATCTCTGTTGGATTGTCCAGGGTGGGTGAAGAAACATTGTCTGTGAGTAACAAAGAAGACAACCAGGTCAATAGTTGAGGGCATCTGAATAGAAGTATGAGTAACAATGAAGTCTATAGCATGGGAGTAACAATGGAGATAGCAAGGTCACTAGTGGGAGCATCTGAATAGAAGTATCCTGACGGCCATACAGCCCGGAAACCACACAGCACCCAAGTGATTCCGGCCGTGAAAGCCTTCGACAACGAAAGCTGTATTCTTTGAACATGCCTTACGTGCCTTAACCCAGAGGTGTAGCTGATCAAAATGGTGCCTGGAGTAGTCTCCAGGTTTTCCGCCCCCTCCCCACTTACCTTAAAAAGTGGGAGAGAGAGGTGTGGGGGGGACTCAGAGAGGGAGGGGCGCTCCAGCCTGGGCGCTTAAAAAAAAAGCCAAGAGACTCCTCGACTTTTTTTTAAGTCTCTCTCGTATTTTTTTTTTAAGCGTCCAGGCTGGTGGCTGTCTGAATCTTCCCTACTTCTCAGAGAGGAAGGGAAGATCCAGTCAGCCTGAAGCCTGGGTGCTTTTTTAAAAAGCAGAGGTCTCTGGGAGTGCTTATTTTTATATGCAAACCTAGAATTATTTTTTTATATCTGGTCAATTTCTGGGAGATCCTCTTTTTTTAAAAGATATTCTTATAGCAGTTTGTAAAAGTCACCTTCCAGGTCAGTTTTGCCAACTTGTCCAAATACTTTCTTAAATCTTAGGCAGATTCCGCATGGGCCAAAAAGAGCGGTGTGAAAACGATGTGAAAACTGTGTAAATGCTTTTACACTGTTTTAAACCCTTTTATACCATTTTCACACCGCTGTTTTTGGCCCATGCAGAATCCACCTTAGATTTCTCCCCCTTACTTAATCTTCTAATATCTCTGGCTGATTCCGCATGGGCCAAAAACACCAGTGTGAAAATGGTGTGAAAATGGTGTAAAAGGGTTTATACTGTTTTCACACCACTGTTTTTGGCCCATGCGGAATCAGCCTCTATTCTTTCTTCAGATCTAATAGTATGTATCTGTTGTGGTCCTTTTGGGGCTTTTTTGCTTTTATTACTGATGTATTTATTTTGCTTTCTGATTATGCCAATAAAGGCTAATGTATGTATGTATTCTTTCTTCAGTATACTATATTTGTTTACGTTGATCTTCAAAGAGAAGTTCAAATTGTTGTTGTGACTTTTAATTTAGCTATTTCTTCAGTCTTTTTTTTAGTCTTTTCTCTGATTTCAGCAAGTTCTTGTACACTTTCTGCTTTTAATCTAGTTAATTCTTCTTTGGAATCTCTCGCAACTTGCTGATATTGCATGGAGGTTCTGGAGTTGCTTCACTTGTTGCTTGCTAGAATGCTTAATCTACTCAACTCATACTCAACCAAGCTTTTAGTGGCATATAGGACGATACAGGTAGAATACAAAGAACAAATTTAAAACATCCCCAAATAAAATGATAGTAAAGAATCTCTTAATCACAGAGTGACACAACAAAATTAAAAAGAACAGAGCTATCCTTTGGGGCACAGGTGTCAAACTCGCGGCCCTCCAGATGTTATGGACTACAGCTCCCATCATCCCCTGCCAGCATGATGCTCACAGGGGATGATGGGAACTGTAGTCCATAACATCTGGAGGGCCGCGAGTTTGACACCTGTGCTTTAGGGTATATAATTTCTAGTAAAAACTTGGCCACCAATTCACAAACTACAGGATCAGAATTATTTAGTAAGTATAAGATCTTTTGAGCATCTGATATCCTGTCACAGTACAAGAAAGTCTTAATTTACTCCAGAATTTCAGACAAAACATCTTTAGAGATTTATGTATCTTCCTCTTTTTCCAAAAGTTACCTTTTCACTTGTTTTCCTAGATTGTGCCATTGCTTGGTAACGCTTTGATCTTAGCAAAAGTGTTATAATATTTACCATAAATAAATTCTACCCAATATCATTGGTTACATGAGTATATAATTTCAATACAAACTGTTTTACCACTATCAAATATACATATAATCAAGCTAAACCTTAATTATATCACAATATTTGCTATGAATGTTAATACATATAATTGACTGGAAGGAAAGGACGTGATGCGAGGCAACAGAATCAAGGCTAACAATGCCCTGGCTTGCCCCACCATAGATACACCCCTGCCTCCCCCACAAACACACTGGTAGCCCCTGACTGGAAGGTCCCTGAGTGGCCTCAGGTCCATCACAAAGGGCCAAACCAGCCTCCTTCGCTGGGTTGTTGTGAGATAATGAAGTGGAGGATGATGTCCCAAGTGAGGAGAAAAGCGGCTTACAAATAAATCAGCTCCACACGAATGCCCCACTGTCAGCCCAGCCCTATGGAGTCCTCCGCAGGCAGCTGATCTTGCCATCTAGGGGTCAGCTCTGACCAACATCTGGCCCTTGAGCCCTGTCGTTTCTGCCCTGGAGTCAGGATGGAGTTCCACCAGGGCATCAAGAAGACTTCTGTCCCTGCAGAAGGAAGATTTCGGTATAGCGGAGGCAGTGTTAGGGTGTGGCCAAGGTCTACAACTCTAAATGGAGGTGGGAAGGAAGAGGCTTCGGCTCAGCAATGTCGCATTTGCTTGACTGCAGAAAGTCCCGAGTTCGATCCCTGGTATCTCCAATTAAGGAATCTGGTATAGGCCTCCCTATCCTAGAGACCCTGCTGCTAGTCTGGGTAGACAGAATGAATATAATAATGCGCAGGAGTGGAGAGCCAGCATGGTCCAGTGGTTAGCAGCAGGGGGGACTCTAATCTGGAAAACCAGGACTGATTCCCCAGGCTTCCCCGTGATTGGCAGACTCTAATTAAGCGATCCTACATTCCGGCTGGGTGTCCTTGGGCCAGTCACAGTTCTCTCTGAACTCTCTCAGCCCCACCTAGTCTATTGTGGGGAGCCGAAGGGAAAGGGATTTGTAAGCTGCTTTGAGCCTCATGATTGTTGAAAAAAGTGGAGTATGAATCCAAACTCTTCTTTAAATCATTGTGTACCATTTTATACTTTTTTTTACCATTTAAGATTATTTTATACTTTTGTCTTCTTTGCAAAAAAGGACCTGGATTCCAGAATCCCTCCCTCTGGGCACACTGGGGGAGGTGGGGTTGAAACCAGATCCCACCCTCATCCCCTGTGGGGCGTCCCCGCCCTCCGTTGCCTCCTATTCCCGGTGGCACCTCCCCTTCTCCCCCCCTCCCCGTCCGGGGCGTGTGTCTTGGACCGGCGCCCGCAGCGTCCACGCAGGGAGTAACTGACCCCAGGATTGCGGCGGGGAGGAGAGGAGGGGAGGGGAGCCGGCCTGTGGTGCCGGCCGAGGGGTCGTTGCAGAACCGGGCAGCCTTGGCAGGAGCAGGAGGTGCGCCCCGGATTGGCTCGGGTCCAAAGCCGCCCGCTGGGGTGAGTGAGTCGGGGGGACCCGACTGGTGGGGCCTCCGCCGGCACGAGAAGGCGATTTCCAAGCCTGGGCGAAGGTGCCCACGAATCAGATCGCCAGGACAGCCTCCGGGATCGAGCGCCTTTCGCGGCGGGGCCCCTGCGCCTTGGCTCAGAAAGGGTCCCACCTACGGGTTGGGGAATTCCTGTACTGTTGAGGGCGGAGCCGGAGCGGGGGGCGGGGGGAGATGACACTTTGGAGGAGGAGGGAGCTGGCAGGGATGCGAGGCAACAGAGTCCATGCTCCTTAACTGTCCTTCTCTCCAGGGGGGATCAGTCTTTGTAATCTTCAGATCAGTGGGGATTCAGGGAAAAATCCATGCTGCCCCGGGAGGTTGGCAAGCTGAACAAAACAGCGGTGAAGGCTCTGCACGCAGGGCACACAGCTACTCTTTGCTGCACCTGCCTAATTACTGCCTGCTGCTGAAATCTGCTTTGTTCTTGAAGGCATTGGGACGGCACCAGAAAGGACAAACTTTTCAAGGGAGCTGGTGTCATCTTTATCTCTCCAATAGCTCAAGTGCCAGCTGGGCTCTTGCTTGAGTGGGAGAAGGCAAGCCGGCCACAGACCATTTATGCCCTTATGCCCTTCGACCAACATTAGACCTGCAGCTGGCAGTTGTGGGTTTTCCGGGCTGTGTGGCTGTGGTCTGGTAGTTTTTGCTCCTCTCGCCCGCATCTACGGCTGGCCACATCAGAGGCGTGTCACGGTGAGGTCTGCTTCTCTCCGTGGCAACTTTCGACGCCATATTCTTCAACAGGGGCAAAAGAGTGAGCCTTTCTTCCTTACCCTTCGGCCAGAGCCGTCCAGCTTCACTGATCAGCATGCAGCAACTGGGGGTGAATGCAGTCAGTCTGTGAAAAGGCCGTGAATAAATACACTCCTTAGAGGAGGCGGCCACAACCAGAAAAGGAAAAAGTAGGGAGATCCCCTAGAATCACACCAGATCTCCAGGCTACAGCGATCAGTCCCCCAGGGCAAAAGGGCTGCTCCACCGAGGTCTCTCCCCTCCCCAAAACCCACTTGCTCCAGACTGTACCCCCAGTTCTCCAGATATTTGCCAACCTGGAGGTGGCAACCTTGCTTCATCTACCTTTCAAGCAGTGGTGGGATCCAAAAATTTTAATAACAGGTTCCGATGGTGGTGGGATTCAAACAGTGGCGTAGTGCCAATGGGGCTATTGGACAGGGAGGTTGCTTTAGTAACCCCTTCTCGGGACTCAGAAAAAAATAGTAACCACTTCTAGATAAGTGGTGAGAACTGGTTGGATCCCACCTCTGCTTTCATGTGCATCATTGTCAAAGGAAGCAAACATTTTAAGGTTATTGTTAGAATCAGACCACAAGAACCAGCTTGCAGGCAAAAATGGCAGAGAGGTTTGATTCCGGAAATTAAAAAAATGATAAATGGGGAAAAATAACTGATATTTTGAGTACATTGGTTAAAATCAATCTTAGATAAAATGGCATGAAACTACTGTTAGGTTGGTATTAGATGGCCGATTTCCCACTGACTAAAACGCATACGTTACTTGAGCAAAAAAACCAGGTTGGGGAAGAATTACCCACTGTGTTCCAGGCGAAGCTGGTTTCGCCGCTGCTTCTCCCCCTTAACACGTGCTTTTCCCGGACCTGGATGAATGTAGAGCTTTTCAAAAAACACACAGCGAATGTGGAGCGGTGGGGGGGGGGGGATGTGCGCCACATTAATGATTTCAGGCATGAATACCCACCTCTAGACATTTTGTAGTTGTGGGGAGGGGGGTGGGCGAGTGTGTTTGTGTCTACCTTGCATTCACTTAAACAATAATAGACGAAGGTACGTGGAAATGGAGCTTTGCTTTAATCGCCCGTTTCCCCTTTCCTATGTAGAGTCGTTCTGCACATGCTCGCAGAGACGTGGATCCGTCCGTTCGAAGATTTAAAAAAATTCCCGCCCCAGCACAACGTGGCAGCCAATTAGGATAGCCCCTGAGCGGATCGCCCATTTGATCTGCTGACAATGGGGAATCCTGCATGGCTGCTCTGTTTGTGGGAACACGGGGGCAGCAGCTGTAGTGGGGACAATGAAACCTTGCTCAAAAGCTCCTGATTCTGACCAAACCAGTTTGAGTCGAGTTTCATTTTTGAAGTGGGGAATCGGCCGATGTTGAACGATACTGATCAGTGTTAAAGGTGCCTTCAAGTGAAAAGTTCTCTGTATCACATTTGGTGGGCAAAATTATTTTGGTACAAAGTATGCAAAGTCATGAGTGAAACTGTGTGCAGTCTGATACAAATTCTATTCTTCCATCTGGAAGAACCACAGGCAAAGAAATGTGGTTCCATTCTGAGCAATTTGATCTTAGTAAGTGCCAATTTCTGGAAACAAAACAATGTGCTAGAACAGTGATGGCGAACCTTTTTAAGACTGAGTGCCCAAATTGCAACCCAAACCCCAGTTATTTATCGCAAAGTGCCAACCCAGCAATTTAACCTGAATGCTGAGGTTTAAGTTTAGAAAAAAACAGTTGGCTCCCTCTTCCTCTGCCCCACTCGCTCGAGCAGGGGCCAGCCTGCTCTAGCCTCCAGCAAGTCCTGCATGCATCGCTCTGTCCCTCTCTAGTATCTCTGCCTCCTCTGCTCCCCACCCCCCACCCCAGACAGAAGCCACCTGGAGCACAGGCACCAGGCCCGCCAGCTGAATCCTCCCTGCTCACCACGGTGTGCGCATGTCGTGCTCAGTGGCCCAGGCCACTGTATATGTGTGTGTGTGTGGGGGGGTGATTTTCCGCCCCCACATGACTAACTCTGTGTGTGTGTGCCCACAGAGCGGGCTCCGAGTGCCACCTCTGGCACCCGTGCCATAGGTTCGCCATCACTGTGCTAGAATTTGAGGTTTGATTGAGAAGGTGTTAGTCGACCACGGTTATGGAGTGTTATAAGATACCCAATCTCCTGAACAGCTCTGATGTGCTCTTTTGTGAAACTGTTAATTTTATACTGGAAATTAGTAATTTTAACTGTATTTCTTAACCTTGTTTTGCTTTAAAATTTTGTCCTGTTTTGTATGCCAGTAAAGGCTTGTGCGTGTGTGAGAAAGTGTTAGTTAACCATGGTTGTGGACAAAATATTGATCTGCAAGCTTTTATGATGGGGTGGGGAGAGGGGGAGCACAGATTCTTTTTGTACAAAGATGCTCTATGTTTATAAACTATTGAAATAAAGTCAAGTTTAGCCACGAGGCTGCTTAAAGCCAAGCTCACAGTTCTTAGCTATGTCTAATTGTTTACTGATCATGCACGATATATGGGAATTATGAAAATATTTGAAGTCAAATGTCATTGAATTGACTGACTGAGTGTTTTTTCATTATGGCCTTGGCCAGGGGTCTGCAACCTGTGGCTCCGGAGCTGCATGCGGCTCTTTCAGCCTTATACTGCGGCTCCGCATGGCCTGGAGGTCAGAGGGTAGTGTGGGTATGTCCCTCCAGAGCAGCTGCCATCCCCCCTCTGCCCCCTCCATCGGGCAGAGGGGGTTTCACTGCCCAGCACCTCTGCCTCCCAGTGCTGGAAGGAAAGGTGAGTGGAGGGGCCGAATTGGAGGCGGCTCTGTGGAAAACAGGTCCAAATGGCTCTTTGGGTAGTAAAGGTTGCCAACCCCTGGCCTTGGCCAACTGTTTTGATCTTCAGCTTGGGCATCATACTATGCACTTGCTGAGGTTGCATTGTTTGTTGTGTATAGATATTGGTCATTTGTCAGTCTTTGTTGCCATTTGTTTATTCTAAAAATAAACATGAAAGACAAAGGCAGGACCTCACAGCAGCTTCCAGACTCCCTTCAAGCCTGCCCGATAGGTCAGTAGCCAAAGGTCACCCCCTCCCCTCCCCTAGAGCTGCAACCCCAATACAAGAGGGGTCTAATTTCCCCCTTCTGAAATGGACCCTACTTGAAAAGATTTGCTCTAATTTCTGTCTCCCCCTCTGTTTCTCCATCTCGTCAGCCTCTTCTGAATCCAAGCATCTCTTCCAGATCATAAATTGTGTGGTATCCTTTTTGCTAGCCGATATGGACCTAAAGGACCAGGCAACTCTTGAGTCCATCGCAGACAACGTAATACGGTCTTCTGTGCCACGCCCACTGAAGACATTGTATCAGGGTGAACCAATGGCTCTGGGGGTAAGTAAGGAGAACGTGGAAGCCCTAACATGCCACAAGAGATGACTGAAAGGTCCCTTCCCGCTCCCTGGAAGAGTGCCTGTTATGGCTCTGTATGATTCAGGCATTATCTCTTTCCAGTCAGCTTCAGTTGTAGAGGTACCTAAAGGTCCCTACTTCAGGAGGCAGGGGTTCATTTAATCACTGCTGATGGAGCTGCACAATGGAATTACCTGCTGTCTGAGAAAGCTGCACGCTGCATCCCTGTGTGAGTCTCTGTTCTGGATTTTTGATCTTCCACTCAGGACTACATCTAGAATGACACACACAAAGACCCAAGCAGACACACATAGGGACAGGTAGGTTTTTTTTTTGAAGTTCAAAAAATCTGTTCATGAGCAAAACATTCAGTCTGAGCTCATAAACACTATGCCTGAAGTATGAAAAGTTTTCGAAATATGCTGAAATAAAGACTGCTGGTCTAGTTACTTTCTGAAGTTGAGTTTAGACTTTAAAAGGCCTGAGTAGACCCAGGTTCAAATTCCAATCTATCTATTAAATTATTGAGAGAGCCAGTTGCTGTGTCTTAGACTCATTCCGCACATGCAGAATAATGCACTTTCAAACTGCTTTCAGTGCTCTTTGAAGCTGTGCGGAATGGCAAAATCCACTTGCAAACAGTTGTGAAAGTGGTTTGAAAATGCGTTATTTTGCGTGTGCGGAAGGAGCCTATGTCTAATCTTTCTTGCAGGGCTGTTGTTAATGATAAAGGGGCAGGGATCCATGTACAGGTTATTGCAGGAAAAGCCAGGTTAGGGGTATGGTAAGTATTATTGGTATCTTAATTTCTTACTGGCTAGGAAGTGACTGACAAAACACACTATGTTTCGTGTGACACATTGACTAGTTGAACTCTGTTTTTTCTTTGGTTTTGGCAGAACATGCTTTCGAAGGTACCGGTTGTGTTGGAGAAACAGACCTTCTTGCTACTCATTTTAGTTTCACTTCTTCTTAGCAAACGTTCTTTAATCCCTTCTGGGGATGATGAATCAAAACTAACCAGATAAGTGTTCTGGGATGAACAGAGGCAGCGAACCTCTGAATATCAGCGCTGAGAGTCAGCTTCAGGGTCAGGCCTTGTCCTCTAAGCCCTGTTTGCTGGGGCCTCCAACTGCTTGGCCACTATCTCAGATATGATGCTGCCCTAGGAGGGCCACTGGTCTGATCCAGCAGGGCTCTTCTCCTGCCTCTGCCTATTCCCAAGAAGAAGTAGTGACTGGGCTGTGGGAATCTCACATGTTTGACACAACAGGAAGAGAGCCACTTGACACCTGCTATCTGGTAGTCAAAGGTACTCTGCCTTGGTACATGGAGGTTCCATTCATAGTTAAAAACATTTCACAAATGTTTTCTCCCTAACCTATACATCAAGGATTAATCTGGATTGCATTGGTCAGTAGACAAATATAGCCAGCGTAAGATTAATATAAGATGTGATGGACAGAATTTGCATTTATTTCCTTCAGACATTACCTTTACCAACAGATGTAGAACAAGAAAGTTTGCCCCACCTTTCTCTCCTGTGAGGCGTCTCAAGGCAAAGTCCTTTTCCTTCTCCTTCCCATTGTGAGGTAGATGGGGCAGATAGATCTGAGAGAACTGTGACTAGCCCAAGGTCACCTTGTAGGAGTGGGGAAATAAATTCGTAAAACTCCTATCAATTCCCCCACTCCTACATTATTGCTGGGCAACCTTGGACTAGTCGCAGCTCTTTCAGAACTCTCTCAACCCCACCTACCTTACAGGCTGTCTGTTGTGGGGAGAGGAAGTTAAAGGAGTATGGGAGCCACCCTTTAAAGATTGAGAAAAGTGACATAAAAGCACAAACTCTTGTTCTTCCACTTCAACTCTGTGTATTAGTGTTCAGCTCAGTCCGCACCTCACCTATGAGGGTACGGCATTCCTGTCCTCCACCATACAAGAAAATGAGCACCATGTTAGAAAAAAAACAGTGGCCCGTGTCATAATTAGAAAAGCTTAATTTCCTTTAGAATGGAATTCTGTAGTGGGCAACCGGGATCATTTCTGGATCCCTTTCTGTGGCAGCTGCCAAGCACCCCAAGGTGCCACTGGTAGCTAACCAATTTGGAACTTTGGTGATGGGATCAGACACCATGAACTGGCAGACAGATACACGGCATTCTTGTCCTCCACCGTACAAGGAAATGAGCACCATGTTAGAAAAAAACAGTGGCCCGTGTCATAATTAGGCTTTGGAACACAAGATAAATGCTAACATGCCATTTCACTCTGTCTCGGCAGATCACGCAGATCCTGATCGGTATCCTGGAAATATCTTTTGGGCTTGTGGTAGCCATAACAGAAAGTCCTCCTACATCTAATGCCCACGAAGGACATCTTACTAATGCATATTGGATGGGAATCGTGGTAATTATCCACTTACTGGTTTGAAAGAAGCAGTCATAACAACTTTCACCCCACAAAAGACTGTGCTTTGGAGAGTCCGGCCATCTTGAGTTTAGCCACGAGGCTGCTTAAACCTTAGCGATGAATGTACAGCTGTAGTTGATCAGTTGCATTGAGGAGATTTGACTGGGCATTACAACACACAGTGGAACTAAAAGCTGGCATTAAAAGACAGGAAAGCTTAATTTATATATATAAAAATCTATCAGTTCGTTTTTCTGCTGACAGGTAATCTCCCAAACTACTGGACCGATTGCTTTGAAATTTTCACACAACATCACATTCATGTGCGGCCAGCTTTTCATACTGTTTCCACACCTCCTGTTGTGTACATGTCACAATTGTGCCAGTTATTATGTACATGCTACACCTGTGACAGTTGGAACCACAGCTCTGTTCCGCAACAGCGCCATCTGCTGGCCATCAAAGTAACACCCTCTGATACAAGGGAACCAACCATGCCTTCCTTGAAAACCACTGCCTTATGGAGTGAAAGGGATGCGGCAGGCTATCTGAACATGGCCCACCCACCCAAGCGGAGGAAGGGGAAGGTGAGAGACTGTCCAGGGGTTTGCTGGACCAAATGCTCTGAAATTTGAACACAGCGTAGCTCATGCCTCCCAGCGTGTTTTACGCTAGATAATTCGCCTGCAAGGGAAGGGAGTGAAAGGGACAGGACCAGCCCACCTGGACATGGCCCACCCACCCTAGCAGAGGAAGGGGAACATTAGGGAGGGTACCTGCAGGGTTGCCATGCAAGGGAACGGGAGAGAGGGAGGGGAGCGAGGGGCCCCTTGCCTCTCCCCTCCCTTGCAATTATTGTGCAATGACACATGTTCGAACCGTTCGCTTCCCCTTTTCTTCCTTTTCCACTTCACCAGACTCATCCACAGCAACGTGTGGCCGGGCATGCTAGTTCCTTATAGAATGGAATTCTAGAGTGGGCAATAGTATTGGGTGGATTTACTTTGCTTGCATGAAATCTCAGGTTATCCATGTTCTACAGGTGAGGGGAGAGGAGCCTTGAGCAAGGGTAGAGCATGGATATTCTGAGATTTCATGGCTAACAGGACAGTCTTTTAAGTGTAATTCTTGTATCTGTCTGCCAGTTCATGGTGTCTGATCCCATCACCAAAGTCCCAAATTGGTTAGTACCCAGTGGCACCTTGGGGTGCTTGGCAGCCGCCACAGAAAGGGATCCAGAAATGATCCCGGTTGCCCTCTGCAGAATTCCATTCTACAGGAAATTAAGCTTTCCTATCTTTAAATGCCAGCTTCTAGTTCCTCTATGTGTTGCAATGCCCAGTCAAATCTCGTCAATGAAACTGATCGACTACAGCTATTTCATTCTTCCACAGTACACCCCTTTCTGTGGCAGCTGCCAAGGACCCCAAAATGCCACTGGTTACTCACCAGTTTTGGACTTTGGCGATGGGATCAGACACCATGAAGTGGCAGACAGATACAAGAGTGTAATTGTATGAGTGTAATTAACAGAGGCATTGGAGTTGGGTGAATGTTTGTGACTCAACAGGTAATCCCTTCTCAGAAGCTATCCTCACAGGGCATGCAGAAATGTGTGACGTCCTTTCAGCCCACTTCATGAGGCCCACTGTGCTCCATCATTTGCATAACATACCATTGTTTGACGAATCTTTGGAATTCAAGGACAAGATATAGGTCCACTTTTGGATCCTGGGTCCTTTTGACACTTTTGGGCCCTCCACCAGTCTCAGAGATTTCTCATCTCATCGGTGGGAGGGAGGGAGGGAGGAGCAGATCCAGGGTTACAGGATGCTCAGATTCAAACCCTTCCATCCCTTCTGACCCCCTTTTCTTTCTTCCACAGTACATCATTTCTGGATCTCTCTCTGTGGCTGCTGCCAAGAACCCCAAGGTGCCACTGGTAACTAACCAATTTAGAATTTGGTGATGGGATCAGATGCCATGAACTGGCACACAGATACAAGAAGCCAGTTCTGGGATATTGTGTTTTAAAACACAATTCACTATTTCTGGCATGAGGCTGTCTCAAAGGCTGAATTCGAATGTTTTCAACCTAACAAAAAGATAAATCTTATTCCTCTTTCATGGGTTTCAGTGTGAAATACATTGGCAGACGTATTCCTTCAAAGAAGCTTAAAGAAGAACCTGCAGTTTTGAAACAATAGAGCTTGTGCAAACCACGTAAACAGACTCCATCTAAATCTTAACAAGAACATGGCCATATATGTGGAAAACAAAACAATGGCCCTAAAGGCTGGAAACTTTCAGTTAACATTCCAATCCCAACAGGTAACATCAAAGACTACAGCAACTTTTGAACATCACATTAATTTCTCATGTGAATAATGTGATGAGCAAATTTTTACAACAAAGACTATTACCATATATGGAACAAAAAGTGGCGGATATTCCAGCTGGATTCAAACATGAAGGCATAGTAGAAATCATATTAGAAATGTACATTGGTCACTGGAGCAAAGGAGATAATTTCAGAAGAAAATCAGCTAGTGTTTTATAAGTTCACCAAAGCTTTTAATTGTGTGGATCATGAAAAGCTATGGTTGTTTTTAAAAGAATTGGGTGTGCCACAACTTCTGACTGGTTTGATGCACAACATACATAGTGGAGAAGAGGCCACTGGCTTTCCCCCCCACAAGTCACTTAGTACGTTTCCGGTATATTTTCTTTCAGCATGATGTTTGTCTGCATTCACCTCCCCCAAATGCTTCATGGCCGTCAGGTGGGGGGTGGGGTAAGCTTTTTTTAAATTTCTTGAAACAATATTTTGTTGATTCATTGTTTCGATGCTCTGTAGGTCCATTTAATCAATCCTTCATTGATTCAACCAAAACACACACAACACAAAATGATGAAAATAAAGAGATGAGGGGGAAAGAGGTGAAGTGAAGGCCACAAAAACAATGGCAGGCCAGGGCCTAAGGGAAAAGGTTGGTAATGGCACAGAGGCATGAAATCGAGGCATGAAGCTGAAATTGTTCAAGATTTTTTATTCGACCATCAACCACAAAGGAAAGGACAATTTAAAAAATCAGAAGGAGATTGAGACTGGGAAGGGCAGCCCTGAAGGAGCTACAAGAAGGATTCTGAAGTGTAAAGGTGTGTCGCTGGTGATCAAGATCAAGTGTAATTCATGCCATAGTATTCCCCATTACTATGTATGGGGATGAAAACTGGACCATGAAGAAAGCTGACTGGAAGAAAGTTGATTCCTTTGAAACGTGATATTGCAGGAGAGTTTTGTAGATGCCACGGACTGCCAAATAAACAAAGAAGTAAGTTCTAGATCAGTGGTGGCGAACCTTTGGCACTCCAGATGTTGTGGACTACAATTCCCATAAGCCCCTGCCAGCATGGCTGATTGGCAATGCTGGCAGGGGCCGATGGGAATTGTTGTCCATAACATCTGGAGTGCCAAAGGTTCGCCACCACGATTCTAGATCAAATTAAGTACGAACTCTCCATACAAGCTAAAATGATTCAACTGAGGCTATGATACTTGGGTCACATTATGAGAAGATAGGACTCACTGGAAAAGAAAATAATGGCAGGAAAAGTTGAAGGCAGCAGGAAAAGAGGAAGATCCAGCATGAGATGGAAGTTGGACAGGGCAAAATTTACATCTTATATAGCAAAATCGAATCACTACAGAAAAGTCAACCTTATCTATGTTATTGATGGACAACTCAATAATGCACCAAATGAGGACCAATCAGACAGCGCTTCCTCTTTCAGGACCCTGTGGACATGTCTTAAAACATGTCTTGAGAACTCTAGGGATCCTAGGTGTTTGTATCACTCTAAACAGTTTTTCTTGTGCACATCTTTGCCAGCAAAGCATAAATACTGATGATGAGGTTATCTCAGCTAAGTTGGACATGAGTTAAGAAACATGCATTCCCTAACACAGCAAGGAAAGGCTTAGTGTATGTAGATACTAAAGTGCATGGCTAGTATATTGAAATTCTGTTTCATCAGTCTAATATGGCTGGGTTCTGACCTTTACGTTTTCTCCATCGAAATCTCTGTCTTATGGAACACAGAAATTAAAAACAAACCCACCATGTTGTTGTAAGCGGAGAGAGGTCCAACCTTAGATGTCTGAAGCCCCTGAATTCATGGGGATCTTCTTACTTTGATCCTGTTCCCTGTTGATTCAGAGGTTGGAATTTCCTCCACCCTCTATGTTTCAAGTTTTTCCCTTTTTGCAGTGCCCGGGACTTCCTTGTGCTTCTTCATGTCAGGAGGTTGTCGTAAAGGGCAGGGACTATCAAACAGCAAAGATGAAGCTTGTCTGCTATCTGTGGAGGCTGAAAATATCACATTTTATAGAAGTAGGTGGGACCGTCTTCAATTCATGGATTTCTTTCTTCTCATAGGTGAAAGGAATGCTGGCAATGAATGTTGTGAGTTCCGTGGCAGCGGGCATTGCGATTGTGATACTCTCTATTTATATAGCTCATCCAATATACTACACTACCTGTTTCCCGTTCTATCACACGATTGACACTTGCCATGGATATGCCACCGTTTCTAATGTGAGTATGCCTTGTAATAAAACAAAACTCTGGCCAACTTTCCCACTCTGAAGAAAAGCAAGGAATGAGAACATTTCCCTTCTTGGTGAATGTTGCCTCTGAACGGAGAAAGCTATCTGTGATCTTGTTATTCCCACCATGAGCTGCTACAGAAACACAGCTCAGTGGTAGTGCATCTGCTTAGCATGCAGAAGGTCCCAGGCAGATGCAAAGTTACAGTGGGGACATCCGGGGACAAATGTCCTGGGCGCCCACCATTGGGGGCACAGAAAAATTTGGGCTCATTTCTAATTTTTTTGGTATTTTTAGTGTTTTTATTTGTCAGCCAGCAAGGGGTGCTGTGTTTAGGCTAGTGGCACCAAAATTTCAGGATATTTTTAGGTGACTCTCCTGATGATGCCACCCAGGTTTGGTGAGTTTGGTTCAGGGGGTCCAAAGTTATGGACCCCCAAAGGGGGTGCCCCATCCTCCATTGTTTCCAATGGGAGCTAATAGTAGATGGGGCTACCATTTTGAGGGTCCATACCTTTGGACCCCCCTGAACCATCACTAGACCTAGGTGGTATCATCAGAATAGTCTCCTTCTGATACCACCCAGGTTTGGTGCTGTTTGGTTCAGGGGGTCCAAAGTTATGGACCCCCAAAGGGGGTGCCCCCATCCTCCATTGTTTCTAATGGGAGCTAATAGTAAATGGGGCTACCATTTTGAGGTCCATAACATTGGATCTCTGAATCAAACTTCACTAACATAGGTGGTATCATCAGAATAGTCTCCTGCTGATACCACCCACGTTTGGTGAAGGTTGGTTCAGGGGGTCCAAAGTTATGGTGCTCCATCCCTCATTGTTTCCAATGGGAGCTAATTGTAGATGGGGCTACCCTTTTGAGGGTCCACAACTTTGGACCCCCTAAACCAAACTTTCACCAAACTTTCACAAAGTGATTCTGTTTTGTGGCAGATTCTCCCTTTAAGGGGATTTGAAAGGAGAATCTGGGCTCCCAATTTAAACAACATTGAAAGTTATGCTGTTCCAGGGTAGATCCCCGCCCCCCGAAACAGCATTTCTTTCAATGTTGTTTAAACTAGGGAGCCTAGATTCACCTTAAAGGGAGATTTAGTTTAAACAACATTGAAAGCGTTGCTGTTTCAGGGTAGATTCCCCACCCCACTCCACCCCCCAAACAGCATCATTTTCAATGTTGGTTGTTGTGGGTTTTCTGAGCTGCATGGCTGTGGTCTGGTAGATCTTGTTCCTAATGTGATGCTGTTTCAGGGCAGATTTCCCCCCCTTCAAAAAATAGCATCGCTTTCAATGTTGTTTAAACTAGGGAGCCCTGCGTGTGTTCAGTTTTGTAAGTTGGGGCATGTTCTATAATGTGATGGTGACTTTGAGGTGACCTGGTACAAAAAATGTTGTTTGGTCATGGTGGGGGGGGGGGCGGGGTGGGCGGGGCAGGGCGGGGCGGGCGCAAAACTCAGATTTTGTCCTGGGCTCCATTTTCCCTAGCTACGCCTCTGGTCCCAGGTTCAATCCCCGGGCTCTCCAGTTACAAATGACCAGGATGTAGGTGATGGAAAAGACTTCCACCTGAGACCCTGGAGAGCCGCTGCCAGTCTGTGTAGACATTATTGACCATGATGGGTTGATTCAGTATATGGCAGCTTCATATGGCCGACGTCTCATGGAGCTTTGGAGTGTTTGTGTGGAGCCAAAGTAATTAAAGTGGGCTAGGGGCCAAGTGACTAAGCCTGTCTGTGGGAATACCATGCGTCTCTGGAGCCTTTAAGAACGGAGCTCCTCCCAGCTGGGACTGGATGCAGCCTCCTCCTCATACAATTGCCCAGACCTACCTATTATGAAAGTGTTCATATTCACAGCTACTGTGCTTCTCTGGCAGAATATAATGTACGGAGTATTAGCTATCCTGCTGGTAGCCACTATCCTGGAGTTCTTCATCACCATCATCACTGCTGCCTTTGGATGCGCCAGTGTGTGCAGGAATTACTACCCTGAAAAGGTAATGGCCTAGACAGGGCAGTGGCAGCGGTGAAATGTACCTCATGAAAGCAGGAGCAGAAATGTGGTGTGGGGTCATTTTGTCATCCCTTGAAGCAGTGGTGGGATCCAAAAATTTTAGTAACAGGTTCCCATGGTGGTGGGATTCAAACTGTGGTGTAGCACCAATGGGGCTAAGCGGGGCACAACAGGGGCGTGTCCGGGCATTCCGGGGGCGGGGCATTCCTGGGCGGGAAACAAATGCACGCAGGCACAGGCTGCCATGCACGCCGGTGCATCTCCTGCTAGACTGCTTCAAGTTCTGCACGCTACTGCTGAGAGGAGGGGCGTAACTAAAGCAAAAATCATGTGGCAAAATCACCAATTCGTAACCCCCTCTCGGCACACACAAATAATTAGTAACCTACCCTCCGGAACCTGTGAGAACCTACTGGATCCCACCTCTGCCTTGAAGGATTCATAGTGATTGAGCTGATGTTCCCCTCAGATGTGCCGTCTGAATCCAGGATGCCCTCAGTGTTCATTGTTGCCTTCTGTGATGGACTGCTGACTAACAGTTAATTTTAAAGTGCAGTTCTGTCAGAGCAAAAGGAATTTAAGGCGTTAACTCCGAGCTCCACCTGGTTGGCTGGCTGGTCCTGCAGCTGTTTAAAATGTCAGAAGGTGGGTATTCATGAGGAGGAGGAAGAAAAGGGAGAAGGAGAGAAGGAGAAAGTTAAAACTGAGCCAGAGAACTGGTTGGAAACTACAACAGAATATCTGAAACTACTAAAGTGTTTTTTTAAAAATATTCCTGCCAGAGAAAAAGAAAAAAATAATTATTTCTGTAACTTATTTTCTTGCAATTCTACAAATAAACGTTTCATTTTTGTTAGCCTGTTAATCAGCCTCAAGAGTCATTTAAGAGGCAAAGAGTCAGTTTTGGAGGGAAAGTAAAAATCCCCTCATAGAGGTATGAGTATACCCAACTGGTGACAGTAACAGTAAGGGTGATCGGAACTCCTGAGGAACCTTAGGTGTGTGCCCGCTCGGTCTGCTCTAGCCACCGTTACATCTTCCTACCTCCAGTGGCTCAGTGTGGAGCCCAACAGTCATTTAGCTGGAGACCCTGATTTCGTCCTTCCAAGCTCACACTTCGACATAAAAAGGAGGGCCAGTTTATCCCATTTGTTTCCTCTCTAGATGAGCAGTTCTGATCCATGATTGAACATGCACAGCCGAGAGCAATCAGGCTGTGTATCTGCAACATGAATAGAGCAATACCTGTTGGATGTGAGTCCAGTAGACCTTAAGAGACCAACAAGAGCCGTAGGGGATTTTGGAACCATTCCTTGAAAGATGCTCTTGAGAGGGGCAGGCTGGGAGGTCCTTTTGGATTTCTCCACAGGCCTGCAATTAGGAATAATCAGTGATGTTAAAGATGCACAATAAAAAAAACCTGAGATAAAAGGTATACAAATACAAAGGTTTAAGATAAAAAGTATACAAATACAAAGGTTTAAGATAAAATATAAATTATTGATTGTGCATCACCTCCAGTAAAAATTGTGCAACCAATTCACAAGTTTCATTGTCAGAATTGTCCAGAAGGAAAGGAAGTCTACTTGATTCTTCCATTTCACTAGGTATCCTAGAAAGAATGTTGGAATATTTTGATCTGATATTAGCAGATTTAGGGCAGCAAAGCAGTTGATGTGCCAATGTTTCAATTTGTTGTTCACCACAAGAGCATAACGGGCGACATGACACCATGCAATAAAGCGGAGGGGAAAACATTGAAGCGAGCAAGTGTGAGGGCTGTTCTCTGCATTGGATTAGTCAAAAAATACAAATAGGGAGCCATCCTGTTTTGATATAGGGGTTTAAAGATGCAAGACATGTAGAGACTCATGGCTTTGTTTCTGCTCATGGGCAAGATTGAGGAAAGAAAACATACAACAGGCTGGAAGGAACTATATGGAATGCCCCCAAGGCCTGTATCGAGCCTACAGGCTGTCTTCCCGGGCCAAAATCACCCAGGCAGATCATGGGCATGCCCAGGGCACTTGTGGGATGAGAATTCTATCTAGCCCAGCTCAGTTATGATTTAAAAGATGGGTGAAGAAAGGAATACCCAAGACTCAGGTTTTAAGAGAAAAAAATATTTTTATTGCACAAATCCCATTTATCTACCACAGGGTGCCCTCTCTCTCTCTGAGAGTCACAATTTACCAGTCACAGATCTCAGTTCTTATACTTTCAAAATGCATACATCATGATTTACTTACGTACATACCCTCCACCATAAAATCAGATTTTGCTAATCTAACAGTTTAACACAAACACAAATTTCGCTATGCTAGTTTGATTGCCCCTTCCATAGGTCAGGCAATAAAGCTATTTTCAACCTTTCAATCAAGTTAACCAGTTTCCAACATTCCTGAAGAGGCCTGTGGTCCAAAGTAACCTCTTCCAGGATTAAATGATTTCACATACATCTTATTCACTAAAACAGTTAAAATTATTATAGCCATTATTAGAATATGTGATTCAAATGTAATAGATGTTATGTATACTTTTCATATATTTTACTAAAATGTCAGAGTTCATTAAAATATAGAAAAACACATTTTAGTTATCTCATTAGATTTTACCTGTCTTCTGACCTTTAAACATTTGTATTTGACATCTGTATTTATTAACTAAGTTTCTCTATCTAGCTGAAGATGTCTTGTGGACTCTGAGAGATGCTGTTTTTAGTCCTTAGTCCTGTTTCCAGGATGTTATAAATTCCTTAGTGATATGTTAAGATCTTCCTACTTTGTACCTTGCTGACCTAGCTTTGACAGAAAGAATTATCTTGAATCTTCAGTTATATAGGTTTTTTTAATACCAAATATAATATTCAGGCTATTTTCTGTTCCCATACACTAATGCCCACTCTTATTTGCTACATGATGTTCCCAGGCCTGAAAAGGATGCAGACTTTTTGCACTAGGTAACTGCTTGGGCCTCTGAAGGAATCAAGCCACTGGTAACAAAAAAAAGCATCCTCTGAGGACTTGGCCCTGTCTTTTGTCCTGAATGGGATCTTCTCTTCCTTCTTTCAGACTGTAGTGATTTTTCAACAGACTGGTGAGGGGACCGCTTCTGCTTCAGCTCTCCCGAGGCAAATGAACGAGGATATGGAGGCATGAGAGTGTTTCCCTCTTTTATCATTTTCCCAGAGGAGTCTTCTGTAAGCAGCTGGGTTTTGTTTTTCATTTGCAAAATATTTTTCATAAAGCAATACATGTGCTGTTTTTATTAACATTTTTCTTCCTTGATGTCATTTGTGTTCTTTGTTCCCACTTTTTTACATTTGTGTTTTGCCAGTACATTACATCAAGCTGGCCTTCTGGAAACGGAGGGACGTTCCTGGCTGCCACTGGTGCTCCTCTTCTCTCTCCCAAACTGAGAAAAGGAAAATTTACGATGGGGAAGTTGAACATCTGGATCCAGCGCAACTTTGGCTTGGTTTTAATCAGATCTGCAATAACTATATAAAGAGCGAAGGCAGCCTGATCTTCTCAGCTCTCAAAAGCTAAGCAGGATTGGTACTTGAACGAGAGACCACCAAGGAAGGTTCTGCAGAGAAAGGCAACGTGCAATGGCAACCACCTCTTCTTCTCACTCGCTTTGAAAGACCGTTGCTGGGGTGAGCATAAATTGGCTGCCAATCGACTACACTTTACGCATGCACAAGAACACATATGCTTCTGGTTCTTGCTTTCACTTTACCTGCATTTTCCATTGTGATGTTTCTAGCAGAATCCCCAATTTTTTTGGCCTCTGGACACTCATGGAAGCTTGAGGAGCAGTGCTGAGCATGAAATAGCTGCCATGGGGTGGAATCACAACGTGTCGGAAGTCTGCAATCCAAGTTCCCAGTTATTGGATTAGAGTGGAATTTTAATTTGTATACTGTCCTCCCCCGGAGAGCTCAGGGGAGTGAACAACATAATAAAGTAGAACAATAAGGCATAACCAATACAGCAAAACTAATCATAACATCAGAAATAAGACACAGTCTACCAGTAAACCCTTAATAATATTCCAATATCAAATTAACAAATGCTCAATATCCCCATATCAGATTAACAAAACTCAACATAATTAACATAATAAATATTTCATAACGTATCATCCACAAACATAACATTTCATAATATGACAGTGTCGTAATATCATGACATCATAACATCCATAATAATATCATTTCATAACGTGTCTATCTAATAACATAAAAGGCATTGTAACATCATCACATAATGATAACATAACCACATTACAGCATTATAATAATAAGATTATTGATAAGAACCATAACAATAGTACAAACTCATCATAATTAACCTGATCATAATATAGAGGACTCAGATGGCGACTTCCTATCAGAATTCTATAATCATAGAACAGCCTAAGACTAAACCTACCTATTCTATTTACAGTATAAATTCACTGCATATATACTAAGCTCAATCAGAAAAACAGTCTAATTGTTATTGTCACAACAAAAAGGATTCAACCACTAGACTAACAACTCTATGCTAACATCCTACTAAAGAACCTCAGTTTTAACTATAACAAACCTGGGCACCCCTGTGCTCTCAAAAAGTCATGCTCTTGGGGTCTTCTGGAGCAGTTCCTAATCCAGTGACGTGGAGGAGAGCCGGGATTGGTTTCTTGCTTTGGGAAAGAAGCAAGGGGAGGGCACCATACAGGTATACCCACCAGGTATCTTTAATGGGTTCCAACTGTTCTATGGTTCATTGAAAGTGACTGATACACTTTGAGAAAATACACACATTCTTTTCCCCACCACCAAATACCTCACACAGTAAGACCACAGGATATTCAATTCCTTAGTTTCTTGGACTCCTATGGGGAGCTCCATGTCAAGTATTTCCTAAATCCATCTTTGCTTTGATAACACAAAGCCCAGGAGTTGATCTGATGAGAACAAAGAACGAGGAATTCCCACAAAGAATGAACTGCAGGTTATTCTCTGCCTCCTCCCAGTGAGGATAAGTACAGAGGAATGACATTCCTGGGGTCAAGGTCAGCTGGAGGGTCCCTAAAGGCAGTATCATTCTGCTTTCAAAATCCATCTCATTTTACTTCTGATGCAATTCCACATTGGGACCACTAGGGGTGCAGGGAAGGCAGAGCAGAATAAGAAGCAGTAGCCCTGACTCTGCCCTGAGTGCCTTTCTCCAAGTTTTAGTACAAGCAAGCAAACATTTGCATATCCCATTAAATCAAGTCAAGACCAATCAGAACAGTTCATGGCTGCTGCAGTCACTGCCAAGCTGCAGTGTTCTAATGAGGTTGGTTTTTTCCATCAGTCTTTTCCCCTCTTCCTTTCTTTCTACACAGCTGCATAGTTTTGTCTGCTCAGACAGGTCTTGTAAAGAGGGAGCCCTGCTACTGTTGGAGAAAATAAAACAACCTTTTCTTAATTTCTGTTTCCTTTTTTGCAGATTTTTCCCTCCACTCCCTTCCATGATTTGCCCTCACTTATCCCTGGTGGCTTCAAATCCCCCTAATGACTTCTAATTGAAGTAATGGGGATAAATGTTCCCATCACTCAATTTTATTAATGGTAGTGTCTTCCTCCAGTGCAAGTGCACCCTACTGCCACAGTGGTGGAAAGACTTGCCTCTTCCTCTGGGAACAAAGGCCTCTTTTTGCATCCAGGAAGGAAGTGTCTTTACAAACTACCAGAGAAAGTCTGCTGTTGATGAGATGTGCTCAATGAAGTCCCCACTCAATCCAGTGACAGCGATATTTTCTCTGAGACTTTGCTGAGGCTGTTTGATGAGACAATGAAAGATGGATGGCAGGTTGGCTCAGCCGATATGTCTTGGGAAGGACATTGTCCAACTAAAAGAATTTGTTGATATTCCCAGTGAACAGGATTATCCTGATTTGCTGTATAGAAAGAATACTGGGAATGGGGGAAAGGACCCCGGACTTTCACTCTTGCAAGAGTGACAGCCTAGGATGGTGAGTAGGAGTAGATTGTAAGGGTTAGAAAGGAACGGCAGGGAGAAATGTTACGAGAATGGCGGGCGAGATTGATATCTGTGTGAACAGAAAGTAGCTCATCGAGCATTTTCATATCAGAAGATATTTTGAAAAAACAGAAAAGAACAGAAAAAATTATCTCTCTTTTAGAAGAAGAAGAGTTTGGATTTATATCCCCCCTTACTCTCCTGCAGAAGGAGACTCAAAAGGGCTTACAATCTCCTTGCCCTTCCCATGGCTTGTAGAACATCCTGTGAGGGTAGGTGGGGATCAGGAGCTCCAGAGAGCTGTGACTGACTAGCTTAAGGTCCACCCAGCTAGGCGTTATTATTGGGAGTGCCCAGAGCTAAATCTGAATTCCCCAGATAGGCACCACAGAAACAAGGCGGCATGAGCAGGGGAATCAAACCCGGGTTCCTCGAGATTAGATACGCGGGAAGCTCTTAACCTCCTACACCCATACTGCGCTTCTTTTAGTTATGCTGGGAGTTCTCCAGTGTTAAATTTTCTTTTATACTGTGAGGTAAAATTAGAGGAGAGAGGAGTCAGGCGTTGTGTGGTGGATTGAAATCTTAGAGCTAAGATCTTGGAGAGCCCGGGTGGATACCAACTCTGTTTTGGAAACTTGCAAGGGAAACACCTTTCTCGGCTTCATTAAACAGGCTAGTATCTGGATGGTAGACCTCAAGGAATACCAGTGTTGTGATATGGAGGCAGGCAATGGCACCCCACCCCTGAACGTCTTTTGCTTTGGAAACCCACTTGAGGTGAGAATTCATACAGTCGGCTTCCGACTTGGCAGCGAAGAATGGAAGTAAAAGCACAGCCAAGTGAATCTCTGGCATTCAAAATAAGACTTGTTCTCATCGTGCAAAAATGCATTTGGAATATAAAGAAAGAGTTATTCATGCAGGCCTCTCTCAGATCGCTTAAGGATAGCCCACGATCTTCTCAGATCTTGAAAGTTAAGTAGGTTCATCCCTGGTTAGCATTTAAATGGAAGACTACCAACAAATTCCTGGATCTACTGTGCAGAGCATGGGCGTACTGCAGAGGAAGGCAACGGCCAACCACATAGTGTCTCCTGCTTTGAAAAAGCTATCAAGTTGCCATAAGTGCATAAGCTGTGACTTGATGGTGCTTTACCCACACATGTTCACTAAAGAGTTTCACTTGAAGAAGAAGCAAAAAGAAAGTAAGTTGTTTCACTGGAAACTTTGAAATGCTAGATAGAATATCTATATCAGCCACACAGAAGCAATTACACAAAGCTTCAGAGAAGCTATTCTCTCCCTTGCAACTGCTGCCACCACCAGATCTTTCTAGGACCCCCCCAGCTTCCTTTGCAACTCTTGAGGTCTGGCCTCTTATTTCTCCCACTTCCCCACTCCTGAGCATCTCAGGGACAATTTGTGGCCTGTTGTGCTCCATTTTCCCTAGCTACACCTCTGTTACCACCCAGGAATGTACTCTGCAATCCCCATGTTTCCCTGTGTTTTATAGAACATATTAGGCACAATCTTGCCAAAGGTAAGGTTTTAAGTACGATTTCAGTAGAAGAATAAGTGTTTCCTATTTTAAATCAAGGCTAACAATGCCCACAGCATTACCATAGATACACCCTGCCCCGAACACTGATAGCTGACTGGAAGGTCCTGAGTGGCCAGGCCCATCACAAGGAGGCCAAAACAACCTCCGCCAGCTGGGTTGTTGTGAGAGAATGGTGAAGTGGAGGACTGGAGTGTCCCAAGAAGAGTGAGGAAAGCGACACAAATAAATCAGCTCCCACATGAATGCCCACACTGTCCAGCCCAGCCCTAGATTATCCGCCAGGCAGCTGATCTTGCCATCTAGGGTCAGCTCTGACCAACATCTGGCCCACTTTATGGTTTTGCCCCAGAGTCAGGATGAGTTCCACCGGGGCATCAAAGAAGACTTCTGTCCCTGCAGAAGGAAGATTTCGGTACAGCGGAGGAGGCAGTGTTAGGGTGTGGCCTAGGTCTACAACTCTAAATGGAGGTGGGAGAAGAGAGATTTTGGCTCAGCAATGCCGCATTTGCTTGACTGCAAAAAGTCCCGAGTTCTATCCCTGGTATCTGCAATTAAAGAATCTGGTATAGGCCTCCCTATCCTAGAGACCCTGTTGCTAACCTGGGTAGACAGGATGAATATCGCAATAATCTTAGGAGTGGAAGCCAGCATGGTCCAGTGGTTAACAGCAGGGGGGACTCAAATCTGGAAAATCAGGACTGATTCCCAGCTCCTCCCCATGATTGGCAGACTCTTATTAAGCGATCCTACATTCCTGCTGGGTGTCCTTGGGCCAGTCACAGTTCTCTCTGAACTCTCTCAGCCCCACCTACCCCCACAAGGTGTCTATTGTGGCGAGTAGAAGGGAAAGGGATTTGTAAGCTGCTTTGAGACTCATCTGTTGAGAAAAGTGGGGAATAAATCCAAACTATATCATTATGTACATTTTATACCATTTTATACTTTTTACCAATTGAAGAAGAAGAGGAGGAGGAGGAGGAGGAGGAGTTTGGATTTATATCCCCCCTTTCTCTCCTGTAGGCGACTCAAAGGGACTTACACTCTCCTTGTCCTTCCCCTCTCACAACAAACACCCTGTGGGGTGGGTGGGGCTGAGAGCTCCCAGAAGCTGTGACTAGCCCAAGGTCATCCAGCTGGCGTGTGTGAAGTGTACAGACTGGTGAATTCTCAGAAGCCTCCACAACTCAAAGCTGACAGAGCTGGGAATCAAGCCGGTTCCTCCAAGTCAAGAGTGCACCTGCTCTTAGCCACTCCTATTGTCTCCCTTTGCAAAAAAAGAAAGTGCAAATCTAGAGCCGGATTCCCGAATCCCTTCGTCCCCAGCCGGGACAGCCAAAGGCCAGTCTGGATCACTGGCGTAATGCCCATTGGGCAAGGTGGGCAGCTGCCCAGGGCATCACCTTGTGGGGGGGGGGGGCATCAAAATGCTGGGTTCGTTTTTGGGTATTTTAGTGGTTTTCCATTTTTGGCCTGCAGGGGGCGCAGTTTTTAGGCTAGCACCAAAATTTCAGCGTCCCATCGGAGCTGCCCTAATGATACCCCAAGTTTGGGGAGGTTTGGTTCGAGTGGTCAAAGTTATGGACTCCAAAGGGGTGCTATCCCATTGTTTCCAATGGGGAGCTAGCCAATAGAGATGGGGCTACAGTTTTGAGGGTCCACAACTTTGGCCCCTGTTCAAGCTGCACCAAGCCTGGGAGGTATCGTGGAGACCTGAACTGAAAGTTTGAGAACTGTGCCTTTCAGAAATGTGCCTTTACAACAAGCCCCATTGACAGCAATGCAGAAAACCCAATGCAGAACAAAAGTGCTTGGGCAAATTTCTGGGTGTTCCTGCAGGGGGGCGTACGGATGTATAGGCACCAATTTCAGAGTCATCTGGAGATGATGGCACCCCAAGTCTGTGGTGCCAGTTTGGTTCAGGGGCCAAAGTTATGGACCCTCAAAACTGTAGCCCCCATCTCCCTGTTAGCTCCCATTGGAAGCAATGGGGATGGGAGCACCCCCCCCCTTTGGGAGTCCATAACTTTGGACTCCTTAGACAAACCTCATGAAGCTTGGGGGGTAGCATAAGGACAGTCTCTTGATGATATGCTGAAAGTTTGGTGCTGATATGTCTAAAAATGCACCCCCTGAAGGCACCAATGTCCTGGTGCAAAAAAAAATTTGGTCGTGGTGGAGTGATTCGCCCATGGGGCATCCAACTCTCGGAGTTTTGCCAGGGCTGGTTGCCCAAGGCTGCCTCGTTACGCCCCTGGTCTGGATGCTTGCAACTAGATCCCACCCACATCCCCCTTGGGCTTCCCCGCCCTCCCTTGTTTGATAAAGCGCCTCCCCTTCTCCCTCCACCATTCGGAGGCGTCTGTCCTGGCGCAGGGTCCGCAGAGTGACTGACCCCGGGCAGGGAAGCCACGATCGCGGCGGGGAGGGAGGCCTGTGGCGCCCGGCCGAGGGTCGTTGCAGGGCAAAGCAGCCTGGCAGGAGCAGGAGTTGCGCCCCGGATTGGCTCGGGACCGGGTCCAAAGCCGCCCGCTGGAATTGAGTGGTCGGGGGGACGGGTGGAACCTCCACCGGCGCGAAGGCGTTCAAGCCCTGGGCTGATATTGCCCTGAATAAGAGCGCCAGGACAGCCTCCGGGATCGAGCGCCCTTCACATCGGGGTCACTGCGCCTTGGCTCAGAAAGGGTCCCAGATGCGGGTTGCAAAATCCCTGGACTGTTGAGGTCGGACCTTGAGGGGGGGGGGGCACAGACTTTGGAGGGAGGAGGGAGCTGGCAGGGATGCGAGTCAACAGAGTCCAGGCTCCCAAAACTGTCCTTCTCTCCAAGGGGAATCGATCTCTCTCCATAATCTTGAGATTAATTGGGATTCTGGGAGAAACCCATGCTGCCCCGGGAGGTTGGCAACCCGGAGAAAGCACAAGTGAAGGATCTGCCTGCAGGACACACAGGTGTTCTCTGCTGCACCTGCCCAATTTTTGCCTGCTGCTGAAAGCTGCTTTGTGCTCGGAGGCATTGGGATGGCACCACAAAGGACTAACTCTTCGAGGGAGCTGGTGCCATCTTGATGTCTCCAACAGCTCAAGTGCCAGCTGGGCCCTTCCTCAAGTGGGAGAAGACAACAAGATGGTCACAGACCACTTCCCCCTTATGCCCTTGGACCAACATTAGACCTGCAGCTGGCAGTTGTGGGTTTTCTGGGGCGGGTGGCCGTGGTCTGGTAGTTTTTGCTCCTCTCGCATCTACGGCTGGCCACTTCCAAGGCATGCCACGGTGAGGTCTGCTTCTCTCCCTGGCAATTTTTGACTCTGTATTCTTCAATAGGAGCTAAAGAGTGAGGCTTTCCGCCCTACTGTTTGTCCAGAGTGGTCCAGTTTCACTGACCAGCATGCAGCAGCTAGGGGTGGATGTAGCCAGTTGAGGCGAAAGAATTGGAATAAATGCACTCCTTAGAGGGCGATACAACCAGAAAAGGAAAAAGTGGGGAGACCCCTTAGAATCACACCAGATCTCCAAGCTACTGAGATCAGTTCCCCAGGGCAAAAGGGCTGCTCTGGAGGGGGGGACTCTATGGCCTTATGCTCCACTGAGGTCTCTCCCCTCCCCACACACCACTCCCTCCAGACTGTGCCCCCAATTATCCAGATATTTGCCAGTCTGGAGTTGGCAACTTTGCTTTATCTACCTTTCCAGTGCATCACTGTCAAAAGAAGGATTTGGCCTGTGGGACCACTTGGTCCGTGCACTGATTCACACAGGATACAAGAATGGGGCAGGATGTCTACTGCCGTGTATCAGCTCTTGGACTTCTGGTCTTACTTGCAATTAAAGCAGAAAAAAAGAATGTTTGTGTGTGCATGCACTTTAGGGATGGGATAAGAATTCCAAACTGAACGATACTGATCAGTGTTGAAGGTGCCATCAAGTGAAAGGTTCTCTGTATCATATTTGGTGGGCAAAATGATTTCGGTACAAGATATGTAAAGTCATGAGTGACACTGTCCCCAGTGAAGTGCAGTCTGATACAGATCCTATTCTGCACTCTGGAAGAACCACTGGCAAAGGAATGTGGTTCCATTCTGAGAAATTGGATCGTTGCAGATGACCACTTGTGCTGGAATTTGAGGTTTGATTGAGAAGGTGTTGGTTGACCATGGTTATGGACAAAATATTTGTCTGCAAGCTTTTATGACTGGGGGAGGGGGAGGATGGAACACACAGATTCTGTATGTACAAAGAGGGTCTTTGGTTATAAACTATTGAAATAAAGTCAAATTGGAGGAAGTCCCTAAGCTCACAGTTCTTAGCTCTAATTGTTTACTGACCGTTCATAATATATGGGAATAATGAAAATATTTAGAGTCATATGTCATTGAATTGACCAATTGAGTGGTTTTTTTTCGTTATAGGCTTGAGCCAGCCGTACAGATCTTCAGCTTGGCATCATACAGTGTACTTGTTGAGGATGCGTTGTTTGTTGTTTATGGATACTGGTCATTTGTCAGTCTTTGTTGCCATTTGTTGACTCTAAAAATAAACATAAAAGACAAAGGCAGGACCTTGCAGCAGCTTCCAGACTCCTTTCTAGCCTGCCTGATAGGCCAGTAGCCGAAGGTTACCCAGTACCTCTCCTAGAGCTGTGACCACAATACAAGAGGGGTCCCATTTCCCCCTTCTGAAATGGATCCTGCTTGAAAAGATCTGCTCTAATTTCTCTCCCCCCCTCTGTTTCTCCATCTCGTCAGCCTCTTCTGAAGCCAAGCATCTCTTCCAGATCGTAATTTGCATGGTATCCTCTTTGCTAGCCAATATGGACCTAAAGGACCCAGAGACTCTTGCATCCCTCTCAAACAGTATGATACGGTCTCCTGTGCCACTCCCAGTGAAGAAGTTGTATCAGGGTGAACCAATGGCCCTGGGGGTAAGTAAGGAGCATGTGGAAGCCCTAGCATGCCACAAGAGATGGCTGAAAGGTCCCCTTCCCGCTCCCTGGAAGAGTGCCTGTTATGTCTCTGTATGATTAAGGTATTACTTCTATCCAGTCAGTTGTACAGATTCCTCTTCATGAGCAAGGGGTTAACTTAATCACTGCTGATGGAGCCGCACAGCAGAATTACCTGCTGTCTCAGAAAGCTGCATGCTGCATTCCTGAGTGAGTCTCTGTTCTAGACTCTTATCTTTCACTCAGAACGACACCTGAAATGACACACACAAAAACACAAGCAGACACACAGAGGGGCAGGAAGTTGGTTTTTTAAAAAGAAGTTCAAAAGATCTGTTCAGGAACAAAACTTCAGTCTTAGCTCATAAACACTATGCCTCAAGTATGAAACGTTTTTGAAATATGTCGAAATAAAGACTGCCGGTCTAGTGGTTTTCTGACAATTAAGTTTAGACCTTTAGACTAGGAGACCCAGTGTCAAATTCCAATCTGCCTATTAAACTATTGGTTGACCTGGAGCCAGTCACTTTCTCTTAGTCTAATCTTTCTTGCAGGGCTGTTGTTAATGCTAAACGGGCAGGGATCATGCGCGGTTTTCTTGAGAAAAGGCTTGAATTAGAGGGTTTGGCTTGATGCAATCACGAATCTCTTACTGGCTGTGATTTTCTGAATTTCTTGCACAGGTGTCAAACACGCGGCCCTCCAGATGTTATGGACTACAGTTCCCACCATCCCCTGCCAGCATGATGCTGGCAGGGGATGGTGGAATCCCTTCTGGAAGTACAGTTATCAACTGGGACTTTCTGGACGAAATAGATTATTTTTAGTGTGACACACTAGTTGAGCTCCGTTTTTCCTTTGTTTTTGGCCGAAAATGCTTTCGATGGTGCCGATTGTGTTGGAGAAAGAGATCTTCTTCTTTCTCTTTTTGGCAAAAGTTCTTTAATCTCTTCTGGGAATGATGAATCAAAACAAACCAGACACGTCTTCTGGGATGAATAGAGGCAGCGAACCTTTGAATATAGGTACTGAGAGAGCTTCCAGGTCAGGCCTTGCCCACTAAGCCCTGTTTGCTGGGGTCTCCCAACTGGTTGGCCGCTATCCGAGATGTGATGCTTGCCTAGGTGGGCCACTGGTGTGATCCAGTAAGGCTCTTTTTCTGCTCTTATGGGATCTGGCCTCTCAGAAGACAAGACTAGACCAAGAACAATGCATGACTGGCCTGTGGGAATCTCATATGATGGACACAACAGGAAAAGAGCCACTTGGTATCTGCTATCTGGTACTCAAAGTTACTCGGTTTCAGTACATGGAGGTTCCGTTCTTAGTTAATATGGTGACATTTGACAAACATTTTCTCCCTCACCTATACATCAAGGATTAATCTGGATTCCATTTGGCAGTAGACAAACAGAATAGAATAGAATAGAATAGAATAGAATAGAATAGAATAGAATCTTTATTGGCCAAGTGTGATTGGACACACAAGGAATTTGTCTCCGGTGCATATGCTCTCAGTGTACATAAAAGAAAAATACATTTGTCAAGAATCATAAGGTACAGCACTTAATGATTGTCATATAGGTCTAGTAAGCAATCAGGAAACAATCAGTAGTAATGAAAACATAAAATAAAAAATCATAAAATAAAATAAAACAAAATGTAAAATAAAATGCCACCACAGGCTATACTCATACAATCATAAGAATTAAGGAGGAGATGGGTAATAGGAATGATGAAAAAGTAGTGCAGTAATTATATAATAATTATATAATAAATGGTTTAACATTATCAATTATTTGTTTTAACAGAGTGATGGCATTAGGAAAAAACTGTTCTTATGTCTAGTTGTCTTGGTGTGCAGTGCTCTGTAGCGACGTTTAGAGGGTAAGAGTTGAAACAGTTTATGTCCAGGATGCGAGGGGTCAGTAAATATTTTCACAGCCCTTTTTTTGACCCGTGCAGTATACAGGTCCTCAATGGAAGGCAGGTTAGCAGCAATTGTTTTTTCTGCAGTTCTGATTATTCTCTGAAGTCTGAAATATGGCCAGCATGAGATTAATATAAGATGTGATGGACAGAATTCACATTTATTTCCTTCCAATATTACCTTTACCAAGAGATGTAGAAGAAGAATGTATACCCCCCCTTCCCCTCCTGTAAGGCATCTCAAGGCAATTAACATTGCTTTTCCTTCTCCTCCCCATTGTGAGTTCGGTGGGGTTGAGAGAGTTCTCAGAGAAGTGTGACTAGCCCAACGTCACCAAGCTGGAATGTTGGAGTGGGGAAATAAATTTGGCAGACTCCTATCAGTTTCCCCACTCCTACATTATTGCAGGGCCATCATAGGCTACTTGCAGTTCTTTCAGAACTCTCTCAACCCCACCTACCTCACAGGGTGTCTGCTGTGGGGAAAAGAAGGGAACAGAGTTTGGGAGCCACTCCTTAAAAACTGAGAAAAGTGACATAAAAACACAAACTCTTTTTCTTCTTCTTCCAGTCTGTGTATTAGTGTTCAGCTCTGTCCTCACCTCACCTATGAGGGCACAGCATTCCTGTCCTCCACCATACATGGAAATGAGCACCATGTTAGAAAAAAAACAGCAGCCCTTGTCTTAATTAGGCTTTGGAAGACAAGATAATGCTAACAGGCCATTTCGCTCTGTCTCGGCAGATCACGCAGATCCTGATCGGCATCCTGGAAATATCTTTTGGGCTTGTGGTAGCCATAGCGGAAAGTCCTCCTGTATCCCATATCATTGAAGACCATTTTTTTACTCCATATTGGATGGGATTCCTGGTAATTATCCACTGACAGGTTTGGAAAAAGCAGTCATAATGGCTTTCATCCCACAAAGGACTGTGCTTCGGAGAGTCCAGATCCTAAGTTTAGCCACGAGGCTGCTTAAAGCTTAACGATGAATGTACAGCTGTAGTCGATCAGTTGCATTGATGAGATTTGACTGGGCATCGTAACGCATAGAAGAACTGGAAGCTTGCATTAAATGATAGGAAAGCTTAATTCCCTATAGAATGGGATTCTGGAGTGGGCAACAGTATTGGGTGGATTTTCTTTGCTTGCATGAAATCTGAGGATGCCCGTGCTCTACCCTTGGGAAGAGCCTTGAGCAAGGATAGAGCATTGATATTCTGAGATTTCATGGCTAACAGGACAGTCGTTTGAGTGTAATTCTTGTATCTGTCTGCCAGTTCATGGTGTCTGATCCCATCACCAAAGTCCCAAATTGGTTTGTTATCAGTGGCACCTTGGGGTCTTTCACAGATACCACAGAAAGGGATCCAGAAATGATCCTGGTTGTCCTTTGCAGAATTCCATTCTATAGGTAATTAAGCTTTCCTATCTTTTAATGCAAGCTTCTGGTTCCTGCATGCAGAGGCATATCAAGGCAAACTGGAGCCCAGGGACAAAACCTGTTTGGTGCACCCCCCCACCCCCACTCCCCGGTATGGGCAGCCACCCTCCCCCACCACAACCAAACAAAGATTTTTTGCACCAGCTCACAAAACACCTCCCACCCCCAGCAAAACATACATGTCTCTCTCCCCACCAACTCTCTTTCCTAATTTTGTCCTCACACTAAACCTATGAGTTAGGTTGTTAGCCTGAGAAACAGCTCCAAGCCAGTACAAGTGATTATTAAGCATGTAAATCTCTCACAAATCACCCCCAGCAAAACATTTACGAAACAAATGTCAGCATGATCTCTCACAAATCACCTCCACTGGAATCCACCCCCAAACAGCATCACTTTTAATGGTGTTTAAACTAGAGAGCCCAGATTCTCCTTTGAAATCCACATTAAAAGGAGAACCTGGGGTCCCCAGTTAAAACAACATTGAAAGTGATGCTGTTGTGGGGTGGATTCTCCCCCACCCTGAAACAGCAGCACTTTAAGTGTTTAATCTGTGGACCTCACATTCTTCCTTTAAGTCCATGCCGAAGGGTGTGGATTTAAAAGGAGAATCTGGGGAAATTTGGGGGGTGCCTGATGTCAGGGGTGCAATTGTGAAGTTGCAGTGCCAAAATTTCAGGGTATCATTATAAGACTCTCCTGATGATACCACCCAGGTTTGGTGAAGTTTGGTTCAGGGAGTCTAAAGTTATGGACCCTCAAATTTGTAGCCCACATCTCCTATTCGCTCCCATTAGAAATAATGGGGATGGGGAACCCCTTTTGGGAGTCCAGAACTTTGAACCTCCTGAACCAAACCTCACCTAACTTCGGTGGTATCATCAGGACGGTCTCCTGAAACATCCCTGAAATTTTGGTGCTGCTAGCCTAAACACTGTGCCCCCTGCTGGCCGAAAACTGAAATACACTAAAAAAATACAAAACACACACAAACGAACCTGACATTTTTGCGTCCTCCACTGGGGGGCACCCAGGGACATAGGGTACCCCATGTCCCCTAGGTAAATACGCCACTGACTGTATGCATGATGATGCCCAGTCAAATTTCGTCAATGCAACTGAGCGACTACAGCTGTATTTTTCTTTCTTCCATATTTCTTTCTTCCACAGTACATCATTTCTTGATCCCTTTCTGTGGCAGCTATTGGTAACTAACCAATTTAGGGCTTTGGTGATGGGATCAGACACCATGAACTGGCAGAGAGAAACAAGAATGTAATTATATGAGTATAATTAATAGAGGCATTGGAGTTGGGTGAATGTTTGTGACTCAAGAGGTAATCCCTTCTCAGAACCTATCCTCAAGGTAGGGCTTGCAGAAATGTGTGGTATCCTTTCATCTCACTTCATGATACCCACTGTGTTTCATAATTTCCATAACTTGCCGTTGTTTGATGAATCTTTGGAATTCAAGGGCAAGACATAGCTCAACTTTTGGATCCTGGGTCCCCTTGACACTTTTGGGGCTTCCAGAAGATGACCAAGTTATCTCCATTCCCTCGTCTTGTGGGTGGGAGGAATAGAGGCAGGGATACAAGGTGCTCAGATTCAGATCCTTCTGTTCCTTCTGACCTCCTTTTCTTTCTTCCACAGTACATCATTTCGGGATCTCTTTCTGTGGCAGCTGCCAAGGACCCCAAGGTGCCACTGGTAACTAACCAATTTAAGACTTTGGTGATGGGCTCAGACACCATGAACTGGCAGACAGATACAAGAAAACAATTCCGGGAGATTGTGTTTTAAGACACATTTCACTATTTTTGACCTGAGGCTCCCTCAAAGGCAGGATCTGAATGTGTTCAACCCAACAAAAGGAATACATCTAATTCATCTTAGTTTTCATGGGTTTCAGTGGGAAATACATTGGCAGTCGTAATGCCTTTGCTTTCCTTCAAGACAAAAATGTAAAGGACTGTAGCTTCCATCCAGTGGAGGTGGCAAGATTTTAGGCATAACTCTTCACAATATTACAGTGTTATAAAAAAAAAGGTTGTGAATTTTAAAAAAAATGTTGGATGCCATAGCATCTGGAGCACAGCTTTTCCAACTTACATTAACATGTTGTCATATCCCACGCTGAGACAATAAAACACTTGTAAGTTTCCATAGATTTTATTGAAGGCAGGAATCAGAAGAAGACAGTTCTGGTGAACTTGGCACCAAATAGTTGATAATATGACTTGCGCACCCACCCACCCCACCCCCATGGGAACAGAGGGAGTCAAAAGCGTCCAGCCTGGAGGCACTTCCCAGACGTGGAACTCCAAGGCCAGAGCTAGCAAAACAAGGAGATAGCGAAGCACCTGCAAAAGTGAAAGCACTCCCAGACATTTCCCCCTCCCAACACCAGCATCCTGACATTTCCGCCCCCTTAAGCCCCCTTCCCCGATTTGCTGGGACAGGCACTGCAACACTTTGATGAGCTGGGGAGCTCGGATGCAGTCTGCATCCACCCACTCATCCTGTCCAGGTGAAAATCCTTTCTTTTTTAAAAAAAATATTTTTAATTGATATTTTGGAATTATTACAGATTTATATTGTACATCTTATATTTCATCCTCCATATCCTTCCCCCCTTTTTTCTCCCCCCTTCTTTTCTTCTTTAGATGTGCAGCAGCAAGTCCATTCTTTTCAATCTTCCTGTCCATTTTTCTTCTGTAATTCCAATTTCATTTAACCAGTCTTTGAATTCCATCCAGATCCACTTCATATCTTTTTTGTTTTTCTTGCCGTATTTGGTTTCTTGACATTATGTCAAAAATTTTCTAATTGTATTTGCTCCCATATATATATTCCGACCGTTTCTGCTGGTGAAAATCCTTTCCATGAGACCAGATGTTGCAAGCGGTTGCGATAGATGCAATAGCCCAGCACTTTCTGGATTTCATTGTGTTTGGCACCATCAATCAGAACTGGAGGAGGATGAGATAGAGCAGGGTGCCAAATGTCCGGTGGAACAGCTTTCTAGAGGCCGCAAATCGAGCCCAAAGTACGCCCTCCGGGGGAGGGCGGTATATAAGTGGAATTATAAATAAAATAAATAAAAAATAAAATAAATAAATTGCTCCTGCACAATTCCAGTTTGGCTCTCAGATGAGAGGGAAGGTTCCCCCTCCTCCCAACACATGGCACACCCCATTTCAGTTCATAGGTGCAGGGCAGTGCCCGTCACCCCACCTGCTCCTGATTTTTAAGATGTCCCGTTTGGCCTTCTCCTCTAAAAAAGAGTTCTCAAAACGTCTGCATGGGGCCATCATGAATTGTGGGAGCGAGTGGAGTTCTGGGGCTTCTCTGTGAAATAATCCCACATACCAATCTGCTACAGATCCCTCCAGAAGAGCTCCTACGTTGTGAACCCCTTCAGTTTCACTGGCATACCCCCCCCCCCCCCCCGGCCACCAATGATTCTGAATGTAGGCATCTACTTGTACTAAAAAATAATACACGATACAGGTAAAACGATACAGGTCTATCAAAACTAGGACAAAGAGGCTTAGAGATAGCTTCTACTCTAGAGCTGTGGCTATGCTAAACTCCGCAGCTTCGTGTTGATGTGTTTGGGGCTGTGTAGGGATGGGTGGAGGAAGGGGAAAGTGAGGATGGGGTATGAGTCTGAAATTGTGTGCATCGAGGAATGCTGCTGTAAATTTCATTGTGCGTGCACAATGACAATAAATGCTTATGTTATAAGGCAGGCAATCAGGGGTGCCATCAAGTTGTACTTTTAATTGTCTGCAAGGCATTGGGGCGGCAGCTACTATCAGCTTTGTGGGAGCAGGTGGGGCACCAGGCATGGCTCCAGTGGTTCCTGGGAGCCCCGCTGAATCACACCAGTGGCCCACCTAGGCAAGGGTTCAGAACCTGAGTCCCAGTTGTAATCACAAGTTAACCGGACCGGTTTGGTAAGCTACGTCATGCTTTTCCAGCACTCAGAGTGTGCTTCATATAGGTCCCCGGGTCATGCTCCCCCAGGTGGAAAAATCCAATCTAGGGTGTTCCAGGGGTTCTCAATCTGGGTTGTATGAGTCTTCTGAATGCATGCCCAGATTGAGTCCAACGGATATGAGTCACCCCAGTCTTTCTCCTGACATCCCACAGTCATAGCTCAGTAGTGGCTGTTGAAACGACCTCAGATCTGCAGTTGTCCTTCATGCTAGATGGGATGGGGATCTCGCTTAATGCCAGTGGCCACCATTTCCACATCAGGTTCTTCCCGTACCAATTCCTCTATATACTCTACAAGTGAAGGGGTTGCCGCATCCTCAACTGAGGGAACCTTGGGGCCCCTCGATCTGTATCTGTATCCATCATCTCTGTGATAGTGTTCGCAACTTCAGCCGGTGATTGAAACATGAAGTTGGAAGCATGGACAATGCAGAACTGTCTTAATGTCACATCCCACCCTCAGACAATAAAACACTTGTAGGTTTCCATAGATTTTATTGAAGGCAGGCAGGAATCAGAAGAAGACAGTTTTGGCGAACTTGGCGCCGAACAGTTGATAATATGGCTAGAACACACATACACACCATGGGAACAGAGAGAGTCAAAAGCGTCTGACCTGGAGGCCCTTCCCAGCCATGGAACTCCAAGGCCAGAGCTAGCAGAACAAGGAGACAGTGAAGTACCTGAAAAAGTGAAAGGATTTCCCAGACATTTCCCCCCTCCCAACACACAGCATCCTGACACATTTATACACTCAGGTATTCTCAGATAATCAGTTGATAAAAGTAAACAGGAAGTATTCTATTCATAATTAAAAAATAAAACATTTTTTATTTCTAGGATGTGTAGAAAGGCATAAGTAAAAGGTGACAGGCATAGAATCAGAAGTCACTTAGCATGTTTCCAGTATGTTTTCTTTCACTATCATGTTTGTCCACATTCACGTCCCCCAAATGCTTCATAGCCATGATATGGGTGTGTGGATTGGGGGAAGCTTTTTTTGTTCATTTCTTGAAAAAATATTTTGTGGATTCATTGTTTTGATGCTCTGTAGACCCATTTAATCAATGCTTCGTTGACTCAACCAAAACAGCAAAACACACACAACACAAAATGTTCAAAATAAAGAGGAGAGGGAGGAAGAAGTGAGGTGAGGACACAAAACCAATGGCAGGCCAGGTCCTAAGGGGAAAGTTGGGTGATGGCACAGAGGCATGGAAAATGGCCAGGCATTTCAGTGGGAAAGAGAACGTTTCAATAGGACTACACTATGAGGGAACTCGGCTTGGAAATGTTTCAGCAAAAAGAAATATGGTAAAAGTGTTTTCAAAAACAACTGAGGAAACGAATGTTGGAAACATTTCCAAAAATGAAGAAAAAGGGGAACCAGTGCAAAACTCCATGAGGAAATGTTTTATTTCCAGGGTGAAAAAGTTGTAGCTGTCCTATGTGGAAAGGATCACTGTTAGGACAGACTATGAAGAAAAAGAATGGTTTCCAACTGACTGGGGCATCAGGCAAGGATGTATTTTATCTCCCTATCTGTTCAATCTATATGCAGATCATAAGGAAAGCTGGATAAGATTTAGATGAAGAGGATGTGAAAAGTGGCAGAAGGAACATTAACCAGCTGAGATATGCAGATGACACTACATTGTTGGCAGACAGTGACAAAGGGAAGGCCAACTGAGCCTGAGGCATGAGCTGACCATGCACCCTCTCCCACCCCCTCCCACCCTCGCTCCTCTCCACCCCCACCCTGCCCCAAAACGCCAATGCTACACCCTCACCATGTGATGGCAATGGTAGCGCCTGGGGCGAGCAGCCCTGGGTGTACCCATTGCCGCTACGCGTCTGCTGGCAGAATATAGCGAAGACTTGAAACGACTGCTGAAAGTTAATGCAGAAAGTGCCAAAGCAGGGATACAGCAGAAAATCAAGTACTGACTACTGGGAAATTCTGCAGCTTTAAGCAGTGATGGGATTCAAATAATTTAACAACCGATTCTGGTGGTGGGGTTCAAATAAGTTAACAACTAGTTGTTTACAAGCACCATTTTAACAACTGGTTTTGCCGAAGTGGTGCAAACTTGCTGAGTCCCACCACTGGTTTTAAGGTTGACTGTGAGGAAATTGAAATTGCTCATGGTCGACTCCACCATCAACCACAAAAGAGAGAACAATCAAGAAATCAGAAGGAGATTGAGACTGCGAAGGGCAGTCCTGAAGGAGCTACCAAAAGGATTCTGAAGTGTAAAGCTGTGTCGCTGGTGACCAAGATCGAGTTAATTCATGCCATTAATATTTATGGGGATGAAAACAATGAAATAAATGTATGGGGATGAAATAAGGGAGGAAGCTGATTGGAAGAAAGTTGATTCCTTGAAATGTGATATTGGAGGAGAGTTTTGTAGATACCACGGACTGCCAAAAAGACAAAGACGTAAGTTTTAGATCAAATCAAGTATCAACAAGCTAAAATTAAAATGAGGCTATGATACTTTGGTCCAATGGTGGGATTCAGCAGGTTCGCACCACTTCGGCAGAACCAGTTGTTAAAATGGTGCTTGTAAACAACCAGTTGTTAAATTATTTGCATCCCACCACATTGGTCACATTATGAGAAGACAGGACTCACTGGAAAAGACAATAACGGCAGGAAATGTTGAAGGCAGCAGGAAGAGAGGAAGATCCAGGCTGAGATGGACATTGGACACAGCAAAACTTGTATCTTACATAGCAAAATCGAATCACTACAGAAAAGTAAACCTTATCTATATTATTGATGGACCACTCAATAATTCACCAAATGAGAACCAATCAGACAGCAACATCCACTTCCTCTTTCAGGACCCTGTGGACACACCTCAAAAGTTTTTGAGAATTCTAGGAACAGGTTTTTTGTGTGTAGATATTTGCCAGCAAAGCATAAATACTGGGGATGAGATTATTTTACCTTGTTAGCTAAGTTGGGCATGAGTCAAGAAACATGCATTCCCTAACACAGCAAGGAAAGGCATAGTGTGTATAGATACTAAAGTGCATGGCTAGCATATTGAAATTCTGCTTGCTTCAACTGGCTTCAAACCTTTACATTTTCTCCATCCAAATCTCTGATTTATGGAACACAGAAATTAAAAACAAACCCACCATGTTGTTATAAGCTGAGAGATGTCTTAGATGTCTGAAGCTCCTGAATTCATAGGGATCTTCTTGCTTTGATCCTGTTCCCTTTTGATTCAGAATTTGGAATTTCCTCCACCCTCTATCTTTCAAATATTTCCCTTTTTGCAGTTCCCGGGTCTTCCTTGTGCTTCTTCATATCAGGAGGTTGTCATAAAGGGCAGGGACCCTCAAGCAAAGAGAAGATGAAGTTTGTCTGCAATCTGCGGAGGCTGAAAATAATCAGAGATTTCATAGAAGTAGGTGAGACCTTCTTGAATTCATGGTTGGTTTCTTCCCATAGGTGAAAGGAATGCTGGCAATGAATGTTGTGAGTTCCGTGGCAGCAGGCATTGCGATTCTGATATTCTCCATTTCAATAGCTCATGGACTAAACCACCTATGTCAGTACGAAATAGAATATTACAACACCACATCAACTGACATTTGCCAGGAACATGTCATTATATCTTATGTGAGTATGCCTTGTAATAAAACAAGACTGTGGCCAACTTACCCACTCTGAATAAAGGTGCAGGAATGAAAGCCCTTCTTGCTTAATGTTGCCTCTGAAGGAAGAAAGCTATTCATAATCTTGTCATTCCCACCATGAGTTACAGAAACACAGCTCAGTAGTAGTGCATCTACTTAGCATGCAAAAGGTCCCAGGTTTAATCCTCAGGCTCTCCAGTTACAAATGAACAGTATGTAGGTGATGTAAAAGACTTCCACCTGAGACCCTGGAGAGCCACTGCCAGTCTGTGCAGACAGTATTGATCATGATGGGTTGATTCAGTGTCTTATAGAGCTTTGGGATGTTTGTGTGGAGCAAGAGTAATTAAAGTGGGCTAGGGGACAAGTGACTAAGGCTTTCTGTTTGAGTACGGTTCTTTAAGAATGGAGCTCCTCCCAACTGGGACTGGATGGGGTCTCCTTTTCATGCCCCTACCACCTATTGCGAAAGCATTCGTAATCATAGCTATTGTGTTTCTCTGGCAGAATCTCACGTCTGCAATATCTGCTATCCTGCTGGCAGTCACTGTCCTGGAGTTCCTCATCACCATCACCACTGCTTGTTTTGGATGTGCCAGTTTGTGCAGGAATGACTACAGTGAAATGGTAATGGGATGGTGGAGGCCGTGGTGAAATTTACCTCATGGGATGGTGGCCTAGATGGGATGGTGGAGGTGGTGGTGAAATGTACCACATGAAAGCATGAAATTTACCTCATGGGATGGTGGCCTAGATGGGATGGTGGAGGCGGTGGTGAAATTTACTTCATGACAGCATGAAATTTACCTCATGGGATGGTGGCCTAGATGGGATGGTGGAGGTGGTGGTGAAATTTACCTCAAGAAAGCAGGCGTAGGAATTTGGCGTGTGGTCGTTCTGTCATCCCTTGAAGGATTCATAGTGATAAAGCTGATGTTCCTCTCAGAGGTGCTGTCTGATCCAGGATGTCTTCAGTATTCATTGTTGCCTTCCCACCTCCAATGGCTCAGGGGGGAGCCCCACAGTCAGAGACTGTGATCTCGGCTGTCCCAGCTCACACTCCTGGGACAAATCCCATTAGTTTTCTCTCTTCATGTCAGACCTATGAATCCACTCAATAACCAGCCCTGGATTCCTTGAATCAGAAGCCTTTATTGAATTGGATGACAGGTGCCTGCCTTTGGGAAAGCCAGTTCTGATCTATCATTCAAAACCCTCACAGTATAACGCCTCAGAATCCAACCCCCAACCTGCCCGTTCCCATGTAATGCAAAAGCGGGAAAAGTGTGCAAAAGTGAAAGTAATCCCCAGGGCCGGATGGATAATAGCAAGCTATCTGGCCGAGACCAGAGATGCCTCTCTTATCTAAGTACCAAGCAGACAGGAGGGGAAGGAAAATAGCAGAGAGCACTGAGGCCCCTTACAGGTAATCAGACCCCAGCATTGAACACCATAAATCAACTGAACACTACATCAGCACAGTGGTGGGATTCAGCAGGTTCACACCACTTTGGCAGAACCGGTTGTTAAAATGGTGCTTGTAAACAACCAGTGGTTAAATTATTTGAATCCCATCACTGCATCAACAGTCCAACCTGTGATTGAACCTGCACAGCTTAGAGCCAATCAGGCTGTGTATCTGCATCATGAATAGAGCAATACCTGTTAGATGCTAGTCCAGTAGACCTTAATGGACCAACAAGAGCCACAGGGGATTCTGGAGCAATTCCCAGGAAGTGCTGAAGAGCATTTCCTAAAAGATGCTTTTGAGAGGGGCCGGCTGGGAAGTCCTTGGGATTTCTCCACAGGCCTGCAATTAGGAACAATCACTGATGTTAAAGATAAAAGACACATGCAGACTCGTGGTTTTGTTTCTGCTCATGGACAAGAGTGAGGAAACATGCAACAGGCTGTCAGGGACTATATGACATGCCCGCAACACCTGGATCGAGTCTACAGGCTGCCTTTCCTGACCAAAGTCATCCAAGCAGATCATGGCTATGCCCTGGACACCAACACCCACTCTTATTGGGATCATGACGTTCCCTGGCCTGAACAGGAGGTAGAATTTTTGCACAATGTGACTCCTTGAGCCTCTGAAGGAATCAAGCCACTCCTGGTATCAGAATACCATCCTCTGAGGACTTGACCCTGTCTCTTGTCTCTTCCTTCTTTCAGACTGTAGTGGTTTTTCAGAAGACAGAGGAAGGGATCACTCCTGCTTCAGCTCTCCCGAGGCATATGAATGAGGATGTGGAGGCATGAGGGTATTTCTGTTCTCTATCATTTCCCCAGCGAAATCTTCCATAAGCACCTGAACTTTGTTGGGTTTTTTCATTTGCAAAATATTTTTCATAAACCATCACATGGGCTGTTTTTGTTGAATACAAAACACATTTTCTTCGTTGACGTCATTTGTGATTTTCATTCCCACTTTTTAGCATTTATGTTTTGCCAGTATATCACATCAAGCTGGCCTTCTGAAAATGGAGGTATGTTCCTGGCTGCAGGAACCCTTACAGAAAGGATGCAATAACCTCGATTACACAACATGATTAAAAAGGAATGAGGCACTGATGAAGGACAACGAAAAGCCAAAATAACGCGAGCTGCTTTTGCTACTATCATTCCTATGGAGATATGAAGTTTCCTTGGATGTATCAGTATTGCAAGATATCTTTTCTATGGTAACATTACGTTCATTGAAGAAAAAGGCGATACCTCTTTAAGGCAGACAGGAACGGACATATAAGCAACAAACCTAAGTATATATTTGGCAGTCATATTGCATACAGAAGAATTACAACAAATAGACAACAACGATTTGAAAGTTCATTGACTGTGTTGCAAGAGGAAAATGTGTCATCAAGTTGAATTGTTATAAACAAATGTATGGTCTGTAACTGACAACAGGTGATGTTTGAGCTTTGAGAAGTGATCTGGGGTAACGCTGCGATATCTGCAAATGTAAAATGAGAGGTTGATACATGTTCAGCAATTGCTTTTTAATGTGTTATGTATATTACACTAAGGGGGTGTTTAGCAATAAGGCAAACATAAGTTGCGTTTTCATTCGGTCCATAGCTATACTGGTCTAGTTTCGTGCGCACTGACACAGTTACTAGCCCAAGGTCCCCCAGCAGGAATGTAGGAGTGGGGAAAGAAATCTAGTCCCCCAGATAACAGTCTGCCACTCTTGTGGAGGAGTGGGGTATCAAACCTGGTCAGTGGTGTACTGCTAATGGGGACATGGGGTAACCTACGTCCCCGGATGCACTCTGTTTGGTCATGTGGGGGGTGCTCGGGGATATGGGTTACCCCATGTCCCCATTAGCAGTACGCCACTGTTAATGTGTAGGTGACCAAACTTCGGGCACCCCAGGCTGCACGCCACACAGCACTGCCCCTTGTCTGCGGAGCTGGCCTGCAGGGAGGTGGGGGGTGGAGCTCAGTCGCAGGCAGCCTCAGTGCCTGTCTGGGCTGCCCACCATCAAGCCCCGCCCCCGCCTCCTTGCAGGTTGCCATTTATTGTTTCTTCAGCACTGCCGTTAAATCAGTAAGGATCCTGATGCACCTTGATGATACTGCTCTGGTGTCTGCAGAGGGGCCAGAGAGGGGCCCACACAACAAGGCCAGCAAGGCACAGCAGGGCCGGAGAAAGAACAGCCACCGAGGCGGCAGCTGCAGCGGCAGCAGTTTCCCCTTTCCCCAGCCCTGCCTCTACAGGAGCATGCTCACTTGTGGCCGCAGCCCTGGACCATGTTTATAAGGACTCCTGGAGTGATGGAGAAAATAATAAATAAATAGAGAATTTGTGGGGGCAAGGAAGCAGCTGGTTCCGATCTGTTAACCCATTAGGAGAACCACAGTGCCAAATCTCACAATACTAGAACCAGGGAGCATTCATTGAAAATGCTGGGGGGAAGAATTAGGACTAATAAAAGGAAACACTTCTTCACTCAACGTGTGATTGGTGTTTGGAATATGCTGCCACAGGAGGTGGTGATGGCCACTAATCTGGATAACTTTAAAAGGGGCTTGGACAGATTTATGGAGGAGAAGTTGATCTATGGCTACCAATCTTGATCCTCTTTGATCTCAGATTGCAAATGCCTTAACAGACCAGGTGCTCAGGAGCAACAGCCGCAGAAGGCCCTTGCTTTCACATCGTGCACGTGAGCTCCCAAAGGGATCTGGTGGGCCACTGCGAGTAGCAGAGAGCTGGACTAGATGGACTCTGGTCTGATCCAGCTGGCTTGTTCTTATGTTCTTAAATGCGGGGAAGGGGGAGGCTTGGGTTTCTTCTCATAGCTGAGGATGAAAGAGAGATGGATAAAGGGAAGCAAGCGCGCCTGCTCCTCACCCTCCCTTATGAAAAGGAGGGGGTGTAAAGAAAAAAAAGACCAGCTGGGGGGAGAATAGGGGAAATAGTGGGAGCAGATCCATCCTGACCACCAGCCCAGGGGGATTCAGCAGGTTCGCACCACTTCGGCAGAACCGGTTGTTAAATTGGTGCTTGTATACAACCAATTGTTAAACTATTTGAATTCCACTGCTGGGTGGAAGTTAATCTGAAGTTGCCCGCAGGTGGGTGGGTCACCAGGGAGCTTTCCTAAATCATAAGTGAGTGCGAGTACAAGAAGAACAAAAGAGAGAGAGGTGCCGTTGCATCCCTTTTCCTTCAGGAGAGCAGCAGTGGAGGGGGGGTGGTGGAAGGGAAATGTGGGTAACTGGTTGTGGTGGGTTTTCCAGGCTGTGAACCAATCAGTAAGTGTTTGGGTGGAACTTGTTGTGCAAAGATGTGGTTGATAGTATTGCATTGTTTATCAGTCCAGGGAGTGACTCACATGTGGGTAACATTTCACAGTCACTCTCCTGGGGAGCGGGTGTATTTTTGCAGCCACCCGAGGAGCTGACAAGAGAATTACTGACTCTTCTAACTGATTGTTGAGGGTGTGTGTGTCCAATTTGGGCAGGAGCCACAGCAAGGATTTGGGGCAGTGGGAAAAGATGGGGTAGGGACCCCCCTCTCCCCGCCTCCCAGGTGGATTTTGGTGTGTGTGCTTACAGGCTATAGTTGGAAGAGCGCAGGGAGGGCAGGGAGAAAGGACTTTTCCCACCCAGATTGGTTTGCAGCGGGATGTACTGATTGAATGTGCAGCTTGTATTCTGTGCCTCCCCGCCTGCAAAAGGCCTATTCCACTCCGTGCGCAGCCGCCACCGCGAGCCCTACAGGGTTTTGTTTGATTGTTTTCCCTCCCTGCCTCCTGTTGGCAACTCTTGGACTTTGTGTCATGAGTGCGGGCTGGGCGGCGTGCATGTCTATGTCGGTATAGAGCAATCAAATACTGAGCATCCCCAGGAAGAGAAGAGAGAAATTGGCGCCGCAGCAGCTGGGCTGGGAAGAGGGGCAGTGAGTAAGCCATGCTCCGGAATTCCTGGAATTCACAAAAAGTTTGAAGAAATGTCCTCTCTCAGGGTCCTGAAAGAGGAAGTAGATGGGGCTTTCTGATTCGTTCTCATTTGGTGCAGTATTGAGTTGTTACTCAATAATATGGGTAAAGTTTACTTTTCACTTTGTCACTTGCTGATTCACTGACTGTTGAAGCTGGATGCTGTTTTACTTAACCAAACATACAAGAATAGAATTCAATCTCTATTATTACTACATTTACCTGAACGCACTGAAGACGTTCTGCAAATGTGACTGCTGTCGTCGTGGTGTCTTCGTCCACTTGCTGGTGATACTGACTCTTTCAATTTATTGGAACACAATATGAATGTTATAGGTTTCTTGCCTTATGTACAATGTTTATGAGATCTTATACAATGTTTATGAGAATCAGTTACTAAGTACTGTCCCATTAGGCTTCTTAGGTTGCCTAAGTGCCCTCATTGTATGTTTTGTTATTACATTTATATCCAGTTGCAAATTACTTATAATATAATCACAATATATCTTTATGAATGGTGCATGACTTATCTACTGACTTTATACCCGAAGTAACTGCACATACCAATTAGTTCATCGCCTTGTGTCTCTATATATACAGTCCATGCTTCTTAGGCTTGGCTGGCCTCAGATTTCCTAGTATTGGTTTGACTGTATATATTTGCTGATTTGTTTAAAATTTACTTTTCTCCAGTGATCTGATTTTGTCTGTATAAGATGTACGCTTTGCTTTGTTTAGGGTCCGCATCTCGAACTCATGGAGGGATAGATGTTTTCCTTGATCACGACCCATCACTAAAGAACTGAGTTTCTACTCCATTGTTAGTAGTGATTTGGATCCTTTTCTGAATCCAGCCGAAATCTGTAATTTCCCTGTCAGTTCCTGTAGGGAGAGTACTGCTGAGTCACAACCAACTCACGACAATCCCAAAAAGTTCCCTCAAGGCAAAAGATGGGCAGAGATGTTTGACCGTTCCCGTCCTCTGCAGAGTCTTCCTTGGTGGTCCCCTGTCCAGGTCCCGGCCTTGCTCAGCTTCCAAGGTCTGGTGAAATTGGACTAGTCTGGAGTATTAGGGCCGCCGCTGCCATTCCTATACTGGTGCATACATTTCCAAAAGAACTTCGATCATGTTTGTTATTTCACCTATAATTTGTTTGATTATCCATTGGTTCTGATGAAATGCATCTTTTAAGGAGTGATTTCTTTCCTACCTGTCTTTTTCCAGTTCGGATGAGATTTTCCATCAATGTATCTCTTGTCTTGAGGATCATCCATATGAAATTTTCAGGCAGATAATAGAAAGGGTTCCAATATAAAGACAGTAAAATACAAAATCACATACTTCTCCTTTCCTGCTTAACTTGCATTGCACCAGACAGAGCTGTGGAATGGACAGGTGATATTTATTAGGCAGGGCTTCCTATATTTTCTGGATCCCCAGGCCAACATGAAAGCATAAAGGAAAGAACAAAAGGCAACTCTTAAAGATTGGCAGGCTGTTCCTGGGTGAAGTTGGTTGGTCAGTCACTTGGAAAGGCAATGACGTGATATCCTTCGATGGACGTTGTCCTTGGCTGGCAATTGCTGGCAATTTCATGGAAGTCAATTTTGGCAAGGGCAGGTGTGGCAGGAAACCGCCTCCAGGTGAACGGCAGGAAGTTCCTTCTCCATCCATAGGAAATGGCGCCCAGGGCAAGCATTGAAATTGCGCCCCCTTGGGGGGGGGGGGTCGGGGGGGGGGGGGGGGGGGGGGGGGGTTTTTGGGGGGGGGGGGGGGGGGGGGGGGAAAGGGGGTTTTTGGGGGGGGGGGGGGGGGGGGGGAAGGGGGTGTTTGGGGGGGGGGGGGTGGGGGGGGAAGGGGGGTGGGGGTGGGGGGAGGGAGAGGGGGGGGGGGCGGGGGGGGTGGGGGGGGGGGGGGGTGGGGGGGGGGGGGGGTGGGGGGGGGGGGGGGTGGGGGGGGGGGGGGGTGGGGGGGGGGGGGGGTGGGGGGGGGGGGGGGTGGGGGGGGGGGGGGGTGGGGGGGGGGGGGGGTGGGGGGGGGGGGGGGTGGGGGGGGGGGGGGGTGGGGGGGGGGGGGGGTGGGGGGGGGGGGGGGTGGGGGGGGGGGGGGGTGGGGGGGGGGGGGGGTGGGGGGGGGGGGGGGTGGGGGGGGGGGGGGGTGGGGGGGGGGGGGGGTGGGGGGGGGGGGGGGTGGGGGGGGGGGGGGGTGGGGGGGGGGGGGGGTGGGGGGGGGGGGGGGTGGGGGGGGGGGGGGGTGGGGGGGGGGGGGGGTGGGGGGGGGGGGGGGTGGGGGGGGGGGGGGGTGGGGGGGGGGGGGGGTGGGGGGGGGGGGGGGTGGGGGGGGGGGGGGGTGGGGGGGGGGGGGGGTGGGGGGGGGGGGGGGTGGGGGGGGGGGGGGGTGGGGGGGGGGGGGGGTGGGGGGGGGGGGGGGTGGGGGGGGGGGGGGGTGGGGGGGGGGGGGGGTGGGGGGGGGGGGGGGTGGGGGGGGGGGGGGGTGGGGGGGGGGGGGGGTGGGGGGGGGGGGGGGTGGGGGGGGGGGGGGGTGGGGGGGGGGGGGGGTGGGGGGGGGGGGGGGTGGGGGGGGGGGGGGGTGGGGGGGGGGGGGGGTGGGGGGGGGGGGGGGTGGGGGGGGGGGGGGGTGGGGGGGGGGGGGGGTGGGGGGGGGGGGGGGTGGGGGGGGGGGGGGGTGGGGGGGGGGGGGGGTGGGGGGGGGGGGGGGTGGGGGGGGGGGGGGGTGGGGGGGGGGGGGGGTGGGGGGGGGGGGGGGTGGGGGGGGGGGGGGGTGGGGGGGGGGGGGGGTGGGGGGGGGGGGGGGTGGGGGGGGGGGGGGGTGGGGGGGGGGGGGGGTGGGGGGGGGGGGGGGTGGGGGGGGGGGGGGGTGGGGGGGGGGGGGGGTGGGGGGGGGGGGGGGTGGGGGGGGGGGGGGGTGGGGGGGGGGGGGGGTGGGGGGGGGGGGGGGTGGGGGGGGGGGGGGGTGGGGGGGGGGGGGGGTGGGGGGGGGGGGGGGTGGGGGGGGGGGGGGGTGGGGGGGGGGGGGGGTGGGGGGGGGGGGGGGTGGGGGGGGGGGGGGGTGGGGGGGGGGGGGGGTGGGGGGGGGGGGGGGTGGGGGGGGGGGGGGGTGGGGGGGGGGGGGGGTGGGGGGGGGGGGGGGTGGGGGGGGGGGGGGGTGGGGGGGGGGGGGGGTGGGGGGGGGGGGGGGTGGGGGGGGGGGGGGGTGGGGGGGGGGGGGGGTGGGGGGGGGGGGGGGTGGGGGGGGGGGGGGGTGGGGGGGGGGGGGGGTGGGGGGGGGGGGGGGTGGGGGGGGGGGGGGGTGGGGGGGGGGGGGGGTGGGGGGGGGGGGGGGTGGGGGGGGGGGGGGGTGGGGGGGGGGGGGGGTGGGGGGGGGGGGGGGTGGGGGGGGGGGGGGGTGGGGGGGGGGGGGGGTGGGGGGGGGGGGGGGTGGGGGGGGGGGGGGGTGGGGGGGGGGGGGGGTGGGGGGGGGGGGGGGTGGGGGGGGGGGGGGGTGGGGGGGGGGGGGGGTGGGGGGGGGGGGGGGTGGGGGGGGGGGGGGGTGGGGGGGGGGGGGGGTGGGGGGGGGGGGGGGTGGGGGGGGGGGGGGGTGGGGGGGGGGGGGGGTGGGGGGGGGGGGGGGTGGGGGGGGGGGGGGGTGGGGGGGGGGGGGGGTGGGGGGGGGGGGGGGTGGGGGGGGGGGGGGGTGGGGGGGGGGGGGGGTGGGGGGGGGGGGGGGTGGGGGGGGGGGGGGGTGGGGGGGGGGGGGGGTGGGGGGGGGGGGGGGTGGGGGGGGGGGGGGGTGGGGGGGGGGGGGGGTGGGGGGGGGGGGGGGTGGGGGGGGGGGGGGGTGGGGGGGGGGGGGGGTGGGGGGGGGGGGGGGTGGGGGGGGGGGGGGGTGGGGGGGGGGGGGGGTGGGGGGGGGGGGGGGTGGGGGGGGGGGGGGGTGGGGGGGGGGGGGGGTGGGGGGGGGGGGGGGTGGGGGGGGGGGGGGGTGGGGGGGGGGGGGGGTGGGGGGGGGGGGGGGTGGGGGGGGGGGGGGGTGGGGGGGGGGGGGGGTGGGGGGGGGGGGGGGTGGGGGGGGGGGGGGGTGGGGGGGGGGGGGGGTGGGGGGGGGGGGGGGTGGGGGGGGGGGGGGGTGGGGGGGGGGGGGGGTGGGGGGGGGGGGGGGTGGGGGGGGGGGGGGGTGGGGGGGGGGGGGGGTGGGGGGGGGGGGGGGTGGGGGGGGGGGGGGGTGGGGGGGGGGGGGGGTGGGGGGGGGGGGGGGTGGGGGGGGGGGGGGGTGGGGGGGGGGGGGGGTGGGGGGGGGGGGGGGTGGGGGGGGGGGGGGGTGGGGGGGGGGGGGGGTGGGGGGGGGGGGGGGTGGGGGGGGGGGGGGGTGGGGGGGGGGGGGGGTGGGGGGGGGGGGGGGTGGGGGGGGGGGGGGGTGGGGGGGGGGGGGGGTGGGGGGGGGGGGGGGTGGGGGGGGGGGGGGGTGGGGGGGGGGGGGGGTGGGGGGGGGGGGGGGTGGGGGGGGGGGGGGGTGGGGGGGGGGGGGGGTGGGGGGGGGGGGGGGTGGGGGGGGGGGGGGGTGGGGGGGGGGGGGGGTGGGGGGGGGGGGGGGTGGGGGGGGGGGGGGGTGGGGGGGGGGGG